>NC_138202.1:91028467-91755967 GCF_964194415.1 Vipera berus | reverse complement strand
AGTTGTGCTGCTTTTGTTCGGCTCCGTGTTTGTGGTGGTGTCATGTTTTTATAGTGGGTGTCAGTTTGCTTATTGTGTGGTTTGGAGGGGTTTAAAGTGGCTGATGTTGCAGCTGTGTATATATATATATATATATATATATATATATATATATATATATATATATACACATCCAAAATTCTCATAGAATATATTAATTCCAGATCGGACTTGAGGAATTCTGCTTATCTCTGTTTAAATTTTTAACCCTTATTTGTTGGTTATTCATGTGTGATTATTATGATTATACTTTTAGAAAGGAGAATCAACACATTTTGAAACAACTACTCCCTTGAGTGAAGATAACCAAACTGCTGATTATTTTTTCTCCCATCTCCACTTTAAATGAAACCCTACAAGCAAACGTGGAGGAGTTTGTGAGAATAATAACAATAGCAGAAACTACTATGACAGCTACTATTTTCCCTTATAGTCGTCTATTATTGAAGTTTGATTTGAAGGAGTCTTTTCCATTTCATACACAACTGCAATATTATCATTCACTTGTGTGAAAATACCATGTATCACATTTAAAACATAGATCTTTTTAAGGTTTATACTTTATTGTGCTGTGCTAATGTAGGCGAAATGTTAATATATATTGCTAGTCCATGTATGATATGCTATACACTAAATAAATGAAATAAATAAACCTTATATCACAACATAGTGTAGAAAACAGCCACTATTTAAGTTGCTGCCCCTTTATTTACTTTTAAGTGGCAATTTTAAAGATTAGGGTCATCTGTCCTTACTTGTAATCAGTGCTTTTTTGGGTAAAAGAAAAAGGTGCTGGAACTCACACATGTCATACAACCCCCCCTTGCCTACCCTACAAGGTTCCTTCCAAAAAGGGTGCCGGAACTCCTTTCTGAGCGTTCTATGACAAAAAAAGCCCTGCTTGTAATCATTTCTCTTTAAACTAGATTTAAAATACACCACCATTTGTTTGATAGCTTTCTACCAGAAGACTACCTTCTGAAAATAATAAATATTCTGACTCATTTTCTCCAAGTCTATATAGGGTTTATAACTATATGCACATAACTAATAAAGTCTGAAGCATAATGTATGGGGAAGCCATAATGGCATAATCACAACACCATCTTGCTCTTAAAACAGCAATGTCCATAAACAATTTGGGACCCATGGATCATCCTTTGAGAGAAAGGTAGTAGAGTCTGATGTGACCAGAAAGACCATTACATTTTTCTGAATGTTATTACTATTGCTTTGTTCTGAAAATGAACACAGGTGTGTAAAAAAGCAGTGGGAGTAGGAGCAACTTCTGATTTCCTTCTGGCTTTCACATTGAGAAGCTAGCAAAGAGTGTCAGAAATCACAATAGCATGACTGTGAGGACACTGCGACAACCACAACTTTGGAAATACAACTGGAGTAAACATTGTGGAAATTTCAATGCCATTGGAGTGATGGGTCTTGGATGTTTTATTCATTCTTTAATGTAAGGTAAAGGTAAAGGTAAAGGTTCCCCCGCACATGCGTGCTAGTCATTTCTGACTCTAGGGGCCAGTGCTCATCTCCGTTTCAAAGCCGAAGAGCCAGCGCTTGTCCGAGGACATCTCCGTGGTCATGTGGCCAGCATGACTAGATGCCAAAGGGGCACGGAACGCTGTTACCTTCCCACCGTAGTGGTCCCTATTTTTCTACTTGCATTTTTACGTGCTTTCGAACTGCTAGGTTGGCAGAAGCTGGGACGAGTAACAGGTGCCCACTCTGTTACGCGGCACTCGGGATTTGACCCACCAAACTGCTGACCTTCTGATTGACAAGCTCAGCGTCCTAACCCACTGAGCCACTGATGTCAATTCAAAAATTGTTACCTCTTGACTGAAAGAGACTGGTTGCTGCTATGCATAATGTGGTAGCTTCTAGATTTGACTTCCGCAGAATGATGACATTATATTTTGAAAATGCCAGGAATATTAACTATTTTATCGACTAGGATGGGTCTAATAGCATTTTCCTTTTCTTCCAGCAAGTTTTTTTTTTTTGGTCACAGATCTTAATTTTCACGCTCAGATATAGAGAGAGGTGGGGTCAGAAAGAATTTTTGTCATTCTTCTTAGCAGATTTTATTATCTATTCAGTAAATAGGCATCACAGATCTAAATGCTGTGAAACAATATCACTTCCGTTCTTTTATTAATAATCCAAAGAAGTATAAAACAGAAAGAAGAAAAGATGAGTTGTAACCTGCATTCTTTTTCTTTGCAGTGTTGGCCCTGTCTCAAAATAGTCCAAGGAGACAAGCGATATCACTCATCATATGATTGGACCTATTATTGAAGGAGAAGCTTAAGGAAGGGGAAAAATAAATTTTAAATAAATAATTTTTACCTCACCATTTCAAAACAGTGCTGTAGAAAGAATAATGGAGGCTATCTTTCTTTGATCTGGAACATGAATTCTAGTTAAATTGTTAGTACACATCTCTGCCTCTCACATCTGGGAAGACTGTCTTTGACAGAATTTTTTTTTACATAGACTTTCAATCTTCTACCACAAATGGTTAATCTTTTCTGCTTCCAGCTCAAATACATTTCATATGCACAGCTGGATATTCCAATTCTCTTCATTATTATGAAAAAGGAAAGGTTTTTTTTTTGGTAAGAAAGTATAATTCCTTCTAGAATTACTTTTAAAAGCTAGAGATGAAACACTTCCTTACTATATGGTATTATTTCATTTATTATTGTGCATACTATATCCATATGTGCAATATACTTGGGGAAGATTTAATGTGAAATATTGCCTAGGAGATTTGGTTGTGAGAATCTTGTTGGATTCTTGCTTTTTCCTTTTTTTTATTTGTGTGGGAAGTCAGCCCCCCCTCCCAAAGAATGTAATATTTTGGGGGATATTAAAAAAGGCAGGTTTTATTAATAACCCCAAACAGAAACTCTGCAGGCCAGGTCTGTAGAAATGCAGAAATGCAAATTCCATTCAGAAAGTCTAAGGCCCCATTCATGAGCAAATACTGCCTGCAGAAACCCATTCAAAACCGGATCTTTCAAAATCCCTTGGAGCAAAACTGATAGCTAACAATAGCAGAGTGATAGGATTAGAACCAGCAACCCCTCACCCATCCAATACAGGACATATCCATCAGCCACAGCCACAGGGAAGCAGGACATGACCTTTAGGACGTAATAGGATTAACCCACCACCATCAGAATACAAAAAGGGCACACTGAACCTCAGGTCAAAGTTCATGCCACAGGAACAACTCCAAACAAAAAAAGCATAAGAAAGTATAAAAAACAACCACTCCCAGCACCATGTGGTCAGCCACCCCAGAAACATACTGCTATCACTGAAGTTTCTGGCAACTCAATAAACATGAAACTTCTTTCTAAAGCAGTCTACATTTTGTTTATTTCCAGCTTGGACTGGATCCTAATGAATATTTTTCTTTCAACAGGAGTTTAAGCTGTTTCCTCCCTCCCCTTATTTGCATACACAACCAAAGAATTCTTGAGGAATCTTGCTGTAGTGTTTCTGTAACATTGCAAGTTTAGAATTTAAGTTATGCTGTGTTAATATGAGAAAACAAAGTTGACTTTGTTAATGTATACCACATTCTAGGAGACTTATATAGATCAATATGAAGTAATAGCTTTGATTATGCTTTGCGTAGGTTATAGGTAGTTATAGGTATTGTGAAACAGGGCCTTTTGTCAAGATTTATCATAGATCAGTAAACAGATGAATGTGTTCTGGAAGTACAAAACTAAAGGTATAATTAATAAGCAATCAATGCAATTCGTTAGCTAAGGTTTGAGATTAATGGTATAAGGCAATCAGATAAGAAGCTTTTGACAATTCATGGCAATTGTAGCTCTGGAGTGATTCCAGAAATGCAGGTAAAACGCTTTTGGCTTACTCAGCACTATGATTTATCCTTTGTTCCATCTTATAAGATTTTTTTTCAAAAACATTTTGTATGGTTTGGGGTGAATTTCTCCGTATCATCACAACTTACAAGAAATGATGTCTTAGAATTTATTTCCCTTTATTTATTTTACAGTGGTTTAGTTCTGATTTGATAGTACAGCCTGTGGTACCTATTCCACAAATTGATGCTAAGTAGGAAGATGCCAAGTTAACCCATCCTGTAACCAGCTAGATAGGTGGCTGCTGTAAAATTACTGCAACTGCACAAAAGCAGGAAGACAAGCTAGGGGTGTAATGCTCAAAAGAAATCCTTGAAGAACTGACTTGAGAGGTCCAATATTTGACCTATGAGCTTAGTCTTGCTGCTTTACAGAGAAAATGGTTTTTCTTTGTAAAATGCCACCTTTTTGTTGTAGCACAGACCTACTAACTCTGCTAACATTTAAGGTTTCTACTTTCTGTGTTCTTCTGTTTGCATTGAAAGCTTTGTCACTTATTCAATAATAATGTTCCTAAAAAAACCTTTCAGTTTAAGATATTAAACTTACTTAAATGTCCAACTGTAATTCAAAAGTCCAGTAAATTGGAAATAAAATAATTACCGTTGAACATGAACTGTAAGTACTTTATTGAGTTTTATAAAGTTTGCTTCAAGTGGTAGCAATTTATATTTGGGTCAAATTTCATCTATTTGTCACAAAACCTTGTACCTTTCTGGAAATGACCCAGACATTCATGTATACCAAGTTTGAGATAAAATAGCTCTCTGAATTATTGAGGGGATGAGGATTGATTTTTAAATTTGACTGTTTGGTTGCATATGTAAGAAGAGGGAGAATGAAACAAAATGTTAATAGGCATTCTAAATAAAAGCTAGGAAATGGTGAGGAACTGTCAGTGAATAGAAGGACAGATGTAGGAAGAAAAAGCTAAAGGCAAGTAGGATGTCATTAGATGTCATACGGTTATGCCACTATCATGCTGGCTGCTATACATCTTCCTAGTTGTCAGGCTTCACAATAGCAATGTTTCCATAGCCATTTCACCAGTGTCATATAATGCTTTTGCAGAATTTTAAAAGTTACACTTTAACTTTTTAATAGGGACATTTGCAACACAACACCAAGGTGCTGCGCATCAAATGGTAGACTTTCAGCATAACGTTTAACCATGTTTCTATTACCATGCAATAGTCTGCCACTTCATCATTCAAAATGTGCAGCCTTGTATTGGCTGACTGGCATCTGGAAAAAGCAGGCGAACACTGAGAATTCTGCCAATACACTCAGTTCTGTCGATCTTCCTCTTCTATATGCAATATCCTAGCCAGAACTGGCAGAATCCTAACACAGATTTATTACTTTGTCTACTGACCGGAGTTCTGAAATTATTCTGAATGGGTTATGCTGAGTTAAATGCTCTATTTTCCAGTGTGTGCATGGTTTCTTTATTTGTAAATAAATGCTTGTTTTGGATCACAACAGACAGTTCTGAAGCTTTTTAACCAAAAACACTCCCAAAAAAAACGAGTTCCCCAAAATAAGGAAATTTCATAATGGAATGCATGAATAGTTTATTTCTGCTTCACATATTTCTTGAGTTTAGAAGTTGCAAATTGAGTCCTACTAGATAAAGACTTCAAGGAATGACTGAGTGGCACTGCCCCACATTTCCCCCAAAATGTGATCCTTTTACTTACACCCTTTCTTAAAAAATGCCCAAGAAACTAATGTTTTTGCAAAGTCAAACTTCATTCTTGCTCATTCTAAGCCAATTTCAGCTTGCTCAACAAGTTAAATCTATGCTGCTTAAAATGAAAGTGATGACCATTCATTTGCCCATAAGCAAAATTTTGTTCTACTACTCACAAAGTGCATTTTTCTACTGAGATATAAAAATTTCCAATTAAAATTGGTCTAGAGATCTGACATATGAAAATATCAGAAAGTGACTTCTTCTTACGTATGTGACCAGTGAATTAACAGCAAAAAATAAAGTTAAAAAAAATCAATATGAATAATTATTTCCTGCAGATTGAAAATGAGAAACAGCTTGGTGGCTATAGAGGGATGGATAAATTGGCCATTGGAGAACAATTTAAATCCAATTCTTTGTGACCCTCAAGCAAAATTAATTTTGAAGTCTCTTGGCCTCAAGAGACAAAGGAGAACGAAGAAATAAATTGGTCCCAAGGGGTATAGGAAAATGAAGAGAAATCACATACATATAGAACTCCTTTTCCTCTTATTTCCCCAAAATATGTTACGTTTAATTCATTAAAAATTTCCTCCAGGAGCACACCTGTCACCAGCTAGAAAAAAGTATTATTTCATCCTTGGAAGGGGCAAGTTTGTTATGATGCAAAGGCCTTCCCACTGGGTTGACTTGGACCAAGCCTCTGTCAGGTCCCCAAATCCTTATTGTTTTCCCTGCATATGTGGTCTGGTTTGGGGCCTGCCATTCTGCTGGGAAGTGGGGGGGGGGAATTTGCTTTCGCTTGGGATAACTTTCACTTTCTGCTTTTCCTCTCCCACTCCTATCCACTTGAGAGAAGAGTTCTGCTTTCTTGGGTGGTTAGCTGAGGTGGGTTCTTACAGCATCTCTTATCTCTTCCCATGCAAGAACTGCTTCATACCAACTCTTCAAGAACTGTTTCCACCTTTCCTATTGATCATGATCTCAAATCATAACATTTACATTTTGTCCTCTTCCTAGTTCATCCTCAAAGTGCACAAGAGGAAAGATAAATAATGAAAGCAAATAAATAAATTTATTTATTTAATCAATTTATATAGACACCCATCTCAACATGAAGTCTGGGTGGTAAAACAATAATAAAAATAAAACATATATGTATGCAAAAATTAAAATATATAGCAGCTGAAAAAACCAACAAGCACCAACTTAGACATGAGATGGTCCCTTCACATACTTGCAGTACTGATTACATGGTCTCAAGAAGCAATCTTTGCACCTTGTATACATGTGTCATAATACTGCATGCAGTGTGAAGGGGCCAAAGCTTGTGTGTTTGGACATAGATATAGAGCTGTATGTAATGGAAGCTGTAATTGTACCTGGAGGTAATGTTAGGAAAGATTATTAACAGCATAGGAATTATCTATTGCATTTGATCACATATGAGGTTCAACACGCCACCTTCCCATATTGTATGTTTTATATTCTTTATTTCACAGCAGTTAGAAAATAGAATTAGGTTGGGCTAATCATATGGTTAACAGAGAGCCTTTTTCACAATTCAGCATAATGAATTCAAGAACACTGGGTTAAATGATGTGGGATTATTGACGTAAATGAACAAAGACTTGAGTGTGCAGTTACAAGCAGCTGAAACTCTAATTGCTTTTAAATTATTTTGCCTTGCAAAGTTCTTTATATAACTACCAAAGAAAGTTAGACTTATGAAAGATATAATAATCTATGTTTCTTGTTCAAATGGTGACCTACTAGTTAGTTTGAATAACTATACAAAAATAGCATTATAAAATGACTGGGTAGGAGTAAGAGACAGTTGGGCTTCACTTCCAAATAAACAATGATGACAGGTGACTCTGCAAAGTATTATCTCAACAATACAATTTCTGCACGATGCTAAACCTCTAATCTACTAACGCATGGGTTGAAGGCATCAGAGGAGGATAGGAACTGCCTCCTTTTGAATCAGAGGTCATAGCATTTGATTATAGTGAATAATTGTGATCCAGCAAACTGTTATCAGATTACCCTCTACCAAGAAAGAATACAGATTCTGGGCCCAATGGCAACATGTTTGAAGATCCATTGGGCAAACCATGGGGCAGCAGTGAGCACAGGCATCTTTCACATTCAGGATACTTAAGCACTTCCTTGGATGTCATCCTCCTCCAGCAATAACAGGAAAGCTGGGCTGAATACTTGCTCTTAAGCAAAGCAGGATGTCTACAAACTTATTGAAGCTGGGGGGGATCAAGTAACAGGAAGTCAAACGATTCAAGCATTTCTCCATCACGTTTCTTCACTGCCATGTGCAGAGATATAAAAAAAAGTTTGTGGGACTAAAAAAAAAAGTACAATCGGACTTTCCAACTTCTTGTAAAAAAAAAAGATCTCGCGAAGTTGGTAAGTGATTGAACTTTTTTTTAGTCCCATAAACTTTTGTTTCCCTGCATGCAGCGGCAGAGAAATGCAATGGAGAAACGCAGTGGAAAAACTTGATGGAGTTGAAAAACAGGTTAACAAAGAAATGCTTGGAGGAAGCGAGGGCATGTGGGCGGTGGTGAGGCAAGTTCTCCAGCTCCACAGTGAAGGAGAAATGTGACAGAGCTGGAAAGCAGGTGGCAAGGCAAATCCCTCAAGGGTGCCAGGTGCTGAAACAGGTCTGTCTCTCTCCAGAAGCCCCCAGGTCCACCGGAGGGAAGGCCAGTATCTACTGAAATGTGGCAGCATTCCGGCTCTGGCAGGGAAGGGGCAGCCAGCACAGGGGCTGCCGGCAGGATGCTCGCTCACTTCCGTAACCTCCCCGACCCTCCAAGGCTCAGCCTGCTGCTTTGTTAGCTGGGTGGGCTGAACTGTGAAGGGGAGCAGGGGGCTGAAAGCACCAGCAGTCTGTCTTGGAAGGGGAGTGAAAGGGAAGAGGTGGGTAGGTGGGGTTTTAAATAGGCCTTATTTTGGGGGTAGGGCTTATATTAGGCCCCCCAAATCAAGCTAGGGCTTATTTTCAGGATAGGTCCTATTTTCAGGAAAACATGGTATTTCAGTACACAAGTCCATTGGACACTGACTAGAACAACTTGTCTTCATTAAGGTGAACTTTGTCATGTCCAACTGGAGGGGACTGAGGGCTAATCCTCTCACTTCACTCTCCAGAGATTCTTTCTGTTTATCTCCTTCACACTGTTGATATGATCTCTGGCAGCTTTTGCTGCAAAAATATCTTTGAATTTTTGGTTTGATCTGCTTGCTGCAGTTTTTCTTTAGTGTTTCAAATAGAAAAAGAAGGGTTGTTTCGCATAGTAAGGTTGTGTGCATGACTCCTGCATAATATTTTCTTTGGTATGCTGAGTATTGTAAATGTAATGTAGTACAACGTGATATAAATGTAATTTATAAGATTTAAGTGTCTATGGGGCAGAGAGAGAATTTGTGATCGTGTGTGTATCTGTGTTTCTCCTCAGTCATCTCCCCCTTTTTCATTCTACCAGGTACAAACTGCAATTCTCTATGGTGGGGGAGAATTTATTTTTGAGAATAAGCAAGGGGAACAAAAATCAATCTGCAGCTGAACTTTTAACAACTGGAGTAGAATGTGATTTGTAGACACAGAGAAGTTTATTTCAAAATATTAATGTAATATTTCCTGCTAGGAAGTCCTCCCATCCTGGAAGAAATAATTCACTGATTATCTTGTGTGATGGATCAAAAATCTCAGAATGAGTCTATTTCTCTTCATATTTCAATTATACACATATCTCCAGGGCAAATAGTTACAATATTCTAAAGTCAAGGAAGACATTTCTGTATCTCTTTACTGCCATCTAGTGATTATCTAGACTCTTGCAGCTCAAAAGCTTGTTTGGGAATCTTCTACAGTATGTTCAAAATATCCCAAACAGTTTTAGGCTTCTGTTTTGTTTCATACAGCCAGCCTGGAATAGGGGAACAGAACTTCTAGAATACAAAACTTGTTTTCCATTTTGTGTGCATCTCTATTCTATTTTAAGCTCGATGCTCTGAACTCTTAAAGAATTAACATTTATCACCATGGAGGTCAGAGGCAGATAAAGAGAAATGGGAAATATGAAAGTTATGCACTAGATCAGTGATGCGAACCTTTTCGAGACCGAATGTTCAAACCGCAACCCAAAACCCACTTATTTATTGCAAAATGCCAGGGCCGCATCAGCATTGTGGTTCTCTCAGGGAGGGTGGGCACGGCCAGGGTGGTCACAGCAGACTGGGTGGTGTGGCCAGGTAGGCGTGGCCATCTCAATGCTCTACCACCTCTACTCGAGCTTGCTAGCCAGACATTTTGCCTGCTTTGTGCTGGGTAGGGCTGCTGCTCTGGGTGGTGACGGCAGCCTAATGGACCTGCGTGAGCTGCTAGTGGCGGCGGTGCATGTGCCCACAGAGAGGGTTCTGAGTGCCGTCTCTGGCATGTACTAGATGCATGTTGTCATTTTGGTGTCATTGTGGATTTGGTTTTTGGAGATGCTGCTATCTGTAGCAACTTCTCTGCTGCTTTGACATCAAAATTTCTATACTACATTAAAAAAAATATTTTCTCCTCCAAAACATGTTCTGATTGGGCTAACATTCTGAGTTACCACAGTATATGAACTTTTCCAAGCAAGGGTGTGAAACTCTACTCCCAATGAGATTCCCAGTGAGGTAAAAAGGTGAAGCCAGGAAAAAAAACCAGATTACAGTAAACTGTACTCCACACCCTGAATCTAACACTTTCCTATACATTTTTTCCTAATGCAAAGCTTGTACTCCATCAGGTTCTCTAGAGATATTTTCATTAAGCAGCAAATTCCACTTTAACATTAGACTACGCTGCTTTATTGTCTAATTATCCATAATTAAAATGATTAAGTTAAGTAATTTCAAAATTTAATCATCCATTGTTATTACTTTGCCTATCAAACACACATTTTGACTAGGAGAAAAAAATCAGCCTAATTACTAACTATATTTTGATCCCCAGAACAGTATTTAAATGAATATAATGCATTAAATAAATTTTTCTACTACTTCAACATCTATTGGCAAATGTTACCATCTTGACACATGTCAAATATTCCTTGTTAAAAAGTCAGAAATGGCAATGCTAAAAGTGAGTCTATAATATCCCATTATTTTTGTTTTTATAACTATTTCAAGATGCAACATCTACCTTATCTCTAAATGTGGTTTAGGTAGGAAGTCTGATTCTAGGGGCAGAACTTGGGGAAAAAGTAGTTTTTAATTTGCTGCAAGAAAAGTAACTTTTTAGAACAAGTTATACATCCAGTATGAAGATGACTGGATAAAAAATTAGTTTGGCAAAGGTTTGATTCTCCACAATGAATAGATGACTATTATAAAGGCTTTGTACCTGATTATTCCAATGTGGTCTCCTTGTTTATTGATATCATCATCATCATCATCATCATCATCATCATCATATTATTATTATTATTATTATTATTGTTGTTGTTGTTGTTGTTGTTGTTGTTGTTGTTATCATCAGATGATGGACATGTGTGACTCCCAAGCATGTTTAAATTCAGTTACTGATTAACCTGCTAACTCCTCTGGAAGTTGGTTCCAGGCTTCCAGTACTCTTTTTATAAAGTAATACTTTCTGAAGTATTAGAGGTCTTCTAGTCCAACCACCTGCCCAAGGCTCTTTGCCCAAGACATTCCAGACCACCCCAGCATTTCCATCCTGATGACGTTGGCAGTTAGCCAATGAAAGCTTGATCTTTTAACAATAAAAACTGTTTTAGTTTTTCTTATTCCAGTGTTCACTTAGTTTGTTAATATATATATATATATATATATATATATATATATATATATATATATATATATATATATATATATATATATATATATATATATATATATATATATATATATATATATATATATATATATATATATATATACAGTTCTAGGCCAAGAACATCCTGCCATCCTGCCTGATTGAATACTTGCTAAATGATTCAGCACTCAGTGGAAATCACTTTAAAAATCTGCTTCAATGCAAAATATGTTTAGAAACATGAAAATATATTTAAACAGTTTTTCACTGTCACTTTTTAAAGGAGATATCGAGAAATAGGAGATAATGGGTTAAAACCAATTCATCCATCTCCATTGGGGACTGAACCCACATGTTTGTCATAAATGATGGGCACCATTATCTATGAGACTGTCAGAAAAATAGTAATACTATTATAAATTATCTGTGCACCTTTGTAAGAAGCACACCCCGTCAACTGCAACTTTTCATGCATGTTTCTATCTATCAACCAAGAAGCAGATTCTAATTTAGCATCTATTAACCTTACAGGAAAAAAAATGGATCTCCCCAGGAATAAGCCTACACATTAAGAAGGAAGTATTTAGAAGCCTAGAAGAGTTTTTCTAAACTAGGGTTTCGTGTAAATCTAAGGTTTCTAAGAGATCATAACTGAAAAAACTGCACATACTGCACACTGTTGGATATGAAATTCTTCTCGCTGTAGGAAGAAAAATCTGGTCCTGTTCCAAGCCGGGAAGACGCTGTAGAAATGAGCTGAAGGCAGGCTGCATTTTGGAAAGGAGATCTCTGTTTATTTGATAGCCAGAAACTAAAGTGACAGCAGCATGTTTCTGGGGTGGCTGACAAAACGGAGTTGAGTATGGGTGGGTTTTTATACATTCTTTGGGGCCTCATGATTGAGATGCCTGTACCTGTGCAAGAACATGTTGTTTAATATTCTAATGGCTGTTGCCAGATTCCTGTGGGATCATGTAGGGGTCATGGCTAGCTCTATAGGTGAAAGGGGAAATGCAGGTCTGAGCTAATCCTGTCAATTTTTGGCTTGCCTAATTGTGTTGCTTATTTGTAGTCTCTGTTTGCTCTTCGCTTATGAATAGAATGAATGGATACAAAACCTCCTAGACTGGTCTCTTGCTAGAGGCAGTTTTTCTATAGCAGAAAGACTGGGCTGCCTTCTGCCTTTGTTAAGATTTTTCTCTCCATTTCTTCTTTAGGGGAAATATTCTATCCTGCCTCTTTTAATATTCCCCAACATATTTCATTCTCTGGGGTGTGTGTGTGTGTGTGTGCTGACTTCCTACATCACCATTTGCAGTGGTAGGAACAAACTCTGCTGCAAGATTATTTGCTGAGTCCTGCAAATTTTCCCCTAGTTCTTCATGGACAATTACCTGCCCTGAATAGGCTTCTTTCCAGTTCCTCAATGAAATGTTGGCTGGAAAGTGGCAGGACTTCCTAAATTTCAGGAATACCGGCATTCAAAAATCTGTTTGAGAGAGGAAAGCCACACCACCCATTCTGCCTTCAACTCTGTCTTTTTAGACTGATGGGTTAGTTTTTGTGAAAATTATAGTTTGATTTATAGTACGACAGCCGGAAACTTCAAAAAGGCTGCATTTGTTTAAAAGTCTACCCCCACCCCCACCCTGTCCCTGGAGAGTTTAAAAGTATATTTTTAGTTTGACTTCTTGCATTCACAGCTGGTTGCCTCCACGAAGGAGTGACCTGCCAAGCTCTGTCTGCATTAATGCACATTGTAACCAGACATATATTTTAACCCCCAATTCAGACTTCTAACAAGTTGAACTCAACAGACTATGTAGTTTTCTTAACAGCAATATGGAAGTGATGTGCTACTATCTTCTTTCAATATGTTTTCTCGGTCCCCTCAATTTCATAGCTTAGTTTCCAGCCCTTAATTCTTTGCTTAGCTTCTGAGCCAGGACAAGTGTTGGCCAGGTGCTGCCATCTGCTGGGATACATCAAACCTAAGTGTGATTAAACCTGGCAGATCATGATACGTTTGTAAGATATTTGTGCAGAAGTGAGGTGCAACATACAGATAACCAATTTGACTAAATAGCTGACACAATTATACAATGAGAAACCCACTGTATGGCTTGCATGATACACGATTGTTCAGTTTTGATTCTGGTCTTCCTATGACTAGCATAAGTAACTGATACAATGTCTTAAGAACATTGTCTATCAACAAATGGGGTTATTTGATTGGCTCTGGTAAGCTTACACACTATTACTTGCTGCTTCCACAGATCTATTCAGAATTACAGAAAGCTCAGGAATAACGAATGATATGCAGAAGGCATGTCTTCCCTTCATCCTAGGTCAGGCATGTCAAACTGCCACCCTGTGGGCTGGATGCGTCATGCTGAAACTGCACCCACCCCATTGCTGGCAATGAGGAAAAGGTCCTGATACGTCGTGTGACATCACATGACGTTGCGAGTTTGACATGCCTGTCCTAGGTCAACAAGATGTTATTTTTTCCTTGTCTTTTCTTCCCTTAAATGAGCCTGTAAAAATAATGTTGGTATCACCTTTGCATTACCAAGATAATTCATGTGTTTTTCCTAGCCTCACCGCAAAGCCATTTATTAAAAATAAATAAATATTTTTTTAAAAAAAAATCATCCAAATACAGGAATTAACATCTCTAGGTATAACTGATTTGATTATCAAATGTTATTATCAAATGGATCACATGGTATATTATGGTGACATCGAACTACAAGGATTTCCTTTATTCAAGAATAAACTTGGGCTTGTTTTATGCAATGACATTCCAGAGATGAATCTGCTTTGCCTATGAAAGTGACTTTGTTATTTATTTTATTCAATGTTTATTTTTAAGGCACGTGGGGCATGTATGGATAGATTCAACAGAAGCATCTATGTACATGTCTGCATTTGGGAAGTCACGTAAGCAACTCTGAAAGGACAATTCTAGAATTCCAGAAAGTCCAAAACATTTATATATTCCCAGAACTGGAAGAATGGGCATCTAAGTTATCAAGTCAACCTTTTTGCTCAGAAGTCCAAATTATAATCATCCTAACTAATGGCAGTCTAGACTCAGCTTGAAGAAATATAGTGAAACTCAGAAATTTACTTAGCAATAGAAATAGCACTTAAACTTATATACCGCTTCACAGTGCTTTACAGCCCTCTCTAAGTGATTCAGAGTCGGCATAATGCCCCCAACAATCTGGGTCCTCATTTTACCGACCTTAGAAGGGTGGAAGGCTGAGTCAACCTTGAGCCGTGAGATTCAAACTGCCGAACTGCTGGCAGCCGGCAGTTAGCAGAAGTGGCCTGCAGTACTGCATTCTAACCACTGTGCCACCTCGGCTTTTACTTAGGTAAATCTAATGTCAAAAGTCTTTTTCCAAAATTCAGCTAAACCTGTTTTCCTGTATTATTTCATGCTCTTCTCTTTAAAACGATGTAGACAGATCTTTGCTTTCTGTATGACTTCCTTTTTATTATTTGAAGTTGTTCTTTCATACCCCTGACCTTTGTTCCTAGTAGAACAAATTAGAAGCAGTTGCTTCTGTTTTCATTTCCTCTTTTGGGCATGTGCCTCCTCCTCCCCCCCGCAATTATGCAAGCAATGGGAGAACAATTAGTGGCACCATCCCAATGGCTGGCCATCCTAAATGTCTTATAGAACTAAAGTCTCCTTAGTTCTACATTTCCTAGAAATTGCTCCTAGGTCTACCCCAAGGACAACAGCATAAGTGTGGAAAGTGAAATCTCAGCCTTTTCCCTGAGCCTGGCTCTCTCAATCCTCAAAAGTGAGAGCTCTGGGATCAAATTCTTGTGCTCTAATTTTTAAAATGTATTTTAAAAATCTGTATTCTACTCTTCAAAACTGAAGGGGCAGCTTATAGCCCGTAAACATTTATGTTCTAAAGTTCATTGGCAACAGCATTGCTAAAAAAAAAAAAGCACTAAAAGTTGTTAATTTAATTCTATGAAGTGTTCTTTCCCCCCCACCCTGGAAATACTGTATTAAGCGACTTGAGCTTAGGAAACATACATTAGCCAGGGGTAGGCAACCTTGGCTGTTTTATGACTTGTGGACTTCAACTCCCGGAATTCCTGAGCCAGCCAAGCCAAAGTTGCCCACCCCTGCATTAGGCCAATCCTAGAATACTGTTCAACTGTTCTGAATCCTTACCACATATCGGTTATAGGTATTCCTCAGCATAGAGTCAAAACTGAGCCCAAAATTTCTGCTAAGTGAAACATTTGTCAAGTAAATTTTGCCCCATTTTACAACTTTGCTTGCCAGAGCTGTTGCGGTGAAACACTGCAGTTGTTAAGTTAGTATGGTTGTTCAGTGGATCTGGCTTCTCATTGACTTTGTTTGTCAGAAGGTTGCAAAAGGTGATCATATGACTCTGGGAGACTGCAGGCGTCATAAATACGAATCAGTGGCCAAGCATGCGAATAGTCATAAGTCACTTGTTTCAGTGCTGTAGTAACCTCAAAAAGTCACTAAGTGAACTGTTTTAAGTCAAGGACTACCTGTACAATTGAGCAAGTGACAAGAAAAGTCTTGGACTCTTCTGTGAATAATACAGTAGAATACTCTATGCTACTAGGCTTGAATTTCTTGGTTTGGATAGTTTAGAACTGTGATGCTTGTGGTGAGATTTAGTATTGTATAGTATTCTGTATTCATAGTTTTAATTCTAACTTAACTTCTGTGGACCTCACCCCGTATTTAAGAGGTTTCTAAGGGGATGTGGATAAGTACACTAACATGCCTATCATCCCTGTCCTATTTTTAAAATTTTGCTCATTTGATATTGTAATTTTTGCTTGATGAATAAATAATAATAAAAAAATGAAACAAAACATATAGAGCATGCAGGCATATCATCCACTGAATAAAGATACACGTGCTTTATTGCTTTTTGTAAATATAAAATGTTCCATTCAGTCAGCATTTCATCTGAATTTCCTTCAACTAATTTCTAAGTTGAGAGCTTAACTGTCTTTATTATTGACTGACATCATCCACCATTTCTCCAATTGTATGGGCATTACTAGCATTTCACTGAATGTGGGTACCGATTGTTGCTTGACATATGATTCTTAGAAAGAGAACTGTTATGTACTGGGTTCTTAAAGTATACCACGTGGGTTGCTGGAGCAGCCAACGGCTCTCCAGCAACCCAGACTACAAGTCTCCTGTGCTGCAGTTGGCTATCTCCAGGTGGCAATGGTTGATTCAAACCTATTGGCTACCGCCTAGGGGCTAGACTATATATTATGGCTAGTTGCAGCATTTTCCCCAGTACAGTTTCTGCACAAAATAAACTATGAATTACCTTGTACTCAGCTTCGCGTCTTCATTCCTGCACCAAAGAACCCGCTATTTAACAGTGGCGATGAGGATGGGATCCTGCTTCACTGCTTAAGAGTTGAAGTCTACGAGGGAAAGGCAGCACACGCCGGAGGGAAAAGGCATTTCACCCCCCTCTCTCAAGGTCGGTTAGCAAGCTATGCTAGCAACCTTGTGCTCAGTGGACTCATTCCCTGGTTTGCAGAGCCTGCCAGAGAGACTGGCCACCCAAACACCAGTTGGAAGAACTGACTAGGAGAGGTACTGGGGCCCAGGGTCCAGTTAGTGTGGGTTTTTTCAGAAGCCGTAGAAGCGTATGCCGCACCGGGGCTCGATGCCCCCTCAAACCCAAACTTAAGCTCATGATAGAGCTACAACGAGTTCCATGTAAGATGGAATTGGACTCTGGCTCTGCAGTTTCAATTATTTCTCAAGACACTTTTAACTTCGTGTGTAGGCGCAGTAACAATTGGGCCAAACTAAGACCCTCAGATATAATCCTAACGGATTTTCAAAATGCTCACGTTAAAGTTAAGGGTGAATACATTTTGTTGGTAAAGTTTAAAGGGCTTTTGGGGCACTTGGATGTAATAGTAGTAGGGGGCCAGAGAACGAGTCTCATTGGACTCGATTGGTTTGATGCCTTAGGTATTCAGATTACTGGCATAAACCAGATAGAAACTGCAGACCTCGCGTCAGTGTGCGGGGAATATGCGAATGTTTTTGATTCAACCTTAGGCACATACACAGGCCCGCCTATCTCATTTAAGTTAGATCCCAACATAGTTCCAATCAGGGTTAAGCCTCATAGTGTCCCCTTTGCCTTAAAACATAAAATTGATTCCGAAATCGATAAGCTTATAGAACAGGGCATGTTACAGTTGATGGTGGGGAGTGGGAAACTCCTATAGTCACCCCACTTAAAGCCAACGGGGAAATTCGCATTTGTGCTGACTATAAATGCACACTAAATAAAGCCCTCAAGCAACATGCTCACCCGGTCCCAGTGGTCAATCATATTTTAGCCTCCTTGCAAGGGGGTACTATTTTTGCTAAACTTGATTTAGCACAGGCCTATCAGCAATTGCCAGCTGATGAGGCCACAGCCGTGGCTCAAATGATCATGACAAACAGGGGGGCTTTCAAAGTTAAATGCTTACAGTTTGGAGTCAGTATTATGCACCAGGTATTTTTCAGGGAATCGTGGAGCGTACACTCAAGGGTATTCAGGGCTTCTGCCCTTATTTTGATGATGTTCTTATTGCAGGGGAATCCCCAGAAGTGTTGGCCAGTAGGCTCAGGGCTGTCTTGCAGAGGCTTCATGAAGCAGGCCTCAAATTAAAAAAAAGAACAAGTGTAGTATTGGGGTTTCTTCAACAGAATTCCTGGGTTTCCGAATTGATGCTAACGGCATTCACCCTGCTGATTCTAAAGTGAAGGCCATTAAAATGGCTCCTAGGCCCAAATCCAAAGGAGAGTTACAAGCATTCTTGGGCCTCCTAAATGTCTATCACACATTTCTACCTCATAAGGCAGCAATAGCAGAGCCCCTCCACAGGCTTCTAGATAAGAAAGCTCCATGGAAATGGACTAACTTACATGAAAAAAGTTTCCAGGACTTAAAAGCACCATTGAAAGAAAAGTCCACTGTAACTCACTACAAAGAGTCTAAACCTGTATGTCCTGCATGTGATGTATATCCCTATGGGGTGGGGGCAGTTTTAAGTCACATAGAAAAAATGGAAAACAGGTTCCTATAGCATTTTACTCAAGGACATTGTCCTCTGCTGAGCGCAACTATGCTCAGATTGACAAAGAGGCCCTAGCCAGCATTGTTGGAATAAAAAAATTCCATGACTATTTATATGGCAGGGATTTCACGGTTTACACTGACCACAAACCTCTGTTGGGACTTTTCACAACAGACAAACAACCCCCCCCACATACTATCTCCAAGAATGCTGAGATGGTCTATTTTCCTATCTGCATACAATTTTAAATTAATTCACAAACCGGGCAAGGAAATGGGCCATGCTGATGGCCTCAGCAGACTACCACTGCCACTAATGGATCCAGATCTGGCTCCAGCTGCTAGAATATTGTCCATACAGGACACACCTGAATTTCCCCTCCATTCAGGGGACATTGCTGCTGAAACTGCCACAGATAAAATACTTAGTAGAGTGTTGTCATGAGTATACACGGGCTGGTTGGATAAAAGTCCAGTCTCAGAATTTCAAAGCTATTTTGTCAGGAGGCATGAGTTATCTGCCCATAAAGGGTGCATATTATGGGGAAATAGAGTCATAATTCCCACTTCCCTAAGGGACAGGGTTTTACAATCATTACATGAATGCCATCCAGGCATTGTCAGAATGAAAGCTTTAGCTAGAAGCTACCTCTGGTGGCCTGGCCTTGATAAGGCCATTGAGGCTCACGTCCATGGTTATTATACATGCCAGAAATCTAGGCCTGAAATGCCACAGGCTCCAGTTCACAGGTAGGAGGAAATGCACACTCCCTGGTCTAGGATTCACATAGACTACGCTGGGCCCTTTCAGGGACAGCTCTTCCTTATGGTAGTGGATAGCCACTCAAAATGGCTGGAAGTAATTCCAGTTCCTAACATGACTACTGCTCCAGGTGCTGAGAAAACTCTTTGCCACACACGGGTTGCCAAATGTCTTAGACAATGGGGCCCAATTCACTGCTGCTGAATTTCAGGCCTTCCTTAGAGCTAATCTCATCAGACATGCAACGTCTGCACCTTTTCATCCATCTTCTAATGGTCAAGCTGAATGCATGGTGAGGACAACAAAGGAATCACTCAAGCGCATTGTCACAGGTGACTGGCATCACAGATTGGCAGATTTTTTACTCTGCCAGCATTCTACGCCCTGCACTACTACAGGCAAAAGTCCTGCAGAACTACGTTGGGGGAGGCGTTTGATTACTAAACTGGACAGGTTGCATCCAGATAGAGTGGCAGCAGAAGCCTCTCCACCAAAACCCCCGAGGGGGCTGCACATGGGCGATTGGGTTTGGGCCAGGAACTATGGTCATGGGAATCTGTAGGTTCCTGGTCAAATTACCAAGGCATCTGGACCCCTATCTTATGAAGTGGGGTTGGAGGGAGGGTGAGTTGTCAGACGACACATTGATCAGCTCAGGAAACGGTTTCCAGAATGGCCACTAAGTGAGGACTGTGTTATAAGTCCCTCCCAAGGTCCTCAAACTTGCGGCCAAGCCAGTCCTCACATGGACTATCAGGACTTTTCCTTCTTAACTGAGGCAGAACCGGAGGGAGAACTGGGGAGCCCTGGAGTGCAACATGGGTCCCCTGAAGGAGCAAGCCAATCAAACTTTAGCAACCGCTGTGCCTACTCTGCCAAACAGTCTGACTCTGGGGTGGGCCAACCTGGAGAGGCAAGCCAGAGGGCATTGAATCCCCTTGACTCAGGAGCACAAAGGGACACAAGTCTACCCAGCCCACTGGGTAAGCTGGTAGACCACAAAGTGATGGGAACTCCAAGATGTTCCTCTAGGGCACACAAGCCTCCTTCATATCTTGCCGATTACGTTGTAAAATAAAGAGCTATATATTGTTGTAATGCTTGTTGCCACTACACTACAGAAACTAGTGCTATGATGTAACTGTCTAAAAGTGCCATTTTTGAAGCCTATTCATTGAGACGTTGTTTAATAACATTGTAACCTACATTGTTTTTTTTAACTTTTATTATCACTTTTATTTTAGTGTGTTTGGATAATGAGTCTTGACAATTGTTGAGACTAATTGGTGTTATTATGGTCTGGTCTAAGAGGGGAGGGATGTTATGTACTGGGTTCTTAAAGTATACCACGTGGGTTGCTGGAGCAGCTAACGGCTCTCCAGCAACCCAGACTACAAGTCTCCTGTGCTGCAATTGGCTATCTCCAGGTGGCAATGGTTGATTCAAACCTATTGGCTGCAGCCTAGGGGCTAGACTATATATTGCGGCTAGTTGCAGCCTTTTCCCCAGTACAGTTTCTGCACGAAATAAACTATGAGTTACCTTGTACTCAGCTTCACATCTTCATTCCTGTGCCAAAGAACCCGCTATTTAACAAGAACCATTTTCCTTCTTTATTTCCTTTTTTTCAGAAGTCTGAAGACAGACTTTTTGGTCCGTATTTGCTGCCATCTGCTTTGCCATATATTTAAAAGTATGGTTTTGGAGAATGTTTGGTACTTTCAAAATATATCATGTATGTGGTTTATAAAATCATTCAAGTTACTGGAGTTGATATCTGCTTTTGCTTTCTTAATCTTTGCTTTTTGAAAGGTAATTAAGATTTAGCTCACCTAAATAACGGCAACTCTTTCTCAATTACATTCATCTTTAGAAAGTCTACATGCAAGAAATTCAAGGTATATAGAGAGGCTTGTGTTAGCTATATCAGAGGGAATAGAGCAGAGCAGAGCAGAGCAGAGCACAGCAGAACAGAACAGAACAAAACAGAACAGAATGGTCAGCCTATTTTCTGCACCAAAAGGGAAGATAAGAAACAATGGATAGAAACTAATCAAGGAGAGAAGCAACTAAGGAGAAATTTCCTAACAGAGAGAACAATCAGCCAGTGGAACAGCTTGCCTTCAGAAGTTGTGGCTGCTCCATCACTGTAGGCTTTTAAGAAGCCTCCTTTTCTGGAATAGTACAAGGTCTCCTGCTTGAGCAGGAAGTTGGACTAGAAGACCTCCAAGGTCCCTTCCAACTCTGTTATTCTGTTATTGTTACCACTAAAATAATTACTTTAAAACTTGAGCAAAAATAAGGGAGTCCCGTTTCAACACTTTGCATCCATTTTCTCTTCATTGTTTACAACCCAAACCTCTGCTTGTTTACTCAGATTAAAGTTGCACAGCATTCAATGTTAGTTAAAGTATGTAAATAATTATAAAAAAATAGCCCTTAACATTTGTCGGCAGTTTGGCGGGTCGAATCCCGAGTGCCGCATAGCAGAGTGAGCGCCTGTTACTCGTCCCAGCTTCTGCCAACCTAGCAGTTCGAAAGCACGTAAAACTGCAAGTAGAAAAATAGGGACCACTACGGTGGGAAGGTAATAGCGTTCCGTGCGCCTTTGGCGTCTAGTCATGCCAGCCACATGACCACGGAGACATCCTCGGACAAGCGCTGGCTCTTCGGCTTTGAAACGGAGATGAGCACCGGCCCCTAGAGTCGGAAACGACTAGCATGCATGTGCGGGGGAACCTTTACCTTTTTAAATTTCATGTGCTTTTATTCATTACTTTATAGTGGCAAGGAAGGGAACCACAATAAACTTAGGCCCAGATCAACCAGGATCTAAGAACTGCTTTGTACTTCAGAACACATCTAGTTTAATAGTCTACTTCCAAAGTTAGGAATTCAAAAGAAGAGGCAGGTGGGAAGGCCCACTGTGAACACCATGTGATTTATGCACTTGCACCCAATAACATGACACAAGCATATGAGACTTGGATTTGCGTTGTGATTTCACAAAACACATTTCATCATCTGGTCCCAGTGACCAACCCAGATTGGTTCCTGCAATATTTCATCATTTTTCATCATTGGTAGTTCATACCAGATGCTTATGGCTCTAAGACTGTTAGGCAGATGGAACATATTATTCCATTTTTATTTATTTTATTTTTTTTGCTTTGTGAGCACTGGATTTCAGAACTTGTATTGGCTTAACCAACTTTTTGAAGAACATAAATCAAAATGTGGCAAGTTCAAGCTCTTTCCAATTAATTGCTGTCACAGTCATTGACACAGCTATTAATAATTTCTAATGCGAACACTTGTTTACTTTTTTGATTAACTAGTTGTTTAAAATGATTTATTGAGGCCGCAATCCTATATGTAATTGCCCTACTGATTCCGAGGGACAGAATATACCTTTGAGAAAATACCTATACAACTGCAGGGATAGAATTTTAGAGACCACTAGAGGGCGCTCCGTGTTTGCACATTTTTGTGATCCTTTTCCTAATACCCAAATATCAAACTTCTGTGAAAGTTTTACAAAAAAACCCACTGTTGTCCCTTTATAAACAGCAGTGCATTTAATACTAACATGCAAAACCAAGGTCATGTTAAAACTGATAAAAAAATGTACATTGTTAAAATATAAAGAAGATCAAACTAATGAAAACAGGTAGAACAGCCAAACTTAGCGATGGCAGTCCAGCTTTTATAGCAATAGTAAAGGAAAAAGCAGTCAAGAAATACTATATCACAAACTAGCACTTGGTAGGGCAGCCACGAAAATCTTATAAACATAGCCCTTAACATTTGTGAATTCATAAATTTCATATGTTTTTACTCATTACCAGTGCTTTTTTTGTAAAAGAAAAAGGTGCCGGAACTCACACGTTATACAACCCGCCTTGCCTACCCTACAAGGTTCCATCCAAAAAAGGTGCCGGAACTCCGTTCTGAGCGTTCTATGAGAAAAAAGCCCTGCTCATTACTCTATAGTGACAGGGAGGGGAAACCACAATAAACTAAGATCCAGAGAGGAGATCCACTAGAATCTAAGAATTGCTTCATGCATCAGATCACATCTAGTTTAATAGTCTAGTCTACTTCCAAAGTTAGGAATTCAAAAGAAGAGGCAGGTGGGGAAGGTATTCAAATGTTTTTCAAAAGATATACAAATGCTGTGATGTGTCTATATCTACAGAGATCAGAATTGGGCAAGCCAAGATATTTCCGGTGACCCTCTGTGCAAGTGAAAATTGGACTTTGTAACATAGTGAGTGTGTTGATGCTTTTGAACTTTGGACTGGAGAAGACCCCTGAGAATACCTTGTAGAGATGGGCTCCATTACAGGGCTAATGAATGCACCATTAGAAGGCTTAAAAGACCTGGTCAGGGATAGATTGTCATGGAGAAAATCTATCTGTGTGGTCACTAGAAGTTACAAACAATTTCACAGCACAAAATCAATCAATAAAAATCAATCAATCTACAAAAACAACCCCCAATAAAGCAGTACTTAATGCCAACTATATGTTCTATTTTCTGTATCAAACCAGATTCTTAGATTGATAGGTTTTGTGTATTCTGAGTGTTATAATAACAACTTAGCTTTTTAAAAATTATCATATGAATGATGAAAATAAATTCTTTCAAGAATGTCCTGAGTTTTCCTGCGGGTCTCTGACAAGCCCAATGAAAATGGAAATTCATGGTTCCTTGAACAAATCAAAGAGATTTTCACAAACTGTTCTGTATAGTTTTCAGTTCTGTGGATTGCTAACACTGTCTGTTTTGTTTTCTAACAAAATTTAGATTTTTTTCAGAGCCAGATTTTTCTATCCTATTTTTACATAAGTATGCATATTTTAAAAAAAAGAAACAAAAATCATGAAAAGTTCTATGTATTTCCACACAATTTTTGATATAACTCTGTGTTCATAATTTATATATATAATTTCTCCAATTATATAGATTGTTTTCACTTAATATATGTGTTTTCATCTAATTTTCCCTATGGTGTACACTTTGTACTGATTTTTAAATTAGTATAAAAATAGTATAAAAAATTAAAGGAAATGTGAGATCCTCAAAATAACTGTTCCATTTTGTAGGTTAGCCTAGAAAATGTAACTTTGATTAACATTAAAAGATAAATCAAACTAGTATTCATTCTATCCAGTCCCTGAGTTGTGAATACTGTAGCTTATTAGTCTAAAGCACAGCAATTATATTATTTATTCTTTGAATTATCTCAGTAAGTTTCAGCTGTTGCATCTAGAATGTTCCAAACTCATATAGTGTGTGTGTGTGTGTGTGTGTGTGTGTGTGTGTGTGTGTGTGTGCATGTAAATTTTTTGGCTTGCTAACAAAGAATAAAGGGAGACAGATATGATCATTTCAAACTTATTTGTTCTCATCAGTCAGCATTCTAAATACTTAACAAACATTTAACACATATCTCCCTTGCTTCTCAGCTAACAAAGAGAGAGAGAGAGAGAGCCTGTGGCCTAGGGGTTAAAACAACTGCTTAAGATACAGTCGGCCCAGGTTCGAATCTCAGAAGGGCATGGCTGACTGATGAGAACAAATAAGTTTGAAATGATCATATCTGTCTCCCTTTATTCTTTGTTAGCAAGCCAAAAAATTTACACAAATATGAGCTGCCACTGCTGTGGCTACTGCCTGTAGATGGCCTTGGGTTAGGCTGAAACAGGAATAAGATTTGTCCCGTGTTTGGGACTTAAGCAAGTGCATTCTAAATACTTAACAAATATTTAACATATATTACATACACACACACACACACACACACACACACACACACACACACACATTTGCTTGGATGGAAGTTTGTTCATCTTCCAAATTATGCACAGCACATTGTTATCAAATAAGTTACTTTGTTCACTGATATTGCATACACAATGTTGATTAGAAACTTGTTGTTTCCATGCAAACCTAATTCTGATATTCAAAAAGCTATCTGGCTTAATGGTTCAAATTTTGGATGATGTCTGAATTATATAAAGAAAATTGTTAGTTGGTTGATTTATAAATAATCGACAGTGCTGTTTATTAAAATTAAATATCTAAAATTGAATGTAAGCAACAAATTTTACACTAGAATCACAAAATAGTAATTATCACCCAATTTTACTCTTTTCAGTTGCAAACATACAAAAACATTACAAACATACCAGTGAACCAACTTGCAAAATCATTCTGGAAATGCCTATTCCAAATTAGGTTAATTAGATGTAAATCAGTTATTGAAATTGGCCTTTTAAATTCACCCTCCTGAGACTACCATTTGCAACAGTAGTTGCACCTTTAAATTAGAGCAATTTAAACCAGGAGAGAATGGATGAAGCCATTAAGCAAACATAATTCCCAAAAGCTCAGCATTCCCGAGCAATATGTTTTCCGCTAAAATCAGCAAGTACTATTTGCAATTAATTTGATTCTTGTTTGTCTCAAAGAATATTGGTTTAAAAATTATAGATCAATACAGAGAATGCAACACAGTTGTTGGATCCTTCTCTTCTTTACTGATGGCATTTTCAATAGCAGAAATCTTTTTGAAGTGTTACCAAGAAAGCAAACAAATGGATCATCAAACAAATCAACCCAAAGTTCTCACAGGGCTGTAATGTTGGAAAAGGTGGAAGGAAAGAGAAGAGGACAACCATCAGTAAGATGGATCGACTCAGTTACAGTTGTGATTTGTGTACCATTGGAAAAGCTGAAACACCAGGTTAGGGAAAATCTATGTGGTTGTGAAGAGTCAACACTAACTTGAGGGCACCACAATGAATCAACTAATTTGATGTAACATTTGGGCAATATGACAAATTTCAGCACTACTATTGCAAGAGAAGCTTCCTCCTTCCCTCCCTCCCTCCCTCCCTCCGTCCCTTCCTTCCTTCCTTCCTTCCTTCCTTCCCAGATTATATCTTCAAAAGCAGTTTCATTTGCATGTACAGTACTATTTTTCAAAAATTCCAAGCATGAAACATATCAAGATTGAAAGCTAGGTTTCTACAATAAGAAATGGCAAAACAATGGAGGCAAAATGAGAGGAAAGATTATCCAAAACTGTCTTTACTAGCTTGATTTCTGTGTCATTAAATTATTTGTCTTCTTTCTCTTCTATTTTATTGTTGTTAGCCGTCCTGAGTCCTTTGGGAGATAAGGTGGCATATAAGTCCCATTAAATAAATAAATAAATAAATAAAATTGTATGAATTTCAAAATATCTTGGATCCTCATAGGATATGCACCTCTGTTACAAGGTCTTGGGTTGTGGGTTGAAAATATAATGTTAAGGTTTGTTGGTTTTTTAAGGTGCTTCTGTTTATCATACTTCATTAACTTATTTGTTGGGATGCTTTGCCTAATTTTCAGAAAGATATCTTAACGACAAATATTTACTCATTCTTTAAATATTGAATTAGAATTCTCTTGAGCTTTAAGTACAAACCATGTTCAAAATTTGCTTCACTCTGAATATTGATTATTTTTATTTTGTTTTGTAGTCTGCATTAGTTATAGCTTGAAAGAACTTAAAATACTGCTTTTTACTGAGGTATTGGTATGATATTTTTGAAAAATAAGTTAAAGGTATTGTTAAATAGCGGGTTCTTTGATGCAGGAATGAAGATGCGAAACAGAGTACAGGGTAACTCATTGTTTATTTTGTGCTGTGACTGTACTGGGGAAAATGGTTGCAACCAGCCACAATATATAGTCTAGCCCCTAGGTTTGAATCAATAGGTTTGAATCAACCATTGCCACCTGGAGATAGCCAATTGTAGCACAGGAGACTTGTAGTCTGGGTTGCTGGAGAGCCGTTAGCTGCTCCAGCAACCCACGTGGTATTCCCTCTAAAGCCCAGTACATAACACCCCTCCCCTCTTAGATCAGACCATACTAATTAGTCTCAACAACTGTCAAGACTCAATGTCCAAACACACTAAAGTAAAAGTGATAATAATAATAAAAAAACAATGTAGACTACAATGTTATTAAACAACGTCTCAATGAATAGGCTTCAAAAATGGCACTTTTAGACAGTTACATCATAGCACTAGTTTCTGTAGTCTAGTGGGAACAGGAATTACAACAATATATAGCTCTTTATTTTACAACATAACCTGCAAGATAGGAAGGAGGCCTGTGTGCCCTAGAAGAACGTCTTGGAGTTCCCATCACTTTGTGGTCTACCAGCTTACCCAGTGGGCTGGATAGACTTGTGTCCCTTTGTTCTCCTGAGTCAAGGGGATTCGATGCACTCTGGCTGGCCTCTCCAGGTTGGCCCACCCCAGAGTCAGACTGTTCGGCAGAGTAGGCACAGCGGTTGCTGAAGTTTGATTGGCTTGCTCCTTCAGGGGACCTATGTTGCACTCCAGGGCTCCCAAGTTCTCCCTCCAGTTCTGCCTCAGCTAAAAAGGAAAAGTCCTGATAGTCCATGTGAGGACTGGCTTGGCTGCAAGTTTGAGGACCTTGGGAGGGACTTATAATGCAGTCCTCACTTAGTGGCCATTCTGGAAACCATTTCCTGAGCTGATCAATGTGTTCTCTGACAACTCGCCCTCCCTCCAAACCCACTTCATAAGATAGGGGTCCGGATGCCTTGGTATTTTGACCAGGAACCCACAGATTCCCATGACCATAGTTCCTGGCCCAAACCCAATCGTCCATATGCAGCCCCCTCAGGGGTTTTGGTGGAGAGGCTTCTGCTGCCACTCTATCTGGACGCAACCTGTCCAGTTTAGTAATCAAATGCCTCCCCCAACGTAGTTCTGCAGGACCTTTGCCTGTAGGAGTGCAGGGCGTAGAATGCTGGCAGAGTAAAAAAAATCTGCCAATCTGTGATGCCAGTCACCTGTGACAATGCGCTTGAGTGCTTCCTTTGTTCTCCTCACCATGTGTTCAACTTGACCATTAGAAGATGGATGAAAGGGCGCAGATGTTGCATGTCTGATAAGATTAGCTCTAAGGAAGGCCTGAATTTCAGCAGCAGTGAATTGGGCCCCATTGTCTGAAACTAAGACATTTGGCAACCCGTGTGTGGCAAAGAGTTTTCTCAGCACCTGGATGGTCCTAGCAGTAGTCATGTTAGGAACTGAAATTACTTCCAGCCATTTTGAGTGGCTATCCACTACTATAAGGAAGAGCTATCCCTGAAAGGGCCCAGCGCAGTCTATATGAACAATAGACCAGGGAGTGTCCGTTTCCTCCCACCTGTTAACTGGAGCCTGTGGCATTTCAGGCCTAGATTGCTGGCATGTATAACAACCATGGACTTGAGCCTCAATGGCCTTATCAAGGCCAGGCCACCAGAGGTAGCTTCTAGCTAAATCTTTCATTCTGACAATACCTGGATAGCCTTCATGTAATGATTGTATAACCCTGTCTCTTAGAGAAGTGGGAATTATGACACTATTTCCCCATAATATGCACCCTTTATGGGCAGATAACTCATGCCTCCTGACAAAATAGCTTTGAAATTCTGAGCCTGGACTTTTTTCCAACCAGCCCGTGTATACCCATGACAACACTCTACTAAGTATTTTATCTGTGGCAGTTTCAGCAGCAATGTCCCCTGCATGGAGGGGAAATTCAGGTGTGTCCTGTATGGACAATATTCTAGCAGCTGGAGCCAGATCTGGATCAATTAGTGGCAGTGGTAGTCTGCTGAGGCCATCAGCATGGCCCATTTCCTTGCCCGGTTTGTGGATTAATTTAAAATTGTTTGCAGATAGGAAAATAGACCATCTCAGCATTCTTGGAGATAGTGTGTGTGTGTGTGGGGTTGTTTGTCTGTTGTGAAAAGTCCCAACAGAGATTTGTGGTCAGTGTAGACCGTGAAATGCCTGCCATATAAATAGTCATGGAATTTTTTTATTCCAACAATGCTGGCTAGGGCCTCTTTGTCAATCTGAGCATAATTTTGCTCACCAGAGGACAATGTCCTTGAGTAAAATGCTATAGGAACCTGTTTTCCATTTTTCTCTATGTGACTTAGAACTGCCCCCACCCCATAGGGAGATGCATCACATGCAATGCATACAGGTTTAGACTCTTTGTAGTGAGTTACAGTGGACTCTTCTGACAATAGTGCTTTTAAGTCCTGGAAACTTTTTTCATGTAAATTAGTCTATTTCCATGGAACTTTCTTATCTAGAAGCCTGTGGAGGGGCTCTGCTATTGCTGCCTTATGAGGTAGATATGTGTGATAGAAGTTTAGGAGACCCAAGAATGCTTGTAGCTCTCCTTTTGATTTGGCCCTATGAGCCATTTTAATGGCCTTCACTTTAGAATCAGCAGGGTGAATGTCGTTAGCATCAATTCAGAAACCCAGGAATTCTGTTGAAGAAACCCCAATACTACACTTGTTCTTTTTTAATTTGAGGCCTGCTTCATGAAGCCTCTGCAAGACAGCCCTGAGCCTACTGGCCAACACTTCTGGGGATTCCCCTGCAATAAGAACATCATCAAAATAAGGGCAGACGCCCTGAATACCCTTGAGTGTACGCTCCACAATTCCCTGAAAAATACCTGGTGCAACACTGACTCCAAACTGTAACCGTTTAACTTTGAATGCCCCTCTGTAAGTGACAATCATTTGAGCTATGGCTGTGGCCTCATCAACCGGCAATTGCTGATAGGCTTGTGATAAATCAAGTTTAGCAAAACTAGTACCCCCTTGCAAGGAAGCTAAAATATGGTTGACCACTGAGACCGGGTAAGGATGCTGCTTGAGGGCTTTATTTAGTGTGCATTCATAGTCAGCACAAATGCAAATTTCCCCATCGGCTTTAAGTGGAATGACTATAGGAATTTCCCACTACCCAACATCAACAGGCTGTAACATGCCCTGTTCTACAAGCTTATCAATTTAGGAATCAATTTTATGTTTTAAGGCAAAGGGGATCCTATGAGGCCTAACCCTGATTGGAACTACGTTGGAATCTAGCTTAAAAGAGATAGGCGGGCCTGCGTATTTTCCAAGGGTTGAATAAAAAATATCCACATATTCCTCGCACACTGACGCGAGGTCTGCAGTTTGTGTCCAGTTTATGCCAGTAATCTGAATACCTAAGGCATCAAACCAATCGAGTCCAATTGTCGGGCCTCGGGTGCCCAACACTCAAAGGGGGGCCCCTCCACCTCCCCAGCAACCCCCGCCTGCCGCCCGCCGGACTTGCCTGCCTCCCCAGCGGTCCTCGAGGCTCCTGAGGTCGCGCCGGACGTGACCGGCTCCGTAGCGGCCCGGAAGGCTCCGGGGCCCGCGCCGCCGCTTCGGCCGTCTTCCTCCGCGGCACAGCAGCTGTCTTCACCTGGCAGCGCGTCGGCGGCCCGGAAGGCTCAGGAGGCTGCGCCGCCGCTTCGGTTGTCTTCTTCCGCGCCACAGCTGACCGGCGGAGGCTCGGGCCCACTCACGGCGGCCTGGGAGGGTACAAGAGCTATGGCTGATAGCGGGACCACCGTTTCGGGAGCCCGCAGCACGACGCCGGCCCTTCCCCGGCTTTGGCTACCGGGACTACGTTCGGCAAGGCAGGCCGAGGCCCTGGACAGTCGGGCGCAGGGCTGTATGGCCTGGGAGCCGGCGGGTCCGTTGGGGGACAGGTCCCTTCCCGCCGCGGTGCCTGGGTGGCTGGGAGCCTCGGGCGTGAACGTCCACAGGGGGTTTCGGAGTTGGGCGCGGCAGGGAGGTGGTGAGGGGGTGGAGCAAGGCGGCGGCAGCGCGCGGGAGGAGGCTTACCTTGTTGGGCGATGGGTGAAGGGACTTGTAGGGGAGGGGTGGGAAAGTTATAGGGAATGGGAGGGCGTGGACGTGTTTGGGTGGAGTATGGGTGGGTGTTTTGGGTGTGTATATAACAGCGTTGGCTGCAGGTAGCGGCCAACGCTGGCTTTGTTTCTTGTTGCGGCTGTTGCCTTGGAGAATAAAGTGCTTGCAGATCGCAGCGGAGGTCTCTCGTTCCTGTGTTCGGCACTCTGCCCTGCTTGCTGCAGGACGAGCTTTGACACCAATGAGACTCGTTCTCTGGCCCCCTACTACTATTACATCCAGGTGCCCCAAAAACCCATTAAACCTTACCAACAAAATGTATTCACCCTTAACTTTAACATGAGCATTTTGAAAATCCGTTAGGCTTATATCTGAGAGTTTTAGTTTGGCCCGATTTTTACTGCGCCTACACATGGAGTTAAAAGTGTCTTGAGAAACGATTGAGACTGCAGAGCCAGAGTCCAATTCCATCTTACATGGAACTCCTTGTAGCTCTACCATGAGCTTAACTTTGGGTTTGAGGGGGCGTCAAGCCCCGGTGCGGCTTACGCTTCTACGGCTTCTGAAAAATCCCACACTAACTGGACCCTGGGCCCCAGTACCTCTCCTAGTCGGTTCTTCCGACTGGTGTTTGGGTGGCCGGTCTCTCTGGTGGGCTCTGCAAATCACCGTGATGTGGCCTGTCCTTTTGCAAGCTCTACACATGGCTCTACGAAATCTGCAATTGGTGCAAAAATGATTGCCGCCGCACCCCTTACATCTTGGTAAGAGAACTGTCTTGTAACTGTCCTCTTGCTGGTGGCTGTTGTGGTGTTGCACATTGGGTTGCCTTTGGAGTTAGTTGATTTCAGGTTCTTCTTCCTCGGAAGATTCTCCGGTGCATTTGGAATCCTCAAGGTGGACTGTTTCTTCGAACTTTGTCGATTTGGCAGGCTGTACTTTCTGAACTGCACCCCCAGCAGCTTCGTCAGCCATCACCTCATCCTGTGCTTCAGAAAACATTAAATTTGGCCTAGCAAATAGTCTCTGCTGAAGCATTCTGTCCCATAGGCCGCAGACGAGCCGGTCTCATAATCGCTCTTCCAAATTTGAAAATTTGCATAGCCGTGCAGCCTGCCTTAGGCCCACTATGAATTCCGAAGGTGACTCCTCGGGTAGCTGCACTCTTTGGTCGAACTTTAACCGCCAAGCCATTTCAGACATCTTGGGCTGGAAGTGCCCAGTTATCTTCTTTTTGAGATCTGCGTAGGAGACTGCTTCGATCGGTGTCAGCATGGAAAGGTTCTCGGCCAAATCAAAGGTTGCCGAGCCGCACATGCAGAGTAGTGTTGCGGCCTTCAGTCCTTCTTCCACAATCTGATTGGCTCTGAGGTAGTTTTCTACTTGCGATAAATAGGATGGCGATTCGTCTGGGTGTTTCACGTCAAATTCTTGCAGTTTTCCAACCTTCAGCATTCTTTCTTTCTGGTTCCTGCATTATTCTGGATCCTGCTTCCAGGCTCAGGAAATGAGTCCACTGAGCACGAGGTCGCTAGTGTAGCTTGCTAGCTGACCTTGAGAGAGGGGGGGGGAATGCCTCTTCCTTCTGGTGTGTGCTGCCTTTCCCTCGTAGACTTCAGTTCTTTATTCAGTAAAGCAGGATCCCACCTTCATCGTTACTGTTAAATAGTGGGTTCTTTGATGCAGGAATGAAAATGCAAAACAGAGTACAGGGTAACTCATTGTTTATTTCGTGCTGTGACTGTACTGGGGATAATGGCTGCAACCAGCCGCAATATATAGTCTAGCCCCTAGGTGGCAGCCAATAGGTTTGAATCAACCATTGCCGTCTGGAGATAGCCAATTTCAGCACAGGAGATTTGTAGTCTGGGTTGCTGGAGAGCCATTAGCTGCTCCAGCAACCCATGTGGTATTCCCTCTAAAGCCCAGTACATAACAGGTATTTCCTATTAAAGGAAGCCTCTAAAAATATAAAAAGAAAAGTTAGGGTAAGCCACAGTGCAAACTTAAATGATACTTTGCCAGGGCAATATATTCTGGGGTCATCAGAAGCTCTAAAATGCAATGACAATATTTTATGGCACATTTTTTTCGTGTGAAATTCATGCTTTAGAGCTGGAAGGATACAATTTTTCAAGCGAAATTTATTTATTTATTTATTTATTTATTTATTTATTTATTTATTTATTTATTTATTTATTTATTTATTTGATTTATATACCGCCCTTCTCCTGAAGGACTCAGGGCAGTGTACAGGGCAATAAAATAAGAATACATTAGTTAAATAATTTTAAAACCCAAATCCATCAGGCCAGGCCTGATAAATAAGCAGGAGCTAAAACAAGGTTTAGCACAAGAGGAAGCAATAATACATAAATACAAACAGGTTGCCAGACCAAGTGTACACACACACACACACACACACACACACACACACACACACACACACTGTAGCAAACCAAATATGTACTAATCCAATTCAACAATTCTAAGAAGGAATTGTCTTTATCTTTGTCTGAACTGCAGTTACAACTATTTGTCATATTTAATTGGTATTGCTTATGTCTGTGAAGAAATTATACCATTATTCTGTGAAGAATAATACCATTCTAATCTTAAATTGCCTTACATCAATGATTGGAAGAGGATCTGAAGAATTAATTTGAAAAAAATTCCTTTGCCTGCATTCATGGACAGTGATTCTGCCCTGCATGTTCCAATTGATTTTATGTCAGGAAGATTTTATACTTTAACTCCAAAGCACCATATTTCATTTAGGCACTCGAAAACAGAGTGAAGAAGGGGAAGAGCCTCCCCCCCCCCCGCCCTTATAGCAAATTCAACAGACTTACAGAAGCATCAAACACATCTGTGAATTGTGGAGCTGAAAAGTTCAGCCCACAAATTCTAAATCAACGAGGCTTCTTTTTTTAAAAAAATGGGAAGTGTTTCAGATATCAGATTTTCTTTTCTATTTTTAATACCAAATCAGAAACCTGTAAAATAAGTAACCTGCCCATATTTTTATGGCAATTGAAGATGACTAGCGATTAGTCATATTTCTTCTCATCCCTCCTGATGCTTGAGTTTTATTCATTAATGTGAAATCAGTTCCTAGCATGACAGCTTAGTTGACTAATCTTTTGATTTTCACTCTCTTAAGTCCCAAAAGATTGATTTAAGTTTGGGAAGAAGAAGCAAAGGAATAACCCAAGATTCTTGTTTGCTCTGCGGTCCTCAGTATGGCTAACAATATAGCTGTAAATTCATTTGAAACTGATGGGATTCATTTTATTTCATTCATTTAATTTTCTACCAACAAAATATGTAGCATTTAAACAGGCTTGCAATAAACATGACCCTTCATGCTGGCTGAGGAATTCTGGTAGTTGAAGTCCACAAGTCATAAAAGGGCCAAGTTTGAAGACCCCTGCTCCAGTACATCATTCAAGGTAACAGTATTTACTGTGTTTTTAAAATCAGTATTCTAAAATTTCTCTACCTTTCAGAGCACATTTTCTATGAGTGTGGAGTTTCTCTGCTAGGAAGTGTGTGTTTTGTCTGGTGAATATCTATATCAGCAGAAATAAATGTTCACTTTAATAACATGAAACATATATCTGATCTTCTGGTATTTTATTTTATATGGAATTCAAATTCTAAAGTAATTTAATCTGTAATCAACCTCAGGGGTCCTCAACCTTGGCAACTTTAAGACTTGTGGACTTCAACTCCAGGAATTCCTCAGCCAGCTGACTGAGGGATTCTGGGAGTTGAAGTCCACAAGTCTTAAAGTTGCGAAGGTTGAGGACCCCTGAGGTTGATTACAGATTAAATTAGTTTAGAATTTGAATTCCATATAAAATAGGCCAAAGTTGCAATTATTTTGCCTGACACGAAGTTTGAGACAATGCCAGTGTTAGAAAATTCTGAATTTTGATAAACTGGGAAAAGGGAAACAAGAGAGGCTTTTAAAAGCTGAAAAAGAGTGACTGGACTGCAGTTACATTTAATCCTCCTTAAAAGTCACTTAAACATAAACTTATCTTTCAAAGCAGTTGTGATCAGAGGACTTTTCTCTTGTTTATATAGCCAAAATAGAATGAGTTTTGCTAGAAATCTAAATTTCAACTCCCTTTGGCGAACAAACACTATGGATTTATTCACTTAGTGCTGTGCAACTTGTTTTATGTCCTTGGATATCTATTTTATCTATCAAGAAAAATGACAGGGTAGTAAAATTTGTAGTAGTAGTAAATGATTGGGTAACAATTTTCATTCCTGAGCTAGGTACCATAATCAACAATCATATTGCATTAACATTATGATTTCATATGATTTCATGTCAAAATATATTTAAACTCAAACTGCCTTTCATTCATTTATTATTTATCGTCCTTCCACATCACAACAGAGATTGAACTAGCAAATCTGCTGGCAGATTACAACGTTATAATTGTATCTGATCACCGCATTTGAATATTACAGTAAAGACCGCAATGCAGTTAAATAACTAATATTGAAAGACTAGCTGCTATACTGCTGAAGGACTCTTAAGGAGATAGCCAACAGTATTTCATGCAAGTTAAATAAATTTAGAAACCACACAAAGGAAAGAAATTTTCAACCCATTTCTGTTGCAAATAGAGAACATTCTACTGCTTGGAGGGACAGTGTGAATCTATTTGCCAATAACTTTTTTTTAAAGTGGAAATTGGTAAAGTGCAGAGTTTATAAAAAATCATTATGTTGTTAGACTGTGATCAGTAAAAGATAGAAATTTTCACTTTTTTTGACAGATCATCATCATTCACTGCATTTCCACCAGTTACTGAAAAGTTAGAAACATTTGTATATTTTCTGAAAATTGGTCAGAAGAAAATTATCATTTCTTTTACTTATCTGCTCAGATACATTATCTGTGGATGTACCTTCAATTAAAATAAAACAAAGGCATGTGTGTGTAATATAAGCTTCAGGGAGTGTTCTGTCTAAACCAGGTTAACAGAAACCTTTCCCATGTAGTGTTTGCTCTCTGCGGAAACAATTATATCAGATTATTTTGAGAAAAATATTATTGTTGAAAAGGAACATTTCAAACCATTATAACTTTGTGAAACTTATGTTCCTAAGGTGAGTCTATTTTTACACAAGATTCTGAATTTTGACTTCATTTATGTCTTTCTTACAAAGAGGTACACATAATCTAGACAGTTTATTTTAAAGTCAAGTGTAGCAATTTACAACATTAAATTCAGAAAAAAATGACCCTATCATTTTTCAGTGAAGAAAATGGAAATGAAAACAAAGAGAAAAAATGAAGTGGGCATTAGAAATGTCTAATTGTATCAACATTGAAACTTCCTTTTTTGGATTCATGTTAGATGTCCAAATCCTAAATATTTCAATAGATACTGAAGTATGATAATGCGCCACAGAATGTTTGTTCCAGAGAAAATAGCTAATTATGCTTTGATATCTATAATAATCTGTTTAAGCTAAATTATTATTCCCTATAAACTAAACATTTTATTAATTTCAAATGCAAACTAATGTCTATGTGCAGAGGATATTGTGAATTTATAGAATACATGAATAGTAGCCACATTTTAGTATACATTAAATTTTCTTCCCTGTATGCAGTAATTCATACAACCATTAATATATATATTTAAAATACCCTAACCCACTCAGGATTAGTTTACCTAGTTTGGGCAATGAAACATCTGCAAGAAAACAACCAAACTCAAAGAGCACCAGGGACTCCAACATTAAAAAATATAATCACCAATGACACCCTTATAGAGGTTTCTACTGGAAAAAGCTTCTTTGTGCTTCAACTTTGCTTTGCCAAGTTAATTTAACTTTTCCTCAAATAAGTTGGTAACCCCAAATCAAATTTACTTTTTCACCACTAAAACACAGTATTGATCAGCTGAGGTTCTTACATTGAAGAATGCAAAATATGGAACTCTCTTTCTAAGGTACTTTTTCATAACATTAAATATTTCAAAAAGGAAAAGGAAAATTGTACAGTGTATTCCTAGTAAATGTAAGAAAAAATTCAAATATCCATTTATATACATTTTTATCCATCCATTTATGATTCTACATGCATGCTTAAATATTATAAGATGAACAAATAGAGTTCCCAGCAGTTTATGGTCATTGTTTATTGTTGGTGTATCATTATTATTATCATCATCAACACCATCAATTAACAACAATGATATACTACTTACAAGTTTTTGAGAACACAGTGTCCCTCTTCCAGTTCTGGAGAAATCATGTATTTATCAGAAGCATAAATAAAAGCCATTTTAACCCTCTGGAGAAGCATTGTGTCATTTACTGACTGTAAATTTAGAACGTTTTTTTAAAAAAATGTTTATTATAAGGGAATCCTGGCTTCCCTAGAAATTTATCCAGAGATTTTGCAGAAGTAAAATAGCCACAATCCTTCAGGAAGTACATGCAGGACGAAATTTATGAGACAATATAAGGAAGACCTCAGAGCAGTTACACCAAGCTTTCAAGAAGATGTAGCAGTCTAGATTGGGAGAAATGCTTTGCTTGCTCTGCAAATGATTCCTTCAAATGATTTTGCACAGCTTTACACCGACATATTTGGGGATACCTTCTTTTTCCCCCTTCCTCTTCCCCAAGACAAATAATTACACTTATGCAAAGAATAGCATAGTTTCCAATCAGTTAAAGATGACTGGGATATCATCTCTGAATATTGTTGCAGCCATTGATCAAGGGGACTGCCACCAAGCATGGGGACCTGCTTTTAATTGCAATGAACAAAAATGTGAAATATGTGTCATGACATCTCAGCTTAAACACCAACATAACACATATGTGCTAAAATCAGACATAAGGGGCATGAGCCACGGAGCACACATCATAATGCCACAACATAGTTTGTTACTTTCTCCTCTGTGCTTCTTCACATGTAACCTTGTTTTCCCAAGGACCATGTTGTGCTGTTGTTGGGGCATATTATCCTGTGAAGTCCCCCCCCCTTTTTTGTTGTTTTCTTTTATGGCTATATCAAGAGGAGCCATTGTGGTGGCAGGCATTGGAGAGAGGGAAAGAGTATGTGGCAGTGCAAAATATGAGGGCAATTCAGAAATAAACCTCTGTTTGGTTATCAATGACAGACACTCAAAGATAGAGAACTTTTATTATACAAATTAGAAAACTACAACATTACATTACTTTTTGACATAATCGCCATTCAGATTGAGGCACTTGTCATAATGTTTTACAAGGTTTGAAATTCCTTAGTAGTAGTCAACTTGGCATCTAATCTGAGCTATTGGGAGGGGTAATCAAAAACATCCCAACGGAACTGCTTCAAAAGTTCTTGGGTGCATCTAGCAGTGTGTGGGTGAGCATTATCATGAACCAACACCACTCCGGAAATGGTGCCATAGAAAATCCTGCCAAATGTGAAGATGCCAAAGGAGTACCACTAGTGAAGTTCATGGACCATGGTTCGACCATCAATTCAGAAGTCTACTGTGAAATGTTATGAAAAATCAGATGAGCCCTCCATAACAACTGTCAGGGAATGCTGACTTCCGGTGTGGTGTTGCTTCACGATAATGCTCGCCCGCATACTGCTAGATGCACCCAAAAACTTTTGAAGCAGTTCCACTGGGATGTTTCTGATCACACACACCCCCATAGCCCAGATTTGGCACCAAGTGGCTACTACTAAGGAATTTCAAACCTTGTAAGATGTTATGACAAGTGCCTCAATTTAAATGGACATTATATCAAAAAGTAATGTAATGTTGTAGTTTTCTAATGTGTTTAATAAAAGTTCTGTATCTGCGAGTGTCTGGCATTGATATTGAAATGGAGGTTTATTTCCAAATTGCCCTCGTATGCCAACAGCAAAGCTGGTTTGATGAATATGTGGGACCAGAATCAGCAATCAGTAAGAGATGATTGGAAGTGCAGAAGAAGCAAGAACTGATTCAAAAGGAAAGAGCTAGTTTAGAATTTAGCTGCAAACAGTGACCAGACAGAGTCCAGCCACCACACTTGCTTCAGTAGCAGCACCAATAGCCAGTTAGCATCAGTAACAGCCAAGGGAGCCAAATCTGGTAACCTGAAACATGGATTCGGGTTGAAGAGGAAATAATAATAATAATAATAATAATAATAATAATAATAATAATAATAATAATAATAATAATAATAATAATAATAATAATAATAATAATAATAATAATAATAATAATAAGAAGAAGAAGAAGAAGAAGAAGAAGAAGAAGAAGAAGAAGAAGAAGAAGAAGAAGAAGAAGAAGAAGAAGAAGATGTTGAAGGGATCTTGGAGGTCATCTAGTCGAACCCCCTGCTCAGGCAGGAAACCCTATACCTCTTCTTAAAAACTTCCAGTGTTGGAGCATTCACCACTTCTGGAGGCAGGTTGTTCCACTGGTTAATTGTTCTAACTGTCAGGAAATTTCTCCTTAGTTCTAGGTTGCTTCTCTCCTTGACTAGTTTCCATTCGTTGCTTCTTGTCCTACTTTCAGGTGCTTTGGAGAATAGCTTGACTCCCAATCATCTTTGTTGCTCTTCTCTGTACCCTTTCTAGAGTCTCAACATCTTTTACATTGTGGTGACCAAAACTGGATGCAGTATTCCAAGTGTGGCCTTACCAAGGCATTGTAAAGTAGTATTAATGCAGCCTAGCACGGTGTTGGCTTTTTTAGCAGTTGCAGCACACTGCTGGCTCATATTGAAGTGATTGTCTATTAGGACTCCGAGATCCCTCTCACAGTTACTACTATTGAACAAGGTACCTCCTATGCTATATCTGTGCATTTGATTTTTACTACCTAAATGTAGAACCTTACTTTTTTCACCATTGAATTTCATTTTGTTAGATAGTGCCCAGTGTTCGAGTCTGTCCAGATCCTCCTGTATTTTAAGTCTATCTTCTGGAGTATTGGCTATTCCTGCCAGGTTGGTGTTGTCTGCAAATTTGATGAGTTCCCCATCTATTATTATTATTATTATTTATTGCATTTATATACCACCCTTTCCCTGAGGACTCAGGGAGGTTTACAGGGAGTTAAAAATCAACCATACAAAAGTTAAAAAACCAATTTAAAAAAGATTAAACCAACCCTGTACAATTAAAAACCCCAATTAAAATAAATTTCTCCTCAGCCTGGGCCCGAGAGCTCAAAGAGCCAGGTCTTCAGGCCCCGGCGGAATGATCAGAGGTCGGGGGCAGTCCTCAGCTCCACTGGCAGCTGGTTCCAGAGGGCAGGCGCCCCCACTGAGAAGGCCCTATCCCTGGGTGTCACCCGCCAGCAATCTCTTACCGGTGGGACCCTGAGCAGACCCTCCCTGTGGGAGCGCACTGGGCGAAGGGCATTTGATGCCGGCAGCAGGTGTCCCCTCATCCAAATCGTTGATGAAGATGTTGAAGAGCACTGGGCCCAGAACAGAGCCCTGGGACACCCCACTACACACTTCCTTCCATGTAGATGCAATTCCATTGAGGACCACACACTGAGTATGGCCTGTCAGCCAGCTATGAATCCATCTGGTGGTGATGCTGTCTAGCCCACATTTTTCTATCTTATCAAGTAGTAGTTTGTGATCTACTTTATCAAATGCCTTACTGAAGTCCAAGTAAATTATATCCACAGCATTCCTCTGGTCCACTAATTTTTTCACTTGGTCAAAGAAATGCAATAAGATTTGTCTGGCATGATCTGTTTTTGACAAACCCATGTTGACTTTTAGTGATGACTTTGTTTTCATCAAGGTGTTTGCTGACAAAAGACATTTGTGGAATGCAGTTAGCTAAACCCTGATAATATCAGCAACAAAAAGGGGGGGGGGGAAGAGAAAGTTTACAGACATTGTAAACCCATAGAAACTTGTAAAACCCACAGAACAGGAAGTACAGTGAAGCTCTATAAAATTGCAAGTGTATCTATAAAATAAGATAGAAAATAAAGTTTAGAAATAAGAAAGAGAGACAGAATGTTTGAAAAGAAAACATTTATATGCAATAGTTTTCTCCTGGAAAACAAAACTTGTCTGTAATTTGTTTCATTTGCCCAATAACAGCAATAACCCAATGGGGCTTTTGATGTCTGGTAACTTTCAATTCTTCTATGCATGAACAAATGACCTTCTCAACAGAAGAAAAAAGTGCACCCCAGTGGTGAACCCTTTCTTGAACGATCCAAATAGCTGAATTTTAATTTCAGTTACAACTCACTTTGTCTTTTAATCAATAAATCCCAATTCAGTAAGGACAGATATGCATTTGTACATTGGCAATCAATATTTTACTTTTTCCCACATGGTGGAGAGAATTAAAAAGGAAACTGTGCTCATTTTTCTAGATGTTTTTAAAATCAATCACAGGATATTCTCAAGTAAAGTATTGAATAATGATTCAGCCCTGCAAAATGACAGAAGATTTGAGGATGTCAGCTCAGTCATAAATTTCAATAGGAGTCTTTTCATAATAATCTGATCTCCATATTTTAAACTAGACTTTAAAACAAAACTCACCCAATATATGGTTAAGTTTAATCTATTAGAGATTTAGAGATGAGTTTTGAGGATGAAAGCCTCAAAACCCATCCTTCTTGTCTCATCCTTCTTGGTGAAGGTAAGTACACTAATACACTGTTCACAGGACTGGAGATATCACATTCCAATTACTCATTTCCTTTCCTGACAGAGGGAGAATAGAGGAACTGATAAGGCAGTACAAAATAGCCTGATGGGTTCTTCGCAAATCAAACAGCCACAACATTTCATTTCCTATGCTTAAGCAAAAGACAGATGAAAACCGGAAAGAAGACAACAAAACACAAACATTTCCCTTTTAGAAAAGCACAGAAACACACATACAAGTTTTATTAAAAAAACCAAACCAATGTGACTTGAGCTAATGGGAATTAATAAAAGAAGAGTGTGTCAACTTTTGGAGTTCTTCAGTATCGTTAGGCAAGTGATGTAACAAAAAGGTAGTAGGGAGAAGCCATTTCTTTAAAGAATAAGCTAAATGCTTAAATGCTAATAGATAGATAAGCTGAATGCTGATTTCCCATTTTTGTCTTAACTGGGCACCCAGTATCTGCTACACACTTAACATTATAGCTAGCTCTTACTAATCTGTCAACTTCCTTTGCTGAGATCTAAACTTAGTAATAGGGTTGGGACAGAGGGAGAAAAGAGAGGTTGAAGAGCTGTAAACCTGCCTAAGAAAAGCTGATGCCATGGTATTTACACTTATCACTATTTTAGCTCAACATCAACCTCATTAGATCAACCTCTCTGATATCGTAAGCATAGCATAGCATAGAGCATAGCATAGCATAGAGCATAGCATAGCATAGTACAGAGCACAGCACAGCACAGCACAGCACAGCACAGCACAGCATAGCATAGATAGCATACTTTATTGGCCAAATATGATTACACAAGGAATTTGTCTTCAGTGCAGAAGCTCTCAGTGTACATGCAAAGCAACAGGGTAATAATAATCATAAGAGGTGGTAATAAAGAAGAAAGGATGATCTTTTTAACAGTGTTAAATCAATGCCCGATTTGAAGCAGTGAATTTTTGCTACATTTGTCAACATTTAAATTTAGATTTGGGGTTTTTTTATATCAAAACAAGGAGGATGAAAGTTGCACAGTTTGGACAAACTAGACGGGGGCGCGGAGTTATATTTTTTACAGATTTTCCTTCTTGGATATTATATCACATGGTTTGCATAGCTTTATGTATACAGTGCTTGCTAATTTGATATCATGTAATCATTACTTTAAAGTTTCCTGGATGGTTTCAGCAGGGGGTCAGAGAAAGATACATCTATGAAAAGCTAATACTCATAATAATTGAGAAAGATCCAGATGTTGCAGGCCAGATGCCTCCAAAGAACTTCTGCTGATGGAAATGATAGCAGTGTTCCAATGACATGATAGCAGTGTTCCAATATCTCAGGGGCTGCCACAAAGAAGAGGGAGCCAGGCTGTTCTCCAGAGCACCTGAGAGCAGGACGAGAAGCAATGCCTTGGTAAGGCCACACTTGGAATACTGCATCCAGTTTTGGTCACCACAATGTAAAAGATGTTGAGACTCTAGAAAGGGTACAGAGAAGAGCAACAAAGATGATTGGGAGTCAAGCTATTCTCCAAAGCACCTGAAAGCAGGACAAGAAGCAACGAATGGAAACTAGTCAAGGAGAGAAGCAACCTAGAACTAAGGAGAAATTTCCTGACAGTTAGAACAATTAACCAGTGGAACAACCTGCCTCCAGAAGTGGTGAATGCTCCAACACTGGAAGTTTTTAAGAAGAGACTGGACAGCCATTTGTCTGAAATGGTATAGGGTTTCCTGCCTTAGCAGGGGGTTGGACTAGATGACCTCCAAGGTCCCTTCCAACTTATTATTATTATAAATCAAGAGAATGGCTAGAGATTACATAGCCACTGGCTGGCCTTCCCAAAGCTTTTCAAAAGACCTTCCTATGTTGTTACAAATCAAACAACTTATTGATCTTGGACCCCTTAGACTACCTCATTTGGGAATTTAGCCACAGTTTTTGTCTCCAGCTCTATTCTAACAAGATAAAGGGACAGAAAACAGAAAACAAAATTATCTTGAAAATATCCTGGCTTTCAAAACAGCTTAGTTCTGACTAGGGATAGAAGATAAAATGACAGCTGGTATATTGTTGATTTTCTAGTCCCAGGATGGCTCACCAATTGCTTTCATGTCAAGCAGAACAAAATGCTCTATTGCTAAGAGATTTAAATCAGGAAGCTCATTACTGTGGCATTTCTGACAAAAATACCTGGCAAGATAGAGGCTATTATGAATTCCATCACCTTTTTATTCTTTTCAGTGAGCCAATTTTTCTCAGCATCATATTTTTTTTAAAGCAGCAACAATATCAGCAACAGACTCCATCCATTTCTTGCATTTATAATACCTTACATTTTATCAACTTTAACAATATCACACATAGTTTTTTTAAAAAAATAATCAGGAAACCATATTTGCTGATATTTATAGAAAATGTCCTATTACAGTATTTCAGTATAGTTTAAAGTTTAATTGAGTGAACACAATTACTTTTTATAGTGATAATATATAAGTCTGCAGAAAGGATACTTTATGAACAGTACTAAATGACATCTGAGGAAACAAAACATAAACGGGAATTTTTTTTCATATAGCAATGTTTCTAGAATCTCTGTAATGTTTTCCACTCTAATTCCAGAGTTGCTTACATGTCATAGCTGGGCATATAAATAATCAGTTATGACATAAACCAGCTGTGGTGGTCTTGGTAGTTATTGATACACTGACTGTCATAGCAAAAAATCTCGAACAACACTTAAAAAAAATCTACGCATTGACAAAATTTCCATCTATCAATTACAAAAGACCACAATGCTTGGATTGGCATATACTGTATACTATGTTGATACATTATGACATCTTAGGTGCTTAGAATAAATGTGATGTTATGAACACCAGCTAAAGAACTGACGGCTGTGTTTTTGTGTTGTTATGCATATACTAATAGTGATAATGATAAAAGAAGCTGGAGAAGCAGCGGGCCACCTGGCTGGCTGCTGAAAGATGATTGCACAGACTTGACTAGAAACAATGTTGTGACAAAGTAGCAACAATAGTTCATTGAAATGTCTGGAAGAAATACCATTTGCGATTAAAAGGTAAAGGTAAAGTTTCCCCCGCACATGCGTGCTAGTCGTTTCCGACTCTTCAAAGACGAAGAGCCAGTGCTTGTCCAAGGATGTCTCCTTGGTCATGTGGCTGGCATGACTAGATGCCAAAGGCGCACGGAACGCTGTTACCTTCCCACCGTAGTGGTCCCTATTTTTCTACTTGCATTTTTTTACGTGCTTTCGAAGTGCTAGGTTGGCAGAAGCTGGGATGAGTAACAGGCGCTCACTCTGTTATGTGGCACTTGGGATTCGACCTGCCAAACTGCCGACCTTCTGATCGACAAGCTCAGCATCCTAACCCACTGAGCCACCGCGTCCCTTTTCATTTGCGATTAGAGAATAGATAAAGTAATAGAAAATGAAGAAGCTAAAGTACAGTACTCAGTAATTTCAGAATACAGACAAGCATCTGCCACATAACACCAGAGACAAAAATGTCTGAATAGTGGATTACCTGGAGACAGAAGAATACAGGAGAAGAGAAAGAACTGAAGAAAAATAAAGATCTGCAAATAGAAGTAGAACAATTGTGATAAAAGAAAGCCAAGATAGTACCAATAGCATTAGGCAATCCCCAAACATCTGGAGCATTACTGGAACACCATCAGCAATGAGTGAAAAAGGTCATTTTATTTGGAACAGCTTACATCCTGCGATGATACCTTTAATACCATCAAACTAATCAAGGAGAATCAACCTAGGAATAAGGAGAAATTTTCTGACAGAACAATTAATCAATGGAACTGCTTGCCTCCAGAAGTTGTGGGTGTCCCATCATTGGAGGTTTTTAAGAAGAGATTCGACAACTATTTGTCTGAAATGGTAGGGTGGTCTCCTATGTGGGCAGGGAGTTGGACTAGAAGACCTCCAAGGTCCCTTCCAACTCTTTTATTTTGTTAAAAAAGAACATTTTCTTGTCCCAGGTGCTTGGGAAGGACTCAATAAGTGGATAAAAATGCCAAATCCAGTCTAAACATCTGGCTGATTGTACCACAATAATAATAATTCTAGTTGAATTGGCTAAATTAATAAAGAATATTAATGTGGTCTCATAATGATCTGTACTCTACATTGCATTATTTACAATGTGTCATTTGATCCATACTAGATTTCAATTTGAATTCTGATTTTCATCTCAAAGCTTTTTTATTTGCTTTTCAGATATCTGTCCACTTGCTGACTCAGATGATCTGTCTAGACAGCTCATTAATTTAACACAATAACAATGAAACAAAACTGCATGTTTTCAGGTTCATCTTCTGGTTTTCCAGTAAAGGACAGAACATCCATCAAGTTGCTGGATGCTTTGTAAATAAATCTTATGGATAAAATGGTAATCAATAGTATAATCCAGAATCTTAATAATGCCTTTCATTAAAATCAGCAGCAAAAATATGCAGAATCTAAAATTATCAGTCCTCTGACTTTGCATCATTTTTCTCCAGGTGGTTGTGATTACACAAGATCTTGCACATTTTTTTTATACTGTAGCTTTGGATTTTTTTACTTTTTTTAAGTAGAATGAGCAAGAACTGAGAGTTTTCAGGATGTAGTTCATACCAGCTATTCTTCACCCCCACAGAATGGCCTATGAATCAAGCCTTTTTCTCTCCTTTTGTCTGAGCATGCCAAATTTGTGGGTAACTTACTGGGCAGCCTTGTTTCTGCTGCCATTATGTTCCTTAAAATGTAGTTTGATCAAGTAGGATAAGGGAGGGATAAGGATAAGGGAGATTTGCTTGCAAGATTCTTACTGGAAGTGGATACTCCCTTGAAATAAGCAATGTATCTGGAGGCAGAACTTGTCCCAAATGACAAATTCTAGGTAGTATGAAAACTTGGGGAAAGGTCCAGTCTAAGAGCCCAATCCTGTTTCCCGTCATAAACCAAGGAATCAAAATATCTTACAGTAGGTATTTGATTCATATATTGCATTTCCATCTTACTCCCCCCCTTGTCCTCTCTGTATATTCAGATCATACGTAATGTAGGCTAAAAATATACGGATAGGAGTCATCCAAAGATCCACCAGTGTTGCCTCTTTACATCCCTTATTGTTCATCCTCTGTCAACTCTGCAATCACTTTGAGTCATTCAGGCTTGATATATCATCTCTGCCATTTTCATGCAATAGGAGATGTCTACTGAGTGAGATGTTGATTAGTTAAAGTCTACTCTCAAATATGCAAATGTACTGTTTCATACTAGGCTGATCATTCTCTCTCACCCCCAACCCTATCTGAAATGGCTGCGGTGGGAATAAATGAAGCCACTGTGAGTTCATGGACGAATGTGGGACATAAATCTAACATCATCTTCATCATTGTCACTCCTTCAAGTTGAGCTCCACCTGTGGTGGCCACATGAACATGTCCATTCAGGTTCGTGTTTTATCCTAGATAGAAGAGAGTTTGCCATTGTGTTCTTCTAGGATTTTTTTTCTCAGTTTAGCCTACAGAAATTCCAGGTAATGTAAATACTAATTGGGCTTAACGCTTAATTTTCAGGCCCATTCAATGTCAAATGCTGAGAAAAGGATGAAAATAATAATAACAATAATAACTGAAGCTGAAATACAGCTGGAGGAATACACAATTCATAATATTTTGCATTATACTAATATACTAATATTAGTATATTATATAATGGGGACGACAGAGAATGAGGTGGCTGGATGGAGTCACTGAAGCAGTAGGCGTGAGCTTAAATGGACTCCAGAAGATGGTAGAGGACAGGAAAGCCTGGAGGAACATTGTCCATAGGGTCGCGATGGGTCGGACACGACTTCGCAACTAACAACAACAACAATATACTAATAGGGGACACGGTGGCTCAGTGGGTTAAGATGCTGAGCTTGTCGATCAGAAGGTCGGCAGTTTGGCGGGTCGAATCCCGAGTGCCGCGTAACAGAGTGAGCGCCTGTTACTCGTCCCAGCTTCTGCCAACCTAGCAGTTCGAAAGCACGTAAAAATGCAAGTAGAAAAATAGGGACCACTACAGTGGGAAGGTAACAGCGTTCCGTGCGCCTTTGGTGTCTAGTCATGCCGGCCACATGACCACGGAGACGTCCTCGGACAAGCGCTGGCTCTTCGGCTTTGAAACAGAGATGAGCACTGGCCCCTAGAGTCGGAAACGACTAGCACGCATGTGCGGGGGAACCTTTACCTTTACCTAATATACTAATTACATCGTACAATTCCACACAATACATTAGTATGTTAATACTATGCAATGCTACACACTACACTAATATATATTAGACCATTCCATCACTTTGAGTTTCTCTTACTTTCCCCCAAAGTACTAAAACCAGCAGTATGATTACATAAAAGTGATTTTATTCGTGAAATGACACTTTAATTCACTTCAAAATGAGATTTCCAGATGTATATACTTATATAGAGAATCCTTACATATATAGAATAATAGCATCATTCTTTGGCTGTTCTTTTTCATTTCCAACCAGATAAAATGATAGCTATCAAGTCTGAAATTGAAAAGAAATACATTTGATTTTACATGGTGGAGAAATAGGGCCTAATCTCTTCTAAGAAGTTTGTTCTACTACAGCAAATACTGATATGTATTTTAGCTGTAGCCTATGCCTTTATTATAAACTCAACACTGTATCTAACTACAAGATTGAAATCTGTTCCAATTTATTTATAGTAGCCATTTTCATGCTGTGCACGGCATTTTTATAGTACTTTTTAAAGGACGGTCTTTGGCTTGAAGAATTTAGTCTACATTAGACAAATATAGAATGGGAAGATATAAAAAGCAAACAGTGGCTAAACAAAAGTAAGATGGACCAGAAGGGCTATTCTAAGTAGTGTAAACAAGCAATTTATTGAAGCTTGTTTACATATGGTAGACATTTATGGAAAAATAAAAAGAAATATTTCACTTACTAGCCGTATTGTCTTTTGTAAATGATGAAGAGAAATAATAGTTTAAGGTAGCCATGTTGCGAAAAATCAGGAAGAGTAGAGAAAAAGAAAAAGAAAAAAAAAGAGCCTTCAGATGGCCCAGCCATATAGGAGAAAACCTGTGAGAAACCAATGGTAGTTGCTCTTCGGCTTTGAAACGGAGATGAGCACCGGCCCCTTGAGTCGGAAACGACTAGCACGCATGTGCGGGGGAACCTTTACCTTTTTATGAGTTTCATTAATAAATAAATAATCTCATCCAGGCTAGTGGCAGGGTAAACTGGTGCACCTTGATAGTGTAATCAATTCACTGCATCCGGTTTGGGTCACCACATTACAAAAAAGATGTTGATACTTTGGAAATAGTGCAGAGAAGAGCCACTAGCATGATTAAAGGCCTGGAGACTAAAACATATGAAGAATGGTTGCAGGAACAGGTTATAGCTATTCTAGAAAAAAAGACTAGGGGTGACAGTATGGCCGTATTCCAGTATTTGAAGGGCTGCCACAAAGAAAAGGGGGCCAACTTATTTTCCAAAGCACCAGAAAGCAAGACAAGAAACAATGGATGGAAACTAATCAAGGAGAGAAGCAACCTGGAATTAAGACGAAACTTCCTAATAGTGAGAACAATTAACCAGTGGAACAGCTTGTCTTCAAAAGTTGTGGGTGCTTCATCACTGGAGGTTTTTAAGAAGAGATTGGACAGCCCTTTGTCTCAAATGGTATAGGGTCTCCTGCTTGAGAAGGTAGTTGAGACCTCCAAGGTCCCTTCAGCTCTATTCTGATTGAATTAAAATGGTATAGGTTCTCCTTCTCAAGCAGGGGGTTGGACTAGATGACCTCCAAGGTCCATTCCAACTCTGTTCTTCTATATATAAACAGCTAGAAAAATATTAAAATCAATGGGCACCATAGATATAATGGTGCACATAAATTTATTCATAATTCATAATTTCAGAGAACATTTAAAAATATTTACTGGAAATCCAGTTGCTTATTCCCAAGACACAGTAACACTTTCTACCTGATGGGGTAGTATATGGGAAAAATATTTTGTCTGAAACCCAGAACTGTCACATTGCAGAAGTTCTGTGACATGATCACAGGTCGGCCAGAATTTGGAAAAACAAAACAAAATACAGAATACTTTGATTCTGCTAGGTTTCAGGCAAAATAAAATCTGTATGGATAAGTAGGACAAAGCTAGCATGCATTAGAAGAGGGAGTTGCTGTGTAAGCTACCTTGACCTCCTAAAGGAAAAGCAGGATCGAAATCTCATTAACAAATAAATAAGTTGGGGATGTTACCAAAGAAAGTGAACAGTTAAATAAAAAGGAAATTGCCAAAAGGGAAAAAAAAGAATGTGAGTAGTTATGTACTGGATGTGCTCGCATATTATCTAGGAAACTATGGAAATAGGATAATATCTGATTTCCTTTGGCATTTCACCACTTCCTTTTTATGCAGTCTTTTGAACTCTGTGTTCTTTTGATACTAGTAAAAAAAAGAAGAGACTAAAATACATTCAGACATCCAATTAGATAAATTTATCTGAAGGACAAAGACAAATTACTCCCAAATAAAGGAAAAATGTAATAAACAGAATTTTGCATTCAACATCCATTTAAAGAATCTTTGAAGCCTACAAATAAAGTGTATACATTCTTTGAAAATACTTCCTGTCATTATTTACAACTTGACATTTTGTCCCTGTATCTGTGTATGGCCTGGATGAGTGTTTAGTGAGCCCCAGGGAGAAAGAGAAAAAAAAATAACTTCCAGTTTTGGAAACTGTCTTATGGAACACAGATTACTATATTTAAATTAGTCCAAATTGTTCATTAATATACCATTTTATATCAAAATAAGTGTGCATTATGTTAGATTTTTAAAACGAAGAAGTGTGCATGACCAATGCATAGATGTATGTGAAAAAAAACAAAAAAGTAACTTCAGTTAAGGAAGAATTTGCCTAATTGGTGTGGGAAGTCAGCCCCCTAGAGAAGGAAATATTAAAAGGGCAGAATATATTTCCCTAAAGGATTTTAAAAGCAGAAACCAACCCTACCCCACAAGTCTCTCTGTCCCAAGCAGAAACCAAGTCCGCAGAATTGCAGATGATAATCTTGTCAGAAAGACTGGAATCAGGAAACTGGGATTAGGAAGAAAGATCCCTAGAAACAAAACCAAAAATCTAAGACTCATCAGCCACAGCCCCAGGGAAGCAGGATATGGCCCTTGGGACATAATAGGATTAACCCACCACCATCAGAAAACCAGAAAGACACACCCAGACTCAGGTCAGAATACATGACACAGGACAACTTCAAGAGCCCCAGAGGGTATAAAAACCCACTCCCTACATGTGCTTGCTCTTTTTTTCTTCCAGAGCCATATTTCTGTCTGGTTCTCCTCTTCAATAAACTGCAACCTTCTTTCTAAAGCAGTCGCCATGTTGTTTATTCCCAGCTTGGACTGAACCATGATGAAGACTTTTCCTTCAACATTGGTATGTTTAAAAATTCATAAAAATAGAGGTGCGTACTGTATGTGTGTTTGATTAGCGGGGAATAGTCCTTGCTCATTTACATTAAGGTAAACTTTATGATACGGGACACGGTGGCTCAGTGGGTTAGGACGCTGAGCTTGTCGATCAGAAGGTCGGCAGTTTGGCGGGTCGAATCCCGAGTGCCGCGTAACAGAGTGAGCGCCTGTTACTCGTCCCAGCTTCTGCCCACCTAGCAGTTCGAAAGCACGTAAAAATGCAAGTAGAAAAATAGGGACCACTATGGTGGGAAGGTAACAGCGTTTCGTGCGCCTTTGGCGTCTAGTCATGCCGGCCACATGACCACGGAGACGTCCTCGGACAAACGCTGGCTCTTCGGCTATGAAACGGAGATGAGCACCGGCCCCTAGAGTCGGAAACGACTAGCACGCATGTGCGGGGGAACCTTTACCTTTACCTTTAAACTTTATGAATTTGCTATTAAATGCAGTATTAAAATGGGCTCTGAATGGAAATTACATTTCCTTTGGTGTGTGGGTTTGGAGATAAAATAAGAATAGCCTGAATCAGCATGAATCAGGAGTAGAACATTGGTACAAAACTTAATATATAACTTGAAAGTTATGAACAAAGTCTACTTTTTAAATGTTAATGTTGACAAGATAGAGAACTTTTGATTAAGGGAAAGCAGTTTGTGGACTTGTTATCACATTGAACTTTTTTTAAAGATGTCTTTATCCCAATTTTATTATTTTATTATATACTTGATCTTTATTTAGTGATTCCCTGGGGGCCCCTTTCTCCAGGAGAGCTGACAATAACACAGTTTCTTGAAAACAGCTAAAAACTGTACCTTAAAATGGGTATCATGCTGTTTATCCCATAAGCACCGAAATTGTCAAAATCTGTCAAAAAACAGGATGGGTGCCTTTTGTCATGGAAATTAGCATAGCTTGGTACAAAAACTCTGCCTGTGTTATATCAAGAGGGGTAGCCCTTAATATGGTTAGTTATTGTATGCTACCAAGGTATTTTTATGGTTTCTCAGAAATGTTATTAAGACCTCTAAGTAAAGAATTTCATAAATCAAGAGAGCAGATGTGGCAACTTCTCTCTTAAACTCTCCAAACCTCTTAACAAAGTGTTTTAAACAGAGAAGGATCAAATCTAAACATGAAGGATTTTTCCTTAGCTGGAAACAAACAAACACAGTTAATCCTGAGCTCTCTTGGGCTTTTCCTCTACTTCCAGTCTGTTATTGTAAACAAATGTACAAAAAAAATTCCTGTGTTTTGGAGAGTGACCCTTATGTCTTCAGTCAGAATGTAATATGCAGGTATCATGACCACATAAGCTGGCTTCATCTCTATTGATGTGTCATGAGGCTAAGCATCCCTTTCTGGTTGCACAGATACTTACTTAGATCAGATTATTCTCTGCTGCTATATGTTTTATTTTTATATTGTACATTTTATATATTTTATGTAATTTTTTTTTGGAAAATTCCCAGCATCACCTAAAGGTGAAGTGAGAGCGATATAAATTGAATGGATGAATGAATAAATAATAAATAAGTAAATCTTGTGCATAGATAAAAAGGAATGTGCATGCTTATTTCCATGTGTTGTAAGAAAGTGAATTGTTGTAACTTCCCCCCTCATGTATTCTTTGGACATATCTGAAGGTTACAAAAGAAATGTGATATGATAAAGACCTCAATGAAAGGATTACATGAATATGTGGTAGCACCAGCCTAGCAAATTCTACAAACCTGAGAAAGGGAGAAAAAGAGTTGGAGTATTCTTCTTACAAGTGAGACTAACATAATTAGTGGTTTAGTTAAGTGGGGTGGGATGCATAGCAAAGATTGTTAAGGGGACATTAGGTAAATTCAAAGGATATACTGTAAATCTACAAGTACATTTGAAAATTGCTGGGGAAAGATCTTTGAAATGGACAAAACCTTTGAACCAAGATATATTTTCAGGAGGTTATATTATTTTTTTCTAAATAATGTTTGGCTTTTATATAAAAAAAGACATTTTTCTGTTCTTTATTTTCTTAATATGGTATTAGAGTACCCTTCTATTCTGAGAGTGTGATGAAGACTATGCATTTTTCAAAATACGCCCTTTGAGTGTGGGGACTGGCGAGGAGCAAAACATGAGGAAATTGTGTGATCTATTCTGGTCCATCTACATGTTGTTCCCAATTGTGTTCTGGCATTTTTACAATAAGTGTGGCTTTCCCATTTGGGAGATCTTGGGAAGCCTTGAATTGCTTACTGCTTTATGGCGGGAATCACATTTTTTCCTTTTAGAATTTTTCCAAGTCTTTTAAGTGCCAGTCCTGGCCTGACCTGGCTTGGCAGTCCTTTCGTTTCATAAGGCTATAAATACACCATTGTCATGCCATGTGCAAATACCAGTCAACTGTGCCCTTGTTTGAGTTGAGGAAAGGAATTTTTCAACCACTTTATCTAGCCACAGATACTGGTAGTCCTCAACTTACAACCGTTCATTTAGTGACCATTCAAAGTTACAACAGCACTGAAAAAAGTGACTTATGAACATTTTTCAAATTATGACCATTGTAGCATCCCCATGGTCACATCAACAAAATTTGGTTGCTTGGTAACTGTTGTATGTATGATGGTTCTGACAATCAAAGAAAGATTCACAACAACTGTGTTTACTAACTTAGCAACTGCAGTGACTCACTTAGCAACCGTGGCAAGAAAGATTGTAAAATGGGGCAAAACTCAATAACCGTCTTGCTTAGCAATGGACATTTTGGGCGTGTAAGTTGTGGACTACCCATAGTGATTGTAGTGCAGATGAAGTTTACACATGGTTTATTAAAGACAAAACACATTCTGCAAATGAAAACAAACCCTTCCTGTAGGTCAGTAGTTGATAGGCAAGTTTGTTATTACTAATAATAATTTGTTGTTGTAGTTGTGAAGTCATGTCCGACCCATCGTGACCTCATGGACAATGTTCCTCCAGGCCTTCCTGTCCTCTACCAACTTCTGGAATCCATTTAGGCTCATGCCTACTGCTTCAGTGACTCCATCCAGCCACCTCATTCTCTGTCGTCCCCTTCTCTTGCCCTCAACCTTTCCCAGCATTATGCTCTTCTCCATTGAGTCCTTCCTTCTCATTAGGTGGCCAAAGTATTTGAGTTTCAACTTGAGGATCTGACCTTCTAAAGAGCAGTCAGGGTTGATCTCCTCTAGGACTGACTAGTTTGATCGCCTTGCAGTAAGGGACTCACAGGAGTCTTCTCCAGCACCATAGTTCAAAGGTTTCAATTCTTTGGTGCTCAGCCTTTCTTGTGGTCCAACTTTCACAGCCATACATTGCAACTGGGAAGACCATAGCCTTGACTATACGCACTTTTGTTGGCAGGGTGATGTCTCTGATTTTTAGTGTGCTGTCTAGATTTGCCATGGCTATCCTCCCCAGGAGCAAGCATTTTTTAATTTCTTGGCTGCAGTCCCCATCTGTGGTGATCTTGGAGCCCAGGAAAATAAAATCTGTCACTACCTCCATTTCTTCCCCATCTATTTGCCAGGAATTGAGAGGGCCAGATGCCATGATCTTGGTTTTCTTAATGTTTAGTTTCAACCCAACTTTTGCACTCTCCTTCTTCACTTGTAACAAGAGGCTCTTTAGTTCCTCTTCACTTTCTGCCATTAGAGTGGTATCATCTGCATATCTTAGGTTGTTGATATTTCTCTCGGCAATTTTAATTCCAACTTTTGATTCATCTAGCCCTGCCTTTCTCATGATGTGCTCTGCATATAAATTAAACAGTCAGGGTGACAGTATACAGCCTTGCCGGACTCCTTTCCCCATTCTGAACCAATCAGTGGTTCTGTGTCCAGTTCTCACTGTTGCTTCTTGACCTGCATATAGGTTTCCCAAGAGACAAATAAGATGGTCTGGTACTCCCATCTCTTTAAGAACTTGCCACAGTTTGTTGTGATCCACACAATCAAATGCTTTAGCATGGTCAATGAAGCAGAAGTAGATGTTTTTCTGGAACTCCCTTGCTTTCTCCATGATCTAGCATATGTTGGCAATTTGATCTCTAGTTCCTCTGCCTCTTCGAAATCCTGCCTGTACTTCTGGTACTTCTCGATCCACATATTGCTGGAGTCTAGCTTGCAGGATTTTAAGCATAACTTTACTAGCATGTGAAATGAGTGCAATGGTGTGATAGTTTGAACATTCTTTGGCACTGCCTTTCTTTGGAATTGGAATGTAAACTGATCTTTTCCAATCCTGTGGCCACTGTTGAGTTTTCCAAATTTACTGGCAAATTGAGTGTAGCACTTTTACGCATCGTATTTTAAAATTTTGAATAGCTCAGCTGGAATACTGTCACCTCCACTAGCTTTGTTGTTGCTCAGCTTTCCTAAGGCCCATTTCACTTCACATTCTAGGATTGTTGTGTTGGTTCGGGAATCAGAGAGACTCAGAGTTTAGTCATGCAATGACTTTATTAGGAGGAAACATGGTCCAGAACTGAGGAACAAAGGTTACCTGCCTTATTTATACCAGACCAGGTGAATGCCTGGCCAATAGGTTTAAACTCAGGTTTCCCACCTGCTGGGCAGCCAATCCCTTTAAATCCGGCTTTCCCACCGAACACTGTTCCTGCATGGAGCTGTCCAGCTCCGCACCTCCTTATTCAGCTGTCACACATGTATGCTATGCCAGCATACACTACACCCCTTCCCCCATAAGCAAAGACAATACCCTTTTCCAATTCCCAAACTTTCCCCCCGCCAACAACTATATACTGTACACTTAATTCCCACACAGGCTTCCCCTGATGCCCTCAAGTTCGCACATACTCTGAGAGATAAGCAGGAGGCCTGTGGGATCAGCCGGAACATCTCAGGGGTCCCCCCCTTCAGGCCTGGTGTTCCCATTTGAGTTGTTTTACCTGGGGTTGTGGTGTGCCCCAGGTGCAGGCGGTGATATTTCAGGTGTGGAGATGTCCCTGTCTTCATTGGACCTGGAGTTATGAGGACTCCCTGGGCTTGTACAAGATGTTGTAGCCCCGTTACTCTGGTCCGGATGTTGGTGGGGTCTGACTAGTTCCAAAACCCAAGGATTGGAAAATGCTTCTCTGTTTGCTGTGTCTCTTTGGACCCCCTGATTAGGTTCAGGTCTGGGTAGGGCCTCCTGATTGTTGCTGGCAGACACTTTTTCAGGTGCTCGATGCCTGAGCTGGTCAACATGTCTCCTCCATTGGTGGCCCCCCTCCACCCTTACGATGTATTACAGCAGGCCTGTTCTCTCAACCACTTCCCCCTGCACCAATGCTTCCTCAGAACTGTAGTTCCTTGCCCAAATGGAGTCCCCTTTTGAAAATTCCCTGGGGGCCTTTGGGTGTTCCATGTCTGCTGCCACTCTGTCTGGGTATAGTCTGTCCAGAGTAGTTATGAGACGCCTTCCCCAACGAAGTTCGGCTGGGCTTTTTCCAGTAGTGGTGCAGGGTGTGGTGTGTTGGTGCAGTAAAAACTTGGCCAAATGTTGTTTCCAGTCCCCTTGGATGATGCGCTTCAATGCATCCTTTGTGGTGCACACCATGCATTCAGCCAAGCCTTTAGTCGAAGGATGGAAGGGAGCAGAGGTGGCGTGTCTAATCCCATTGGTCTTCAGAAATGCCTGGAATTCCGAGGAGGTAAATTTTGGACCATTATCAGAGACCAATACGTCAGGAAGGCCGTGAGTGGCAAAGAGTCCCATGAGCACTTGGACAGTCCCTGTTGCAGTCATGCTACTCACAGGTACCACCTCCAACCATTTGGAGTGGCTGTCCACCACTACCAAGAATGATTGGTTGTGCAAGGGGCCTGCATAGTCAATGTGTATCTGGGACCAGGGTGTGTGTGTTTCCTCCCACTTGTGGACTGGGGCATGCGGCTGTGGTGGCCGAGACCTTTGGCAGGTGTAGCAACCAGCTACCTGTTCCTTGATGTCCTTGTCAAGGCCCGGCCACCACAGATAACCTCTTGCCAACACCTTCATCTGTACCACCCCTGGGTGACCCTCGTGTAGTGAGTGAATGACCCTGTCTCTCAATGTTTGTGGTATGATGACCTGGCATCCCCACAATAGGCAGCCCTTATGTGAGGTCAACTCGTGCCTCCTGGTGAAGAATGCTGTGAATTCAGGCCCTGGGGATTTTTCTTGCCACCCCATGTTCACCCACATCAGGACCCTACTCAAAATCTTGTCTGTAGGTGTTTCAGCTGCAATGTCCTTGGCACTGAGAGGACATTCTGGCAGATCTTGAATGGCCAATATTTGGGCTGCAGGTGCTGGATCTGGTTCAGCATTGTTTAAAGGAAGTCTGCTTAGGCCATCAGCATGGCCCATTTTCTTGCCCAGCTTGTGCACTAATTTACATGAGTAAGCCGAAAGGAAAATGGACCACCGGAGCATTCTGGGTGACATAATCTGTGGGGTCTGCTTGTCTGTGGTAAACAGACCTAGTAAGGGTTTATGATCTGTAAAAATAGTGAAATCCCTACCATACAAATAGTCATGGAATTTCTTTACTCCAGCAACTATTGCCAGGGCTTCCTTATCTATCTGTGCATAGTTCCGCTCAGCCGCTGACAATGTCCTGGAGTAATATGCAATAGGGACTTGTCTGCCATTGTCCTCTAGGTGGCTCAACACAGCCCCCACTCCATAAGGGGATGCATCACAAGCAATGCAAATTGGTTTGTTCTCTATAAAATGGGTAATTGTGGCATTGCTTGCCAAAAGGTTTTTTAAGGACTGGAAACTGGAGTCATGTGTCTTGGTCCAGTTCCACGTGGAGTGCTTGTCCAATAATCTGTGCAAGGGTTCAGCAATAGATGCTTTGTGGGGTAAAAAGGGTGATAAAAATTAAGTAACCCCAGGAAAGCTTGCAGCTCCACCTTATTTTTAGGCGTGGGAGCTTCTTTGATTGCTTGTACCTTAGATACTGTGGGGTGAACCCCCTGAGCATCAATCCTAAACCCCAAAAATTCTGTCTCTGGCACTCCAATGCTGCACTTATCCCTCTTAAGCTTAAGGCCAGCAGCACGGAATCTTTCCAAAATGGCCTGCAGTCGTTCTGCCAAAACCTCCTCTGAGTCCCCTGCAATGAGATTATCGTCAAAATATGGGCAGACTCCCGGTATATCCTTTAGTGTTCACTCCATCATCTCCTGGAAGATGCCAGGAGCAACACTAACTCCAAACTGCAACCGGTCTACCCGGAATGCCCCCTTGTGGGTGACTATTGTTTGTGCAGCGGCAGTCTCTGGGTTGACCGGGAGTTGCAAATAAGCCTGAGCAAGATCCAGTTTGGCAAAGATCGCACCTCCATGGAGTGATGCTAAGATGCTGCTGACTGTGGGCACAGGGTATGCATGTGGGTTTAAGGTTCTATTGATTGTGCATTTATAGTCAGCGCAGATTCTGACGTCACCGTTTGCCTTGAGTGGAGTGACAATGGGGGTTTCCCACTCTGCTCCCTCGACTGGATGCAACATCCCCTGCGTGACTAGTTTGTCGAATTCCTGCTCGATTTTGTGCTTTAATGCGAATGGTACCCTCTGGGGTTTTATTTTGATGGGTTGTATGTTGGGGTTCAATTTGAATGTGATTGGTGGACCTGTGTATTTTCCCAGTGTTCCATCGAACCCATCTGCAAAAGCCTTGCACACGGATTCGATGCTGTGCGCTTGGGACTGTGTCTGGTGAATTCCGATAATGCAAATTCCAGCGCTTTGAACCAGCTCAACCCCAGCAAGCTAGTCCTTTGCCCCTTGACCACTAGGACGTCCAAGGGCCCCTGGAACTCCCTGTACCTCACAGGAAGGGTAGCCTCCCCCCAGACTTGTATTGGGGAATTCTGAATATCGGTGAGGGTGATGCTAAATGGTCTCAGGGGAACCCGCTGGCCACTCCGGCTGCAAATTAACTTATAGGTCTCGTACGAAATGACTGAGACAGCGGAGCCGGAGTCCCCCTTGGAGCTGCACCACTAGCTTAATTTTGGGGGTGAGTGGTTGACGAGCCCCCATATTACACACCACCCCTCTGCTCTCTGTGTGGCTGATGGACACGATGTGTTTCAGAGCCCCAGTACCTGACGCCAGGTGAGCTTCAGCATCCACCTCATGCAGCATGTCCCGACTCCGGCTCCAGAAAACGGATGTGATGTGTCCCGTCTTACCACACACTCGACATTTGGCCGTTCTGAACTTGCAGGCGGAACGATGATGGTTCCCCCCACAACCGCCACATTTCTGCTTGGTCGAGCTGCACTTACAACCAAAGCATTTCCTGTCCTGGCCGTTGGCCGCAGCTGTGGTCCGTTAACCCCTTGGGCTATCACGCTGTCCCATCGGGTGGGGGGCTCTGAGCTGTAGTGCACCCACCTCCATCTCCAGATCACCTGTGCTGCTCCCTCCAGCCCCGTGTGTCTGATGGACAGTGATACTCTGATTGCCTCAGTTGGTCTCAGTCGGCTCTGGCTTCTCAGCTAACTTCCATGCCAGTACTTCCTCCTGAACTTGCTTGAGAGTCAGACCTGGTCTGGCCAGCAGCTTCTGCCTCAGTTTCCGGTCTCTGAGGCCAAAGGCGATTCTGTCCTGCAACCTCCTTTCTAAATTGTCAAAGTTGCAAAGGTGAGCCACCTGTCGGACTGCAGCCATGAATGCTGACCCTGGTTCACCCGGCAGCTGGTTCCTCTTTACAAACTAAAACGTCCATGCCATTTCCGACATGTGCGGGTTAAAGTGCTGATTCAGTTTGTCAATGAGGTCATCGTATTTCACCTCCCCAATGGCCATGGGTGAACACAGACCCACTGCCAGTATATAAATGTCCTTTCCGCATGAGCTGAGTAGGGCGGCCACCTTTATCCTGTCCTCAGTGATGTGGTTTACTATGAAGTAAAACTCTAGCTGCCCCACGAACGCTTCCCATTCTTCGGGCTGGGTGCTATTGAAAACGGGAGCTAACCCGACCGGTGCCAAGGGAGCTTGACCGACCTGAGCCATGGGAGCCTGACCGTCCTGAGACATCACGAGCGATCCGATCAATCCTGTTCCGATTCAGGCGACGATTCCCCAGCCAGACAGGGTGTCCTACCGCCCTTCAGAACAGGATCCCACCTTCGTCACCAATTGTTGTCTCGGTTCGGGAATCAGAGAGACTCAGACTTCAGGTGTGCAATGACTTTATTAGGAGGAAACGTGGTCCAGAACTGAGGAACAAAGGTTACCTGCCTTATTTATACCAGACCAGGTGAATGCCTGGCCAATAGGTTTAAACTCAGGTTTCCCGCCGGCTGGGCAGCCAATCCCTTTAAATCCGGCTTTCCCGCCAAACACTGTTCCTGCACGGAGCTGTCCAGCTCTGCGCCTCCTTATTCAGCTGCCACACGTGTATGCTATGCCAGCATACACTACAAAGATGTCTGGCTCAAGGTCAGTGACTACCTCATCATGGTTATCAGGGATGTTAAGCTCATTCTTGTATAGTTCTTCTGTGTAATTTTGCCACCTCTTCTTAATCTCTTCTGCCTCTGTTAGGTCCCTGCCATTTTGGTCCTTTATCATGCCCATTTTTGCATGAAACGTTCCCTTCATCTCTCCAATTTTCTTGAAGAGAGCTCTAGTCCTCCCTATTCTATTGTTTTCTTCTATTTCTTTTCACTGTTCATTTAAGAAGGCATTCTTATCTATTCTAGCTATTCTCTGGAATTCTGCATTCAATTGGATGTATGTTTCTTTTTCTCCCTTGCCTTTCGCTTCCCTCCTTACCTCAGTTATTTGCAAAGCTTCCTCAGACAGCCATTTGCTTTCTTGCATTTCTTTTTCTTTGGAATGGTTTTAGTTGCTACCTCTTGTACAATGTTGCAAACCTCTGTCCATAGTTCTTCAGTCACTCTATCAGATCTAATTCCTTAAATCTATTAGTCAACTCTACTGTATATTCAACAGGGATATGATTTAATTCCTACCTGAGTGGCCTAGTGCTTTTCCCTACTTTCTTCAGTTTAAGCCTAAATTTTGCAATGAGAAGCTCATGGTCTGAGCCACACTCAGCTCCTAGTCTTGTTTTTACTGACTGTATAGAGCTTCTCCATCTTTGGCTGCAGAACACATAGTCAATCTGATTTCTGTGTTGACCGTCTGGTGATTTCCATGTGTAGAGCCGTCTCTTGGGTTGTTGGAAAAGAGTGTTTGCTATGACCATCGTATTCTCTTGACAAAATTCTATCAGCCTGTGCCCTGCTTCATTTTGTACTTCAAGGCCAAACTTGCCTGTTATTCTGGTTATCTTTTGGCTTCCTACTTTACCATTCCAATCCCCCATGATGATAAGGACATTATTTTTTGGTGTTAGTTCTATAAGGTGCTGTAGGCCTTCATAGAACCGGTCAATTTCATCCTCTTCAGCATGGACTTGGACTACTGTGATATTGAATGGTTTGCCTTGGATTCGAACTGAGATCATTCTGTCATTTTGGGGATTGTATCCCAGTATTGCTTTTCCTACTCTTTTATTGACTATGAAGGCTACTCCATTTCTTCTGAGGGATTCTTGTCCACAGTAGTATACCTGATGGTCATCTGAATTCAATTCACCCATTCTTGTCCATTTTAGTTCTCTGATTCCTAAGATGTCGATGTTCAGTCTTGTCATTTCTTGTTTGACCACATCCAGCTTTCCTTGATTCATGGATCTTACATTTCAGGTTCCTATGAAAAAAAAATCTTTACAGCATCAGACTTTCCTTTCACCACCAGATACATCCACAGCTGAGCGTCCTTTTGGCTTTGGCCCAGTCGCTTCATTCTTTCTGGCGCTACTAGTACTAGCCCTCTGCTCTTCCCCAGTAGCATATTGGATGTCTTCCGACCTGAGGGGCTCATCTTCCAGCGTCATATCTTTTTTTCCTTTTGGTACTGTGGTTTGCAATTTCCTTCTCTCTCACATTTTGTCAGAACTCTCTGCTATGACCTGTCTGTCTTGGGTGGCCCTGCATGGCATAGCTCATAGCTTCATTGAATTACGCAAGCCCCTTCGCCACGACAAGGCAGTAATCCATGAAGGGGATTAATAATCATTAATGATGAACAAAACCAAAACAGAATAATACAACTCAGCATTATATCCCGACAAGCGGGATTTGATTTGAAATAGAGATTCAAGAGGTAAAGATGGTATTATTTGATTCAAGTCCATGCTTTGAATGGAATAACAATAACAATAATAATAATAAAATTGGAAGGGATCTTGAAGGTCATCTAGTCCAACCCCCTGCTCAGGCAGGAAACCCTATACCATTTCAGACAAATGGCTGTCCAGACTCTTCTTAAAAACTTCCATTGTTGGAGCATTCAACACTTCCGGAGGCAGGTTGTTCCACTTGTTAATTGTTTTGTCAGGAAATTTCTCCTTAGTTCTAGGTTGCTTCTCTCCTTGATTAGTTCCCATCCGTTGCTTCTTGTCCTGCCTTCAGGCGCTTTGGAAAATAGCTTGACTCCTTCTTTGGGGCAGCCCCTCAAATACTGGAATAACTGCTATCACGTCACCCCTCGTCCTTCTCTTCAGTAAATTGCATTAAATGAACAGCTGTCGCTAACAACTCAAGGCTACCTTTACAAAAGGGACACAACCTCTATTGCAGCCACACGGTGCTGCTTTCTGCATTCAGATAGTCCTCGACTTGCAAACTTAATGGAGCCTTTCCATGATGGTCCTAAAGCAGGGGTCCCCAGCCCCTGGTCTGTGGACCAGGACCAGGCCGTGGCATGTCAGCAAACGGTCTGCACAAACAAGCAAAACCCCATCCATGGGATGCAGGCAGCACACAAAACCATGCAGTATGGTCTGCGGAAAAACCTCTCTCCACGGAACTGGTCCATGGTGCCCAAGAGGTTGGGGACCTCTGTCCTAAAGCACGTCCCCCATGTCCCAGACCTACTTTTTTGCGGGGATCATTATGTCTAGTTTAACGAAGAGAAGGATGAGGAGTGACATGATAGCAGTGTTCCAATATTTCAGGGGTTGGCACAAAGAAAAGGGAGTGGAGTCAAGCTATTCTCCAAAGCACCTGAAGGCAGGACAAGAAGCAACAGATGGAAACTAATCAAGGAGAGAAGCAACCTAGAATCCATGCTTCCAGATTCAAGCATAGACTGAGTTGATTCAAGCTGCTTGTAGAATTTATTTATTTATTTATTTACCAAGATCATGTGAAGTATTAATACCACTCTACAATGCCTTGGTAAGGCCACACTTGGAATATTGCATCCAGTTTTGGTCACCACAATGTAAAATGATGTTGAGACTTTAGAAAGAGTACAGAGAAGAGCAACAAATATGATTAGGGGACTGGAGGCTAAAAAATAAGGAATGGTTGCTGGAATTGGTTATGTCTAGTTTAACGAAGAGAAGGATGAGGAGTGACATGATAGCAGTGTTCCAATATTTCAGGGGCTGCCACAAAGAAGAGGGAGTGGAGTCAAGCTATTCTCCAAAGCACCTGAAGGCAGGACAAGAAGCAAAGGATGGAAACTAATCAAGGAGAGAAGCAACCTAGAACTAAGGAGAAATTTCCTGACAGTTAGAACAATTAACCAGTGGAACAACCTGCCTCCAGAAGTGGTGAATGCTCCAACACTGGAAGTTTTTAAGAAGAGACTGGATAGCTATTTGTCTGAAATGGTATAGGGTTTCCTGCCTGAGCAGGGGGTTGGACTAGATGACCTCCAAGGTCCCTTCCAACTTTATTATTATTATTATTATTATTATTATTATTATTATTATTATTATTATTATTATTATTATTATTATTATTATTATTATTATTATTATTATTATTATTATTATTTTATTGTTGTTGTTGTTGCTGTTGCTACTTTGTCATGCCGCTGCTTGCAGTCAGTCTGTGCGATTTTCTTGCAGGAGCTTACCAGGTGGTTCACTGTTTCTTCAGCTTCTTTGCATAGGCGGCACTTACTGTCTGTTGCTGTCTTCTCAATTTTGACTTTGTATGCATTTGTCCTTAAGGCTTGATCTTGTGCAGCCAGAATTAGTCCCTCGGTCTCTTTCTTCAACTTTCCTTCTCTTAGTCATTGCCAGGTCTTGTTATTATCTGCTTTCCCAGCTATTTTTTTTTATGTACTGGCCATGTAGTGTTTTGTCTTCCCATGCCTCTATTCTGTTCTTCATTTGGTCTTTCTTGTTGGCCAGTTTGGTCTCTCCAGTAGTCAGTAAGCCTTCCTGAAATGCTAATTTCAGTGCATCTTCATCATTGTCTTTCAGATATTCTTCCAAAACCATTTTTTCTTCTTCTTCAACCATCTGATGTACTTGCAACATTCCACACCCACCAATTTGCCTTGGTAGAAAGAGTCCGTCAATGTCACTGTGTGGATGAAGGGCATGATTCATTGTCATTATTTTTCTGGTCTTTCTATCAATTTCTTTTATTTCTGCTTGAGTCCAGTCCACTATTCCAGCTGTGTTTCTAATGACTGGAATTGCCCAGGTGTTGATTGCCTTCACGGTATTTCCTCCATTGAGTTTGGACTTTAAGATCTTCTTTACTTTCTTGATGTATTCACCTCTAATCTTTTTCTTGACTTCAGTGTGCTTGATGTTGTCAGCTTGAAAGATACTCAAGTATTTGTAGTAATCTTCCTTATCCAGACTTTTAATGTTATTTTCGTGTGGCATCTTGATTCCTTCAGTTTTCACTATTTTTCTTTGTTTGAGAGTAAGTGTGGCACATTTGTTCAAGCCAATCTCCATTGCAATATCTTGGCTATATATACGAACAGTGTTCAGCAGCGGTTCTATTTCAGATGATGTTTTTCCATACAGCTTAAGATCATCCATGTAAAGGAGGTGGGATAGTCTGGCAGATGTTTTTGATGTTTGATAGCCATGTCCTGAGTTATTCAGTATTGTTGACAGAAGAAACAGTGCAATAACAAATAGAAGTGGCGATAATGAATCTCCTTGAAATATTCCTCTCTTGATATTAACCTCTCCCAGTCTTTCACCATTGACCTGCAACTGTGTCTTCCATTGTGCCATCGATCTTTGCACAAATTTTCTGATGTTTCTACTGACTCCTGTTATTTCTAGGCACTTGATTATCCAGTCTTCCAAGAACATTTTGTCTATTAGGAGTTGATCTTTTGTTCCTCTTCTATTGGGGCAGTTTCCTTTCTGTTCGGGTGGAAAAAGATTGTTTTCAACTAGATGCTGTTATACTACATCAGCTACCACACCAGTTAGCAATTTGAAAGTTGTTGGTAAGCAGGTAATTGGCCTGTAGTTGCCTGGTGTTGCCCCTTTTGCTGGATTTTTCATTATTAGGTAGGTTTTCCCAGTTGTTAGCCACTTTTCAATTTCTCCTCCTTATAGTATATTGTTGAACAGCTTGGTAATGAGTGGGTATATAATAGTTAGATATTTCAACCAAAACCCATGCAATTCATCTTCACCTGGTGCTGACCAATTTTTGATCTTCCTTGCTCTTTTTTCTACCATTTTTTTGTTATTACTAGTTCTTTCATTTCAACTTCTGTTTTATTTGCATCCACCTCTTTTAACCAAGCTGCATCCTTGTTGTGTTTCTTTGGGTTATCCCATAGCTGCTTCCAGAACTGCACTGTTTCTTCCTTGTCAGGTACTGATTGATTCATTGCAGTTTCTCCATTGATGGATTGGTAGAAATGTTTCTGATTGGATTGAAATTGGAGGTTCTGCTTGTAATTTGCAATTTGAGCTTTGTATCTACTGATTTTCCTGGCTATAGCTGTTATTTGCTGCTTTATTATTTCCAGTGCTTCCTTGATCTTCCTTGTTTCTAAGTGGTATTTCTGGATTAGGTATTCTTTGGTCTTCTTGTTCTTCAACTTCTTTGCTTTCATCTGCTCTAGCTTGCTTGCATGTGATCTTAACTTGCTGATCTTATTTTCTAGTCTAACCTTCCATTTTTGTGGTGCAGTGTTTGTTTGTTTTTCTTCTTTGTTGATTTTGCATCCCAGGTATTCAGTTATAACTGCAGCTGTGCTGTATATTAGTTGATTTGCTTCTTGCAGTGAATTGGTGCTTATACTTGATATTGCAGTATTTGCATCTTTTAATGATTGTGCTAGCTGTTTCTTTGGAACAAACTTCAATGCAAGAAGCCTTATTCTGTTGTTTGTGTGCTGTTCTAGATGCTCAGTTATTCTTTGTTTCAATTCTTTTATTTCTTTAGTTAGAGGGCTTTATTCTTCCTGAGGAAGAGGTGACTGATTTCCAAATGAGAACAGTTGTATATCTCTGCTGGATTCCTTCACTGCCAACTTCCCCTGGCTTGCCTCTACATTCTCAATTACTTCTGGCAAGGCTTTGATTTCTTTGCCCTGGGTAAACCTTTGCAGCTCGTCCAATTCTGTTTCTGTGAATATTTTATTTCGTATTATAAATCGCCGTTGATCTGCTAGTCTTTGTTCTGTTATTTCTGATTCTGGATTTTGTTCTTTCCAGAACTGGTGGATTTGTTTTAAATATCCTCTTCTTGTTGGTGTTGATCTGTAATAACAGATCATTATTTCTTTGTTTTCAATCACTGTGTATTTGTGATGGGCGAACACCTTTTCTTCCAGTAGTTCTGCAGCTGCTGGCCCTGGTTGCACAGCCAACAGTCCTGAGTCCTGTAACCCATTTTTCACCAGATATCCAGGAACTCCAACATCTAGCGTGGACCTTGTTAACCCGGGTGACATCTGAGCTGGTATGGCATTCTGAAATTTATGTCTCACCATATTTTTTATGGGAGAGACACTCTTTGTCTGACTCCTCTGATGAGACCTGTCCAGTGTGACTGAACCTCTGGCATAGCTCTCATCTTCCTCAGAGTACACAAGCTCCACAACCCCCCTCACTGGGGGGATGATGATTAGAACAAATGGTCATAGGTTTTAACAGAGAAGCATCAACATGTCTAAAGTTAGAAGTTGCTTCACTGAGGGTGTGCTGAGAGAATGAGTTGAACATAGCAGACATGTTAGATCCTTTATGGTGGGGTTGTCCAACTTGTGGACTTCAACACATGCTGACAGGGAAATTCTGGCACTTTAAGTCCAGTAGATTTGAAGCTGCCAAAGTTGGACACCCCCACCATAAAGGATCTAACATGTCTGCTATGTTCAACCCATTCTCTCACCACACCCTCAGTGAAGCAACTTCTTACTTTAGACATGTTGATGCTTCTCCACTAGTCCACTAGTTTTAAAATTGCCAAGGTTTGACACCCCTGCTTCATAGGACATTAACCCTGCCTAGTTTTGCATATAATCAAAGTTTCGCAATAATAAAAACATGAAATATTCCATTTGGACCTCCGTTATGGAATACCTAAACTGAGGACCTGACAGTAACTTCCAAACTATCAATCTGAATGACACAGATTGAATCAATGCAGGAATTATGAAAAGTATGTTTTTCCTATTTTATTTGCCTTCTTGGGATGCAGGGCTTGGCATGATATTGACCATAGATTTGTTTTTGTAAATGTTAGGATTTTTTTTATCTATGGTCATTGGGTGATTTGGGATGATGAAAAGTTTGTTCCTTCATGGAGAGAACTACTTCATTCATTGGCTTCTGTGGCTTGCCAGGTTGGACAGAGCACATTAGCAAACATGAAATCTTGCCTTCCACTGACCATACTCTAATTTAGTCACCACAAAAAGCAGGCTGGGACAATGAGATATAATATCCCAGAACCATGTAAGATACAGAAAAAGAAATGAGCATGGAAAAAATAGCATTAATTTCCTTGCCAAACCCATTCTTAAAGAAGTAAACAAACAGCGGAGCCAACACCTGTATTCATCTGACTTCCACTCACTGCTGATAGACTTTAAATCCATCCCAGTACTGAAAGGAAATTTTTGACCCCAGGACTTATGCTGAAGTGGCCAGCCTTGAGATACCAGTGGGACAACTGAGAACAAGGATAAACTTCCACTTGTTGACAAGGTAGCACAAGAATTCCACTTGTTCCATTAACAAAAAAGAGAACAAAGTGAAGGTTTGAGGTTGGATGTAGAAAATGAAGAGAAAGTGAAGCCTAATGTAGTGTAAGCTTTGCCACTCCAGAATAAATCAAATATATAATAAAACTGATTGACTACCTTCTCATGTCAGTGCCAGGGAGCCCATTAGACTCAATTTCTACATGGAAATTAAGTTTCATTATTCTATATTTTAACTACCCTAAAATATCATAAAAACCATCAAACTTGCAAAGCACATTGCCAGGCTTGAATTACTTAAACCTACCTGTTTCATTTCATTGCATCCAAGTTGTTTCCTACTTCAGTTTGTGAATCTCTTGGCTAAAGTATTGACAAATCAAAGCAGCCTTCCATAGCTTTGCGTAGCCCAGTCATTTAGTGTCATATGCAAACTTTGCTATCACATTAACCCTTGACACATGTTTGATTATCAAATTGTACTGATTTTAAAATTGATTCTTAAGAATCATCGGTGCAAAGTTCCCTTAATTTGAAGAATGCCATTTTTATTCCTATATCTTTAATTTGTCTTTTTCTCCTGACCTAAGTTAATGCAGAATAATAAAAAAACACCAAGTGATTGCTTATGTATGACAATCTTTTTCAACACCACCTTGTTAAAGTCAATTTTGAGTCTGCCTAAATCATAAAACACAGAGACTGAGAAATGTGTTATCTTTAAAGGCATTTGACCTTATTATCTGACTCTTTCTTGTGGCGAGTTTGAGGAGGGTACAGAAAAAAGTAAACATGATAAATAGAGGCCTAATTAGCAACATTTGTGTAAATGTCTACTTTTAGGCTATATGATGTCAGATAGAATGGAGTTTTAAGTAAAACAGCGTTGTTCACACTTGCCAGTGGAGACGAACAGGCAGCCAAATTCTTTTTTTAAAAAAAATATTTAGACTTTTTAGACTCCTCTTTATTTATAACGCTCTGCTTTCTACACTGTTATTTTGCAACACAAATAATTTGTTCCAAGGTATCTTCCCCAAAGGAGCTAAAAATGTTCATTATAAATAAAAAGATATAAGTAACATTTTTTTAAAAAAGACTCAATTATATGAATCTTTCAAAGTGTTTATTTATTTTACCATTTTGTCATTCATGCATTCCTTTTTGGGGCATCTTTACCTTTCTGCTGCTAGTGTATAAAGTCCCATTCAAAAAGACAAATGAACTTAATTGCAACCTTTCACAATTGTCAGGCACAAAGTGAAATGAAATAATTCCAGAATTAATTAAAAGAAATAGGATTGGAATGGATGAAGAAGCCACCCTCATTTACTGCAGAAGAGAGCTGCAAAGGAAGGCATCACCAAAATGAAAGCTCTGTCCCTGGTACTAGTTAGTCTAACTTCATTTATTAAAATGCCCAAGAGCAAGGCATTTTTAGGCACTCTGTATAGATATACTATAGGCCAGGGGTCTTCAAACTTGGCCCTGTTATGACTCATGGACTTCAACTCCCAGAATTCCTCAGCCAGTGTGCCTAGCTGAGAAATTCTGGGAGTTGAAGTCCATGAGTCATAAAAGGCCAAGTTTGAAGACCCCTGCTATTTCAGTAGTCTAGTCCTACAAGAAGCAATTCATTCACTTCCAGAGACAACTGAGAAAATGTCTTTCCCAACATAAGTCTGATGATCAGTCAAACTTCAGATACCATGACCAATCTCATCTGTTGAGCTTTCCCAAGGAAAACATGTTTGGAATGCAAACTTTCTTGTCCAGCATCTTTTCCCCTAATTTGCAGATGTTTCTTGCAGAAAAGAGAGAGAAAACTTTATACAGAGTAGGGATTTTTATTCAGAGAGAGAGGATTTTAATGCCTGGAAATCACCGCAGAGGAAAGTGATTATCATTCAGAATTATGGCAAGGTACATAATCCCTTTTTTGCAAGAGTGATTCTTTGAGATTGGTAAATTCTCATGTTAGAATCAGCACTGAACCATCTGTTGTGCAAAAATACTCTGCTGATTCATTTCAACACTGTACATTAGTTCATCACTGTAGACCTTTCTAATTACAGCGCAAGAGTATTCTTACTATTTCATGGAATTAGCTTCCAGAAGTCCCACTACCAACATGGAATACGTATCATTATGTGTAGTGAGATGAATGGAAATTAGCTTAATTTATGACTTCCAGCATAGACCATTAAGCATTCCCCCAAGACAAGAAAGGGCTTAAATAAAGTGAGAGGTAAAGCATTTGAAAAACGTAGACACAAAAGAAATCCAGGCTGACTGAACAAGAGATAATAGGAAAGGCAACAGGGAATCTGCTCTGAAGCAACTCATTTACTGATTTAGTCACACACAACATTTTTGGTACAGTCCATTAATTTAATATAGTAAGTTGTGTGGTGAAATTAGAGAGTTGCATGTATCAGTCATATTTTGCTCTGAGAAAATTTATCTTTATCTATTATACTGTGTAGTATAACCAAATTATGCCAACCTGTTCTGTACAGCTATAAATCACTGGACATTTGCTCTTTAAATAGACTAGGATTTGTATAACAGTCTCCTAACTTAAAAGTAAATAACTCATCAGAAGGAGGAAGAGCAGGCAAGATATACTATACCCTTGGGAAATATTGGACTTCTATATCCAGATTAGTTTCCATCCAATTTTTGCCATGTGAGTACATAAGCCAAGAACCACGAGAGCAGAGGGCAGTGACTCAGCGTGTCAAATCTCTGTGTGAGCTTTCAATTATCTCTGGCAAAGAGCCTATTTTATAGAGAGGGACCCTTTAAGATAAAAACACGTATAATAAATGATACAAAGATCTGCTAAGTCAGGGGTCTTCAAACCTGACCCATTTATGACTTGTGGAATTCAACTCCCAGAATTCCTCAGCCAGGCACACTAAGAGAACAGAAGGCTCTTTGAAATTAACTGAAATAGTAGCAATTATAATGCTCAACCCTAAAAGTTCCAATTGTGGCAGGTTTGTTAGCCTTCTTCCTGCCAATGGATATGATGATTACTAATTTAGTAGTACCGAAATGGTATGGGTTATTTTTTACAAAAGGTGTGTGGTTAACTATACCTAGAGAAGCTAAGCCCCAAAGTGGGATCAAAGTGGAGTAGGTTACCAGATGAATTATGTTATATGAGACATAAGTAACATCACAAAAAATCTTTCTGTGAAAGATGCTTCCTATTCACCACTCTAAATGGAAGATGGTCCATTAGTTATCATTACCTGAAACAATAAGTAGCCAATAAAAGTAAAAGAATACATGGAGCTAAACCAAAATTTCTAAGGAGTAGAATTTTTTAAAATGTATGTATATATACAGTGCTTTTAGAAGTTAATCTCATTTTGAAAGTAGTGAGATTGTCAGTCACAGTTTCTGTTCACACAAACAACACTTTACCAAGCTAAGTAATTTCACGTTTTAATAGTAATATATCACTGTATGTCAGGTTGGACTCAATTGTGCCTGGTACACATTTGGGGACCACCTGATCTTCTGGGAAGGCTTATGAATGAATGACATACAAAAGTAATATATAAATAATAAAACATGTTTAAATCAAATCAAAATAAATCCTTATTATGGTCATAGACAAGCTTATGGTGTTTGAGGTATGGATAATTAAAAAGCATAAAAGGTACATCAGATCCTAAAATAATAAAAAGCTTTTTTTTAAAAAATGTTCATAAAATAAATTGTCTAAAGGGAATCAAAAAGAAGATGTAGTAGCAATATATGGGTTTAGGGGACCATAAAGGTTCGTATGTGACAAACTATATATACATATATAGTATACATACATATACATATACATATACATATACATATGCAGAGAGAGAGAGAGAGACAGAGAGAGAGACAGAGAGAGAGACAGAGAGACAGAGAGACAGAGAGAGAGATAAAGGCTATGGACCTGGCTAGATCCAATTGGCATTCTGTGTTTGCTACACATTGTTTAATGGGTGCTTTGTCTGATCATATCCCATGCTGAGCAGAAGATCTGGAGAAATCTGGACAGAAGCCCAGGGATGAGATTTAATAAAGTATGTTACAATAAGCCACTTGGATGAACTCTTGGACAGAATGTAGCCAAATTTTAGCAGCAATTCCACATTTGTTCCCTCTTCACTTTTCAAAGCTGGGCAATGGCATTTATTAAACATATACCTGCTGCAGTTGAAAATATTTTCAGTGGCTTATACTACATCCATAAAATAATGCAATGAAAAGTCCATGATAATCAAATCTAAATATAATAATGAAAACAAACCCAATCAATGCCGTATTGAATAGACAGAGACATTTATACTCATTAGTAAGAGTGACACAATGATTTCTTTGTGGTTTTATTGGTTTTGTTGTGGTCTGTTTAAAATGATTGCATGTAAGCTAGGTAGCCATATAAGTTCAATCAATCAGTCAATCCATCCATCCATCCATCAATTAGTGCTTTTTCTGCAATAGAACTGACCCAAAGGCCCAGTTTACACTTGCCCACTGAGCAATAGTTGCAGTCACAGGAAGACTCTGAAGTTGCTGACATGTTCTTTCAGGGGCAGTGCCACACTGTCAAGAGACAATACCAGAGATTTTGGAGACCCTCAGTGAACTTAAGCACCTCCAGGTCTTCACCTTTCCTTCCAGAAGGGGTCCCAGTTGGCCAGATGTTGTGTAGAAGCAAGACTTGACAAACTTGAGCAACCTGATGAGCAAAATTCTATGCTACAGAAGGGAGGCAGAAGATAAACTTGTCACCAACCAAAGTGGGAGTGGGCCACTCTTAATAAGCCCACTGGCTGACAACCCACTGGCATTGTATACAAGGAGAAATACACATAATTGTCTGTTCAAGATTAAACTCTTTCTTGTGATCCATGGACCACCTTGAAAGCCAACTTTAGAATAACTTTCACAAACAAAGATTTTAAAATTACAGCTCTGGACACTGAGAAATGATCAGCAATTATGCATATCAAAAAAGCAACCATTAAAAATTAAGTTAGTACGTGCATTAAGTATAACAATGTGATGGTGTTTTGAAATAAAATCAGCAGCAGCCACATGACAAAATTAGAAGGAGAAACAGGAAGTAAGGACACAGAATGCATTATAGCAGTTAAGAGAGAACAGTAGGCCCTGAAATTTCTATGGTTTATTCCAGGGGTAGGCAACCTTGGCTCTTTTATGACTCATGGACTTCAACTCCCAGAATTCCTGAGTCAGCTATGCTGACTCAGGAATTCTGGGTGTTGAAGTCCATGAGTCATAAAAGAGCCGAGGTTGCCTACCCCTGGTTTATTCAAATACCCTTATTAACATGAAAATTGTTCTATTCTATTCTATAAATCTATTCTAAGACAACAAGAGCTGAGATATAAAAAAATAGAAGCTCACTAGAGGGCAGCAGATTGGGATGCAGTGGCTCAGTGGGTTAGGATGCTGAGCTTGTTGATCAGAAGGTCAGCAGTTTGGCGGGTTGAATCCCTAGTGCCGCATAACAGAGTGAGTGCCTGTTACTTGTCCCAGCTTCTGCCAACCTAGCAGTTCGAAAGCACATAAAAATGCAAGTAGAAAAATAGGGACCACTACGGTGGGAAGGTAACAGTATTCCATGCACCTTTGGTGTCTAGTCATGCCAGCCACATGACCACGGAGACATCCTCGGACAAGCGCTGCCTCTTCGGCTTTGAAACGGAGATGAGCACTGGCCCCTAGAGTTGGAAACGACTAGCACACATGTGCAGGGGAACCTTTACCTTTACCTTTAGAGGGCAGCAGAAATGTACCAAAGACTCAAATGCTTTAGAATTTTCTATTGGTTTTCCTAATGTTGCAATGCCAGATCGGTTAGATCTACCTATTCATTACCAAGTCATATGAATTAATAGGCAGTTTTAATTGCCATTATGCATATATTACAGAAATTAATCACTTTACTGTTAGATTTAAATGATCCATTACAACAGCACTAAAAAGTGAGTTATGGTTGTTTTCACATGATATCCCCATGGTCAAGCTATCAAAATCTGGATGCTTGGCCATGATGGTTTCAAAGAGCTGGGGTTATGTGATCCTCTTTTGCAACAAGCCAAGTCAATGGGAAGCCAGATTTACTTAACAATTGTGTTACTATAAGGGACGCGGTGGCTCAGTGGGTTAGGACGCTGAGCTTGTCGATCAGATGGTCGGCAGTTTGGCGGGTCGAATCCCGAGTGCCGCGTAACAGAGTGAGCGCCTGTTACTCGTCCCAGCTTCTGCCAACCTAGCAGTTCGAAAGCACGTAAAAATGCAAGTAGAAAAATAGGGACCACCACGGTGGGAAGGTAACAGCGTTCCGTGAGCCTTTGGTGTCTAGTCATGCCGGCCACATGACCACGGAGACGTCCTCGGACAAGCGCTGGCTCTTCGGCTTTGAAACGGAGATGAGCACCGGCCCCTAGAGTCGGAAACGACTAGCACGCATGTGCGGGGGAACCTTTACCTTTACCTTTACCTGTGTTACTAACTTAACAATTGCAGTGATTCACTTAACAAACTGTGGTTGCAGAATGGGGCAAAATTCACTTCACTGTCTTGCTTAGCAGTAGAAGTGTTGTGCTTAAGTGTGGCTGTAAGTCAAGGGCTACTTGTTATTTAAAGAGAAAAAAACAAAGAAGTGAGAAAATGACCCAACAACAGTACTTGGACAAGTCACAGGGTAACTGAAGCAACTCACAGCCTTTCTATACTGTTTGAGATTTTTCATAAGCAGGTGCTAATTATGCTTTAGAATTATTTCTTATTCCATTGAGACTGTTCCTTTCCCCACTAGATGTAAATAAAACACTGCTTGCATTCAGGTGTCATGTAACAAGTGATTATACATCAAGCGCAAACCTAAGTCAGTTGCAGATATCTCCTATGAAGCAAATGAGATGACATACATCATGAAATAAACTTCCTATTACAGCAAAGAAAATCTCAATGCAATACTGAACCAGGTATGAACCATTTTATGTCTCTCAGTAACCGCGCCTTGAAAACACTGAGTAGAATTTGAAGAATTGTATACCTATGAGCACAAACAAAATGTATGATATTTTTCAAAGTCTTCCTTGTAGACAGGAATTGTCCTTTGTATCCTTGTTTTTTTAAACATTGTATTTAATAGGGTCTTGGATTTAATCTTGGTTTGCAAAACAGCTAACAAACAGACATAATTACGGTAATAAATAAGATGATCCAAGAGGTTTTGCAAGTAAAAACAATTCCTTCAGGGTATTAACTTCAATGAATCTTCAATAAGAATTTGTTCCAGTGCATATTTTCAAGACAGTTCTTAAAACTGCTCTTAGATGACCATTTGGACACCAATGTTGGGCATGACAATTACAAGCTGGGCAGAACTGAGTGTCGAATATTTGCAATTCTCCATTTCCTTTTGAAAATTATCCTTTCTATATTCCTTCTTATTTGCAACATGCTGGAAATTGTGGAGGACAAGTCATTAATGTAAGAATGAATGAGGCAGCATATATGGACAAGAAATTCAATTACTAATGTGTGAATACGATACAATACTCTGGCAGGATATAGTCTGGTAAGTCATATAGACACCCCCATACCCACATATGCATGTACACACACACACACACACACACACACACACACACACACACACACACACACACACACACACATATATATATATATATATATATATATATATATATATATATATATATATATATATATATATATATATATATATATATATATATATATATATATATATATATATATATATATATATATATCAGGCCACCTGTGTCAAAACAAAGCGCTGTGTGGTATCATCAAGATTAAGAAATTTATTATATAAATTAGTCAAGGCATGAGTTTAAATTACAAATATTGATGGAACTTTACAATTTGAAAGACCTATAGTATCCCTTCCTTGGTTTGCAAGACGTTAGTGTTAATGTACATTCAACCATATGTTCTACTGAACTCATTGGGAATTACATCTGAGCATGTATCAACAGGATTATACTGTTGCATGCGAAGACCAGACTTATAATCACAGAGAACAAAGAATATGTCTTGTGCCATAAACACATAGATGCAATGACATCTCATTTGAAAATATACAAAACAGCAATGTGAATAACCTTATTTTGTTCATGATTAGCTCCCTTCTTTTCTCTTTAAAGTGCCAAAGAAATACCTTCTGTAGATGGAAACCAGCTATTACCAAAGAAGCACATTATTTTTTTTAATTGGAAGAGTTAACATCACTAGGGTGAATCACCATCCACCAATTAAAACAGCATGAATATTGCATAATGGGAAAAAGCTCTAAGCAAATACAGGTCAACTGCATTCATTGAACTGGAATTAAGATTTGTACAGTTCCCATAAATATATTTAAAATGTGGCCATTTAAATAAAACAGATTTCACAAGATATAAATTCTGCAATTATTCAGTTATGATCTTATGGCTAGCTTATATCTGTTTTGACAGCCATCAGTGCTGAAAGTCAAAAGCCTACTATATATTTAAGTCTACATATTGATCCATCATTAGACGCAAGATGGGACTCCAAAATAAAATATAAAGTGAGGTGCTTACCACTGGGTAAAGAGACTGAAGAACAAAGTTCGTACTTGTGCCAATCCACATGTGGACTGCTGAATTTGGTCTCATTAAGGTCGGGCTGTGAAGCACATCTGCCATCCGCTTCTTCTGGAGATAAAATGCCCAGTTCAATTTTCTCAACTGACATTTCAGTCCAATGTACTTAAAAAATTGAGGTATCTACTGGTTAAGGTGAAGTGACACCAGCTGGTCCAGTTTGCTTGTAGACTAAAAACTTGGGAACAAAATATCCTTTGATTAATTCAGGAAAACTGTCACTTGCTTACAAAATGCCAGAGTCACCAATTCCAGTAAAATAGATGCAGGCTCTGGATTTCCTAGTTTTTCCAGGTTTTAAGAGGGGGAGGAAAAAAACCTCCCCTATTTCTTTAAAAAGTTCTTCTGCACTTGTGTAAAAGAAGTGTTATGGTCCTTCTGTGCAGCTGCAAAAGCAATAAACAGGATAAGTGGAGACATCTGTATGCCTGCTAGGATCTGCTCTTAATAACTTTGTTTTAGTTCTAATTCATATTTCAGTTCACATTTGTTGAGTTGGGAGGGACTTAACCATACCAATGAAAACAAGTGGATTCTACGTTGCAGGAAGAACTTGAAAAGTGGAAGCTAATTATTACAAACTTCCCTTCCCTCCTGGGACATTTGCACTGAGAGACTTCAAATCAAAAATGAACCCCTGCTTAAGAAAGCTATAAAGCTAGGATAGTAAATTAGTACCGGTGCCTTTTAACAGCTTAGGCAAAAAAGATGTCACTGTGTCTAATTCACTTTTTTTAAAAAAAATGCTGGTTGATATCAAACAGACACAAATACTTTCTTATACATGATTTTCCTGACCTCTGATGCACTTTGTCTTGCATTAAAATAGATTCAGCTCCAAAAGGACTGTTTGATGATTTAGTCAATTAGTGTAAGGGTTCATAGTTCTATATAACTTGTTTAAAAGCCAAGCTAGCCCAATAAGTAACCAATACTAAATGATTATTTGAAAACTGTCCTGTACTAACAATAAATTTGATAGCTGAGGAAGGAGAGAGCATTATATATATATATATATAGGACGCGGTGGCTCAGTGGGTTAGGATGCTGAGCAGAAGATCGGCAGTTTGGCAGGTTGAATCCTGAGTGCTGCGTAACAGAGTGAGTGCCTGTTACTCGTCCCAGCTTCTGCCAACCTAGCAGTTTGAAAGCACGTAAAAATGCAAGTAGAAAAATAGGGACCACTATGGTGGGAAGGTAACAGCGTTCCGTGCGCCTTTGGCGTCTAGTCATGCCGGCCACATGACCACGGGGACGTCCTCGGACAAATGCTGGCTCTTCGGCTTTGAAACGGAGATGAGCACCGGCCCCTAGAGTTGGAAACGACTAGCACGCATGTGCAGGGGAACCTTTAGCTTGACCTATATATATTTAATGCTCTCTCCTTCTTCTCCTATATTCTGCAGGCATAAAGATGCATTACAGAAGAAAAGCATTATTTTTTCTAGCTCTATTTGAATTCTGCTCACTTTTTAAAAATGTGAATCAATAGTGCTGAGGGGGCCACCTGCTGGTGACAATGAAACATTGCATGAGAAGTTCTGGAAAGTTAACTTTTCAGTCCTTGTGAAACACTAACCAGAAACGCTGAATGATTCGGATGTGCTTCATTAAGGCAAGGAATTCTTGAAATTGAGACAGTCTCTGCCCCTTTGAACCATTCTGATTGTAAGTACAAGGTCATCCCTGTTCCCAGGTCACGTCTTTCTACAAGGAAGTCTTTTTTTTCTCCAGATGAAATAACTACAATGTCTGCAGGTAAAGTGGGCTGAATTTTGAAGTTATATTTTAATTTAGGCAGTTGTTTCTAATAAAAAAATTAAACAGCAAGTTGGATGTGATTTAAATTATGTGGAGAAGTATCACTTCTGTTTTCTGAAGATGCTTGCCCTCAGAGATACTTAACACCAAAGTAAGGCATTTGACAAAGTAGACTACAGCCTACTTCTTGATAAAATAGAGCAATGTGAGCTAGACAGTATCACTCTCAGATGGATTTACATTCGTTAAGCAGTTAGTGTTCTGTATACAACTGCACAGCCTCAGGATTGGCTAATCCAGCCGGCGGGAATCCTAGGACACCGGGTTGGGTGCCTGAGGCAAGGCGGGAGATTCCAGCCAGGTGGTTGGCTAGCGTCCGGCACTTGCCGGACATATAAGCAACACAGGGCCATGCGAGGTCAGTTCAACCACGTGCAGCTAGAATAAACAGTCTAAGCCCTGAACCGTCTCTGTGTTATCTGTCGCCCGACCGAACACAACAGTTAGTCAATTAGCAGGTAGTTCTCAAGGAGATTACATGTAGGGAAGTGTGCAGTGGGGCATCTCAACATTCAACATCTTTATAAATGATCTAGAGAATTGGGATAGAAGGGGAATTCATCAAATTTACAGATGATATCAACATCTAATACTATCTTCCAAAGTATTAGAATTGCTAACACTTTGGAAGATAGATTCAAGATTCAGAAGGATCTTGACAAACATGAGCATTGGGCCCTATCCAACAAGATACAGTTCAGCGGTGAGAAAAGGAAGTTCCTGCAGTTAAGCAGGAAAAGCCAAATACATAAGAACAGAATAGGTGGCTCCTGGCTTAACAATAGTAACAGGGAGAGAGATCTACATATCCTAAAGGGTCACCACTTAAGTTATGCACAGCAATGTGCTGCACCTGCCCAAAGAAACCAATACAGTCCTTGGCTGCATCAACAGAGGGATAGCATCAAGATCGCAAAAAGTGATAATACTGCTTTATATCACACTAGTTGAGGTCACATTTGGAGTACTGCGTACAGTTCTGGTCACCATGATACAAAAAAGATTCTGAGACTCCAGAAAGTGTATAGAGAAGAGCAACAAAGATGTCAAATGATCTGAGGGCTAAATTGTACGATGAATCGTTATGGAAACCTTGTATGTTTAGCCCAGGGGTCAGCATCCTGAAACAGTGAAAGAGCCACTCGGAACCAGTTCCCTCACAAAAGGAAAAACTGGGAGCCACAAAAAATGCGTGCACATGCACGTACATGCGTGTACATGCGCAGAACAGGGTTTGACTGAAGAGTGGAGCCAAGGCGAGATATACACCTACCCTGCATATTTAAATTGATTGGTTGAACTTTTTTAGTCCCACTTTTTTTTTTGGACTGCACATGGCAGAGGAGTGGGAGCCGCAGGAGATGGCTGAAAGAGCCGCATGTGGCTCCGGAGCCACGGTTTGCAGACCTGTGGTTTAGCCTATTGAAGAGAAGGATTAGGGGTGACATATTAATTGTCTTTCAGTAATTGAGGGGCTGTCGCAGAGAAGAGGGGGATCACTTACTTTACAAAGCATCAGAGGACAGGACAAAAGGTAATGGGTGGAAGCTTGTTAAAGAGAGATCCAACTTAGAATTAAGGAGAACTTTTCTGGCAGTGACAACAATTAATAAGTGGAATAGCTTGCCTCCTGCTTCATCACTGGAGGTTTTAAAACTAGATTGGACAATCATTTAACCAGGATGGGATAAGGTCTCCTGCCTTGAGCAGGGGGTTGGACTAGAAGACTTGTGAGGTCTCTTCTAGCTCTATGATTCTATGTCCTATGTTCACCTCACTTCTGTTACTGTATGGTGGAGAAAATTCAGGGCTAGAATGGCTTTATATTAATTTCTATTTCTGACAAGGATTCCTTGAGTAGCCTTGTGCAAGTCAGATCTTCCAGCCTGAGGGGGGAAAAAATCTTTGTAACCCTGACAAAGTAATGATAATCCTTAAAGGAGATGAATGAGACATGGCTTGTAAAATACGTTGTATGACAAGTGCTATATAAATATGTATTAACATCAAGAGCATATAGGTGTCTGGTGATGGCTTGTGATGTGTTTGAACAAATATTCCAGTGGAATGTCTCCAGATCCTAAGACAGTGATTATTTCACTGTTGAAAATGATTCTTCAGCTATGTGTATTACATATTTTAGACAAGTGCAAAGTGACTTAGATTTGCTTTGATAAAAAGATTTGTGCCATAGAGGCAGCCTAACTCTTTTCATCGAAGCGAAGAGACAACATGATTCTCCTCAAGGAAGCAATTTATGTCACCTCAAATTACTTCTGCCAAAGCTGCAGGAGAAACCTGCTCTCAGTCTTCTCCTCTGGTGCTTGGGAACTTCACGATCACAATTGCAATAGCACTTAGACTTATGTACCGCTTCACAGTACTTTACTGTCCTCTCTAAGCTGCTTACAGAATCAGCCTATTGCCCCCAACAATCTGGCTCCTCATTTTACTGACCTTGAAAGGATGGAAGGCTAAGTCAACCTTGAGCAGGTGATACTGGAACTGCTGAAGTGCTAGCAGTCAGCAGAATTAGCCTGTGTGACTGTATTCCAATTACTGCACTACCATAGCTCAATAACATAATTGAATTGTATACACATCTTGTGAGGAATTTTCTTTGTTTCTTCCTCTTATAAATTTTGACTTTATTTTTCCCTTTGTTTTTGTCCTAGGTGTGGTACTGCTGATTTTATCAGAAGAATGATGAGGAGAAACAAAACAGTGGTCTGTACCTCTTTCCTTAGGTGCATAGACTATTTACATGCAATGGCCAAGTATTCAGTATAGAGTTACACAAGCATTTATTTTAGTCACTGAAGAGTTATATTTGGGTTACACTTTGTTCTGCCTTGTCCTTGGTGTGACACTTGTGTAGAGTAGGATGATCTTTCTCATCTTCAATCCAATTAACCTTGATAACAGATACTCCTTAACTTTGAGGTGGTCTCATCACCACCTGGTATAAACAAAGGCTCTTTTAGCCTTGATGTTCTCATTCTTGGCAGGAGAGCAAAATATTCCAAGGTAAGATAGGCTTGTCCTCCTTCTCCTTCTTAAAACCCTGTGTGATGAATCCACTGAAAAGCAGATGTGCTTAATTAAGATTCAGATCCTATGCATCTAGTCAAAATTGCCCATGGGATAAAACATTTATACTGATCTAATCAAGAGATTGCTGCATGTTTGCTGGCTTTGAAAGGGGTCTGACCAGTGTCATCTGCTTAAGCTTCCCTGACTGGAAATAAAGGCATAAGATCTTTCTTTGTCTTATTATATTCTTGAATATTGTTTGTTTGCTGTCTAATTTTATTTTCTAGTATTGTCTTGGAGGAAAGGCTTAAGGACTTATACTGTATGATTATTTCTTCCAAATTCAAATAAATCTGGGATTGCCCTATGGGGCTCGTCCACATAGCTGCTTTAATATGCCACCTTGCAGCAGAAGAACAGTATGTCAACCATGCAGTTCAGCAACAAAGTTGGCCAATGCTGCTGTCCTTTTATTGCAGGACAATCTCTTTGATTCCCTGCTATCATTTCCCTGATACTCAGTGCCCTACACTAGTAAAAAAAAAGGATCAAACTCCAGATGTGCTCCTGAGTGTGTGATACGCTTCTGACCCTCCAACCAATGTGCCATTTACGCTCTGCCAGCCAGTGGTTTTTTGTTTATTTTGACATTGTTGACTTAGAGTTAGGGTTTTTTTTTGGGGGGGGGAATGATTATCAATGTTTGTTTGTTACTTTATTGCTACAGAAATATTGATCTCTCAAATCTCTTGTAGACACAGGAATTAGTTGAAAAAAAATGACTTATATTTTTCAAAGATGTTGCATTGTAGGCCCTAATAAGCAACTCCAAGGCTTTGCTTTTCCTCTTTATCCTGCTTTAGTGCAAAGCTGTCTTTCTGAGCAGCTACTAACTCTTTGTTGCTCTGATTTATCCTCCTCCCTCCTTCAGCAGGTTCTACCATCACATGATGGAATGAGTTTGCCTCAGCTCCTGCCAACCTAGCAGTTCGAAAGCATGTAAAAGTGCAAGTAGATAAATAAGTACCACTTTTGTGAGAAGGTAAAAGCATTCCATGTTTTGCTATACACTCTGTGCTGCAGTGTGATATTATGCTGGCTACATGACTGCAGAATCATCTTCAGACAGCACTGGCTCAATGACCTTACTGAAACAGAGGTGAGCACTGCCCCCTGAAGTTGGCTGTGATTAGCGGAGTAAAACCCACAGGGACAGATCCTCCAGTTGCCACCGCAGGCTTCTGCAGGCTTCTGCCCAATGAACCCAAAGCAGCCATCGTGCTGAAACTGAGCAACTCTGCATGGACTGTTGGCAAAAGAATTAGCTTCTTACCTCTAGAAAAGTTTTCCTAATGCATTGAAATGACTCAATGCTCATTTCTCTTTTATTCTCACTTCTAAACATACATATCATAGTTTTATTCATGTCTGTCACTTTGGATGAAATCCTTTTTCTATTCCATGGATTTTGTGTTCTGTTTGCCAACTGTTAGGAACAGATTGCATCTTGTTAACTAGGCTAAGAACTCCTTGTCATCATTTGTATTTCATTTGCTATGTGCCAAGTAGCTAATAGTAGCTCTCCATGGCAGTTTAAATCATTCTTTTGCCATGTGAAGTCTATAATCTTCCTAATAATCTGCTAAATGTATCAGTTATACTAAGATCAGAGGTGGGATATATAGTCTATTTACTGAACAATCAAATAATCAAAGTGATTACAAAAACTCCTTAATATATTTTGCCTACTTTGTATACATTCTTTTCTAGTGCTTTTTTCCATTTTTCAACAGGATGAAATGCTGTTGGAATGGAATTTCAATAGTATTTCATCCAGTTGAAATGGAATGAAACAGCAGTGTTCCAGTATTTGAGGGGCTGCCACAAAGAAGAGGTGGGTAACTTATTTTCCAAAGCACCAGAAGGAAAGACAAGAAACAATGGATGGAAACTAATCAAGAAGAGAAGCAACCTGGAACTAAGGAGAAACTTCCTAACAGTGAGAACAATTAACCCGTGGAAAAGCTTGCATCCAGAAGTTGTAGGTGCTTCATCACTGGAGGTTTTTAAGGAAAGACTGGATAGCCAGGTGTCTGAAATGTAAAGGGTCTCCTGCTTGAGCAGGAGGTTGGACTAGAAGACCTCCAAGGTTCCTTCCAGCTCTATTCTTATTGATTGATTGATTGATTGATTGATTGATTGATTTCCAACTTCTGGATATTATTAAATAGATGGAAACCAATCATGCTGACTCTATTCAAATTAAATTAAACGAAGCTTTGGTTGTTCCCTGCTCATTTTTGTCCTTGAAGTCACTCATTTGTTAGAGTGCAGATACTGGCATGCCATGGAAAGGTCAAGTACAGTCTTCAATCTTTCCACCCAGTCAAAAAAGCTGTGCAGTCCTACTTAAAATATGAACTCAGCATTACACAGGTATACCTTCTCTAAGCCTGTCTATAACTCATTATAAGGAATTGGCTACTATCATTTATATGGTGATGACCTCTAGATTAGGCTTTTAAAATTCTCTTGCACCGAACAGAATTATTATAGTATATTCAAATCACAGACATCTGTTACTCACCATAGAATATCAAAATGTTATGATATCATTATGCAAATGATACAGTTAATATAGCATCTCAGCATTTTCCCATTTACCCCTCACAGCTGCCCAGGATTCAAATGTTCTGCTTTTGGGTATAATGTGTATGCATGGAGAAACACAAAGATGAACACATTAGCATGGAATCTGTGAAACAGAGTATTGTGCTCTACCTTTCATGTATTGGGTATGAAATGCTTAGTGGAATTTTTTGTCTGCTTTTATTCCTTTCATAATCACTGGAAACATCTTTTTTAAAAAAAAATCCCTGAAAATGGAACCTACATAGAAACAAATGTTTTCTACTGCAGAAACCTATCCTCAAGATATAGAGTAGAGGGCAATGAAGCCAACAATTGAGTGTTGATAGTGGAACTAAATAAATTCATCCCTGCACTTCATTCTGTATCATGCTTACAATATGTTAAAGCATAATATTTGTATAATTCAAGATGACATTGGTTTTTGAATCAAACTGTAGAATAGATCATTATTAATTTTAGTCCATAAAAACTCAAAGAAGAAATGGGGACAAGATTATACAGAATTGCTCAATCTCCTATTTTTTTTTCCAAATCCATCCTTCCTATTTTCTCAAGCCTGATCCATACCAAGCCAAGAAGCTCAAGTTATCTCATGCAGCATGGAAAATTTTGTTGTGAGACATTCTTTTTTTCAGACAGATAAGGGGGCAACTATCAAATGTATGAGATTCACAAAAACACCAAGCTCCCATCCCCATGTCTAGCCTTAGTAGAAAACAAAAGAAGATATTTCCACCAAAAATAAGTTTAATTTGAAAAGAAAGCCGTCCTGAAATTCTTGTGCTACAATCTTAATTTTTCTTTCAAATACTGTTTATATCACTGATCAGGACCTTGTATTTTGCTTTTGATGAAATTGGAGGACTATTTAAGGCAGTATTTCTCAGCTGTGGAAATTTTAAGACTTGTGGACTTCAACTCTGGGCATTTAAGCTCACATGTCTTAAGTTTGCCATGATTGAGAAACACTGGTTTAAGGGGAAGGAATTCCCTTCACTGAGCCATCATAAAAGAGGCTTTTGAAACAAAAGAAATCTAATTTTGGAGAGACTCTTCATCCAAAGTCTATATCTTTCAATCCTTTTAAGGTAACTTTAGCTTACAATTTCCTGGATCTTTATATAGCACAGTTAAAAATTCCAGTATTCACTATGCAGAATCATTCATTATGGAATTATTGATGTGGAATATTCAGCTGTGGAGTAATGATTCCATGCTCAATCAACAGAGGAGGCTAACCAATAAAAAGAAGAACACATTAGCTATAAGGATCTGCCTCACATGACAGATGACAACGCTAAAAGATTTATTGTATTTATAGAGTCAAAGACATGCAAAAGATAGTGTACACATGTAATTTGCTGCTCACATGTAATTTGCTACCTTTTATGGCAAAGTATTATATTGCTACACCTGATGATGATGTTATCCATTCCATTCTGTCCAACTCTTGGCGATTCTATGGGCCATCTCGTCTTGTACTACTTTTTTGTTGTTACATGTATGTATTCCCTAAATAGTTATTAAGAAAGGCTGAGTTGTCGATTTAAAATGCTGAACTGTCATTGCCCTTGGCATGTTTATTGAATTTATGGTAGTTGTTTCCTTGTTCATGATTTCTTCATTTGCACATAATATAGAAGGGCCTTCATTTATCACAATTTACATTTTAATAATTACAATGTAATTACATCCCTAACTCTTTTTCTTCCCCAGAACTAGAACTGAAAATGTTGGTATATATAGTGACATCTTCTTGGCCTGTTTGAATACGAGATAGCAGTGAAGAACATTGCCATAATTGTTGCTGACATTAATTTCATGAGTACCTTTGGTGCAGTTCTAAGTCGGCAGATATAATTAATAGAAAATTTCAACAAGGCAAATAAGTCCTAAAACAAATTATTACAACAAGTGAAAGACAATTCGCTTAAATTTAACAAAGTGGCAGTTGCTTGCATAGCACCATGGAGTCATTCCACACAGATTTTGTATATCCACTCTATAGGCTAATGGTACATATACACACAGAGACACAGAGACACAGAGACACACACAGACACACACAGACACACACAGACACACACACACACACACACACACATACACACACACACTATATATGTGTGTGTATGTGTGTATGAGTATATGTATATGTATACTTATATGTATATGTATATGTATTCTGACCCATCTGGAAATATCCTGAGGTTGGTTCCTCCCTTGACCTTTGGAAAGTGCTCCAAATGGAATTATAGAATTGCCAACTTTCTGGTCTTTAAGAAATACTTGGACATTAAAGAAAGTTGATACATTTATATTGCGGTAGAATTCTTTCTGTTTGATAAACTGTCCTGAGACCCTTATTATCTTGCAGCTAATAATTTTTTAATCATATTTCTTTATTGATATGAAAATATGCATTTTAAACTGTACATTTATGAGGTCAAATAGTGTTGGCTTGATTAAAATTTACAGTAAATGAACCTTTGATTCCTGCCTATAAGGCCAAGTAAATAATGATATGTCTGCATTTTACCTTTCCCTAAAACAAAGGGGCGGGATTTTGCCCTCTGAAAATTTGTGCTTTGACTATGATGACTCATTATTCCAGGAGAAGACATGAAGACAAACAAATAAGGACAAATGAAAAGGTGGCATTCTCTGAAAACTTATTCCAAAATTGTATGAAGTGCAATTCTATAAATCTATTCTATGTGATAAAGAATAATAAACTCTTTTGAGTTCAGTGGAATTGATTCATAAGTAGGGAAGCAATAGGACTGCAGTCTACAACTAAACATTATTGCTTCATATCCCCTTATTTTAAGGAGGAGTGATATATTTTTGGGATAGCAAAATGCCAGATATTATATGAAATAAAGACAACTGGGATCTCTGAAGAAAATGGACACAAGAATGTATTTCACTCCAGGCAAGGTAGATATAGAAATGCCATCTCTTCTTATTGGAAACATAAATTGAAGGTATAAGTACATAAACTTTTTTTCCCCTATTTGTAACATTTTGATGTATTTAGGCAATATATCAGTTCCTAATAGCATGTACCAAAAGAAAAACAACCCAAAAAGGTCCAAAGAAAACAATTATGCCATTCTTGAATATCAAATATGTGGGGGAACAGAGTCCTTATACATCATGTAAAAGGGAAAAGCATCCAGATTTATGAATTTATATTCATATTCTGCAATAAAAATGCAAAGCAAGGAACTCAGCAAAGTGAAAAGAAAGATCATGCTGTTTCATAAATTGTTCACACATTCCTATTTGCATTAAAAAGAAGGATCTTTCAGAAATGTAAAGTTATGTGGCTTTAGAAGAAAGGAATCTCACAGACTTAGCTAGTGCAGTGTAGTACTTGGGTGACTTGAAAATTGCCTTGAGGAATATTGTCCTTAGCAGAATTAAACACATTTTCTTATGCAATGACAACTGGAAAACCTTAAAAGAAAAACACAAGTCAAATTACTTTGACAAAATTTATATCCGAATATAAACTAGAGGGGTGAACAAACACACACTTTTATGTGTAACTGACTTATTAATTATTAAAATGGAAAGATTTTTTTTAAAAAAATTAACTATATAGTTACCATAAGCATTTTATGGCTATATAAAATCCAGGCATAAGCTGAGACTTCTAATAAGGCTGGTGTCATAAATAATTTTAAATCCAGTGTAATGCATGCTACCTAAATGATTTATCCTTTAGCATTTGTAATACCCTGAATGCTGCTGTTGTTCCCAGCTGAAACATATGCATAATTGTAGATAAAAATGTGTTATTGAAAAGGTTACTTTTAAAAGTATATTAGACAAAATGGGTAAAAATGAAGTTATGAAAAGAAATATGCATGAAGTGATTTTTTTTTCAGAAAAGGAATTGAACAATGAAAAACAGAAAATCAATATATTTAAAATGGCTTTGAAGTAGTTTTCTGGAAATTGTGGAAGATTACACCAGGAAAAAAAATGAGGATGAAATGGGACAGTTAGCAAGAAAGAATCAAGTCATCCTTTCAGAAGATGCCATTTTTGATTGATTATCAGTTAAAGGAGACTTCTTGATCGTCACTAATAGGATCCAATTTACACCTTGCTTTTTGTTTAAAACTCAGATGAGCATTGATAGAACTTCAGAATTTCATGAAATAAAACCATTTCATTGGAAATAAGTAATCAAATTCCAGTAAAATATGACACCATATTTTTATCGCAAAAGATCAGCTTCCTTACTTTAGCATAATTTCTGAAATCTGAGTTTCATTTCAAACAAGCAACTTTAATTCACTAATCATGTGTGGGAGGGTAAACAGCTCTTGCTTTAAGTCAGTGTCTTAAAATGGTGTAGGTTGGAAAGTGTTGAAGAACTGTGAATTACTTTTGGCATCCTTAAGAGGCTGGGCTTGTCAACCAGAAAGTTGGCAGTTTGAGACTCAAGTACCACATTACTTTCCTCAACTCTTACCTAGCAGTCCAAATGCATGCAAACTCAACTAGATAAATAGGCACCTCTTCAGTAGGAAAGTAACAGCCACATGACCACGGAAGCATCTTTGAACAACGCTGGCTCTCTCAGCTAGGAAAGGGGCATTAATGCCACCCCCTTGAGTTGGACATGACTGGACAAGGGAAACCTTTGTCTTTTTTTTTTAATCCCTGGTGCAGCTGCCCAAACTTCTCTTTCCTATCTGGCCTGATGCTCGTAAATCCCTCCTGCCATTCTTTCAATTTCCTTCTTGCTGCAGTCTCTCCCACTTCCCTCTTTGCCATCGTTTCTTCTGCATGCTGGGCTTAGATCAATTTGCGTAAAAGCCTCAGGCTCTCTAAATATGATTACTCTTCCTTTGAAAACAAACACAATAAATTAAAAAGAATGATTCACCAATTTCACACAGGGATCTGGAATTGTCATGCCAACTTGCAATCAACATTTTTTAAAAAAAAAAATCAAGCTGGTAAGTTTGTTCAGAAAGGAGCATGAGGAAGACACTGTCTGATGGCCCACTAGGAGCAGTGGTGGCTCAATGGTTAGAATGCAGTATTGCAGGCTAACTCTGCCCATAGCCAGGAGTTTGATCCTGACTGGCTCAAGGTTGACTCAGCCCTTCCATCCTTCTGAGGTCAGTAAAATGAGGACTCAGATTGTTGGGGGCAATATGTTGGCAATGTAAACCACCCAGAGAGTGCAAAAAAACATTATGGAGCGCTCAGTTGTTCAGTCCCTAGTCATTGCACAACTGGACTACTGTAATATGCTTTGTATGGGGCTACCCTTGAAGAGCATTTGGATGTTGGTGCAGAGTGCAGCAGCACAGGAAGTATTGGGGCCCCCCAGAATGGCCCCTGTAACACCACTGCTCCTCAAGCTGCATTGCTTACCAGTCTGCTTCCGAGCGCAATTCAAGGTGGTGATTACATTTAAAGCCCTTTATGGCAGGGGTCCAGGTTACTTGCGGGACTGTCTCACCCCATTGGGATTGGCCCATACAGATGTGCCAGCAGAGGAGGCATACTGTGGGTCCCATCAGCCTGATTATTCCAGCTGGTGGGATCCAGGAGGAGAGCCTTCTCTGCTGTTGTTCCTGCCCTCTGGAACATCTTGCTCCCTGATGTGAGGTTAGCCCTTCCTATCTTTTTTAAGGGCCTAAAGATGTGGCTTTGCCCCAGTGGGATAACAGTGCAATGAAGGTGGTTGATTGGGTAATAACAGATCCCATCTCCCCCCCACTCCATCCCTCCCTTCCCCATGTATCTTTGGTTTTAATATTTGTTTTTAACTATTTATGTTTTAGCTTTTATGTAACTGTAAGCCGCCCAGATTTACCCTAGGGTAAGATGGGCAGCCAATTTTTTTTTATAAATGAGAGGGGGTTAAATTATTTTCCAAAGAAACTATGGTTAAAAACTGACCAAAGAGAGAAGCAACCTGGAATTAAAGAGAAACTTCCTAACACTGAGGACAATTAACTAGTGGAACAGCTTGCCTTCAGAAACTGTGGGCACTCCATCACTGGAGGTTTTTAAGAAGAAACTGGACAGTCACTTGTCTGAAATGGTATAAGTTCTCCTGCTTGAGCAGGGGGCTGGACTAGAAGACCTCCAAGATCCCTTCCAGCTCTATTTTATTCTAAATAAAAATAAATATAAGTCTAAGTGCTATTGCTACTATTCATTATTTTGTGACCCTTGTGGGGGAAACATAAGCATACAGCTTGGTTATTTGACTAGTACTTGTGTTTACCTATTTATTGAGTACTCTAAAACAAAGCAGTCATTTTTATAAAATCATTTAACATTCAATTAACTGAGGTGAAGATCTATCAAATAATTATTTTTAAACCATAGGCTACAATGCTAGTTATGTGTTAGAACATAAAAAACAGCTTTTATTTAGACAATTGATACACTACCAAAATATGAAAGTTATCAAATATCAAACAAGTCTCCAGATCTGCATTTTGAAATATCAAAAATTCTCATTCTTGCTATTGCTCTAATATATAGGCTTTCTTGGCATTTGAAAATAGAGCTTAAAACGATCCCTTAATTATTCACTTTAAATTAGACTTTATCCCTGAATTGCTGCAAGCTATTTCTAACTGCTTGTCATCTTTAACAATAATTTGTTTCAAGGCTGAGCTTCCTACTCCAAAAAAACGCCTTTCTCATTAAAAAGTCATTTATAACTTTTATGTTCTTAGATTACTTTGAATTTTCATCTAGAATCTGAAAGAAAATCTGGGCTAATTTCTCTCAATTGCTTGTCTTCTGTCTTGATTAAAATCAAGTTTCTTTTTCTCAGCAAAAATTGCCCAGGAAATGCCTACCCTTTTCAAAATAAGGACAATGGTAATTTATTTAAAATGAGAAAATAATTGTTTCATAGGCAGCCCATGTGATGACCAGGTATTAGAATTAACACTGAAAGATTATTTCCCACTTTAAATTCTGAAAGGGTCTCTGAAGGCCAAGATATTTGGGGAATGGGAAGGAAGTAAGGAAACTAGCAGAGCAATGAGTCTTGCAGAAAGCCTACTCATGAGCAAGACGTGAAGGAGAGAAGGCATGAGGTTTGTGGCAACTGAGTTATTTAAAATGAATGACTGCATGAATGACTGCATGACTGCATGAATGAATGAATGAAATAACCTTGCAATACAGATATTGTTAGTACTCACAGTTTGTGCTTCTTGTCTGGATTACCATGAAGGTCTTGCAAGAAGAGAAAAGCAAACCTGGTCTATGGAGACCACAGCGAGCAGACCAGTTACAGCAACCAAACATTGGAAAGACAATTGAGATGAAAATGTTTTGGAAGGTTAGGGGATGAGTCGTTTGTTATTGACCATCAATGGCTTTGTGTGATTAAAAGTTTTGATAGTACCAGTGTGTACAAACACTGACCATGTATCTGTATATTATTGCTAATCTTATAAAGCAATTGGAATTCAAGTTCACAATTAGAGGTGAGATATTCTTTTCCAGAAGGGAGGCAACTCATGCTTTCCAGCTCCTTTCTGCCAGAAGGTTTTAGTAGTAGAGTTGATGAGAGTAAATTCTATAGTAGCTGGAAGATAATCCACTGGCCAGATATCTGCAGTAAAGCAGCTCTCCAACCCAGGGCCAGCTTTAATGTTTTAAAAAGAGAGGGGGCGGGGGAAAGCAAAAGAATGTCCAAATGAGGAAAGAGTTTGGTGATGGCAGCAAACTCAAACTGTTCCTTAAAGATCTTCCTTGACTGTTGGGATTTAATGCTGATTCTGAAGAACTAACTAACTAAATAAATAAAATACACCCACTGCAGGATGCATCACAGTTTGTGATTGGCCCTCATTTTCTGCGTTAACTAGACTGGGAATAGTTCAAAGGTTGCCAATTGCATTTATTGGGTTATATTTTTTAAAAGCCAATTGTGACATTTTCTGAATAAACAAGAATTCCTTAAGGCTGTTTTCCAATACTTAATCTTATGCCTTCTACAGGTTTATTTCAATCCCATGTTGCAGTGAGAGTTAAGATTCAATAAATTCTGCATAGTAACAAAAGAACGATATAGTAAATACATTTACTTCTGTTCCAGAGAGATATTTTATTATTCAAACAAGCCACACATATTTTGCATACATACAGTACGCCAGCCTAATTTACACATAGGTTGCCCCAGTAGTATTCTTGGGTTCATTAACTGAAAAGCTAAAACTATAGGATTTTTTCCCCAACACTCTTTGCTATTGTCACTCCCTCCAGGTTTCCTTCCATCAGTTTAAGAACATTTGGGATTTCTCTGCCACTAATTGAGAGATTGAGGGCAAGAGAAGAAGGGGACAACAGAGAATGAGGTGGCTGGATGGAGTCACTGAAGCAGTAGGCGTGAGCTTAAATGGACTCCAGAAGATGGTAGAGGACAGGAAGGCCTGGAGGAACATTGTCCATAGGGTCGCAATGGGTCGGACATGACTTCACAACTAACAACAACAAATTGAGAGACAGAATAAGAAGAATGTGGAATTTGAACAACCTCTTCCCTTGCTCATATTCCGAGAAATCTACACTACTGTTTTATCACAAATCAGAGGATAAATTAAGTAACTACCCTGATTTTGTTATTTGTTTTTCTGTTTAGAATGAATGTGTTAGAGTTAGGAACTAATTTTACAGATCGTATCTTATTTCTCCTCCTTTCAATAGCTCACTAGTGGAGTTTTTAATTCCTTGATCCTGAGCTGCAGATTTTGAGGATAAGAGATGGGATAGTAAGAGCTATGAGCTGAACTCCAATCTAGCATGTGTCCTCTACTGATCAACAAGGTGTTGTATTTGTTGGATCTGGAGCTTCACTAGAAAAATGAGATGTGAAAAGAGTTGTGGGTTAGATCTCCAAAGCAAAGCCCTTAATGATTGTGTTTCAATTACTTTCTTCATTGAAGTTGGGGAGGGGGTTTCCAGATGAAAAAAGGAATATAGAAAAGATTCTGCATCTGAAATATATTTAATTAGGTATTTATCAATCATATTCATATAGCCATATAAATCTGAACTGAGGTGTTCATCTGTCAATATAAATGTTGCAGCTCTGGGTAAATAATTTGGTCAATTACTCAGAATCTATGAACACCAAAGATCTGAAGGAGTCAATAAGAATTGATAGGGCAGACTCTGCTGTGTTTTCATTACAGAGCAGGAAAACTGATTGATCAGGTTCTTATCTCTACAGGAAAAACTACATGGGATCACCATTTGATGCCTGTATGATATTACCAATATTTGTAGTATTGCCTGTTATGTGTAGCCCCATTATTTTTGCCAGTTCTTTCACTCATTGCCCCCTCCTGCAAGCTAGGAAAAATAGGAATCAATTTCCAGCTGAATTCTTTCTGCTTAATACTTTCCTGCCTGCTAGCCATTGCTGCCCTGAATTCATATCTATATTTATGTCTCTTTGCATTAGTAAGGTAATATTCTAGTCCTTTGGATGTTTAATAAATTTTAATAACTCTTAAAATATACTGTAAAGTCTTATAGACAATATGGTTGAAGTAGGATAAAAATTACAAAAATAAATGAAATGTTCAAAATTAGCATTTATTATGATGTTGCTAAGATCCTATCAGTAACTTTCCCTGATATGATGTTAGATGTAACTATATCAAAGTATGCTTTAACCCAATGAATACTTTTATATAGGAAACTTTCAAAAATATATGTAGATTTATTTTATTTGTTTGAAACATTTTACATTTTCCTGTCCAGTTTTTGCTCTAAAATGGAAGGTGAGTGTGGGCCCTAGTCTGTTGGATTATGCTGTCAGTTCTGTAGCAACTGACAACAGGGTGCAGTTCTTGCAGATTTGCTGCCAAGTGATCTCTGATTAATTTTCTTTATATCACTATTTTAATGCATTTGGAAACTCAGCATCAAAAAGAAGAGCAAAGAAGTGGGGGGCTTTGAGTTTGTACACATACTTTGTTTCTTGATTAGGCTGGCCTACTACCATTTGTTCAACAGAGGTAAATTTAGACTGCTTTGTGTTCTGGGGCATTGTGAGGTTATTTTGGCAGTTTGTCACAAAGACATCTGTAAGAAAATTAACAAGCATCCCTGAAGGAGTGATTACACCTTATCATTCTTCCCCTACTTTGTATAGTACAACAACTGAAGTGTGAGGCATTTAAGGCATCAATGAACCTTCCCAGGTTGGATATTCACATTTTTAAACATTTATTCCATCAATTTCTTTGAGACATGGTAATAAGCATTAAGTTATTCTTTACTCTACTGTGAGTCTGAGCTTGAGCTGTGGTGGCACAGTGGTTAGAATGCAGTTTTGCATGCTAATTCAGCTCATTGCCAGGAGTTCGATCCTGACCAGCTCAAGGTTGAATCAGCCTTTTATCCTTCTGAGGTTGGTAAAATAAGGACTCAGATTGCTGGGGACAATATGCTGACTCTGTAAACCACTTGGAGAGGCGCTAATACACTGTTGAAGTGGTATACAAGTCTAAGTTCTGTTGCTATAGCTGTTACTGTTTACATCATGTACCCTTATTTCTCTGCATTGAATGCAAACTTGGTGACACTGATGTAGAGATTCAGGAGAAAATGAACAAATGTCCTCAGTGGGCTGAGATTTCATTTCTTTCTGCAGTTTTTACTATTAATGAATAGTACAATACACGCATGAAATAAATGAAGCTGTCGTTCCTATTAACTAAATGTCACCAGAATGGTTTTGGTCAGGACAGATTAAAGCAGACCTTTCAACAATTCAGCGGCCATTAACTACAAATGCAGTCAAGCTTCACTGCTAGTCTTCTTAGAAGTTCGACACAGGGACCAAGATGAAAAACACATTGGATATACAATCAGCATCTTCCTAGAGAGAACTGTCATTACAGGCTGACACAACAACGATTTTTAGTCTTCTCCTTGATAAAACCTGTGCTGCAATAGATCACATTAATTAGAAAGCCCTCTGCACCTCTAAAATTATGAAGGAAGCTTTGGGCTCATTAAGAACATAATGCATCACCCCAGAGAAGGATTTCAAATGGAAGAAAATAAACTAAGTTTCTATGTTTTTTCATTATGGTGAAGTCCTAAAGTAAAAAAAAAAACCTTGTAAAATTGACAGTAAATAAATTTATCCCAAGGGCAGATTTACAAAAACAAAAACAAAAAACCCCCACATAGGCATCAGTTGCTGAAAAACAACGAAAAAGAGTAAGTCTAAAACAATTTGTGCAAATAGGAACCTTTTTGCAGCATTTTCTTTTTTTTAAAAAATAAGAACAAAACAAGATTTTGGATTTTCTGAGAACTCAGGATTTGAGGAACATTTACCATGAACACTAATTTACCTTCAACACTATATATTTTATTGTTTAATATTTCCTTTTAATTGTTGTAGAGGAAAGTAGTTACAGATGGTCCTTTACTTACAATTGGGACCAGAATTTCTACTGCCTTAGCAAGTTAATGGGTGGGGGGGTTGGACTAGATGACCTACAAGGTCCCTTCCAACTCTGTTATTCTGATTCTAATTCTGATTAAGTGAGTCATGCCAGGTTTTATGAACTTTTTGCCAGACTAAATCACTTTTTTTAATACCCTTGTCACTTTGAATGGTCACTAAACAAATAATTGTGGTGGAAGACTATGTCTGACTGTCTATCTGGATAGCTATCATCATCATTATTAACATCATCATATATATGTAGTCTTTGCGTTCTTTTGTGAAGAATGTAAGACTATTGTCTGCCTGCTTGCTTGTGAATCCATCTCTTGTAGCTGATCTGTTTACAAATCTTAATAGCAAGAGTAAGATAGATAATAATGTCATTTATTCAGCAGTGAGGCTCTCTCATTCCCTCTAAAAACACCAAATATAAAAATTGCCTTTTAGATCAGTTTAAACTATCAAATCCAGTTTATTTTTCTTCCTAATATCCAAACCAGATACCCCTTAGGCAGAGTACAACTGTTGGAGTATCATCCAATGTTTAAAAGAGATTTTGGATCTGATGTTACCATACTGGGGAAAAAAATACTTGCCCAGAGAGATATCAGTTCAACTATCATATCCGATTCCTAAAATATATACACTTACCATATTTCCTTTAGTAGCAAAATCTTAAAATCAGATTCTGGCTCAACAAATTCACACTCAATATATGTCCATGAGCTTGACAATGAATTAATAGTAACCACTGGTAGAAAAAGAGCATTATGCAAACCACAGATATTTTCAGAATTGCAGTCATTTCTCAGAATGACAGAACCAGCATAGTGCTATCAAAACACAAGCTCTGTCCCTTCCTTGGCTATATGTAATGTTACAACATATGTACAAAAGAGCTGGAGCTTCCTTTCATCATTTGCCATCCTCTTTACCTCTCGCCGTACATAGGTGCACTGACAGAATCCAAGGTAATAAAATAATTTATAGCACAGGTGGAATATAAGGTTGAGATTGCTATAGGCTGCTGAGTTTCTACCCTGTCAGAAGCAGGTACTATTCTGTCTATTCAAAAGATGAACATAAGTAACATAGTATATAAAGTATAAGATAAAACATCACATCACAACACCACACCACACAATATGCTCTCGGGCAAGTGGTAAAACATTTCTGACATGCACACTGTTGCAATCCCATTAAAGGCAGCATTAGTTCTTGGACTCAATCAATACCAACCTCTAAAAAAAGCTATGCAAGGAAAACGAGTGTGAGATCTATGAATACAGGAAGAGTCGAATAATTCTGACTGGCACTCTGTTAGGTAGCCACAGCCTGATATAGGTCACTCCCCGTGCCTCCCAAGAAATGCAAGGCTTATTCGAATAGGTAGATATGTACATACATTTCCACATGCCATTTGCTTTTTCAGGTTCAAAATAATAATAGTAATAATTATAAAAACAACAACAACAAAAATGACGAAAAAGCAAAACTACAGATGTGTTTTGCTAAAGCCTGACACATTTAATTCCCAACTAGCACGGTGTGTTCACAATACTCCAAGTCATTTTTATTCAGAGTAAAGGCTTCCCTGAACCTGGAAAAAACAAAAACAAACAAACCCTTGAGTTTTCCTAGTGAAGTTTGCAGTATTATTCAAAAGTCTGAGATGTCAAAATATTTCTGAAGTGAAGGTCAGTTGAGGAAATCATATCTTCAGCCTCAGGTGAGCTCCAGTAAGATCCTTTTTAATCTCCCATCCTGAATCCTAAAACTCTCTTGCCTTCATTTCTACTCTCAATTGTAAAGTATTAGTCATACAATCTCATGGCAAAGAGATCGTCCACCTATCCTCATGGCTCATGATAGATTTTATTTCTCCATTTCCCATCTTCTTTCAAAGAAAAATTCAAAGGCTGGGCATTCTCCTCACTTTCATACAGTCAGGCTGCTCCAATTACAGAGGACTTGTGTTCTGCTTATAGAAGATAGAGGAATTGTTAAACTGTGGGACTGGGGTGGGGGGAAGGAACTAAGTGGCTTCCCCACCACCCCCATGGAGGGATGACTGTGCGAGTATAATCTCTCCTTTCCCACTTTTCCCATCCCCCAAGGATTTCAAAAATTATAAAAAGCAAATGGGCTCTTGTTACTTTTTTTTTGCCAGCAAAACATTTACCAATAGAATGCATTCATTTATTTTGGCTTTTCCCCCACCAAATAGGTTAGGATTATTGATCAATTATTGACAGTTATGTCTATGAATTTATGTTGATATCACAACAAGTGATTTCAAGCAAAAACCTTTTGGGCATTAGATTTTCACACTAGTGGAAAAAGGAACAAAGTTCTCACATTGCTAGAATGCAGAAAAGAAATATTTATGCCTGCTTTCCATGACTTTCTTTTAGCTCCTCATTACAGCACATGCCCTTTGTCACTGAAAACTTCACCCCTAAGAAAGACTGTGATGATTATATTATTATTATTTTGTTAGCTGCAAAGTCATGTCCGACCCATCGCGACCCCATGGACAACTTTCCTCCAGGCCTTCCTGTCCTCTACCATCTTCTGGAGTCCATTTTTGCATGAAACGTTCCCTTCATCTCTCCAATTTTCTTGAAGAGATCTCTGGTCCTCCCTATTCTATTGTTTTCTTCTATTTCTTTGCACTGTTCATTTAAGAAGGCATTCTTATATCTTCTAGCTATTCTCTGGAATTCTGCATTCAATTGGGTGTATCTTTCTTTTTCTCCCTTGCCTTTCGCTTCCCTCCTTTCCTCAGCTATTTGCAAAGCTTCCTCAGACAGCCATTTTGCTTCCTTGCATTTCTTTTTCTTTGGGATGGTTTTAGTTGCTACCTCTTGTACAATGTTGCAAACCTCCGTCCATAGTTCTTCAGGCACTCTGTCTATCAGATCTAATTCCTTACATCTATTTGTCACCTCTACTGTATATTCAACAGGGATATGATTTAATTCCTACCTGAGTGGCCTAGTGCTTTTCCCTACTTTCTTCAGTTTAAGCCTAAACTTTTGAACAAGAAGCTCATGGTCTGAGCCATAGTCAGCTTCTGGTCTTGTTTTTACTGACTTTATAGAGCTTCTCCATCTTTGGCTTCAGAGCACATAGTCAATCTGATTTCTGTGTTGACTGTCTGGTGATGTCCATGTGTAGAGCTGTCTCTTGGGTTGTTGGAAAAGAGTGTTTGCTATAACCATCGTATTCTCTTGACAAGATTCTATCAGCCTGTGCCCTGCTTCATTTTGTACCCCAAGGCCAAACTTGCCTGTTATTCCGGTTATTTTTGGCTTCCTACTTTAGCATTCCAATCCCCCATGATGATAAGGACATCATTTTTTGGTGTTAGTTCTATAAGGTGCTGTAGGGCTTTATAGAACTGGTCAATTTCATCCTCTTCAGCACCAGTGGTTGGGGCATAGACTTGGACTACTGTGATATTGTATGGTTTGCCTTGGATTCGAACTGAGATCATTCTGTCATTTTGAGGATTGTATCCCAGTATTGCTTTTCCTACTCTTTTATTGACTATGAAGGCTACTCCATTTCTTCTGAGGGATTCTTGCCCATAGTAGTATACCTGATGTTCATCTGAATTAAATTCATCCATTCCTGTCCATCCTAAGATGTTGATGTTCAGTCTTGTCATCTCTTGTTTGACCACGTCCAGCATTCCAGCATTCCTTGATTCATGGATCTTACATTCCAGGTTCCTATGGAGAAAAAATCTTTACAGCATTGGACTTTCCTTTTACCACCAGATACATCCACAGCTGAACGTCCTTTTGGCTTTGGCCCAGTCAGTTTATTCTTTCTGGCGCTACTAGTACTAGCCCTCTGCTCTTCCCCAGTAGCATACTGGATGCCTTCTGACCTGAGGGGCTCATCTTCCAGCGTCATGTCTTTTTTCCTTTTGGTACTGTCACATGAGGACTCGATAGATAGACAAAAACACCAAATCCAGCCTGAACATCTGGTCTGACTGTGCAATTATTATTATTATTATTATTATTATTATTATTATTATTATTATTATTATTATTATTATTATTATTAATAATAATAATAATAATAATAATAATAATAATAATAATAATAATAATAATAATAATAATGTTTGAGAATCAAACAAAAGGATTTTACATTATTTGAAAATTTCACCCCGTGAATATAGAAATCTTCCCATGCTGTTTTAAGTTATTTTTTGCTTTTGATTATTATGACTTTGGTGATGATATTGATGTAGTCTAATTTTCAGATAAGTATCTCACAGGTCCACACTATCATAAGATAAAACTTAAAATATTCCCATGTGCCCCTTTTCTGATCCCACTAAAAAAACCTTGTGCAACATGTTTTTAAAGCTAAATTTAATAATTTGAGGTTTAACCTGCGTTCAGTTCTAGCTTGGGGCAGGAAATCAAGTTTTTGCAGGATGAGGGTTAGGGTTAGGGTATAACTCTGATCATAAGAACAGGCTCCAAATAACTCATCATTACTAAAAATTAAAATTAAAACTTTTTTTAAAAAAATAAAATCATTGTATAACAATTTTATATTGTGTGACTTAGAACCTGAGATGAAGCAGATAACGTTTTCTCAGTCTGAACTCTGAAGAATGTTAGTTTGACACTATTGTCTTTAGTTTAGTTGCTGTTCCCTGAGTAGTTAAATAAACAATGAATCTATCTGTGTTCAATGAATTAACACAAGACACAAAAATACACCCCAAGCCAATGAATCTTCTTCCTCTACAGCTTAGCATGTAATTTAAAACTTTAATTTTGAGGCAGCCTGACTCCACGGCAGTTCTGGGCAGCTTGCAATTAAAAGAGAAACAATTTATATCAAAGCAGGAAAATAAAATTGACCAGAAAATTGATTCATAATGCACAAAAAATAAAAGTACCCCCAAACTAAGAGATCACAACCAACAACTTAATCCAAGGGTCTCTAAACTTGGTGACTTTAAAACTTATGGACTTCAACTCCTCGAATTCCTCAGCCAGCATGAGATACCTGTCCTAGCTCAAGGTCTGGAAAACCATTAGGTTTTTAACAATTTGTGAAAAATCAATAAGGTGGGAGCACTATGGAACGCCAGGGGAATATTCATTGAAGACGGCATGGGCCATCAACAAGAAGACATGCCTCCGAAGTGTCATAAGGTGACATAGTGTAATAGACAGGACTCTGAGTATCCCTGCTCTATCTGACAGAGACAGGTGGCCTCTCAAATAGCTAACTTGAGAAGAAAAGATAAACTGGTCTTTAGCTCACATTGGTGGTGGGAGTCTGAGAAGAATAAAATGACAATTGTACATTACATGAATAATATGATTATGGTTTGGCCTTCACTGAGCAGGTATGTGTTTTGCTGTAAAACGTTCCAGATTTATTCTGTGGAATTTCAAAATATTAGCAATTATACTCTTGAAAACCACTGCTTGCCAGTGAAATCAATAAAACTTTAATAGTAACAGTTTGAATTATGATGAAGCAGTTCCCTGTGTTTCTAACTAGAATGAAATTCAGTGTAGATTTACTCTGAGCACGTTCGCTTTTGCTTTGTTTTTTGTGATTTCTTGATTTCGATACATCAACTTCTATTACAATTTATTTCTCCAACCAGTAAGGCATTTTGTATCACTTCTATTTCCGAAGCATTCTTTTGTATTTACTCAGCAAGTTCCAGTGGAAATCTTTTGTGCTCAGTATGTGTTCATTTGCCCTTTGTGATTCTCTATTGAATCCAAATAAAAGAAATTTATAAAAGAAGAAAGATTAAGGTCATGTTTCATTTATTCAAGAGAGGTTTATTGCTTAATTCTCAATTTTGATTATAAATGAATTCAAGACACAAAGGCTGAATGTCCTCTAATCTCACTATCTGGAGGGTATCTGAGATTTTATCAAATACAGGTGATGAGAAAGTTTTAATTCTTACTAGAGGAAATTCTGACATTTGAAAAAGTCAAAAAAATATAGCCAAGGAAATCAAATGACTCTTTATTATACTATCCAGTTACAGCATTGGAATAGTAGTCATCCTTATGACAGGTGACAAATCACATTTGTGACTAACATATATCACGTCAGAAGATGGCAGTAGTTGAACAACAGCAGAGACATATCATAAGGCTGAATGGCCACTCAGCCTTGTTTCAAAGTAATTATGAAGATACCATTTGAAAGTGATCAAGGCTGGCCCATGCAATGAGAAGATGGGTCATTTGTCCCAGATACAAATCCTAGGGAAAATATTGCTGCAATATTAAGACAGGGCAAATTAGAGGGAAGTGCTGGGGAAAAAAAATGACTGCCTGAGCCATACACTACTATTTCCGATAGGTTGCTGCAAGGAAGGAATGTAAATGTTGCCACGTAGGGCTTTATAAGTAGCAACCTTCATCTTTAATCTAATTCAACCGCAACTGATAACCAGTGCAGCTCACGAAGCAAGGATGTTACATGCTCATTGCTGCCCATGCTGTTGCATTCTGGACCAGCTGAAGCTTCCAAGTAGTTTTGAAGGGCAACCACATGTAGAGCCAATTGTAGTAGTTAAGCTGTGAGGTGACCAGAGAGTGAGTGACTGTCTGAAGCCCCTGCCCTCCCCACATATCTAAAAAGTGTGCAACTGGAGCGCCAGATGAAGCTGGACAAAGAACTCCAAATGAAATCTAAACATGGTATTGCACTTAATTCTTTCAGTCTTGCTAGAATTTGATTGAATTGATAGCTGTAAAATTCTTGCAAGATGCTACTGTCTTTTTAAATCACAATGATTGTGGCTAAGGTATGAAATACTTATTTATATGATGTCTATAGTAACTCACCAAGGAAAAGTAAGCCTTCACTCCAAGTTAAGCCTTACACTTAATTGATGGTATAAAATGGTCTCTTGAAGTTTTTTTCCTTAGAAATCTTTAATTTTTTTTAGCTCTTTAAATCTTAATGCAACAACTGAAAAAGTGAACATTTATTCCCAAGTATAATTAGGAAAACTTATCTATTATATTTGTAATCCATCTGTTTCCGTCAAAGTCTGAGACAGACTATTTAGGGTTTCAGTGAGTATGGGCATGTACAAAGGGGTTTCTGTTTTGTTTCAAACTCAGAATAAAATTGAGAACACCTGGAGTTTTCTCTGTTCTGCTTGGGCCAAAAGGCTTGTGTCCCAGGGCCCCAGAAGACGTATAGTCTTAAGTTCATATTGACTGCAAGCCCTGCAATTTATCCAAATTAATTAAGTAGTGTTTAACCATTTAAAAAATTCATGTTGTCAAACTTCCCTAGTTGTCCACACCTGATTCCTCTCACAGTTTGCCAAACAGTGACAGGAGGAGAATGTTAAATTCCTGGGGTGGGGGGAGGGGCTATGGAATGCAAGAGAGCCTTCTGTTGCCGGAGAGACGTTATCAACCATGAAGAATGTTTGAGCGGCACCAACAGTTTTTCCCCCAAACAAAAGAATTGAATTATGTGAACTATGACCCGTGGGTAGCCTGGAGGGTGAAAAAAGTGGTTTTCTCTATGTGGGTTTAAATGGGAAAATCCCAGAACTGACTTTGCTTCTGCTGTGCCTAGATGGATCTTTCAATAAAGCTACACACTCTTGGTCAATCTAAAGAGTCGGGAGTTTCTTTTGTTGAATGTGCCAAATGGGACATTGACACATGTAATAAACATGGAAGTAACACTTTAAGGAAAATGTTTCAGCTGTGTACCCAAATAGCCACTGAAGCCCAGCAATATACAGTATGATTTACCACACAGACTTTAAACAACAACAAAATAAACTTCTCTGATTTGCAGCTTGAAACTTTTCCTTCTTTCTTTTTTTTTTATTGAAAAGTTTTACATACAATTTTTCCCTTAAAAAATCCCCCCTCCCCCCCTTCTCCCTCCCCCCTTCCTCTCCCCCCTCCCCCCTCCCCCCCTGACTTCCCAGAGCTAAATACAAGGTATATATATATAAAAAAAAACAATCTTAAACAACCATATACTAACAACCATAAACTCTAAAATCTATCACTCTCTAGCTTATATAGGATAAAACAAACCTTAGTAATATTAAATATATATAAATATATATATAAAAAAACTAATATAGGAAAAAAAAACAAAGAAAGAAGACTTATTCAAATATAAAACTTCTTAACCCTATACTTGTTCTGAATAAACCCAAGCCATTTTCTCCCTTCCATAATATAACGTTCCTGCGAGTAATCTTTCAAATAGGCCGAAATCTTCACCATTTCGACCAGGTCAGAAACCTTTAAAATCCACTCCTCTATAGTCGGCAGTTCCTCTTTCCAGTACTATCCCCGTAATTAAATTCAACATCAACTTAGTATATTCCATCAGGCTTTTATCCAAAAAGCCTTGACCTTTTTACAAGTCTACCATATATGAAAATATGAAAATATATTACATCTTTATCACCACACCTCCAACATTTAGGCTAATAATTCAGATACATGCTTAGCTTTTTAAAATCTAAATACCATCTATAAAACATTTTATAAAAATTCTCTCTTAGATTTCAAACTTGTATAAATTTTACATTCCTCACCCAAATCTTTTCCCACCTCCCACTACTTGACTGTAAGTACGTTGTGAAAGTTCCATAGACTTCTGCTGATCTTGTTCTTTTATCTTTTTTGATCGTTTTAAAGCAGCACGCGTCACCCTCTGTTCTCTGGGATCATCCAAAAGTGTTATAACTTGATCTCCTCCAGCACCATTCTCCTCTGTCTGTCCATCTTCAACCTCTTGATATTCTCCTTCTCCAGATCCCTTTGCAGCTTCCAGAAGTGTTAATGGGGTTGCTTTTAAAACATTATTGTAAAAATCACGCGCTTGCATCACAGTGACCAGACGGTACCTTTTACCTTCATGCATCACCATCAACCCCGCTGGAATCTCCCATCTGAACCTTATATCTCGTTGCTTGAGCTCTTGCACAAGAAATGTAAAATCCTTCCTTCTCCTTAAAATCTTTGGAGGAATTTCTTTTAGAACCAGAACTTCTTGATCAGCAATCACGACCTTAGTATCATAGGCAGCTTGTATAACTTCATCTCTAATTTCCCTTTTTGTAAAATAAACCACCACATCTCTAGGCAACTTTCTCTGTCTAGTAATCCATGAGTTCACACGATACACTTTATCCATGCCTCCTTTTATTTCAGATGCTGGCTGATTCAATACCACTTCGAGAGCCTCAGAAACCAGCTGCTTTAGATCTTCCTTAATATTCTCCTTTAAACCTCTGATTCTAATGGCAAACTGCATCTGGAAATATTGAGCAAAACTCAATTCTTTATCCATTTTGTGTCTTAAATCTTCATTCTCCAATACTTTTGCTTCTAATATGGCATTCTTTTGAGTCGAATCTTTAACTTTTTCATCCAAATCTTCCACACATTCAGCCACTTTATACACTGAAGACAAAATGTCTACCTTCATCACCCTGTACTTCTGTTCCATCCTCTCCTCCATTCTCTCCTCCAACTTCTTCAATTTCTCCTCCATCTGTGCAAATTTATCACCCATTGATTCCAAAATTGATTCCAAGATTACCTGGGTATGTTTTTCAAGAGCAACTTGTAAGTCCTTCGATGTCACTACATCAGGAGGATGCAATGCCTGCAATGATGATTGTTGCACCGGGGAAGTTCCAGCACTCCGAAGAGTTTTAGGGGGAGGTTTAGCCGCCATCTTTTACTTTCAATTGTGACGCACTTTCACTTAGAGTTTAAAAAGTCCATCAAGCTCGAGAGTAGAATAAAATAATCCTCTTCACCTTTTCCTCTTGTACCGCTCTGCCTGCTCTTTTTATTCCATAGTCCTTCCTTCAGGCAGGGGTGGTCGCAGACGCCTGGCTCTGCTCCATAAAGTCAGGAGCAGAGGCGCTGGCCAGCTGGGAGCGACCCAGGCTACGGGGGAGTTCAATCCTTCGGCCGCCCAAGCTACAAGCTCAGGCGGCCCCGGAGAACTCAACCCGTACCTGGGGCCTCACCCCCTCCTCTTCTCCCGAGGAGGGGGCTTCAAATTCGCCCGAACAGCTGATCGGCGCTGTTTCGGGCGAAAATCACTCAGCTGAGCCGCGGGCAGCCCGGGAAGGCTGCCTCCGTCGCCGCGGAGCCACCGGAAGTCAAAACTTTTCCTTCTTTCTTGTGTGTGTGTGTGTGTGTGTGTGTGTGTGTATGTGTATACACACACACACACACACACTGCACATCTTCACTGGCATCCTGACAGCAATGTTCAATAAAGAAACTAAAGGAATATAGTTTTCACATTCCCCATCCAGCTTGAAAGCTCACTGTCAACAAGACCACCCACAGAATACACATGCTAAAGTAAAAAAAAATCCACAAAACCAATCAAGTATTTACATTTTTCAGTTCATAACCTGAAAATCCTTATCAGCAGTACAGCATAAGGCATAGGACATTGCTTCAATACTCAGACCAAGCTAATCAGCAGAAGGCAACCTCACCTTTCAAAGAATGACCTTTCAGAATAATTTGGTCTTAAGTGCTTTTCAAAATGGAACCAGATGAACCATTAACTGTCACCCACCACTGATGGAAGATCTTCCACAGCATGTGCACTACCACAGAAAAACATGTTCCACTGACATCATGGAGTGCATAGAATAGTCCTCCACTTACAACCACAACTGAGCCTCAAATTTCTATTGCTAAGCAAGACAGTTGTAAAGTGAGTTTTGCCCCATTTTATCACCTTTCTTGCCACCGTTGTTAAATGAATCACTGCAATTTTTAAGATAGTAACATGGTGGTTAAGGCTTCCCTATTGTCTTTGCTTGTCAGAAGGCTGCAAAATGTGATTACATGACCCTGGAACACTGCCACCCTCATAAATATGAGTCCATTGCCAAATGTCTGAATTTTGATCACATGAGTATGAGGATGTTGCAGTGGTTGCAGATGTGAAAAATGATTAGAACTCTTTTTTCCCCCCAATGTTGTTTTAACTTCAAATGGTCGCTAAACTACCTGTTCTAAGTTGAGGACTTGTTATCCCCCAAATCTTCAGGATGTGGCAGGTGTAATATTATCTGGGAATGACCTTGGGAGAAGGGAGGGAGAGCCAGTGATTGGACAACCAGTAATATGTAAATGTAAATGTGAATGTAAATATGCCTCAGCCCACAGAAGGGGGATGCCATGGGAAATGTTTCAGAAAGGACCCTTCCTAGTTTTCTGCATAGTAAAAGGAAAGGAGGAAAGAAAGCCTTTCAGTCTTTCAAGATTCTGTTAATGTAACCCCACAATCTTTATTTATTATAGTACAAGCTCTAAAGGTAGAATCAGTACTCTTGGTCATGCTTGTCTGGAATACCTCACAGGACTAACAGCAGAAACAGGAAAAAGAACAACTTATGAGAGGACTGCAGTAAACAGACAAAATGGAGGACTAAGAATACAATGCTTCAAATTATTAGGAAAGATTGGAAACTGGATTTTTTTTTATCCAGTGCAGCAGAGTCTAGGGAAACTTACTTTTGTTGTTGTTAGTTGCGAAGTCGTGTCCGACCCATCGCGACCCCATGGACAACGTTCCTCCAGGCATGGACAGTACCAAAAGGAAAAAAAAATCTACTTTAAGAAACTTGAAATTGGAGACTGCATTCTAATCCTGTCAGAACTGGGTGAACCTGGACCAATCATTGTCTTTCAGCCGTAGGAAGAAGAAGGCCATCTCAAATTGCTTCTGAAATTTTTCTAAGAAAAGTGCATGGACTTCTCCAAGCAGCTGCCAGAACTTTAGACTGAGTTGAAGACACACCCAGATACATGTCTCCACAATGACGTGGGTCTGCAATTTAGTAGAAATGGAGGAAGGTAAGTTTGGTATCTATGGAATTTCTTATTTATAGACTCTTGCCTCAGAGCAGCACCAGTTAACTAAGATAAATAGAATTTGATGAAAGAAAGCAGAAAGGCTGCAAATCCAGGTCCTGATTGCAAAGCATCATTTTGAGAAGAATTACTTTCCAGTAAACTCCTCACTTTTTAAAGAAGGATAACCATTTCACAGTCAGACAATGACTTGTTTTCTGTTTGAAAGAATTTGAAATAGTGTTAACCTCTATAGCACAAGGGACACAATAATGGTGCTACCGTATTTGCTTCATGGAACATTTCTTCGAATCAAGTAGTTGGTTTATTTTCTAATTTAAATAGTCTAGTTGTTTGAGACTGCTGGTTGTAAATTTGCACTGCTTGACAAGAAAAACTTGCTTCCTGATCCTCCATATGCAGGAATCACAGATTGATTTAAAAAGATTTATAATTCTATTGTCTGGAGACAATATTTCTCAACTTTTTTGATGGCATAGGATATGGAAAAGGAGAAAATGTTGTAACTGTTGCTCAGGTAAAGCAGACGCAGTAAAAACCTCATGATTTTAACATTGTTGCAATTGACTTGCAACATCTTTAATTTACAGAATTAAATTTATGTGGGGAAAATAAGATAAAATAAGTTTTAAATTATTTGTAAGAGAAGAAGGGGACGACAGAGAATGAGGTGGCTGGATGGAGTCACTGAAGCAGTAGGCGTGAGCCTAAATGGACTCCAGAAGATGGTAGAGGACAGGAAGGCCTGGAGGAACATTGTCCATGGGGTCGCGATGGGTAGGACACGACTTCGCAACTAACAACAACAACAAAATTATTTGTATTACCTTTGGTGATAATTCAATTATTTTTCCTGCCAGCGATAATTCAAACACATCACTCTACTATTCACAAAGCAGTGAATAATACAGAAAAAGGAGTAGCATAATAACTGCAGGTGGTCTTTGATTTACAATCACAATTGAGATGGGAACTTCTATCACTGGACAATGTGATCATTATATGAGTTGTGCCTGAATGTACAATCTCCCCCCCCCCCACACACACAAACAATTCTTAAGCAAATTATATGGTCATCAAATGAATCTAACTTAAATCATTGGCTTTGAGGAGATTGCAAGTACAGTAAATACACGTCAGTTTCCAAGCACCCACATTGGAAAGACATGACTTTAGGGATATGGCAACAATTGTAAGTGAGAGAACTAGTCATAAGCTATTCTTTGTAGTGCTGTCATAACTTTGAACAGTCATTAAACAAACATTTGTAAGTTGAGGACTTAACTACTAATATTGTACATTGGAATTGAATCAAACAGCTCACTGCAAATTTATCTGCGGAAAAAGTGAGGAAAACCTCTGCTCATAATCCTTTCTTTTTTCTCCCATTTCTTTCTCACTCAAGCTTTAAAAATAATCAGTTCAAAGATTAAAAATATGAAGTACTTCAGGTTTTAATACCTAATTAGTGATAAAACCCTATCTGTATTAAGTGCAGCTTGCCAAGGAATCAGTTACAAATCCAACTTGACTTCCCAGGAGTCAAGCACTATTATTACATTGTATGTTTCTGAAATGTTCCCAATCAAGGCCATTTTTCTATGGAAAAATTGTACAAAGCTCCATTGAATTATTATTCACTGAATAGGTTCTCTAAAAAGAAATAGAAAGATACGGGAAAAGGTGATCTGAACCAAGTAACTGAACTTGTAATTCAGTGGTATCAATTTATTTCCAATTATTCTGCAAAGTCATCAACATTTTACTATACAAATAATTTTAAAAGGATGACTTTTTAATATGTCATTTCATTCAAGACTAATCCTTTCAGTGGTGATTCCTGACAACTAGTGGGATAAGCTCCTGCTGTTTTCTTGGCAAGGTTTTTCAGAAGTTGTTTGCCATTTCCTTCTTTCTAGAGCAAAGAGAGAGGTTACCCAGATGGCTTTGTGCTTAAGGTGAGACTAAAATTCATGGTCTCGGTTTCTAACCTGGAAACCTGTGTTCAAAAAGTCTTCCTACATTTTTTTTTTGGAAGGCATTTGTAATCGGATTGAAATATATTACCACCTGTGGTAAAAATCATAACATTATACAACTTTTGGCAAATAATTCTAATGCAGAGCCTTGGTGGAGCAGTGGGCTAATGCCTCCTTAAGTAACACCAGCTGCCTGCAATTAGTGCAGGTTCTCATCCCACCAGGCTCAAGGTTGACTCAGCCTTCCATCCTTCCGAGGTAGGTAAAATGAGGACCCAGATTGTTGGGGGCAATTAAGCTGACTTTGTAATAATGCCACTTGGGGGGTGTATGAAAGCCCTAACAAGCAGGCATATACATAGAATGAAGGCTACTGCTAAGCTTGTAAGCCGCCCTGAGTCTTCGGAGAAGGGCGGGATATAAATGGAATTAAAATAAAAAAAAATAAATTAAATAGAATTAGAATATAAGAAGTGGTATAGTACCATAGTTTAAGAGTTGATTCATCTTTTTAGAAGTTCCCACTGGATCAATTATAGCAAAAACATTGGAAAACTAATATATAAGGATTTTTAAATAAATGATATTTGAAACTCTGGGAAATAGCATTGTCTTCAAAAGTAATAGGGCAATAAAATATTGAACCTTTGAATATGTAGTATTCTACTCACATTATTTAGTCTCCATTTCTTAATTATAATAATGAAAAAGATAGTTATAGATTACTCAGTTTACCTCTCCTATAGATGTGTATCTTTTGCATAGAACTATGGAATATGATTAAAATTATGCCATTCTATTTCAGGTTACAAATATGTTTATGTGTAAAACCAGTGTAGATTTTAATGTTTCTTCCATATTATGTTCTAGATTTTTTTCTCTTCTTTATATACTTTTTGTCTGTTTAATGGAGTGGGATGGGATGGTGACCTTTTATATATCCCAACACACATTTAGAATATAGCTACTTAAGATTTGTTCACTTTAGCTCCCTCTTTTAAGTGAGGGTATGCAGGAAAGGCTGAATATGAATGGCTGTCATGATCTACAATTTGAACATGATGTCAAGGACATTACTGAAGGAAGAGCTGTTCTGAAGTGATGAAAGTGAAGTAGCAGAGAGGAATTTGTATAAAGCATAAAATAGGCTTTTTTGATCTGGGTATCTGCCAGGTCAATGTCAGAGCTCAGTACTGATATTTGCAAGGTCATAAATCCAAAAATGTGCCAATTCACTATATCTTTCTCCCACATGTAGGGGAAAAAAAACACCCTTTAAGAGTTTTTTGTTTTTTGCTTTTTGAAAAAAGCCAAATTCTAGGCCAGAGCTTGCTGAAATGAGATTTTCACAGGAAAAAAAGAAAAAAAAAGAAACCAGCCACTGGTGGCATTTCTGTAACACCTGATAATGAGAGAAAATACAAAGTGACAATCCCGACCTTCTGGAGGAAATTAGAATTTGTGGGTAATTATATGAGAAATTCAGCTGGTGGCAGCTGTCACCAAGTTGTCGTCCTCTGCCATTCAGTCATGTCTGATCCTTGGCCACTGTCTGGATCAGCACTCTCCATGCCCCTCTGTCTCTCACTGTCTCCTCAGTTCCATCATTGTCATCCCAGTGTCATCTATTTGTTTTGTTTTTTCTCTCACACCCTCACCCCCCGCAATCCATATTTCTTTCTGAAAGGGTTCAGCCTTGTCCATAAACTGAAACTGAAAAAGTTGTGTTTGGGGTAAAAGGAGATGCCTTTTGTGAGAAGGCACAAATAAGATTTATATAGACAAGGCTAATTCTTTGTAACTTCCTCCACCCACCCACAAATAATTTGGTGTTTTGCTGCTAAATCAACAGGGATGACATGATCATTTTAACAAGAATGAAAAATAATTTTGCTCCCTTTCCTCAATTGTTATCATCAGTCTAGCAAGGCCTTCTACCTGAGGTTATAGGATACCTTCATGGTGGTTAATTGCTAATAGTACATGTCTTTGAAGATTCTCAGTCATCCAGGTCATGGTTGTCCCAAAGGTGATTTTTCAAGAAGCAAGTGAACTTTCTTTTTTTTTTTTTGAAGACATTTCACTTCTCAACCAAGAAGCTTCTTCAGCTTTGACTGATGGTGGTAGATGGAAGGATTTATATTCCTTAAATCCTTCCATTCCCCACCATCCAGTCAGAGCTGAAGAAACTTCTTGCATGAAAAATGAAATGTCTTCAAAGAAAAACAAGAAAGTCCAGTTGCCTCTTGAAAAAGCACCTTTGGGACTCCTAATGGTACAGTTGTTGGTCAGTGTAGCATGAATTAAAAGATAGCACAAAGCAAACTATTAATGGTCCCTTCCCCAGGTGCTTAAAATGTGAAAAATCTGTTCTTTTGGGGAAGCTGTTGTTAGGGTATTTTTCTTTCTTTGTTTTTATCCCAGTCACTGAAGCACATCAAGACAACATTTTTTTCTGAATAAATTACTTGCTGAATCAGGTTATTTTAAAACAAACAAAGGAGGTGAAATCCAATAAGTCAGCCTGCCCTTTTCATAGACTAGTGCAAAAATGATGTGATCCATATTCATCTGCATAATTGTATGCGTACTCAAAAATGTAGGGCAAAGTCATTTTTATAAGATGGGCACTTCCTCTGCTAAGGGAGGAACAAAGACAGGAAAAGTAATAAACTAAATGCCAGGAGAAGAAACTTTAATTCTGACCAACCAGAAAAGATATTATTCTCTACCTTGGCTAGAACTGATGGAAGATAGATGGTGCAATTGTTACTCGATTGTGTACAGATATCGGCTCACCAGTTCCAAGGCACAGAAACTGCAGCTTTCCCAACATTCAAAACTGCAGTGTTTTGTCTCTAAGATCTATACAGACAACAGCAGCAGCAGGACACTGTACTATAGAAAGGTACTGAAATAACACATGATGTGGCCATTGTCATTTCAGCCTAAAGAAGGAGAATTCTATTTTTTTTACTGTTCTCCAGAAGCAAAAAATCAGCGTATCAGGATATGGACTCCCTGATGTAGGTCCTCCCCAGACACATAGGGGTATAATCCACAATGGCAGCATTGTATCTTGCAGCCTGAGGCAAAATAGTTCATTTTACCATGTCAGGTTTTGTCTTCTTATTATATAGTGTATGTAGAGCTGTCTTCTGTACAAACAGGTGGTTGGGTTAAAGAGATTAGTCAATGAATGTTTCCACTGGATTGGTAAAAGCTGCTTGGAATATAAGTGCACAAATGTCACATGAGCACATTATCTAGCATTTTGGAAAGTCATGAGTAACAAAACCACACAACTTTCCTCTTTGAGTGATTTTATATACTTTTATAAAAGGATTTTCATTTGATGATTTTTTAAAAAAAGTAACATAAAATCAGAGCTCCTGTGTAACCAAGCTCAAAATGAAATCAGTTAGTCTGGTGTAGTGACTTATTTATTTAGCATATGGCATTGATGTGGTATCTATGGTACTGTACTGAAGGCCATGAGACTGAATTCTAGTCTCTCCTCCCCCCCCACACACGTAAGCATGAAAACAATTGTATGACTTTTGCCCAATCAGTCTCTCTCACCCATCCCTACTCTTAGTGTTGCTATTGTAGGGAAAATATGATTTTTTGTACAAAATATAGGTGGGATGTAAATCTAATGGACATACCTGGCAACTTCTTTACACTTATCTATGGTGGCTCAGTGGGTTAGGATGCTGAGCTTGTCGATCAGAAGGTCGGCAGTTTGGCGGGTCGAATCCCGAGTGCCGCGTAGCAGAGTGAGCACCTGTTACTCATCCCAGCTTCTGCCCACCTAGCAGTTCTAAAGCACGTAAAAATGCAAGTAGAAAAATAGGGACCACCACGGTGGGAAGGTAACAGCGTTCTGTGCGCCTTTGGCATCTAGACATGCTGGCCACATGACCACGGAGACGTCCTCGGACAAGCGCTGGCTCTTCAGCTTTGAAACGGAGATGAGCACCGGCCCCTAGAGTTGGAAACGACTAGCACGCATGTGCGGGGGAACCTTTACCTTTACTTTATGACAATTATAGGAAACCTTATAATGCATTGTATCTTTCCTTTAAGTACAGACCTGCCATTTCATAGTTATTTCTTTTCTTCCATTTGCTATATTCCTCTCAAAGCTGCATCTTGTCCTTTTTTCAAAGCTATTACATATAACTTTCCAAATCAGAGCAACAAGTAGATTCTCCTTGTGCAATAAATCTGTGTCTACTCTTTATGTATGGATTCATGCCTAAATCTCCAAGATGGCATCCATATGTGACAGTAAAAATTGAAAAATACTAAACTGAAACATTGTTTATTACTTTTAAATGTGCAAAGTCTGCCTTTAAATCCTTCAGTTTCATGCTCTATATGCAATGGAAAGATGGTCCATGTCAGTCTACCTGTGCATGATTGAAGTCTTAAGTAAAATGTACAATATATTCTAGTTCACAAACCAGGTTTCTGTGTCTGCTCTCTGTAATTGCAAGCAGATGTGTAAATCCAAATTAGTGGATTTGAGCTACTCCACAATTTTATTCAGCTTCAGAAGATTCTAGATGAACATTAGCTTTTCTAAAAAATTATTTATGATAATTTTTTGTGTCCTTGTCCATAATATTAACTGAGCTGATCACTTTCTCTCAGCCTAGCCAACCTCATAAGATTGGAATTGCAGGGACAAAAATAGAAGTGATTCCCATGTAAACCCTAGTGAAAAAGTAACATTTAAATCTAGCAAATAAACAAAAGTGACTATTCTGTTTACCAATGCCACATATTTCAGCTGAAACCAAATCAAATGAGCAAGAGAAATATATTATGACAAGTTAATACCCATAGAAGTAGAAAAACTAATTGTGAATTAATTTTATTCTTTACTGTGATAAACTGAGGATATTGGCAGAACTATAGGTAGTTTCTGAGAAAACTCTGGTAACCCACTTGTAATCTGCCACATTGCTTTCACACTAGGCAGTTAAGGTGGGAGTTTCCATATCGCTTCATCAAATTGCAATTATCATCCTGTATTTTACTTTGATTCTTTCCATTTTTCTCAGAAGGCAGAAAGTGTGAGTAGTTTAAGAAATACAGTATCATCTTCAAAGGCAGAAGCACTCTTCAGTCTCTTTTAAAAGCTAGAATTTTAACACACTAGAAAAGTGAAATTGCCATAGTCAGTATGTATGCATTATAATCCATGCAGTAGAAACCATTTTATTACTGCTAAAATGGCACTTTTTGCTGATTTTTGTTAATGGAATAGATAACACTGTAACAACTGGTAAAATTAGGTCTTGCAGCATGCAGTTAGGAGTTTGCAATAATGGGGAAAGGAAGTTAATACAAGGAACATAGAAATTGATTTCTCATCTACTTATAATACTGACTGATTGATTATGTGCCATCAAGTTGTTGTAGCCATACATTTTTGTCCTTTACTCAAGGTGATAAAAACTCAGAAGCATATACTACTCTTAGCAATAAATAAGTTAATTAAATAAATTCCCCAATTTTCTCTTGTCTAGTGACTCTACATTTACTGGACTAAACCTAATAGTTCATGCATTCCCCTGCTAAAATAATATCATCTCAAAAACCACCTACAAATTTTATGCTTATAAGTAGTTAAATGTTAACCATTATACTATATCATTATAATCACAATTTATCAAATTTATATGCTACATGATTCTCAATGAGTCTGGCAGGCAGTATTTATTGTCAAACCACTTCTGAAGTCTTGTCAAGAAAACTGCAAGGTCTGGTCCTGGCAGTTGCCAGCAGTCAACACTGATTTGAAGGCACAAAATAAAGCCAATTACCTGCTTACCAACAACTCTCAAATTGCTCACTAGTGTGGTAGCTGATGCACTCCAACAGCATCTAGTTCCACCTGAGCAGAAAGGAAACTGTCCAAACAGGAGAGAAACAAAAGATCAGTTCCTAACTGACAAGATAATTTTGGAAAACTAAAAGAGAAGGAAGACCAACCTGAATGTAGCCTGGAGTGAATAGAAGAAGGCATTTGACTCCCTAGATAATCAAGTATCTAGAAATATAGGAGTCAGTGGAAACATCAGAAGCTATGTGGAAAGTTCAATGGCACAATAGAAGACACAGCTGCTGGTCAGTGGTGATTTGACTGAAAGCGGTTAATATTAACAGAGGAATCTTTCAAAGAGACTCCCTATCTCCACTACTGCACTGTTATATTACTGCACTGTTTCCAATAACACCATGGCTATCAAACATTAACAACATCTTCTAGGCTATCTCAGTTCCTATACACGGATGATCTGAAGCTGTATGGAAAAACATCATCTGAAATATAATTTTTTCTCCATACTGTCTGTATGTAGAGCCAGGACTTTTTTTCTCATAGAATGCTCAGAACGGAGTTCCAGCACCTTTTTTGGATAATAATAATGATAATAATAATGATAATAATGATAATAATGATAATAATGATAATAATAATAATAATAATAATAATAATAATAATAATAATAATAATAATAATAATAATAATAATAATAAGTTGGACGGGACCTTGGAGGTCATCTAGTCCAACCCCCTGCTCAGGCAGGAAACCCTATACCATTTCAGACAAATGGCTGTCCAGTCTCTTCTTAAAAACTTCCAGATGGAACCTTGTAGGGTAGGCAAGGCGGGTTGTATGACATGTGTGAGTTCCGGCACCTTTTTGTTTTACAAAAAAAGCACTGTGTAGAGCTAAGATATTGCAATTGAGTTTGGACTAAACAAATGTGCCACTAGGAAAAATAGTGAAAAGTGAAAGAATCAAGATTACCTTTGGAAACAACAACAATAGTCTGTGTGCAAATGATCACTACAAGTACCTGAGCATCCTTTAAGCTGACAACTATAAAGTCAAGAAGAAGGTTAGAAATGAACAACAACATTGGCATCGACAAAATCCCCATCAGTCAATTGCAAAATGCAGCTTTACTTGAAACAGCTTATATCCTACAACAATACTTTTAACACCATGAAACAAAAACATTTCTTTGTCCCAGTCCTTGGGAAGGACTTGATAGGTGGAAAAAATGCCAAATCTAGTGTAAACATCTGGCTGATTGTCTCACCAACCATAATAATGTACAGATGTGTATGTATTAGAAAAAGAAAAAAAAAACAGATCGAGGAAACTATAGACCAATCAGTCTAACATCAATACCTGGGAAGATCTCGAAAAAGATAATTAAAAAACAGATCTGCGAACAAGTAAAGCAAACAAAATTATAACCAGTAGCTAGCATGGGTTTGTCATAAACAGATCATGCCAAACCAGTGATACTGTGGACAGAGCATACTTAGACTTCAGTAAGGCATTTGATAAGGTAGACCACAACCTACTCCTTGGTAAGCTAGAAAAAGGTAGAATTACAACATCACCACCAGATGGATCTGGAGCTGGCTGGTAAACTGTAGTCAATGAATAATCCTCAATGGCACTACATCTACATGGAGAGAAGTAAGCACAGATACCACAAGGTTCTGTCTTAGGCCCAGTATTCTTCAATATCTTCATAAATGACTTAGAAGAGGGAATTGAAGGGAAACTCATCAAATTTACAGATGACACTAAACTGGCAGGAGTAGCCAACACCCCAGAAGACAAACTCGGGATGCAAAAAGATCTTGACAAATTTTAACAATGGGCCCTGTCCAACAAAATGAGCTTCAATGTGGAGAAAAGCAAAGTTTTACATTTAGGCAGGAAAAACCAAAGGTACAAGTACAGATTAGGCGAGACCTAGCTTAAAAACTGTAACAGTGAAAGGGTGGACTGTGGACGATCACTTGACTATGAGCCAGCAGTGTGCAGCAGAAGCCAAAAAAGCTAATACAATCCTGGGTTGTATAAACAGAGACATAGAATCAAGATTACGTGAAGTATTAGTACTGCTTTATAAAACCCAAGTAAGACCACACCTGGAATAGTGCAGCTAATTTTGGTCACCATATCACAAAAAAGATATTGAGTGTTGGGGTAAAAAACAGAGACAAGCAACTAAGATGATCAAAAGCCTGGAGACTAAAACATACCAAGAACGGTTGCAGGATTTGGGTTTGGCTAGTCTAAAGAAAAGAAGAAACAGGGGTGACATGATAGCAGTAGTCCAGTATTTGAGAGGCTGCCACAAAGACAAGGGATCACATTATTCTCCAAAGCACCAGAGGGCAGGACAAGAAACAATACTTGGAAACTGAACAAAGAGAGAAGCAACCTGGAATTAAGGAGAAACTTCCTGACAGTGAGGACAATTAACCAGTGGAACAGCTTGCCTTCAGAAATCGTGGGCTCTCCATCAATGGAGATTTTTTTTTAATTACATTTATATCCCGCCCTTCTCCGAAGACTCAGGGCGGCTTACAAGCTTAGCAGTACCCTTCATTCTATGTATATGCCTGCTTGTTAGGGCTTTCACACACACATACCCCAAGCGGCATTATTACAAAGTCAGCTTATTGCCCCCAACAATCTGGGTCCTCATTTTAGCTACCTCGGAAGGATGGAAGGCTGAGTCAACCTTGAGCCTGGTGGGATGCGAACCTGCACTAATTGCAGGCAGCTGGTGTTACTTAAGGAGGCATTAGCCCACTGCTCCACCAAGGCTAGACAGTCACTTGTCTGAAATGTTATATGTTCCCCTGCTTAAGCGGGGGACTGGACTAGAAGACCTCCAGGGTCCCTTCCAGCTCTATTCTATTCTATTCTTATTAATATGGATTCCAAATCTGGCGAATTGAAAAAAAACCTGCAACCTAAATTTGGAATTTAACTGTCATGACTGTCTTTGTAGATGTATGAAATACCTCACTGGTTTCCTTGGAATTTATTAATGATCTTCAATGATATTAGATCTTATTCCATATGATTCCTTTAACTCAAATGCCCATGTTTGAGTTGGGAATTCATTACATTGGCTATAAAAACACAGACATTTGACGAAGGATAGGGATAAACATTCCCAATAAACAATAGACTCTGGATACATTATGTTGCCAATTTCCAAAGATGAGGAAATAAATCTATAAGGTCTTGCCATATTTCTGTATAAAGTTCGAATGAGAATTCTGTAGCCTTCAGATTCAAATCTGTACTGAAAGGTTTTCATTGATTTAATCCTGAAATATTGTTATATATAAAAATAATGTTGTTGTGGTTTGAGCTCCTGTAAGATGCTGAGCTTATCAGCTGGAAACCTGAAAGCCTGAGTTTGAACTCCTGTAACTTGCTCCAGAACCTGCCAATCTAACAGTTTGAAAGCAAGCAATGCAAGTAGATAAATATGTACCACTATGGTGGGAAGGTAATAACATTTCGTGCACCATGGAAAATGTCTTTGATAATGCTAAGCTTAGCATTAGCTAAGAAATGGAGATGAACGCCACCCCTAGAGTTGGACACAACTGGACAGAGAAACATTTACATATATGTATAAACTTATTTATTACATATTATACATGTAATAGCTTAAAACTAAATCTGAGTCAGAAATGAATTTGTTATAGAATTTTGTGGGCAATTCATACTACTCATAAAAGTTATTTAGAGCATTGTGGCTATTACCTTTGCTGTCTTCTGGTCTTTGGTAAAATATACTTCCACTTGTTTTATAAAGTGATTTGGCACTATGTGTATGTGTGTGTGTGTGTATGTGTGTATGTATGTGTGTATGTATGTGCGTATGTGTATATATATGTATGGTAGTAAATACAATTGTCCAAGACACAAATTACTGTTCCAAAGAAGATTAAGAAATAATTAGGTTCTACCAGAATTTGAAATTTAGACCAAAATATTTCCTAATCAAGACTTTGGATTTCCAAACTGGAACAGCCTATAATACTGTAATAGTAAACTACTAAAAAGAAATTATATATATATATATATATATATATATATATATATATATATATATATATATATATATATATATATGTGTGTGTGTGTGTGTGTGTGTGTGTGTGTGTGTGTGTGTGTGTGTGTGTATCTTTGGTTATTCGGGTTTTTCCCCGCATAGAACTAAAGGTGTAGGCGCAACGTTTCGATGGAATCCCATCCGTCATCATCAGGCTGGTGGCTTTAGCTTCCTTCTTCTGGGAGAAGCATGTGGCTGTTTGTTCCTCTTTTTTAAACAAAAGCAGCACAACTCACCAGCTCAGGTCTAAGGCTGGCAGCTGAGACCAGCCCATCCACTCAAAACACACCCCCACCCAATCAGAACACACCCACCATTCAAAACACACTCCCACCCAATCAGAACACACTTAATCCCCCACCCAATCAGAGCACACCTCCACCCACAGAACACACCCCCTCTGGCAGTTTAAAAAAGAGGAACAAACAGCCACATGCTTCTACCAGAAGAAGGAAGCTAAAGCCACCAGCCTGATGATGACGGATGGGATTCCGTCGAAACGTTGCGCCTACACCTTTAGTTCTACGTGGGGAAAAACCCGAATAACCAAAGATCCACATACAAACACCCGTGAAAACCTCAGAAAACATATATATGTTTTCGTAGAACAACGGACGAGCCATCTTGCCCTACATAAAAGGAACAACCGACAGAATCAGTAAAGTACTACGCAAACATAACATCAAAACCGCATTTAACACTGACAGAAAGATATCAACCATCCTGAGAAATCCCAAAGACAAAATAGAACTGGAAAACCAGGGCATATACCAAATCCCATGTGCTTCCTGTCCAGCAACATACATCGGACAGACTAACAGAAGAATAGAGGTACGTGTAGAAGAACATAAGAACTCAGTACAGAAGAAAGATCACACATCCTCACTGGTACAACACATAAACACTATGGGACACAACATCAATTTTGAAGGTACAAAAACAATCGCCAAAATAGAACATCTCAATAGCAGAATAATCAGAGAAGCCATTGAAATAGAAAAACACCCAGACAGTATGAACAAGCGAGACGACACCTCCCGCCTACATGCCATTTGGAAACCAGCATTGATAGAGAAACGAATTTCAGCAAATAAGGATTTAAAAAACCAACAAACAACCCCAAATGCCACCAGCCCCAGCAAGACTCATCCACACCCAGAACAAAAACTCTCCCACACAGAAGACAGAACAAGTCAAGCAAAAGGGCCATCACCCATGCAGAAGAACGCACACACGAACCTGACTGACCCATACCAGAGATACATAGCAGGTCCTCGAACTCGGAGCCAAACCAAAGCTCTAGAGGCCACTACACAGCCCACTCCTCAGGACACCAAATCACAACACTCAGGATATTACATCACAACAAAGAACCCCACCCATTTGGAACACACCCCACCCAGTCGGAGGACGGCCACGCCTCCAACCAATCAGGGGACAGCCACGCACCCACCCAATCAGAAGACAGCCACGCCTCCACTCAATCAGAAGACAACCACGCCTCCACCCAGCCGGAGGACACCCCCACCCAATCAGAAAGCAGCCACGCCTCCTCCCAGTCAGAACACAGCCCCACCGGCAGTTGGAAAGAAAGGAACAGCCAGACCACACATTGCTCCTGGTAGCAGCAGGAGAAACACTCCGGCCTGATGATGACGGATGGGATTTCGTCGAAACGTCGCCACAACTTTCTGAAGATGAAAGGAACGCGGGAAGAAACCCGAGACTCTAGATCTACACACACACACACACACACACACACACACACACACACACACACACACACACATATATATATATATATATATATATATATATATATATATATATATATATATATATATATATATATATATATATATATATATATATATATATATATATATATATATATGTTTTCTGAGGTTTTCGCGGGTGTTTATATGTGGATCTTCGGTCATTCGGGTTTCCTCCCGCGTAGAACTAAAGGTGTAGGTGCAACGTTTCGACGGAATCCCATCCGTCATCATCAGGCTGGTGGCTTTAGCTTCCTTCTTCTGGGAGAAGCATGTGGCTGTTTGTTCCTCTTTTTAAAACTGCCAGAGGGGGTGTGTTCTGTGGGTGGAGGTGTGCTCTGATTGGGTGGGGGACCAAGTGTGTTCTGATTGGGTGGGAGTGTGTTTTGAATGGTGGGTGTGTTCTGATTGGGTGGGGGTGTGTTCTGAGTGGATGGGCTGGTCTCAGCTGCCAGCTCCAGACCTGAGCTGGTGAGTTGTGCTGCTTTTGTTCGGCTTCGTGTTTGTGGTGGTGCCATGTTTTTATAGTGGGTGTCAGTTTGCTTATTGTGTGGTTTGGAGGGGTTTAAAGTGGCTGATGTTGCAGCTGTAGTTAGGTTTCTGTTTTGTGGTTGTGCCTCGTTATCATTGTGGGTTCGGATTTGCTTTTTGAATGGTTGTGTGGTGGTGATGTCATGTGATGTTATCATGAGTTTGGGTCTGGTATCATTCTTGGTGGTTGGGACTCATCTGTCAATCAAGGCGGGTTTCCAAATGGCTGGTAAGCAAGAGGTATCATCTCGTTTGTTCATGCTGTGGGGGCGTTTTTCTATCTCAATGGCTTCTCTGATTATTCTGTTGTTAAAATGTTCAATTTTGGCGATAGTTTTGGTTTTTTTAAAATCAATTTCATGTCCCGTGGCTTCAAAGTGTTGGACCAGGGATGAAGTTTGTTCTCCCTTTCTGAGTGAGTTTTTGTGCTCTTCAATGCGTGCACTTATTCTTGTGTTGGTCTGTCCGATGTATGTGGTGGGGCAGGTGGTGCATGGGATTTCGTATACTCCTTGGTTTTCTAACCCAATTATGTTATATATATACACATACATGTTCCAGTTTGGAAATCCAAAGTCTTGATTAGGAAATATTTTGGTCCAAATTTCAAATTCTGGTAGAAGCTAATTATTTCTTAATCTTCTTTGGAACAGTAATTTGTTTCTTGGACAATTGTATTTACTACCATACAAGTAACAACAACAACAAAGTTGGAAGGGACCACAGAGGTCATTTAGTCCAACCCCTGTGGGAAATTACCTGAAGACCACCATTTTAATTCTGACATATTTGAATAGTTGTTGGAGATGTAATATTTAACTCAAACTAGATGAAGCCAGGATAGGGACCCTGGTATGGAACATAGGTACATTAATGTAGTGAATTATACATGATATAATCCTTGAGTAATAGACTTCAGGATATTTCTGTCTGACTTACTTCAAAATGTTCTGATGATAAAAATTAAGAATACAAAATGTTATTTACACTGCAGTTCCTTGAGATCCTAGAAGACCATCAGAATATGCTTAATTAAGATCATACATAAACAGAGTTAAAATTGAACTTTTTTGCAATTAGCCTACTTGTATTGCTCTGTAGAGTATTAAAACATCATTATCACAACACCGAGTGGGGAAAAAAATAAGCTAAGGGAATGATTTACTTTTGATAGATGAAGGGATCCACCACAAAATTATCAGGAATAGTTGCTGATAAGAACTTCACATTTACCCAAATTATGCCATGCTCTCTGATGTGGATAGAACAAAGGGAGAATGGTACATTAAAATCGTGCAATGTTCTAATGTGAAAAGCTTATAATTAGCTTGAAGCAGAAGAGGAAAGCTCAGTGGGGCTAGAGCCACCTATATGAAAAGAAGAATAAATCACTGTATTTAACTGGAGTAAAAAATGGTATCTTATTTTTAGGCACCTGTATAGTTTGCCTTTTCCCTGCTTGCCTGTGATAAACCAGTTTCCCTTGACAAAGGTAAAAGCCCAGATGTCATCCTTTCATCTCTTTGTTTCCGGTGTCAGCATTTACCTGTACAGTATTTCTCCTTTCCAGAGAGGTTGCCTGAGTGGCATATTATTAACTCTAGGTAGGGAAATATATTGCAAAATTAAACAGTTACATGTATGCCTTCTTGTTTCCTCACAGTTAACATTCCCATTCCCTTCACAAGGCCTTTAAAGAACCATTGTCTTTAACAACAAATGGAACAAGCCATGAAAACAGCAGCCATCACACCGAATTTGATTTTGCAGCTGAGACAAGCATCTCACAATCTGCTTTTACAGCATTCTAGCAATCAGGCCAAGCAGGATTGATGCCCACACATAACTTAATGCTGGGTAGTTTGAGTGGGGGAATTCCTTGCTGTTCTTTCCCTATTCTCCCAGGGTCAATTATAGGAAACGAACAACCAATTTAAATTTCTGATTTTTATCTGCGGTAATCTGAATGACCTCTAGACGAAAGCTATGATATGGTTTCATAAAGCCATTTATTTCCTGAGGAGAGAAATAAAAGAGCAGGATATTTATGCCAACTTCTCTTCCCCTTCAAAGTCTCCCTGACTGATCAGAAGTACAGGTTTGAAATACAAAGCAGAGAAACCTGAACTAGGGACCTTCAAAGTATGATTGTGGTTCTAGATCTCTATTTCTTTTTTCACTCATGGAATCAAAATCTCCTAAAAACCTTTTTTGGGGGTGGGGTCTAGCAAAGAGTCTTTTCTCTCTCACAATCCTCATTTGACATTTATTTTTATGTGTATCATGCACTTTCCCTATTTTACAATTTTTCCACCAAACACACTTACACAGATATATGCACACCAAAATAGCAGTATTTTCACCTCACAGATGTATTAATGTCCTGAGAGTTTGATAATCTAGTTAAAAGAGAAAAAGTGTGTGTGTGTGGTGGGGTATCTTGAGTCTCTGGAAACCAAAACCAAAATGTTCTTGGGAACAATGCAATTAATAACCAGATAATGAGGTGTTTATCTCAATGGATACTTTGAATCAATTGCAGCTAAGTGGATTGCTATCCAAGACCACTAGGAAAGAACATAGAATAACAGAGTAGGAAGGGACCTTGGAGGTCATCTGGTCCAACTTCCTACTTGAGCAGGAGAGTCTACATTATACCATTTCAGACAAATGGCTATCCAATCTCTTCTTGAAATCCTGGAGTGATTACTGTTAAGAAATTTCTGCTTAGTTCTAGGTTGCTTCTTTCCTTGATTAGTTTCAATCCATTGGTCCTGCCTGCTGGAGCTTTGGAAAATAGTCCCCCCTCACATCTTTGTGAAAGCCGTTCAAATACTGGAATAGTGCTATCATATCTCTCCTAGTCCGTCTTTTCACTAGACTAGGTAAAGGTAAAGGTTCCCCCACACATGCGTGCTAGTCGTTTCCGACTCTAGGGGCCGGTGCTCATCTCCATTTCAAAGCCGAGGACATCTCCGTGGTCATGTGGCTGGCATGACTAGATGCCAAAGGCGCACAGAACGCTGTTACCTTCCCACCATAGTGGTCCCTATTTTTCTACTTGCATTTTTACGTGCTTTTGAACTGCTAGGTTGGCAGAAGCTGGGACGAGTAACAGGCACTCACTCTGCTATGCGGCACTCGGGATTCAACCCGCCAAACTGCCGACCTTCTGATTGACAAGCTCAGCGTCCTAACCCACTGAGCCACCACATCCCCAGACTAGACATACTCAATTCCTGCAAATGTTCTTCATATGTTTTAGCCTCTAGCCACCTAATCATCTTTGTTCTTCTACTTTGTACTCTTTCCAGAGTCTCAACATCTCCTTTATATTGTGATGACCAAAACTGGATGCAGTACAGTTGGTTTTCTTTGCCTAAGTGTGGAACCTTACTTCTATCTACATTGGATTTCATTTTGTTAGATATAGCCCAGGATTCCAGGATGCCTTAGATTGTCCATTTGAGATGTATAGCAGGACAAGAAGAAAATACCTGCTCTAAACTGGAACAATCAGAGATGCTCCAGCAGCAGATTGAGGATGTAAAGGATTTTAGGCTTAAATCCATCTGAGTGTCTGAATAAACCATGATTACTGACTGAGACAGAGACATGTTTAGGTTAAATAAACAAGTTATTGAGTTAGATAGAGAAACTCATTGAGACTTTTGGGATTTTGAGGCCAAAGTAAAATCTATCAGTTTTTAAAATAACTCATATGGATGATTGTTGAGGATTGTATCTAAGCAAATGTATCCAAAATGTAAATATATTTTGTTGATGGACTTGCACTTCTATCAATGGCTCCGAGTCTCCTCAAAATGCAAGCTGGGTAGCAAATAAATTTAAAAATAAATAAATAAATAAAAATTAAAAATAGATGTGTATTGGTCCAGTTACTGTATATTATCTATGGTTTATTGATAATAAGAATCGGAACAGAGCTGGAAGGGACATTGGAGGTTTTCTAGTCTAGCCCCCTGCTCAAGCAGGAGATCCTACACCATTTCAGACATGTGACTGTCCAGTCTCTTCTTAAAAACCGCCAGTGATGAAGCATCTACAATGTCTGAGGCCAGGGATGGGATTCAGCTGGTTTGCACCGGTTTGCTAGAACCAGTAGCTAATTTTTTGTTGACTTTAGCAAACTGGCTGAAGTCCTAGCCCTTTTTCGCAAGGCCAGAACGGCCCACCAGAAGTGCAGGGATGCCATTTCCAGAAGTCAGTTCTGAGCCTCAGAGGCCCCAGGGAGTCTTCCCAGACCCAGAACAGTCCACTGGAAGTGTGTGGATGCCACTTCTGGAGGTTGGTTCTGGGACTTGGAGGCCTCCCCTAGACTTCTGGAAGTGGTGTCCACACAGAGAACCAGTTGTTCACATATTTGAATCCCACCACTGCTGAAGGCACTGATTAATTCTCCTCACTGTTAGGAAGTTTGTCCTTAATTCCAGGTTGCTTCTCTCCTTGATTTCCATCCATTGTTTCTTGTCCTGCCCTCTTCTGCTTTGGAAAATAATTTGACCCCCTTCTCTTTGTGGCATCCTCTCAAATACTAGAATACTGCTATCATGTTCCCCTAGTCCTTCTTTTCTCTAGACTAGCCAAACCCAGATCCTGCAACCGTTCTTCATATGTTTTAGTTTCCAGGCCTTTAATCATTTTAGTTGTTCTTCTTTGCACTTTTTCCAAATATCAACATCTTTTTTGTGATGTGATGACCAAAACTGGATGCAGTATTTCAGGTGTAGTCTCATTAAGGATTTATAAAGTGGTACTAATACTTCATGTGATTTTGATTCTATGTCTGTTTATATAACCCACAATTGTATTAGTTCTTTTGGCCACTGCTGCACACAGTTGGCTCATAGTCAAGTGATTGTCCACTAGGACTCCAAGGTCCCTCTCACAGTTAATATTTTTGAGCCAGATTTCACCTAATTTGTACTTGTACCTTTGGTTTTTCCTCAGGTATAAAACCTTGCTTTTCTCCACATTAAATTTCATTTTGTTGGATAGGGCCTATTATTCAAGTCTGTCAAGATCTTTTTGGATCCTGAGCAGCAAAGGATCAGTACAGCAAAGAAAAGTGAGACAGTCTGTTTCCCTGACTTCATACTGAATATATAATGTGTTGAAGTCACTCCTAGAAGGGTGACATGGTGCTAATGTCATGAGGACATGTCCCTGAAAAATGGGTAGTGAATAAAGATGTTTTGTGCCATGGCAAGTAGGAAGTGAATAGGCTTGCTATTACCTTTAAAACTTGAGCAGGCATTTGTGATAAAACTGTAGCAGTTTTAATGAGGAAAGGTAAATGGATAAGATGGAGGATAAAAAACAAAGAGAAATAAATTGGTGGTTGATCTCCAATATTTAGTTAATTAGAACATAGTGTACTTTTTACCACATGGTCTGATAGTTTTCTCCCAAATTTAACAGATAAAGATAGCCATATGGATACAGTAGACTTGCTGATTGGCCAATGATTCTTATTCATTACTAAACAAAAGCTTGTAACTTTCTTCACATAAGCCTAAAAAGATTGCTAAAGAAGTGTTGACTTCTGTGAGAAAAAGGCAAATTGAATACCATTTGACAATATGAATTATTTCTTATTTCAAATGTATGATTTTCCCCTTTCTCTTTTGAAATAACTTACAGTGACATTTTGCAACCATTTGATACTTTTTATAGCAATGAAAGTGTTTTATGCGTCTACAAAGAGTGATCTTAAAGGGAAAAACGGAATTGTCATGCTCTACTCATTATACAGAACATTCTGGAGAATCAGTGATATATGAGAAAGGAGATGAGTCATTTATCCCTTTTTGCACCAAATTAGCTCTATTGTCAGATACTGAGAAGTTAGTAGAAAAGTAAATGAGTTATGATGCATACTTAGCCAATATCTGCTGGCATGACAGTACAGTATATCACAAAAGAACTTACACTGTTTAAATAGCTCTTTTACTAGAGACTTTAGTACAGGGGTGTCAAATGTGCAATGTCACGTGACACTGATGACTTTTTTTTCCATTGCCGGCAATGGGGTGGGCGTGGTTTCGCCATGATGGATCCGGCCTGCGGGCCAGCAGTTTGACACCTCTGCTTTAGTACATAGGAATTTCAGTTGTAAAACATACAATTAGAGCAATGAAGGAAGATTTATTTTGGGTATGCAATTCAAGATTTGAGGGCAAATCAGTTCAATCTGAGCCACTTTGAGTCTTGAAATTGGATTTGCAAAATAATTCATCCAAAGGGTATCATGAGGAAGCATCAAAATAGCTGCAGCAGCTACTGCTCATATTTTTGACAAAATGAGATGGAAATAGCAATGATATTAGTGGACATAATGTCCTTGAGTAGACATTAATCTGCCAGGTTTCATACGGATATCTTCAAGGGTTTCATTACTCTTTTTCAAAACTATTTCCCTATACCATCTTTAAGACAGGAACAAAATAACAAAATAACAGCATGGTAGCATCCCAATTAATCAGGAAAAAAATTCAAATTTAGGCAGATGATTCAATGCAGAAACTACCCTCCCAAAATCTGATTTTTTTTCCACTTCCTATTCTGAATGCCAGGCTTGACATGACACTGATTTTTACCTAGTGCTTTGCTTCATGGGTGGTATTGTTTTGCTATGTTGCCATATGGTTCTTTGAGGATTGGCATAGATAACTGGCAAGCTTGGTCTCTTCTAAAAACATTCCTATATCACTGGCAAGACTTGTTTCTTTCAGCCTGAGGTTTCTTGGAAACAATTAATAGAGCAGCTGAAGAAGGCTAGCCCTAGGAGATAACAATACCACAAATTTAAACAGGCATTTGTAGCCATTTTGAAAATCTGCCACAATCATGCAGTCTATAAAATACTGCATATTGTTTTGGTCCTAGAGTATTAACTGGATTAATCAGACCTGAGCCCAAGCTCAGTGGGCTAAGAGGTGTACTGAACTCCCAATTCTGCTGGTAAGATCAGTGCATAAGTATAATATTTCATCAGCAAATGAGAAAGCAAAGTCAAGGCTTATGGCAAGCCATATTAAAAAAATTGAGAACTGATAAAGTGAATGAAACTCAAAGCACTCTTATCCTGGCCATTACTAAAGAGCAAAGAATTTATGAGATGATAACATTCCTTGACTAGCTACTCACGTTAGTGCAAGAGAGCCATTCTCTTTCATTGAATCTGTGTAAAGTATTGAAAGGCTTTTAAAAAGGTTCAAAACCATCTGCTCTGACTTGCAGCTTTTATGCACATTTCCTTTGGTTTCAATGAATCTACCTTGTAAGGGTGGTTGACTGAAGCATTGTGAAATTGAAACAGTCCTTTAAACTCTGCAAAGCTCTATTAAGCACACCTTAGTTACTGCACCCTTTGTAAATACATTCTAATTGGGATATTTACAAATGAGGAATACTGATGATGTGAATGTCCTAATAAGGATGTGCTAAACTTGGCTTAGGGAGCTTTTGAGATAAGGGAGATTCCTTAAAACAAGGAATTAACACAAACTCAGCCATTAGAAGTATTGGCACAGATTATAAGGTATTGTTAATACCTAATAATAGCTCTTTGCAGTTGTCTCAAACTGGTTCTAGCATTTTGTAAATGAAGTCCTGGCATTATCACACCTTCCCTTTTTCCCCACTGAACTGGTAGGTTTGTTAGTATCCAAGTGTATACAGGCAATATCAAGCTGTAATATAATGATTTTGCTTTCAGGTTGGCCAGTTATTAAAAAGGTAACCCAATGAAAACCTTGCATTTGATTTTATCTGTACTGACTGTCTTCATTTAAGGCTCTATTGTTGACATGTGTTACCGTAGTTTTAAAACAAGATGAATTTATGTTGTTTTTTCCTGCCCATTATTAGTTTGTCTTTTTAATTGTATTTTTAATTTAAATGATATTTTATAATGGTTTTAAATTGATAAATTAGGGGCATGAGAAAGTTTGACAATGTAAATAAATGTGGTTTGATCTTTTTAGTCCTTTCAGGGTTTTTTTCCCCAAAAATTCTTTTCAAGGTTTTATTTGTGAGGAAGCCAAATATATAATAAACCTGGATATGCTTAGATTTAGATTACAAAATAAGCACTGTGCTAATAAAAATTGTGTTTGTCTTTTGATGTGTATATATGTAGAGTATCAGCCAAAGCAATCTGTTTATATTTTAGTTACAGCCAACATTCTAAATGTACACATGCTTTCCATTTCTGTCTGTCAGCCAGATTTATATATTCTACATCCATTCTGGAGCACAATATCTTGCCTTGATCACTGTAGAATCCACTGTACCAGTTTGCTGATCAAACAGGGACATTGCAATACCGCCAATCAAACTCAGAATGCTAACATCTCTTCCCTCTACAACTATCACTGCTCCTTTAGCAGCTGGCAGAAGGAAAGACTAGCCAAATGAACAGTGCTGAATATTTTAACATTGAAACTGAGTTAGGTAACATAGCTTGTGCTGAAGAAGTACAGTGGATACAAAAAGTTTACACACCCTGTTAAAAGGTTTTTGAGATGTAAAAAAAATGAGACCAAAATAAATCACTTCAGAATTTTTTCCACCTTTAATATAACATATAAACCATACAATTCAATTGAAAAACAAACTGACATCCTTTAGAGCAGGGGTCCTCAACCTTGGCAACTTTTAAGACTTGTGGACTTCAACTCCCAGAATTCCTCAGCCAGGCTGAGGTATTCTGGGAGTTGAAGTCCACAAGTCTTAAAGTTGCCAAGGTTGAGGATCCCTGCTTTAGGGGTTAAAATAACAGTAAAAAACCTAGAATAATGTGGCTGCACACAGAAGCACACCTTTAAAAAGATGCTTTGTTGAAGCATCTTTTCATTTTATGACAGCATTTTATCTTTTTTTTTATTGAAAAGTTTTACAGTACATTTTATCTTTAACAATCCCCCCTCCCCCCACCCCTACCTAACCCTCCCTATCCCTCCCCCCCATTCCCCCTCCCCCCCCCGACTTCCCAGAGCTAAGTACAAGGTATAAAAACAAAGAACAATCATAAACATCCATATGCTAAAAACAATAAACTATTAATTCTATCGCCCTCTAGCTCATATAAAATGACTACAAGCAATACTAATGTTACATATAAAAAGAAAAAAAAAGAAAAAAGAAAAGGAAACTTATTCAAATGCTAAATGAAACTTTTTAGTCCCATATTTGTTCTGAATATAATCAATCCACTTTTTCCACTCCATAATATAACGTTCTTGCGAATGATCTTTCAGGTAAGCAGAAATCTTTGCCATTTCCGCCAGGTCAGAAACCTTTAGAGTCCATTCTTCTATAGTCGGCAGTTCCTCCTTTTTCCAATATTGACCTATTAAGAGTCTTGCTGCTGTAATTAAATTCAACATCAACTTAATGTCCACAACAGTAGCATCTGTAATTATGCCCAGCAAAAACAATTGCGGACAAAACTTTATCCTTTGCTTAACGATCTTCTGCATATTCCACCAAATTTTTATCCAAAAAGCCTTAACCTTTTTGCAGGTCCACCATATATGAAAATACGTTGCATCTTCACCACCACATCTCCAACATTTAGGTTGATAATTCGGATACATACTTGCAAGCTTTTTAGGATCTAAATGCCATCTATAAAACATTTTATAAAAGTTCTCTCTTAGGTTTTGGGCTTGCGTGAATTTTACGTTCCTCACCCAGATCTTTTCCCAAGTATCCATTGTAATAACTTCTTGGATATTCTGGGCCCATTTTATCATACAGTCTTTAACAAGTTCTGTTTCTGAGTCAATATCTATCAATGCAAGATAAATCTGTTTAATATGTGCTGGACCCTGGTTTCTAATTTGCTTTATCAAATTTTCATAAGTCATTGAGAAACCAATTTTCTGGTCTTCTTTCCACCTGGCACGTAATTGAGTATATTGGAACCAAGTTTGAACAATCTTCTCATCTCGCAAGAGATTGTACGGCTTCAAACACCAGACGTTCCTTTCCAAACTTAAGATCTCCTTATACGTAGTCACATCATGTTTGAAGCCTACATTTATGTTTTCTATTGCATGTTTCAGGATTGCCCACAACGGCATCTGACAGCATTTTATCTTATGTGGTACGAGCCTATCAGCATGGCATGTCTTGCCTTGAGCATCTTTGCCCACTTTTCTTCCCAAAAGCACTCCAAATCTGTCAGATTGCTATGGCAACTCCTGTGCACAGCCCTCTTCGGGTCACCCTACAGATTTTCAATTGGATTGAGGTCCATGCTCTGGCTGGGCCATTCCAAAACTTTGTTCTTCCGGTGAAACCATTCTTTTGTTAGTTTGGAGGTATGCTTGGAATTCTTATTGTACTGAAAGGTGAAATTCCTTTCCATTTTCAGTACTTCAGCAGAGGCCTGATGTTTTTAGGCCAAAAGCAACTGATATTTGGAATTGTTCATTCCCACCACCTTGACTAAAGCCCCAATTCCAGCTGAAGAAAAGCAGCCCCACAACATAATGCTGCCATCAACATGCTTCACCATGAGTATGGCGTACTTTTGGTAATGCACAGTGTTGTTTTTGCACTAAACATCCTTTTTGTAATTATGGCCAAAAAGTTTGAACCTTGGTCTCATCACATTTTCCCACATGCTTTCGTCAGATTTGATGTAAATGTTTACAAAATGTACCCAGGCTTGGATGCTTTTCTTTGTTAACAATAGTACTTCTACAGTATCTTGCCACCCCAACCCACAGCCCAGACAAATGAAGAATATCACAGCACTTGCCAGAATTTTCCACAGCTCCTTTAACATTACTGTAAACCTCTTGGCAACCTCTCTGAGCATTTTTCTTTTTCTTTTTGTTTTCAACTTTGCAGGGACATTATTATTATTTTTGTATCCTTCTCTGTTGACCCGGAATTAGGGGACAGTATAGGAAATATAAGGGACGTGGTGGCTCAGTGGGTTAGGACGCTGAGCTTATCGATCTGAAGGTCGGCAGTTTGGCGGGTCGAATCCCGAGTGCCGCGTAGCAGAGTGAGTGCCTGTTACTCGTCCCAGCTTCTGCCAACCTAGCAGTTCGAAAGCACGTAAAAATGCAAGTAGGAAAATAGGGACCACTACGGTGGGAAGGTAACAGCGTTCCATGCGCCTTTGGCGTCTAGTCATGCTGGCCACATGACCACAGAGACGTCCTCAGACAAGCGCTGGCTCTTCAGCTTTGAAACAGAGATGAGCACCAGCCCCTAGAGTTGGAAATGACTAGCACACATGTGCGGGGGAACCTTTACCTTTACTTATAGGAAATATCAATTGTGAATGTGCAGATGGCCTTACTGTTTTTGGGCTCTTGCAAAGTCCTGGATGCAGGGTCATGAAAGGCCAGCAAGGAAAATACCCAATGTCCTAACCCACCCAGGAACATATGATATCTATAGGGAAACACCCAGAAGGGAACATGTTTGTTATTTCTGCTCTCTTACCTACTGGGTGAAATCTTTATCATATGCGTGTCAGCTTTGCTGGATAGCTTGCTTATGTAACCAGAAAGAATAAATACAAGGATTTTTTGTGTTTCGGGGCTGCTCTCATTTAGAGGAGCCCGTCTTTTTGTTCAGCTGAATAAAAAACGTAAAGCTTGAAGGCAACTTCTGGTTTCCTGTATTTTTTACCAGCAAAACCTCAGAACCTGCATATCATCTCCTGACTGATGACTTTCAACAATGAGATCCCTTTGATGCTTTGCAAGCTCTTTGCAGAGCATGGCTTTTGCTGTAAGAGGCAACTGAGTAAATATCAGAAAAAAATCCTACCAAAACAGCTGAAGTGTACACAGGCTTGATCAGAGTCACTTTAATTAATGGCAGGCATGTTCTGACTATTTACCATCATTTTGAATGTGATTGGTTAATTTTGAACACAGCCACACCTCTAGTTATAGAAGGGTGTGAACATTTATGCAACCCTGGTATTGTAATTTTTTTATTGTTATTTTTCAACCATTTTATATTCACTATAGATAGGGAAGCAGTTACAGTTACAGATATGAAGGTGGCTAAACAGTGAAATAACTTGTCTTGTGTTATTTCATTTATGGTAAATCTTTTGGGATTACAATAGGTATCTTGTTTGATCACAGTTTCACTATTGATGTACTGTATGTCAGGAAAAATGTGTTACATGGTTAGAATGTAGGACTGGAGTGGACGGAACACACAAATTTAGTTCCACTCTCAGTACAGAGGTTGATTTGGGGCTAATCGGTAATGCTACTTATCCTGTAAGATTGCTGTTGCAGGGGGGAGGGAATGGAGAAGAAAAGATATATACAATATGATATTTTGAGCTCTTGCAGGAAAACTGCTGTATAAACCAAATAAAGACTGCAAGGCAGATAAAAGTATATTTATTGCCATTCTTTATTGAAACCTTTGGATTTACCAATTCCAAAATAAAATGACTTTCATAATAAAATGATTATTTATAAAGGCTCACCAACCAGAATCGTCAACCTATTGCACAATCAGCTACCGTTTAACACAGAATTTGCACATCATGAACAATGCTCAGATCCTGCACAATTTACTGCTGTAGCTGCACATTCTTTTTTCTTCACATTTTTGCAGCTAGTGCAAATCACCCAACTTGGTGCATTTCAAAGAGACCCAAATCTGCCAGCAGGAAGCAAATAATTTGCTTCGTGAAGTCCAAGTAAGTCTCCGTAGAAGTGAGTAGATAAATCTGATTCTAGGGACAGCAGTACAGCATGTAATGAATTAAATTTTCCATTGGAAGTTCTCCACAAATAAATAAGCTCTGAGCTGCAGGATCCCGTCTGTTCTTCCTTTCATTGTATGCTGAAGGCAGAGTCTGAAAATGCTCTTCTGTAAAAGTTCACCCAGGAGAGGAGCTTATCAAGGAATACAGATGCAGAAACATGCCATTATACAATTTTACCTCATAAAACCAAGTAGAAACTCTACACTGAAGAACAGTTTGATACAGAGTCCACAGAAGGTAACCAGTCCCTACATTATTCCTTCTGCTGTGGTTGAGAAAATTTTTCACACCCATTGAAAAATGGGTGATACACTGAGTTCAGCTATCTTTTGTATATGGTTCCTTCAGGATTATGTGGTCAGTTGGGTAACTGCCAATGTTTGGTCTTTAGCATGTATCAAGTATCTTTAGCATGAATCATGAATCTTCAAAAAAGGGAAAAAAATGGATCCAGGAAATTACAGACCTATCAGCCTGATCTCAATACCTGGGAAGATTCTGGAAAAGATAATCAAAAAACAAATCACCAAATACCTAGAGGCAAACAAAGTCATTACCAAAAGCCAACATGGGTTTGTCAAGAACAGATCATGCCAGACAAATCTTATCACATTCTTTGACCAAGTGACAAAATTAGTGGACCAGAGGAATCATTGGCATCCTTCAGTCTCGAGAGACTATGGTATCGTGCTCTGGAAAGAGGTCCTAAAGCAGCATCTGGTGTGGCTAAAAAGGCCAATTCGAGAGTGTCAGTCCCTTCCACACTGAGGGCAGATACAATCTGCCCCCTGTCCAGCCCCCAGATTTCGCTGGTTCCGGGACTGCCTCTTTGCCTCAGCCTGCCACACAACTGTCTCTTCAAATTGGAGAAGGCCATGCTGCATCTTTAGCCTACAAGCTGAGTGATCAGAGGTCAAAGTTTCTCAGGTGTTAACATCCATTCCCAAGGACTTTAGATCCCTCTTGCAGATATCCTTATATCACAACTCTGGTCTCCCTCTGGGGCGTTTTTCCTGCACTAGTTCTCCATACAGGAGATCTTTCAGAATCCGACCATCAGCCATTCTCATGACATGCCCAAGCCAGCATAGACATTGCTGTTTCAATAGTGTATACATGCTAGAAATTCCAGCACATTTCAGGACTGCACTATTTGGAACTTTGTCATGCCAGGTAATGCCAAGAATATGTCAGAGACAGTGCATATGAAAGGTGTTTAATTTTCTCTCCTGCCGTGAGTAAAGGGTCCAAGACTCACTGCAGGACAAGAGTGTGCTCAGGACGCAGGCTCTATAGACCTGGATCTTTATATGTTCTGTCAGCTTCTTATTAAGCCATACTCTCTTTGTAAATCTGGAAAATGTGGTGGCCACTTTACCAATACGTTTATTCAGCTCAGTATCTAAAGAGAGAGTGTCGGAGATGGTTGAGCTGATGTACACAAAGTCATGGACGACCTCCAGTTCTTGTACAGAGATTGTAATACAGGGAGGTGAATCCACATCCTGACCCATGACTTGTGTTTTTTTCAGGTTGATTGTTAGTCCAGTCTTGCTGTGGATATAATTTATTTGGGCTTCAGTAAGGCATTTGATAAAGTAGATCACAACCTACTACTTGGTAAGATAGAAATATGTGGATTAGACAGCATCACCACCAGATGGATTTGTAGCTGACTGACCAGCAGTACTCATTGTGTAGTCCTCAATGAAACTGCATCTACATGGAGGGAAGTGAGTAGTGGGGTGTCCCAGGGCTCTGTCCTAGGCCCAGTGCTCTTCAACTTCTTCATCAATTATTTGGATGAGGGGATAAATGGGGAAGTCATCAAATTTGCAGATGATACCAAGCTGGCAGGAATAGCCAATACTCCAGAAGATAGGCTTAAAGTACAGGAGGCTCTGGAAAGACTCAAACATTGGGCACTATCTAACAAAATGAAATTCAATGGTGACAAAAGTAAGGTTCTACATTTAGGCAAGAAAAACCAAATGCACGGGTATAGTATAGGAGGTACCTTGCTCAATAGTAGTAACTGTGAGAGGGATCTTGGAGTCCCAGTGGAGAATCACTTAAATATGAGCTAGCAGTGTGCTGCACTTGCCAAAAAAGCCAACACAGTGCTAGGCTGCATTAACAGAGGGACAGAATCAAGATCACATGAAGTGTTAATACTACTTTACAATGCCTTGGTAAGGCCACACTTGGAATACTGCATCCAGTTTTGGTCACCATGATGTAGAAATGATGTTGAGACTCTAGAAAGAGTACAGAGAAGAGCAACAAAGATGATCAGGGGACTGGAGGCTAAAACATACAAGGAACGGTTGCTGGAATTGGGTATGTCTAGTTTAATGAAGAGAAGGATGAGGGTAGACATGATAGCAGTGTTCCAATATCTCGGGGGTTGTCACAAAGAAGAGGGAGTCAAGCTATTCTCCAAAGCACCTGAAGGCAGGACAAGAAGCAACGGATGGAAACTAACCAAAGAGAGAAGCAACCTAGAACTAAGGAGAAACTTCATGACAGTTAGAACAATTAATCAGTGGAACAACCTGCCTCCAGAAGCTGTGAAAGTAATACTATGGATGTCCTAAACCAGGGGTGTTAAACTGGTGGCCCACTGGCCGGATGTGTCACATGCAGGCCACACCCACATCTGGCAAAAAACATCACAATATGTTATGATACATCATGTGACACAATTGAGTTTGACACCTGTGTCCTAAACTGATGTCTGCAGGCTGTGAGGATCTTGATGGTGAACAACAAGCTTCAATTGAACCCTGACACTGAATGGCTTTGGGTTTTGAGCCCCTCTGGTTCTGGAACTTTATTATCTTTAGTATTGAACAGAGTCACACTGCCCCAAACAGACCCTGTCCACAATCTGGGGTCCTTTTGAACTTACTATTCTTGCTGAAAGAGATGGTAACCATGGCTAGGAGGGCCTTTGCTCCACTTTATATTGTGCATTAATTGTGTCTATTTTAAGATCAGGAGATCTACACATGACCAGTCATGCCTGGTCACCTCCCATTTAGACTACTGCAATGCACTGTGCTGTACATGGGCTGCCCTTAAAAAGTATCCTGAAACTTCATTTGATGCAAAATGCAGCGATGTGAATAAATATGTGGGTTTTTTGGTAGCAGAAGACATCGGTTTTCTGCTTTACCAGCTGTGTTGGTTACCAGTTTGGTTTGGGGTACAATTCATGGTAGATCTTTAAAATGGTCTTGCCCATTCCCCATACTTTGCCATATATAACAATAAAGCAATGGGTACTTTCCCTTCAAAGATTGAGGGGGACTAACCTACCTCCTTTGAAGATAATAAAGGAGAAACATGCTTTTGCAGATCAGGGGGCTATCATTTTAGAATTCATCAAGTGCAAACATCATGACTATGAGTGCAAAAAGTAAATACCAAGATACACAAAAGGATCCATCTGTTCCAATAGCCTCAACCATTTATGTTTTCCTTGTCATTTAGCAAAATAAATAAATAAATAAAAAAAAGACTATAGGTAGCCTTGACTTACGACCACAATTGAGTCCAACATTTCTGTTGCTAAGTGAAACGTGTGTTGTGAGTTTTGCCCCATTTTATTACCTTTCTTGCTGCAGTTGTTAAGTTAGTTAAATGGTTGTTAAGTGAATCTGGCTTCCCCACTGACTTTGCTTATCAGAAGTTTACAAAAGGGGATTGCGTGACCCCGGGACAGTGCATCCGTCATAAACATGAAGCAGTTGCCAAGCATCTGATTTCTGATCATGTGACCATGGAGATGCCGCAATGTCCTAAGTCACTTTTTTCAGTGACATTGTAACTTCAAACAGACACTAAACGAACTGTTGTAAGTTAAGGACTACATGTAGTTCATTCTAAATGATTTGAATTGCAGAATTTGCACAGTGGATAATGTAAACTAGGTTTGATAGTTAAAAGGAATGCCATGTATGTGTCATTTGTAAAGAAAGGATTTTAAATTTGCCAGTAGACAGTAGAAACAACTGGGGGAGAGGGTATAAATGCTGTACATATATTATGAATATTAAAGCAAAAGAATTGGTGCCAAGTTACACCTCTTACCTTGTTCTGCTATATTTTGTGTATCTTAAGCTCCATCTACATATATTAGCCTAGACAAGTCTTTATAAAGTGTATATAACATAGCAATCCACTTTCTGCCCCTGTCTGAGGTTTGCAGTTTTCCCTACAGTCTGTCTGTGTTCAGATAATCAGAAGCTGAGGATGGAATGACAAATGCTGCATAAAAGCCTCCTAGGTGGCCTTTCAAATAACTTCCAAATCAAATAAAGCATTGATCCGATGTACTGAAACCTTTCTTAAATCCAGCCTGAACTGGTGGAAAATAGGATTTAACTCTTCCCGATCCAGAGGTTTATGTAAAGGATAACTTGCATACAATCTGCTACTGCTATCCATTAAAGTGATGGCTTGGTAATTTGCTGGATTTGTTTTGTTCTCCTCTTTGTATATCGGCACCACCAAACAGAGTAGCTATCTTTGAAAAGCCCACCCCATGGAACTGATATAGGTAAATAATTCCTAGCAGAAGTTGCATTACTTTAAGAAAAATAAATAAATATTTATGGTGGTGCTGTATCTTATCTAAATATTGGTTTTAATTGGTATAAAGGCAAAAATATGCCAGTGTTTTTTCACTGTCTATCTAAATATTAGTTTTAATTGGTAAAAGACATAAATATGTCAATGTTTTTCAACATTAACAACATTAAGAAGTGTGGACTTCAGTTCCCAGAATTCCCCCGTCATCATGAGAAACATTAATCTATGCTAATACTTGATCATGATTGTTTCTACTTCCTCAGGAGCCACTGGGGGGCATTCATATTAATTGGTCATCATTTCCTCATCTTTGGCCAATCACTGCCTGATCTACAAAGATATTTTAGAAATGGTTCACCCAATTTGCAGATGCAATGTGTGTTTCAGCATGTGTGATTCCATTAGACCTCTGTTCATCTCCAAAGTTTATCTACTACAAATAGAGTGTAGAGTTATGTTTTTCCCCTTTCAAGTTATTATAACATTGGCATATATCATTGTTTCTGCAGTTTGTTTCTTGTTCTTATAGCTAGCCTACTATGATGACTCCCCTGGATGCTTCCTCAGATATTTCTTCCAGATGTCAGCTGGAGGAAGATAATAATAATAATAATAATAATAATAATAATAATAATAATAATAATAATAATAATAATAATAATAATAATAATGATGATGATGATGATGATGATGATGATGATGATGATGATGATGATGATGATGATGATGATGATGATGTTGGAAGGGACCTTGGAGTTCATCTAGTCCAACCTCCTGCTCAGACAGGAAACCCTATACCATTTCGGACAAATGGCTGTCCAGTCTCTTCTTAAAAACTTCCAGTGTTGCAGCATTCACAGCTTCTGGAGGCAGGTTGTTCCACTGATTAATTGTTCTAACTGTCAGGAAGTTTCTCCTTAGTTCTAGGTTGCTTCTCTCCTTGATTAGTTTCCATCCATTGCTTCTTGTCCTGCCTTTGGGCACTTTGGAGAATAGCTTGAGTCCCTCCTCTTTGTGACAGCCCCTGAGATATTGGAACACTGCTATCATGTCCCCCCTCATCCTTCTATTCATTAAACTAGTCATACCCAATTCCAGCAGCCGTTCCTTATATGTTTTAGTCTCCAGTCCCCTAAGCATCTTTTTTGCTCTTCTCTGTAGAGTCTCAACATCTTTTTTACATCATGGTGACCAAAACTGGATGCAGTATTCCAAGTATTCCAAGTGTGGCCTTACCAAGGCATTGTAAATAATAATAATAATAATAATAATAATAATAATAATAATAATAATAATAATAATAATAATAATAATAATAATAATAATAATAATAAGAAGAAGAAGAAGAAGAAGAAGAAGAAGAAGAAGAAGAAGAAGAAGAAGAAGAAGAAGAAGAAGAAGAAGAAGTTGGAAGGGACCTTGGAGGTCATCTAGTCCAACCCCCTGCTCAGGCAGGAAACCTTATACCATTTCAGGCAAATGGCTGTCCAGTCCCTTCTTAAAAACCTCCGGTGTTGGAGCATTCACCACCTCTGGAGGCAGGTTGTTCCACTGGTTAATTGTTCTAACTGTCAGGAAGTTTCTCCTTAGTTCTAGGTTGCTTCTCTCCTTGACTAGTTTCCATCCGTTGCTTCTTGTCCTGTTTTCAGGTGCTTTGGAGAATAGCTTGACTCCCTCTTCTTTGTGGTATTAATACTTCAAGTGATCTTGATTCTATCCCTCTTGATTCTATCCCTCTGTTAATGCAGCCTAGCACTGGGTTGGCTTTTTTAGCAGTTGCAGCACACTGCTGGCTCATATTGAAGTGATTGTCTACTAGGACTCTGAGATCCTGTTAGGCATATGGTGTTAGCCTACAATGTTGGGTTGAAAATATATTAACCATGATGTTATGTCTTTAAGATGTTAATTGGCCAATGGGTGTGTAAGTGTTCTCATGGCCATAAGAGGGAGCTAGTAACGTAGCTTCTTTCTCTCTCTGAATTCACTTCTCTCTACTATTACTGTTTTTGCTCTGTTACTGTTATAAACCTGAACTGTGTATTGACCTCTGGACCGGTAAGAAGACTTTGTATTTTGGATTACTCCTTGGACCGTTGCTATTGTGTATGACCTGGACTGTTTATTTTTTTACTTTGCATTTTTGTTCTTACACCACCTTAAAGTAAACTACTTTTCGCTTTTACAACTCAGTGTACTCTTCTGGTTACTGTATGACTCTTACTGCTCTCAGTACCCTTCCTTGTCTGTGCAACTCTTTGGTAGCACAAGGAGACCTCTGCACAACAAATTCCTTATCAGATCCCTCTCACAGTTACTACTATTGAGCAAGGTACCCCCTATACTATACCTATACATTTGGTTTTTCTTGCCTAAATGTAGAACCTTACTTTTTTCACCACTGAATTTCATTTTGTTAGATAGCGCCCAATGTTCAAGTCTGTCCAGATCCTCCTGTATCTTAAGCCTGTCTGCTTGGTGTTGTGTGCAAAGTTGATGAGTTCCCCATTTATCCCTTTGTCCAAATAGTTGATGAAGATGTTGAAGAGCACTGGCCCCAGAACAGAGCCCTGGGGCACCCCACTACACACTTCCTTCCATGTAGATGCAGTTCCATTGAGGACCACACACTGAGTAAGGCCTGTCAGCCAGCTACGAATCCATCTGGTGGTGATTCTGTCTAACCCACATTTTTCTATCTTATCAAGTAGAAGGTTGTGATCTACTTTATCAAATGCCTTACTGAAGTCCAAGTAAATTATATCCACAGCATTCCTCTGATCCACTAATTTTGTCACTTGGTCAAAGAATGCACGATCTGTTTTTGACAAACCCATGTTGGCTTTTAGTAATGCCTTTGTTTGCCTCTAGGTGCTCGCTGATTCGTTGTTTGATTATCTTTTCCAGAATCTTCCCAGGTATTGAGGTCAGGCTGATAGGTCTGTAATTTCCTGGATCCTTTTTTTTCCTTTTTTGAAGATGGGAACTACATCAGCTCTTTTCCAATCCTCTGGTAGTTCCCCAGTGCTCCAGGATCTTTGAAAAATATAGTTCAGTGGTTCTGAGATCACATCTGCCAGTTCCTTGAGAACCTTGTGGTGTAATCCATCTGGTCCTGGTGATTTAAACTTGTCTAGACTGGACAGGTGCTCACTTACCATTGCCTTGCCTATCTTAACTTGTGTTTCTATTTTGTTTTTTATGGCACTATTTTTGATAGCTTGGTTTGTTTTTTCCCTTTGTGTAAAGACAGATGCAAAAAATGAGTTAAATAGTTCTTTGTCTCTGTTGCTTGTCACCTTCTTGCCACTTTCACCCACTAATGGACCAATCATTTCATTCACTTTTTTCTTCTTTTTTACATGTTGAAAGAAGCTTTTTTTTGTTATTGTTGACTTTGGTCACAAGCCTTATTTCATTTTGAGCCTTAGCTTTCCTCACTTCATCTTTGCAGGCTCGGGCTATTTGCTGATATTCTGACTTCGTTACTGTATGTGCCCCTCTTTCCACTTTCTGTACTTGTCCTTTTTATCTTTCAATTTGTCAGAGAGTTCTTTATGCAACCATGCTGGTTTCTTTTGAGAGCTGTTATTTTTTCCTCTTCATTGGGTATTGTGCTAGACTGGGCCTTTATTATCTCACTTTTCAAAATTTCCCAAGCTTCTTGAGTTGTTTCCCCCTTGAGGATTCTCATCCATGGAATCCTTCTCAAGCCCTCTCTAAGTTTATTGAAATTAGCTCTCTTAAAGTCCAGGACACTAGTTTGGCTGTGTTCTATTGTTTATGCTTCCATAATGTTGAATTCCAATATTGCATGATCACTTCCTCCCAAGGTTCCTGTGGCTTCAACACCTTCTATCATTTCATCTTTGTTAGTGAGAATTAGATCCAAAATGGCTAATCCCCTAGTTCCCTTCTCTACTTTTTGGGTAACAAAGTTGTCTGCTAGGTTAGTCAGGAATCTGTTTGATCTTCCACTTGGTGTGGAGTTTGTCTCCCAGTTGATGTCAGGGTAAAGTCCCCCATTACTATTATGATGTGCTTCCTACATACCTTAGTTAGCTGACTAGCAAAAAGTTCATCTATTTCCTCTGTTTGGTTGGTTGGCCTATAGTATACACCTATGGCAATGTCATCCCCCCCCCTTTTATATTGACCCAAATGCATTAAAGTTTATAGTTTTCATTATTGTTGTGCTCTATTTCTGTAGAGATGTAGTTATTCCTTATAAGAGGGCAACTCCACCTCCTCTTTTATTTGCTCTGTTTCTTTTAAATAATTTAAATCCCTTTAGCTGTGTGTTCCATTTGTGGGTTTCATCCCACCATGTTTCCATAATGGCAACAATATCATATCTGTTGTCATTAACCTGAATTTCTAGTTCACCCTGTTTGCTGTTCATACTCTGTGCATTGGTGTATAGACATTTGAGTCCTTTATGTCTGACCCTATGTTTACTTTCTACAAAACCTGTGTGGTGCCTGAGTTCCCCTATTTTCTTACCACCTATTTGGTTAGTGCACTTTGTGTGGCACTCACGAATAGAAGCTTGATTTTGCTTGACAGCAAGGTTGATATTCTTGTCCACACACACATCTATGTTACATGCATTGATAGCCCTATAATTTTTAGATTGGCAGGGACAGGGATGTTCTATATCAATTAACTCACTGTCCCTGCTGTTTAGTTTAAATATTCCTCCAGAAAATCTGTGAACTTATAGCCGAGTAACTCAGTCTCTTTCTTTGAAGGATGCAAACCATCTATTTTGTACATTTTTTCATTGGACCAGTTACAGACATCGTGACTAATATATCCAAAGCCTTCCCCTTTACCCAGGCATATCAGGAGGGGAGTTGGTCAGTGGCTCCAAACAGCCATCTGAGTGTGATCTGGCTGAAACACAGATGCAGCAGGACAGCCCTGAGGCTTCAAGATGGAGAAAGCATGCAGCTGCAGCCAGTCAGGGCTGAGGAAGAGAAATTGCTTTCTGCACCAGATCCAAAAATATGTAGGGCAGAGAAAAGCAGTATCAGCGAAGGTCAGTCAGATTACTTGTGAGGAGGTAGCCTCTGCCCCTCTTGATGGGCTGCACCAGAAATTGGCTACTTAGCACAGTAGACAGGTGGAGATGATGTTGGGAATAATGTGTTCATTTCCTTGCTGTGTGTTCCTGCCTTGAACTTTAGATTGTGTTTTTTCAGCTCTTGCCTTTGCCTTGCCCTGTGGATTTGCCTTTGTCTTGGGAGTTGCCTTTGCCTTTAGGACTAGTGTTGGCTCCATTTGAGTACCTGTGGAACTTATTGGGGTTGAGCTGTTGCTGGCATATGGAATTGCTGGGGAATACCAATTCAGGTTGGAAACTTCAATAAAGACTCTTTATACCTGTAGTGTGTGCTTAAGTGGGATAGCACACCTGCTTACCTTGTTTTGTTTACTTTGTCCTCAATTTTCAGAAATGGCTTAGTGAGAATTTATTCATGCTCTTCTTGTTGGAGCTATTATGACTGTAGAGTAGGAGCAAATTATTTCCATATATCTAGCATCACTAACAAGACTCATCTTCCTTAGACACTATGCCTGATGTATTCTGATTTTATGAAAAATGTCCTCCAGACACCCCACCTTGCTTTAGCATTGACTTGACATGCTAACCATTTGTTGAGAATATGTCCTTAAAACAGATTTTTCATCTCAGGAGCAGCTCAGAAGGGTGGCTGAAACCATATCAAAGTGATTGACATGAAAATAATGTTTTCTATTTAAAAAATACAATATACCTCCTATGCAAACTTTCTGATTTGAGCAGAGGATCTTGAAGGACTTTGATAATCTGCAAGTCTGCAACTGGCCCAGCTAAAGGACCATATCTTCTCCCACCATGGGTCTGTTGTCCCCAATTCGGGTCTGAGCCTGGTGCAGAGGCCGATGAAGAACACCAGACATGAGGTGCAGGTTTTGTTGTCTTTTATTGAAGCGCTCCAAGAAAAGGGATCTTGGCCAAAATTCCAAGGAACCTGAACCACAGAATTAATAAAGTTTTATACATTTTCTCTAAAGTAGAAGGTAGGATATATAAGAAATCTAATCTAATAAACATTTCAATAATAATCTAACAATTATTCTATTGTCTCTAGCTGTCCCTATTCCTAAGCCTTGGCTAATGAATGGTTCAGGAGTTATCTAATACACATCCTATTTGATCCAGGCCATCTCTATCCCTAACTTTTAACTGAGCTTGCAAGATACCTAAGTCTTCTGTTACTTTTATCCAGTGCTTTTTTGTAAAAGAAAAAGGTGCCGGAACTCACACATGTCATACAACCCACCTTGCCTCCCCTACAAGGTTCCATCCAAAAAATGTGCTGGAACTCCATTCTGAGCGTTCTATGAGAAAAAAAGCCCTGGGTTTATCAGCTTTTTAACCACACAGAATTGTTACAATTGTTACACGTGCATATTCTCTGTGAATAAACATTCTTTGTTCTTGCCAGACAAATTCCCCAATTACAGGCTTCCTGGTCTCTTTTGAAGTGTTTGCCTAATCTTGCTTTGTTTTGGGATCCAGCCCATCATGTCTCCGTGCTTCTATGGCCATTTCAGTTTTACCTGAGATAACAGAACCCCCCTGGCCTCCAAACTTTTCTTCTCCCTCCTTTTTAAAAAATGCTTACGGTAGTTAGCAATAACAACTGTAAGGATTATTTTTCTTACCAGTAAACTTGCAGCTGCATCTTAACAGGTAGTCTTTATTTCTCTACCTTTTTGTCCTCTCCAGCAAGCACTTCACCCTCCTTGTTCCTCTCCCTTTGCTTCACTGGTGATTTAATGTGATTCTACCACAAAATCTTCTGGCAGCCCAAGTAGCCCTTGCCCTTCTATGAGGGAAACAACTTAATTTGACTTAATTTGGAGGCACAGCAAGAAGAGCACTGTGGGAGCACAATTTTCGAAGGGAGGAAAGTGCATTGCTGGAAGTGTGGGGAAAAGCCTGTAAACTACAAGTCTATTGTTTAAACTTAATTTCTGATTAATTTCCTCCAAGTGAAGGATAGGCCTATTGGCTTCTCTATCTTCTCTGTGTTAATGTTATCATTTAGAATCATTACCCTTAAAAATCTTAATTTCCTGCTGTGTAAGAAATGTCCCACCAAATCCTCAGGCAGGGTAAGGATTGTATAAATTTTAGAAAACCTGGATGTGGCTTTAACAAATATACACAAAGCTTTGAATGATTGTCTCATCAGATTGAGTAGTTAGGAAGTAAATAGTTAAGCCAATAGTTTAATATATCCACTGAGACCACGTTTTAATCTTGATCCACTCCCAATGCAAACTACCAATTATAACAACAACATCTATGGTTGTTCCAAATTTTCTGATACGTTATTGTAGTTCTAATGTGGATCTAGAAATCAGTGATCATATGATCACTTGGATGTTCCACATCACTAGAAAATATCTCTCCAGCCCAGCTGACTTTCTTCTGCTGATTTCTCATAGCACATTGTCACACAGATGTCATTTAATCATACATGCCTATTCATCGATTGTGGCTGTACTTTTCTCATTTTTATTTATGGATTTAGCAGAGAATAAACCACTGAATAGAATTGTGTTGTCCAGGTGCAAAAAACAATTTTATCTTTTCTCTGTTGCTATTTATCATGAACCTGGAAACCACCAATTTTGCCCACCTTTATTGTAGCTAATCTTTTTGACTTTGAAGGATGAACTTAAGCCAGGCAGAATGTCTCATAATGAGTTGGTTACTGCATTTGAAATAGCATATATTACATTACTCATTCTTCATTCTTTGGAAGGTAAATATCCTATACAAGGAGGCTTGCTTTTAGCCTCTTTTTATTTTTTGACTATCAATAAGGAGACCTCTCTTCCCATTTTGCTTTTAGAATTTAGAAGGTATTCTTTGAGAACTCTACAATCATGAAAATAACTTTGTTTTTTCTGGAGAAATAGCTGACAAAAGAGCCAAACCTAATTGCTATGGAAAAATTTAAAGAGCCTATTAAAACACATCTGCCTCTGTTGCCATTGTAATTCTCCTCCAGGATAACTGTGTTGAAAGATAAATATAAAGTAATTTTGGCTTAGAAGTCTTCGAGTGTCTATGAAACCTGTCATCTATGTGTCCTGATATGGGAAATAGAAAAGAGTCTTATCTCTGTCCCTGTTGTTCTGCCTGGCAACTATCTGAAAAGTGTAAAATTATCTCCTAAATTTGTTTTTCTTTCCATCTGTAAGATGCAGTTAATGTGGCATGGTTGATACAGTCCCAAACCCAATGTGGCAAGCTGGCTGAGGAACTCTGGGAATTGAAGTCCACAAGTCATAAAAGAGCCAAGTTTGAAGACTTCTGGTCTAATGTATGCTTGCACAACAAAAGGGTATAAGAGTGAGTGTTGTGGTTCCCCATCCTCTGTACATTCTGATTGGCTTTCTACAGATAATATATGTAAATAAGGCTGAATCCATGAGAAACAACTCTGTGCAATCCTGATCTGATTTGTTGGTAGGAACTCTATAGGTTTGTATCAATAGAAGTGAAATCTTCTATGTAAATGTGGTACCAATTTGTAGACTTGCCTTGTTTGTCTAGGTAGGTTTGGATGTAGGAGTTTAGGTTCCTTTAGTTAATTAGTTATTTTGTTTAAAATTGCAAGTGTCTTTTTACACTTTTTAAAATTTAGTCCCCAAACCATTGTAAAGAACCTGTTTGGATTGAATATGTGGAATAGAAAGTATTATATAAATAAATACATACTTAGACTGTACATTCTGTTAGAAGAGGGGAAAATTTATGCATGTGGATCACACACTTTTGGGTGACCCAAAAGAGAGGTAAAATAGCATTCCAACCTATTTTTACCTCAATTAGTACATTCATCCACTTTGATTATGGCTGTATTACAAACTATCATCTAGCCAACTTTGATTGATCTAGAAAAGTTAAGTAGGTTTGGATTGAATGGAAAACCACCAGGAAATTCTGAAGACTAGAGCAGAATTTTTTTTAAAAAAAATATCCTGGAAGAAGTCAATAGTAAATAATTGCTGTATTGTTGCCAAGATGTCATGGATCAAGCACAACTTGAAAGAAATTTAACTTTTTTCATGATGGAGAAATAAGGTGTATAGAAAAAAATACCTCACTAATATATAAAACTTTTTATAATGTGGATTTGAGGAAGGCAGAGAGGAATGTCAAGCCATTACAAAAAGATATGAATCCTGAAAAGAAGAAAATGTAAGAAAGAAACCTGAAACAACTGTGTCATGATTAAGATATGTATAAGCTGAAGTAGGAATTTGATAGGCTGAAATACCTAACCACATTAAAGGCCATTTAAGACTCTTAGCAATTCCTGTTTCCTGACCATATTTATCTTAAAGGGCTGACAAACAGTATCATTATTTTAATCATTTGAGCAATTTGCCAGGCAGCAACTGAGATAACAATAGATTGAAAACAACTTCAGTTCTTCCATTTAAAAATGTGGTCCTGATTGTTCTGACATTCAAGAATAAGGTCTGAAACTCTACTTTGCAATATCTTAAACCCAATGTCAGGGGTGAAAAAGCTCTGCTTGTGTGCAATGACAATCTTTCTTTCCTTCTTAGTTATGAATAAAGTTGTTTGCATGATCAGGTGCTTTTATTGAAATTCAGAAGCAGAAAAAGTAACCATTATTTCTTCTTCAGTTTTCCTAAAAATATTTTTAAGGTTACTTGGAAATGATTGATCTGTGTAGAGACTACCTTTTAAAACATATGCAAGTGAATGCAAACAGCTAACAAAATGCTTGACTGGCATACAGTGAAACAAAAAAATGCCTTTAGACAAAGTATTCACTATCCTAAATGTGACAAAAGAGACAATTATAAATTAATCACTTCTTTCCTTACCCATCCACTGCCAATTACCTCTCTAACATTTCACCCAATAGATTTATCTTTTTATATTATTTACTGGCATTCACAAAAGCCATATCTGAATTAGAAAAAAAAAGTCTAGGATCATCTCTCCTGGTGGCATTTTGAAATGTTTTGCTTTTATTTAAAATGCTATCAGATTTCAGACTGAGGCAAATATGTAATTTTTACTATCTTGTGCTTAACAGGTTAACAATTTGCATGGCTCATGCTACAGCAGTATATTAGTAATTTCAACCAATATATTAAATTTGCAGATGACACCAACCTGGCAGGAATAGCCAATACTCCAGAAGATAGGCTCAAGATACAAGAGGATCTGGACAGACTCAAACACTGAGCACTATCTAACAAAATGAAATTCAATGGTGAAAAAAGTAAGGCTCTACATTTAGGCAGGAAAAATCAAGTGCACAGATATAGTATAGGGGGTACCTTGCTCAATAGTAGTAACTGTGAGAGAGATCTCAGAGTCCTAGTGGACAATCACTTAAATATGAGCCAGCAGTGTGCTGTAGCTGCCATAAAAGCCAACACAGTGCTAGGCTGCATTAATAGAGGGATAGAATCAAGATCATGTGAAGTGTTAATACCACTTTACAATGCCTTGGTAAGGCCACACCTGGAATACTGCATCCAGTTTTGGTCACCATGATGTAAAAAAGATGTTGAGACTCTAGAAATAGTACAGAGAAGAGCAACAAAGATGATTGGAGGACTGGAGGCTAAAACATATAGGGAACGGTTGCTGGAATTGGGTATGTGTAGTTTAACGAAGAGAAGGGTGAGGGATGACATGATAGCAGTGTTCCAATATCTCAGGGGCTGCCACAAAGAAGAGGGAGTCAAGCTATTCTTGAGTTAGAACAATCAACCAGTGGAACAACCTGCCTCCAGAAGTGGCGAATGCTCCAACACTGGAATGCTCCACTTTAAGAAGAAACTGGCCAGCCATTTGTCTGAAATGGTATAGGGTTTCCTGCCTGAGCAGTGGGTTGGACTAGATGACCTCCAAGGTCCCTAACAACAACAACAACAACTTCTTCTTCTTCTTCTTCTTCTTCTTCTTCTTCTTCTTCTTCTTCTTCTTCTTCTTCTTCTTCTTCTTCTTCTTCTTCTTCGAAATGCTACAATTTTGTGAGTTTGGAAGGGGAAAAAAAGCCCATGAACAATAGAGACTTCTTCCCAAGTGTTATTTACTAATCCTTGAGCTAGCAAAGTGTAACAGCATAAAAGTTGCTGCTCTCCCTTGGCGATCCTATTCTGCCATAAGCACTGTGCCAAAAGGGTGCTTGTTCACTTATTTCCAGTGTACAGCAGACAATAATAATAATAATAATAATAATAATAATAATAATAATAATAATAATAATAATAATAATAATAATAATAATAATAATAATAAAGTTGGAAGGGACCTTGGAGGTCATCTAGTCCAACCCCCTGCTCAGGCAGGAAGCCTTATACCATTTCAGGCAAATGGTTGTCCAGTCTCTTCTTAAAAACCTCCAGTGTTGGAGCATTCACCACCTCTGGAGGCAGGTTGTTCCACTGGTTAATTGTTCTAACTGTCAGGAAGTTTCTCCTTAGTTCTAGGTTGCTTCTCTCCTTGACTAGTTTCCATCCATTGCTTCTTGTCCTGCTTTCAGGTGCTTTGGAGAATAGCTTGACTCCCTCTTCTTTGTGGTAGCCCCTGAGATATTGGAACACTGCTATCATGTCACCCCTCAACCTTCTCTTCATTAAACTACACATACCCAATTCCAGCAACCGTTCCCTATATGTTTTAGCCTCCAGCCCCCTAATCATCTTTGTTGCTCTTCTCTGTACCCTTTCTAGAGTCTCGACATCTTTTTTACATCGTGGTGACCAAAACTGGATGAAGTATTCCAGGTGTGGCCTTACCAAAGCATTAAAACAGGAATTGCTGTGTTACCTAAGTGTTGTTTTGTTCTCTTCTCATCAAATGTTATCAGCTTTTAGGAAAATATCGCTCTTAACCTGGGACACGGGTGAGGAGATGAGTTCTGATGGATGCTAATTGGTTTTGAGCAAAGTTTTTGCAGAGATGTTTTGAGAAGGAGCCCAACTGTTAGCTGATCAGCTCCTTTTGAACATCAGATTCATGCTATTCTGGAATAGTGCTAAATCTGTGTTCCAAATGAGTTTGAACTGTTGTTCAGCTATTAGATGTAAAGGAAGCTGTGCTGTGAAGAGCAGACTGTCCACCTTAGTCACCACTGTTCAGATGCTGATGAGGCTTATGTTGGTCTCCAAGTTGGGACTGGCGGATAGTAGGGGAGAGCCTGGTTTGGGGAAAAAGCAAAGCCCCTCCTTGTCCAAGGCAGAATGACTTTGGAAGACTATCATAGAGTATTTTTTATCATAAAGAGGACATTATTTTAACACCGGAATAGAAAAGATTGATTTTAAGCTGTCTCAGATATGGACTAGACCAGGGGTAGGCAACCTTGGCTCTTTTTTGACTTGTGGACTTCAACTCCCAGAATTCCTGAGCCAGCCTGGATAAAAGGATATGATAAAAAAAACACTAGAGAATGAACCTGAGGCCATGTCATGAAAAATATTTTACTGGGACATGTTCATGCCAAAACTATGGGAAAATTGACAGCAGCCTTTAAAGTTCACTATGCTCTAGTCCTTTATTATGATTTGCGTGTGCTGCATAAGGGTACAATTTTAAATGTTCTCCAATGCATACATTGGAGCATACATAGTGGTGGGATTCAGCAGAAGCAGTAGCTAATTTTTTGTTGCCCAGTCCGGAAGCGACATCCACACAGAGAACCGGTTGTTCACATATTTGAATCCCACCACTGAGCATACAGACCTGCATTTGTATAACGGAGGAACCAAATTCCACTTTGCATATTTCATCTGAAGAGTTTAATTGTATGCTGCTAATCTTGTGCTTTCCATCCTTTGCTGATTTCCATTTATAAACATGTCTAGCTTCTTATTACTGGCATATTTTTGTGTACATTGTGGCTAAAAAGTTATTAAAAATTGTTCTTCGTTTTATACGCTATACTACATAGGATTTCAGTACCTTAATTTTTATTTTTAACAGCAAAATCTATGGCTTCATCTTATACCTCACAGTTATTGTGGACTCAACTGAAGTTTTCTAAGCAGCATTTGATAAGCCTAACCTATAACCTGGCTCTGACACCATTTGGGAGATTACTAGCTATTTCCCATCATGAATTGTTGAATTGTACTTATAAATATAGATTTGGCACCATAGAAATAGCAGTAGATAGCATAAAAAATCAGATCATGCAAAACAAGTTTGTTTAAATATTGGAAGTGAGAAGAACTTGTGGCTTTGTTTTTGTTTTTTGCTTTTTAGATATAACATCTCAGTATGAGTGATTTTTGCCTCAGCTGGAAGGGAGAAATTAAAAATAGGCATCATATAAGAAAAGATACATATGAATGCACACTTCAAATTTTAAGGCGGTAGATGTAAAATCAAGCATATGAGATTTTTCTTTTTTTATTATTATGGGTGACCTAATTCTATAAATTAATCAGTTAGAAATAAGCCATTGAGCGATACACAGAAATATGAGTACAACTAAAACTGAAAATCTTTTAAAAAATTGTGTGTCTGTTTTGCCTGCATAATAAGCATGGATGGGTTTGCTAAACAGCAGCATTAACTTCCCTTACCCCTGAAGATATCCTAGAATCTATCATGAGAAGAATTTTATTACTTCGCATATTTTTATAGAAATCTTTCAAAATGTATAAAGTTGAACATAGACAAATGAGAATTAATTTTAAAAATCTAATGGATTTTTCCACCTGGGGAAGCTTAATGTGGTCCCGTCTCTAAAGGGAATACTGAATTTAATGATGTACTGTATGTGTGAAATAACTCAGAGTTTACTGTAGTACATAAACAAAGCCTTTTTCAATATTCTTTAATGTTATTGGCAGGGCTTTTTTTCTCATAGAACGCTCAGAACAGCGTTCCGGCACCTTTTTTTTTTTTTTTTGCAAAAAAACAAAAACAAAAAACAGCTCCCTTATTGGCTTTCCTAAGCCTATTGCAGGGCTAAGCAATCTTGGCTCTTTTTTATGACTCGTGGACTTCAACTCCCAGAAATCCTGAGCCAGCCATGCTGAGGGGAAAGAGTGAGGTTTCCAAACTGAGCCATGCTGCTCAGGAATTCTGGGAGTTAAAGTCCTTGAGTCATAAAAGAGCCAAGGTTGCCTACCCTGCACTAGAGGAGGACATTAAAATTATTTACAGGATTACTTCTTTAGGAACTAAACTTTTAGAATCTAAAACAGCTAATTCAAAAAAGCCAACAGGAAAGAACCTCACATTTTCCATCTGCTTCTGTCTTTTGGAAGGTAAAATTAGATAACAAAACAATGTATTTCTTATGTTAACATCTCTGCAATGAAATCAAAGGTAACAGGAAAGAAATGAGAAACTATTTTGAATCTATAACCATCAATTACAACTAAACCACTTTAAATTAAACAATTCTTAAGAATGAAATATTCTTAATTTGGACTTTACTTTTACTTTTTGGACTGTTGTGTGTTTTGAAAAATAGATTATTTAGAATCTAGTTTTGTTGCACTTCAGTCTTTAAATAATTAACCTAGTATATACATAACAATATATGATGTTTTCCCTGGTGAGCTTAACATCAATAAGAACATTAATTAAAAAGGCTAAAATAATTTTTGGTGGTATTATCTGTATATTAAAATTTTGGACAAGCAGTGATCATGTATCCTAGCAAAAGATGTTACATATGTGCATAAGTGTAGTCAGTAGCATATGCCTTTTTAAAAATATCAAACATGCAAAGAAACAAAAATAAGTCCAAAATATCTGTATTACATCCAGAAATGCCAACTTTGCAACCAATATTTCTCATCCATAAGTATGGCACCCTAAGGATACCTGCATACATGTAAATGCTACTCTGGGATCAGTAATGCAGCAGGGATTGCTTTTTCCTTCCAGTAACATATACAGTACCTAAAATCAGTTTATTGCATTTGGCAATTGTACTAAAAAAAATCTCATTGTCAACCAATATAATTCATTGAATTTGAAATAAGTGAAAAATTGATTTAAATTATTTTATTAAAACAAATTAATGGCAATTCTTTTATAAAAAGTTGCCTCAAACAAAATGAGTTTGACATGCCTGCTCTAGATAGTTGAATGCTCCAAAATAAATTCTAAACCAGGCCTGTACATGCAGCCTACCAAGCACCCTTGGACACAGCACAGACTTTAAAAAAAAAGTAATAAAATCACCACCAGTGCCCTGAAAGTCATGTTGCCTAGTGCCTCCATGGCTTACCATGACCATGAGCTCCAACAATGTAGATGCTCCTCTAGTCACCAAATCATTGATTAGCCCACCAGCATTCCTTTGCAGACCACAAAGATTTTTAATTTATCAGTGTGGGCCTTTCACTTCTACAAGTTGCACAGATCTCTTCTAGATTTTCCTCTTGCCTTTCCGAATTAACTCCTTGGTCTGTCACTGAGCAAGAATTGACTTTGTAGGGAAGCATATTATCATTTGATGTATATTTAACATATGTTCTACTTTTATTTACCAATTATATAATATTTGTATGCAATCCACATGGCGAGGTTTGGGGCAACTTATAATAGAAAAAAATATATTTTTAAAATCATAAGATTAAAACATAAAAGCAGGGATTTTTATCTCATAGAACGCTCAGAATGGCGTTCCAGCACCTTTTTTTGCACACACACAAAAAAGCTTTTGCACAAGGTATGCTACTCCCTCTATTGGCTTTCAAAAGCCAATAGAAATTGCTGCTGAGTGCGCCAAAAGACCTGGCTGGCAAATGTTGCACCGGCAAGTTGTCTGCAGTGAAAGCGACTAGGCAGGAACTTTTCATCCCTCTCTGCTGCCCAACTATACCATCTCAACTAGGTAAGTAAGAGAGGACAAGGAGTGGGAGGTGGGTTCTGCGGAGTCCATGTGCACTCCTTCCTTGTGCTCACCCGTGTCAGCCAGGCTGGTGGCTTACCTGGTGCTGGACCTGTGCCACCATCGCCTCGCCCTGCGCGCCTAAGTGGCTGCCCTGCATCGCCTGGCCCGCACCACCTCCGCTGCCCACCCCGCGCAGCCCTGCCATATAGAGTGGGCCCTGCTGCTCCCACAGCACCAGCCGTGCCGGCTCTGGCCCCGGGGGGGGTAGCCCACTGCCAACACCCCTTGCACCCATGACCGCAGCAGAACTGCCCCCCCGCCCCCCGCCTCCTGCGCCCACCAAGATGAGAGTTCTGGCACCTTTTTTTTTTTTTTTTTTTTAGAAAAAAAGCACTGGTTATTGGTATTCTTGTACTTACTTACTTAACACAATCCACTGAAGTTGGTTAAGCTGAGAAGCAAGCATACACATGTAGTTGTAAACATTGTAGTATTGATTGTACACATGCATCTTCAAAAAATAAATCTGCAAAAGATAAAAAAACAACACCAGTCCTTATGAGCCAGCACATGTATTTTATTTTGTGACACACAAAGACTGTTTCAGGAAATTAATAGTGTGTAGGAGCATAGATGAAAAACGTTAGAGCTCTTTGGATTTAATTGCAGTGAACATTGTAAAGCAGCATCCCAGCAGTTATGAGACTATAGTTATATATTTTCAAAATATTTCAGTGTTTTTAAGTCTCTAGGGATCATTCACATAAAAGGAATCTTAATACATAAAATACATTGTTCATAATGAGCTAATAGATCTTACCCTGCAATGCTATGGGGGCTAGGTATTTGTATACGGGGTGGAGAACAGTGCTGCAAATGATGCCACATAGTATCAGTGACCATTCGCAGTTACAAAAATGATGCAAAAATAACGTTATGACCAATCCTCACATTTATGATCTTTCCAGATCTGAAAAGCAAAAGAAAGGAAGCTGTTTCACTTAGGGACTGTTTTGTTTAACATCCAGGTTGCTAGTTCCAATTGTGGTCACTAAATGAGGACTTTTGTATTGCTATTCTAGCTGCACAAATATTAACATTAAGTTTTAGAATAAAAATAATGAAGTAAAATATGTAATAATCACCTCATTTAAATGTTGGAGCAAAAATTAATATATGATCTGGTCTTATTTTGGGGGAAGTACTATAGTTCTTTAGCTCATGGAAGTTGCAAACCTCTGCTGTTTCTCATCTTCCCCTAGAATTTTTCAGTGCTACTATAACTATTTCTAAGTGCCTGAAAGTTGCAAAAGTGAAGATCTGTTTTGATTTTTAGATTCCTATATGAAAAATAAAACACCTTTTGTATTGTCAAACAATGCTAATAGAGTTTGCAAAGCTATTAAATTAAAAAAAATATAGCCATGGAGTAATGAATTTTTCTGACACATCACATTTTATACAGAGATTTGGAAATATCAGTTAATTTTAGATCTTACTTTTGAATACTATTGCTAATAAGAACAACAGCTATCAAGATTTGAAAAAAAAAGGATATTTTTGCTTTGAGCAAAGCTTTCCAAAGATGTTAAATAGAGAAGCTATATTTTAAATCTGGAACAAATATTGACTTTCAGAAATGAAGAACGTATTTAATAGAAGCATCAAGAAGCACGAACATGTTCATAATATTATGACTTTATTTCAAATGCTGTTTAAACAGAATTTAACCATTCTAATTTAGTAGCTATAAAACTAAATGTATTAGGCCTTTTAAGGACAGAACACTGTATTTGATTGGATTATTTAAAAACTATAGTCAGTAGTTTGGTTGAATGCAGAGCTAGGATTTTTTTGGAGATTCTTTCTTGGATTTAAAGGAATAGGGGTGGGGATGTCTGGAAGCATTATCTGGTATAGAATGCTGCAGTATAAGTAGTTGTGTACGCTCCCAAACACACATGTTTCATATGTATTTGGAACTTTTGAGCCAGTGTGGACTCTTAGCAACACCTGGACAAGTCCCTGCAGTTTCCATGGCCAGATTTCAGAAGCATTTTGCTATTGCCTCCTTCTTCCTAAGACTGAGAGACATAGTACCTGGCCTAAAGTCATCCAGCTGGCTTCATCTTCTAAGACAGGACTAGAACTCTCAGTCTCCTGATTTCTCAGTAGTCTTGTATCTTAATCACCACACCAATTTGGCTCTCCAATCTGTTATACCAAACACATGAGAGTGAACATATTTAGATGAATTGGGAAGAAGAGGAAACCTTTTCGGATAATGGACTGCTCATTCAGTAGCTTAGAATGTTTTAAAATTCTTATTATAGTAGTGTACATGCTGGTTGTGTGTGTAGATTGTTTCCCCTGGTATAAATAAAAGCTGTAAAATGTTCACATAGAGATGGGTTATTATTTTCTTATTGGATGTGCCAAGAGAGGGGGAAACATTTTGGAGTTCCCTCTGTTTGTGCAGATTAGCAGGTTAGCAGGCTTGAGAGGAATAAATTCTATAGGAACTGGATGAGCTGGCAAATCTCAGGGATTCAATTTTCAAATTCAGGAACAGCTTCAGCAGTAGAGCTAGGATTACATTTTCTACAGGGAAGAGGATTTAGTGAGTGTCTAGCATAATTATGTGGAAGACTGCATTGTATGTTTAGCTGAAATAACATTAGGGTGTTTTGTTTGTTTGTCTGTTGTGCTTTCAGCTCATTCTTGATTCCTAGCAACTATAGCAAAGTATTGTTTAGATGCAGGCTCAGATTGGAAAAGTCCATATTTTAGCCATGGATTAGAGAAGACTCTGTCTGTCAGGACTGCCATCCAGCTTTGCTTTGCTAGATGCCACTCTGCCATGAACTATTGGGTGGGAGGGAGTTGGGGGAAAGGGGGAAAGAAAAACTAAGCACCATGCAGTCCTGAGATGTTGGCCCATCACACCAAGAGCCTTGGTGGAGCAGTGGGCTAATGCCTCCTTAGGTAACACCAGCTGCCTGCAATTAGTGCAGGTTCGAGTCCCACCAGGCTCAAGGTTGACTCAGCCTTCCATCCTTCCAAGGTAGGTAAAATGAGGACCCAGATTGTTGGGGGCAATTAAGCTGACTTTGTAATAATGCCGCTTGGGTGTGAAAGCCCTAATAAGCAGGCATATGCATAGAATGAAGGCTACTGCTAAGTTTGTAAGCCGCCCTGAGTCTTCGGAGAAGGGCGGGATATAAATGGAATTAAAAAAAAAAAAGGCCACAGGCTGGGAAATGGAATGTAATGGCTAGCTATCCAGCCTGCCTTTGCAAAGACAATTAACCAAAACACCTTCTTCAAATGTAACTGGACAATTGGGAGATAAGACAGGGGAGGAAGGAAAGGGGTAAAGTTAACTAGGAGACTTTCACGCACAAAACCTCAGTCCTGGCTTTGCTTTACTGTAATCACCTGGCTTTTTAGTAAAAGAATTCTTTTTGCTACACATGGAATCGAACATTTATTTTTTTCCCTAGAAGACCAGGCTGGGGCAGCCTGACACTTGTATGGCAGAGAAATAGCTGAAAAATGGAAGAAGTTTGTCTTTGGAGCTAACATAGTCCCCCATTCATTTAGTGACATTCAAAGTTACAAAGGCACTAAAAAAAGTGACTTATGACTGTTTTTCACACAACTGTCGCAGCATCCCCATGGTCATGTGAGCAAAATTCAGACACTTGGCAACTGGTATGTATTTGTGATGGTCCTCACTTTCTGACAAGCAAAGTCAATGACTTAACAACCGTGTTACTAATTTAACAGCTGCAGTGATTCATGTCATGACTGTGGCCAGAAAAGTCGTAAAATGGGCAGAACTCACTTATCTTTCTTGCTTAGCAATGGAAAGTTTGGACTCATTTGTGGTCATAAGTTGAGGACTACCTGCAGTGATGTAACTGTAAGAATAACACAGTGAGACAAAATGTGAGTATCATGATAGTCATGAGGTGAGAAAACAATACAGCAAGTGAAATAGCAATAGCAATAGTACTTAGACTTATATACCACTTTACAGCACTGCTTTAAGCAGTTTACAGAGTCAGCATATTGCCCCCAACAATCTGGGTCCTCATTTTACCGACCTCAGAAGGGTGGAAGGCTGAGTCAACCCTGAGCCCATAAGAATCAAACTGCTGAACTGCAGGCAGCTGGCAGAAGTAGCCTGCAGTACTGCTTTCTAACCACTGCACCACCAGTGAGAGATGAAAGAGAAAATTGGAAAAATAGATCAAGATTAAAGGACAGATATGAAGGTATTCTGGGAGAGAAACATTAGAAGATGAGACCTGATAAACTGGACCCAGGTTTGGAAATTATCTTTGCCATCCCTGCAAGTGACTGATATCTGTCTCCTTTCATATCTCCCTCTGCCCATCAGCATCATAATATCCTTGCTTGCTCTCTCTCCTTCAGCTATACCAGCCTCGCTTATTTTCTTCCCTCAGGGCTAATGGGCTTATTATCACCCAAAATTCCAACTACTGTACATAGTGAGGTAGTTGGCACCAGCTTCAGGAATGCTTCTGCGCTGTTATGAATTCAGCAACACCTTAGTCTAGATTACCAGCTAACCCTTCCCCCATCTTCTCTAACAATACACCAATTCATACCGCACCATCCCCACGTACCTTGCATTCACTAGGCAATGGAGCAGGGCTTTTTTCCTCATAGAACGCTCAGAACGGCGTTCTGGCACCTTTTTTTTATGACTCAGAAATCTTGAGCCAGCCACACTGAGGGGAAAGAGAGAGGTTTCCAAGCTGAGCCATGCTGGCTCAGGAATTCTGGGAGGTGAAGTCCTTGAGTCATAAAAGAGCCAAGGTTGCCTACCCTGCACTAGAGGAGGACATTAAAATTATTTACAAGGTTACTTCTTTAGGAACTAAACTTTTAGAATCTAAAACAGCTAATTCAAAAAAGCCAACAGGAAAGAACCTCACATTTTCCATCTGCTTCTGTCTTTTGGAAGGTAAAATTAGATAAAAAGTAATCTATTTCCTATGTTAACATCTCTGCAATGAAATCAATAAAGGTAACAGGAAAGAAATGAGAAACATTTTTCTCAATGTAATATGTCTAATTTAGCTGATGCTAGAAAAAAAATAGTATCTTTTGTAGACTCTTGAAAACTATTTTGAATCTATAACCATCAATTACAACTAAACCACTTTAAATTAAACAATTTTTAAGAATGAAATATTCTTAATTTGGACTTTACTTTTACTGTTTGGACTGTTGTGCGTTTTGAAAAATAGATTATTTAGAATCTAGTTATGTTGCACTTCAGTCTTTAAATAATTAACCTAGTATATACATAACAATATATGATGTTTTCCATGGTGAGCTTAACATCAATAACAACATTTATTAAAAAGGCTAAAATAATTTCTCGTGGTATTATATGTACATTAAAATTTTGTTTAGTCACAATCTTTCACTTTTCACATTCTGGACAAGCAGTGGTCATGTATCCTAGCAAAAGATGTTACATATGTGCATAAGTGTAGTCAGTAGCATATGCCTTTTTAAAAATATCAAACATGCAAAGAAACAAAAATAAGTCCAAAATATCTGTATTACATCCAGAAATGCCAACTTTGCAACCAATATTTCTCATCCATAACTATGGCACCCTAAGGATACCTGCATACATGCAAATGCTTCTCTGGGATCAGTAACGCAACAGGGATTGCTTTTTCCTTCCAGTAACAGATTGCTGGGAAATACCAAACATGGCCTTGAGAATTCCAATGTTTGTTACAAATTTTTCTGGATGTGGTTGGAAAGAGGCTGTTTGGCACCGGAGACCACTGCCATGAGGAACAAAGCTTTGGGTCGGGGTTCGGAGCAGCTGTGGGTGGGGGCTCAGCACGGGCTGCGGCATGGCAACTGCAGGGAGGGGAATCCCCATGGCGGCTGTGGGGAGGGGAATCCCTGCGGCATGTGGCTCCGAGCCGCAGGGGTGGGGGTGCAAAGGACAGGCAACGACACCGTAGCAAGACACCGGCATCGCTCCCAGTGACAGCACCTCTGAGTTCCGGCACCTTTTTTTTTTAGAAATAAAGCACTGCAGTGGATTATGTGTGTGTTGGAAGCTAAAAACTCCAAAAGAGTGAGATTAATTCAGGGTGCTATCATGCAGTCCTTACTGTCATCCAAGGGAAAATAGTTATAATCCATTCACTAATAACACCCCCCTCCCCCAAATGGTATAATCTAAAGATCAAAACACAATAGTCATTAACTATTCAGATAGCAAGGACAAAACAACCTTGGACACAGGAAGAATATAAAAATTGGTACAGGTGCCAATGTATCAGGAGCTATCATTTTTATGTCTGATTGGATTTTTATTTATGTTCAAATAAAAAGAAAAAAAATATCAGAAGCTTTGTGTGTGTTAGAGTTGCTAACTGATTCCTAGAAACCAATATCATTGTGACCTTATAATTTGATTGTTCCAGTGTTGGATATTCATTCATGAAAATTTATCCCCCCCCAATGTAGCTTTTTAAAGTTATCTGAATAATCATGCAACTTGTATTTAATCCCAGGATGTATCTGGATTAAAATGAATGGTTGATTAATACTTTGTGATAATCTATCTAAACATCGTAGAATTCTTTTTAATTAATAGGGAATATATTCAAATCAAGGGACACAGTGGCTCAGTGGGTTAGGATGGTGAGCTTGTCGATCAGAAGGTCGGCAGTTTGGCGGGTCAAATCCCGAGTGCCGTGTAACAGAGTGAGCGCCTGTTACTTGTCCCAGCTTCTGCCAACCTAGCAGTTCGAAAGCACGTAAAAATGCAAGTAGAAAAATAGGGACCACTACGTTGGGAAGGTAACAGCGTTCCATGCGCCTTTGGCATCTAGTCATGCCGGCCACATGACCATGGAGACGTCCTTGGACAAGCGCTGGCTCTTCGGCTTTGAAACAGAGATGAGCACCGGCCCCTAGAGTCAGAAACGATTAGCACGCATGTGCGGGGGAACCTTTACCTTTACCTTATATTCAAATCACATGTGCCCAATATGTCATAATCAGTATTAAGGAACCAGAACTCTGTGTACTTGCAAAAAAGCAAACAAGTTTATGTATTAAAATTAATATTGTTTATAAAAGGGAAAACCATTTAAAATACATAGTGATTATACTAAGAGATAATACAGAAGAAAAATCAGAATTCAGAGCTAATGTAAAGTCATTGTTATTATTAACACTATAAAGTGCAAGCTAAAGAATCTGCACAGTGTCCAATTTTATTCCTCTTTCAGAGACTGACCTTAAAGGCTAATGTTGGAGCATTTTACATTGCTTAGACTGAGAATGTGGGTAACATTTCTATTATATTCTTCCTAAGGGTGGTTTTCCTTTTTTGTAAGTCAGCCATTGTGTTCTGGAAAAGCTTTAGTATAAAATGAAATCTGACCATTATGCTAAAAGACATGGATAATACAATTTTGCTATTTGTTAATGAACATGTCCCATATCAAATGTATAATGAAGTGATTTATAAATATGAACGAATTAATTAGAGATGAACTAAATCTTAAAGGATCAAAGTTTGAGTAGAGACAGAATAGAACAATATTTGGAATTCATTGGTGAATTCCCCTACTTAAGAACTTTACAAACATTAACTAATTGAAGTTGTAACCTTGTTAAGAATTTTAAATGCACAAAGCTCCTATTAAAAGTTATAAAATATAGTCTAATTCTTTTAATGCTAATCAGCAACAATAAAAAAATAACCTGTTGATATATCAAAACTGCTTGCCGTTGAAATATGGACTGAAAACTGCCCAAATGGATTTTATTTATTGCTTATCATGATGCTTCTGATATTTGATATATTCATGTATCTGGTCCAAAATAAACCTCGCTGAATACTAAGTATCCATATATACAACAGATGGTAACAGGTGTCTTTCCAGATGACCCCCAAGTGACATCAATGTTGCCAATGTAATGAAGTGCATGGGTAACCTTGAGGAAAGTGGAAAAGAGATCCTGCCTAGGAAACAATCAGAGAAGGGGCACAAAAGCCTGTAAGTGCTTAACACTGCAGAAAGAAACTTAGAAATAACACGTCCTAATACATCAAGTAATAGTGGCAGGCAGGTTTAGGTTTCAGACCTGAATTCTAAAAGATATGTTAATATAGCTTTACAATAAAGTAGATTGAGCTCATCTATATATGTTTCCTGTCTAGTTTACCTAAAAGACTGACAAAGAAATCTTTAATATGGGGGAATGCTTAGGGTTGCAATAATTTTGTAACTTACAGTCAGTTTTGACTCCTGGCAACTGCCTGGATATATCCCAATACTTTTCTTGGCAACATTTTCAGAAGTGATTTGCCACTGTCTCCTTTCTAGGGGTGAGAAAGAGAGATTGACCCAAGGTCACCCAGCTAGCTTCATGCCTAAGGTGGGACTAGAAGTCAAAGTCTTCTGGTCTCTAGCCAAGTGCTTTAAAACCACCATACCAAACTGGCTCTTTTTGAACTAATAATTACAACATTTTTTACACAATTATTCAGTCCAAGGATTACTGTCTTCTGATTTCCATTGAAAATGGAAAGTGTAAATCAAATCAATTAACTTCAAAACAAATTGAAAAACTTTCTCTGAAATTTCCAACCCAGAATACAATTATGTTCATCCTTTGAATCCAGCTCAGGTTTCTAGACCTAGAGGTGACATTGTATTTTTCCTAATTTGAAGGGCTTTAAGGATCACTACAATTCAAACTATTGGTCCATTCTCAGTTAGCCTCAGGGCTTTTTTTTGTCATAGAACGCTCAGAATGGAGTTCCGGCACCTTTTTTTGGATGGAACCTTGTAGAGTAGGCAAGGTGGGTTGTATGACATGTGTGAGTTCTGGCCCTTTTTTTTTTTTTACAAAAAAAGCACTGCTTAGCCTCCATTAAAAACCACATGAAATACCTACCTAGTTTTACTAAATAGGAAATGTGTAAACACACATAAATAATATTATATCTATACCAGACTTTTGTAAATTGGAGTGGCCCTGGGAACTTTAATAAAAATAAGAAACGGAAATACCGGAATATGTGTGCAGATGTAGATACTACATTCTCTACTGAATTAAATTTGAACAATTCTGGTACCATAAACAGAATTTCAGTGACCCAATTGTATGTTTTGATTTTTCAGCTAAGATAGAAGCTGCTTTTGTTGGGCAAACAATAAGAGAGTAAGTCATAAATTATTTTTTTTAACGGAATTAATTAATATACAGGAGAAGAGTACAAAATCCAAGTCTTTCAAATCCATGGATTGTGGTAGCTGTTTGGTTATACATCAGTAAATTGTTTCCTGCAGATTCTGTATTTTGCATGAACCCAAAACTCATTTGTAATTCAGTTCATACAGATCACACTGATCAATATTATAATGTGCGTGCAGAGAATTACACAAGGCTTTGGTTGGGAAATGAAATTTAACTGAAACAGAACTTGAAATTCTACTAAGGAGAATTTTTGATCCTACAATATGAGGCATCACTCAGTTCAGATAGCTATGAAGGAACTGAAATTTGAAAACATACTTTCAGAATAATTACTCATAAGTAATATTCTCTCTCTCTCACACACACACATCCACACCCACACACAAAAGCTCTCACAAATTACTTACACTTTCAAATGTCCAAATGCGACAAGCCAAATTTCTTTCTAAAAAGTCTGTGTTGCTCATACTTTTTATAGTTATGAAACTGGCCTTTTATGAATTAAGCAAAATGAATTTAATTATGTAGGACCACCTCAGAAAGTGTCTCTTTGGTATAATTATATAACTAATTCTGCAGTTATTAATGGAGAGCAGAATACACTGGTAGAATGTATCCTTTTAACACCATCTGAGGTTTGAAAGGTTGCAAAAAGGAAAGTTATGCTACAGGAACTTATCTGCTAATTAGTTCTCTTATTTTCTACTCTGGAAAAAAATGTAACAGGAAAATTGATTTTTGCTATCAAAATCTCAACTATATAGCAGGTATCAATATATACAGCAGAGGCCTACAATAAAGCTGAACTGTATTTTCATTTCTGTGTCTGTGTCTAAGATACAGTGGTCCACATTATAGCCCAGCTCAACATGAGCTTGTATATTATTCTATTAATTTATCTTTTGCACCTATGGATGATCCAGAATTCCTCTAGTATACTCAGAAGGCAACCAAACCTCAATCCTAATAAATACTTACATATTAATGCAAAGGTCTTTAAGCATATGTAAATATTATGGCAACATTTACTCTTCAATATTATGTATGACCTTGCCCCCAAAATGTGTATACAGAGTTAATTCAGGATTAATTTGAACTCAAGCAAGACATAACTGCTGTTTCTCCATAAGTAATCTCTATTGGCTCCAGTAATAAATTCTTATTGGGGTGACAGTCTGCATTGGAAGAGTAGCTCTATTGCTATGGGCTCTTCCTAATTCACAGCTATTGCTTGATAAGTAGGTAGAAGCCATAATTGGTGTGTGTGTCTGTCTGCCCAGTTGGGTTGATGCATCAGTTGCAACCCTCTCTAACGTGTGGTGGACTGGGCTAACTTCACTCACTTAGATTACAATGAGTCTGTAAATTGCTTTGAGGTCAATTTGGACCACAATTAGTACAAAATGTAGCTACCTGTATATCACCAAATCAGCCATTATAATTGTATAGCATTTGTTTTATGATATATCCGTTATTTGGTACAGTTCAAGTTCTGGTTTTGGTCTATGTGATTTGGTATCAAAGTATTTATCAAACTGTCTCCTTTGTGCAAAAACGGCTCAATCAGTTCCTCCAATGTGAAGTTGTTATCAAGATCTATTAATGGTCACCAAGTAGATGAAGTGAAGGAAGCCAGGGTTTGCAGGCAATGTTTTTCTTTTGCAATATATAGCCAACACTCCAGAAGATAAGCTTAACATACAGAAGGAATTTGACAGACTTGAACATTGGGCATTATCTAACAAAATGAAATTCAATGGTGAAAAAAGTAAGGTTCTACATTTAGGCAAGAAAAAACAAATACACAGGTATAGTATAGGTGGTACCTCGCTCAATAGTAGTAACTGTGAGAGGGATCTCGGAGTCGTAGTGGGCAATCACTTAAATATGAGCCAGCAGTATGCTGCAGCTGCCAAAAAAGCCAACACAATGCTAGGCTGCATTAACAGAGGGATAGAGTCAAGATTACGTGAACTGTTAATACCATTTTACAATGCCTTGCTAAGGCCACACTTGAAAACTGCATCCAGTTTTGGTCACCATGATGTTAAAAAGATGTTGAGATTCTAGGAAGTGTACAGAGAAGAGCAACAAAGATGATTAGGGGACTGGAGGCTAAAACCAATGGTGGGATTGAAATACCTGAACAACCAGTTCTCTTATTGGATGCAGGCCTGGGCCTCTGAGGCCTAGAATGGACTTCCGGATTTAGCTACTGGTTTGCTGAACTGGTGCAAACTGGCTGAATCCCACCACTGGCTAAAAAATATAAGGAACAGTTGCTGGTGGGCTTCCGGTTTCCTGTGAGCAGCGAAGCAGTTAAGGGATTCAGAATGCTGAGCCCTTCAGCTGAATTTCTTTCTGTTTGGGGGCCCTAAATGGGCCAGGAGCTGCCCCGGAGAGGTGGCAATGAAGGAAGATAGTCCCAGGGACCTAGTAGAGATGGCAGTCTCCCCTATCAGTCTAGGAGAAGCCTTACAGAAACCAAGAGAAGAAAGGCTAGCTAACTCCATTGTCTAGCCCAAGCTGCAAACAATGAAAGTCAAAAGCTCTACTTTAAGCTGATTGTAAACAACATGTTTGAATCTGGGTAAGAATACTGATTTTCTCTATCCTATCTACTTTCTTGAAGAAGAGAATTCCCAAAGCAAAAGACCTCTGAGAGACAGAAGGAGGGTTTCCCCCCCCCACCTTTTGGCTATTGGAAGCGGCGAATTTCACCCTTTAGGGAGGGAAAAGATTAGAAAGATCTGAAAAATGAACCAATGCTGACACCTACTGGTGGACAAAGATTATTTGGAGACAAATTTCTGCCTCTGACCTTCAAAGTTCTCAATAAACACAGCTGTTTAGATAAAGTGAGACTTACAAATCTGAGGGAAAAGAAACAAAGAAAAAAAAACCTTTTTTATGAACTCTCTGGATTGTACACATCTATTTAATTTTGACTTCAAAGCCATTTCCAAAGGGGGGAAAAGGAAAAAAAATCTGGACTTTTGGTCATTATGGAAAATCAGAGACTTAGAGAAAATACTTACCAAGAGGCAATGAATACAGTTGCTGGAATTGGGTATGTCTAGTTTAATGAAGAGAAAGATGAGGGGTGACATGATAGCAGTGTTCCAGTATCTCAGGGGCTGCCACATAGAAGAGGGAGTCAAGCTATTCTCCAAATACTTGAAGGCAGGATACAAAGCAATGGATGGAAACTAACCAAAGAGAAGAACCTAGAACTAAGGAGAAATTTCCTGACAGCTAGAACAATTAATCAGTGGAACAACCTGCCTCCAGAAGCTGTGAATGCTCCAACACTGGAAGTTTTTAAGAAGAGACTGGACAGCCATTTGTCTGAAATGGTATAGGCCAGGGTTTACTGCCTGAGCAGGGGGTTGGACTAGATGACCTCCAATGTCCCTTCCAACTTTATTATTGTTATTATTAAAATCTAGGCTCTCATGCAGATCACATTCTGTTAATTTATCACTCAAGATATTACTGTCATGCCACAAATGTTTTGCCCAATACAAAAATCTAGGTAAACCTACTACATCTAAAAGGTTTTAAGGAAAACTGTAGGACTCATGAAAAATGCTATAATGTTTTTACATGTCTCATTTGCCCCTGAATTTGTAGGCTATTTTGAAATCTTCTGCTTCAATTTAATTTAATTTAATTTAATAATATTTCTATACCGCTCTTCTCCCTGAGGACTCAGGGCGGTTCACAGGGCAAAAGTAAAATACAAAATACAAACATTAAAAAGAGATTAAATGATTGCCCAAGTTAAAACAATTAATATACAATTATAAAACCCCAAAGATCAAATTAAGAATACAAAAAATAAAAAACCCCACCAATCCCCATCAGGCTAGGCCAGCTTGTACAAACAAAAACGTCTTGAGATCGCGACGAAAGGAGCGAAGATCGGGCGCCATCCGGAGCTCTACCGGTAACTGATTCCACAGCTCCGGAGCGCCCACAGAGAAGGATCTCCCCCTGGGGGCCACCAATCGACATTCTCTGATCGGTGGCACCCTGAGGAGGCCCTCTCTGTGGGAACGCACAGGGCGCAGGGAGCTTGATGCCGGCAGCAGATGTTCCCTAAGGTACTCCAGCCCCATGCCATGGAGGGCTTTGAACACCATTACCAGTACCTTGAATCTCACCCGGAAGGCAACTGGCAACCAATGCAGCTCACGGAGCAAAGAAGTGTTGCTATGATTTTTCAAGTGTTAAAAAAATTAGATTAGTGAGATCTAATCTCAGGTGGATCCATGCATCACTAAAATGTATCCCGACTTGGCAGGCAGTCATATGCAAAGTAGTATCTTTCTAGCCCACAGACATTCATTTATGAATTGCATTCTTTAGGCTGATTTCTATCATATTCAAAGCAGAATGCATTACTGTAATAAATACACTGGGAAATGCATATTTGATTAGCAGTTTCAAGAAGCAACTAGACAATGTCTTCATGTGTACAGTGCAGCTAAATATTATTTGAAGTCTAAAATAACTGCACAATGAAGGGAAAATTTATTTTTTTTCTCAACAAGGATGTTCAGAAAGGGTGCTGATATGTGTGATATCTGTGCTGATAGAATTGTGAATGTTTGTCTCTCTCCATGCTTTATGCATGCTTTCCCGTTAGTATGTATGGCTTTTTTGAATGAGAAAGCTGGGGGCAAAAGGTGTAGGGTTTTCTCTTTTTCATATACTGTGATCCAAATGTGGAATGGGCCAGTCTGAATTTACAAATGAAGCAGAATATTTGTAGCTCAGGGTAGAAATGAGGGGTCTTTGGTGCTCTCTGAGCTTGCTTGTTTTCTTACAGACGTTTCATTACCCTAACTAGGTAACATCATCAGTGCTAGTAAGGAGTGCTGTTTGCTGTCAGTTTATATTCTGGTGTCTTGCCTGTCTGTGTGGGTGGACATGGTCTTAGAGATTCTTTGGTTGGGCTGTTTACTAATGGCTCTTTGGTTTCTTGATTGGGGCACTGCTTATTTGACTGTTGGTCTGAGGGTGATCTTGGAGTTAATCTATGCTGATCTGAGTGCTGATTATTGGTGGAGAGGTGCTGGAGTCTTTTCCTCTTTGGGGCTGGTTGATTGTCTCTTTTGCATAATCCCCCACCCACAGAGACAAACAGGCAACACACCAGAATATAAAATGACAGCAAACAGCATTCCTTACTAGCACTGATGATGTTACCCAATTAAGCTAATGAAACACCTGCAAGAAAACAAGCAAGCTCAGAAAACACCAAGGACCCCTCAGTATGAGTTTGCTCTGTTGTTGTTAGTAGCGAAGTCATGTCCGACCCATCATGACCCCATGGACAACATTCCTCCAGGCCTTCCTGTCCTCTACCATCTTCTGGAGTCCATTTAAGCTCACACCTACTGCTTCAGTGACTCCATCCAGCCACCTCATTCTCTGTTGTCCCCTTCTTCTCTTGCCCTCAACCTTTCCCAGCATTAGGCTCTTCTCCAGTGAGTCCTTCTCATTGGGTGTCCAAAGTATTTGAGTTTCAACTTCAGGATGTGGCCTTCTAAAGAGCAGTCAGGGTTGATCTCCTCTAGGACTGACCGGTTTGATCGCCTTGCAGTCCAAGGGACTCGCAGGAGTCTTCTCCAGCACATAGTTCAAAGGCCTCAATTCTTTGGTGCTCAGCCTTTCTTATGGTCCAACTTTCACTGCCATACATTGCAACTGGGAAGACCATAGCCTTGACTATACACACTTTTGTTGACAGGGTGATGTCTCTGCTATTTAGTGTGCTGTCTATATTTGCCATGGCTTTCCTCCCCAGGAGCAAGCGTCTTTTAATTTCTTGGCTGCAGTCCCCATCTGCAGTGATCTTGGAGTCTAATCTAGGGAAAAGGAAAAGTGAGGAACAGTTGATCAATACATATAAAAAGTGAGAATATACACTATGAATGCAAATCATGGTTTGTACTCTTGTCCTATCCTTCATCTTCCCTTCAAATGACCTATCTCAAGTAGGTCCTGACTCAAATAAACATATTTGTCTTGTTCCTATTATTGTTAGACTTTTTGTTGTCCTGTAATATTAATATACATGCAAATGAGGAAATGAGTGATTTAGAAGTTCAAATAAAAGTAGAAAAAATGGAGTCTTCAGAAATCTCTCTCTCTAAAGAACTCTCTTTTTTCAAGGAAGAAAAGAATAAAACTGCTTAGAAGGTTTCATTTGGTTGTTTATTTGCCACTAAATTGGTGTCAATTCTTAGTGATTATATAGATTTTCTCCAACACAACCTGACCTTATCTGGTCTTTTGGTTCTTCCAATGGTATACCAATTGCCACTGTAACTGAATCTATCTACGGTATCTTACTACTTTTCTTCCACTTTTCTTTCCTTCTACCTTTTCAAGCATTAGAATTTTTTCCAGAGAGGTAGATCTTTGTGTGATGCATGCAAGTTATAATAATTTGAGCTTGGTCATTTGTACCAAAAGTGAGAACTTTGGATTGGTTTTGTTCAATTATCCTTTTGTTTGTTTTCTTGACCGTCCATAATATTTTCAGGAATCTTCTCCAATGCCAAGTTCAAAAGCATTAATATTCTATTCTACTACTTCAAAGTCCAACTTTTGCTTCCATACAGTGTTTTAGTAAAAACTATTGCTTGCACTTTTCTTTATATGTGTGTGTGTGTGTGTGTGTGTGTGTGTGTAAATTTTATTAGTTTTTATACAATTAGGAATGAGGTGGGATGGAGATTGGGGTTGGCATTTGGGTTAGGATTGCAGTTGGGGTTGGGGTTAGGATTTTTTCAAATAACATTCTCAATATTTAGCAAACAGCATAATTTATTTAACAAAAATAATAGACAATAATTAATTATCATAAACAATATGTTATTTAATCACTCGATAGTCTTCTTCTTGCTTATATTCAAAGTTACATATCACATTCCTTTCTCTTTAATTCATTTTTCTAGCCATGGATAGAAATTTTTCCATGTTTTAAAATACAGTCTTCTTTCTCTTTTATCTTTAAAATCAATCTACCCATTTCTGCACACTCTAAAAATTTCTTAATTAATTCTTCTTCATTTGGTAAATTTTCATTTTTCCAACATTGGGCAAATACAATTCTTGTTGCAGTTAGTACATGTAAAATTAAATATATACAATCTTTCTCATAAGCCAAAGTTCAAAAGCAACAATATTCTATTCTACTTCTTTGAAGTCCAACTTTTGCTTCCATTCAGTGTTTTAGTGAAAACTATTGCTTGTGCTTTTCTAATCCTTGTAGACAAAGTCTAGCAGCTAATTATCTTTTTTTCAAGACCTTCATGGCTACCCCATACCATGTGCTAATTTGCAGTATATTTCTTGATTGTCTGTTCCTTTACTGTTGATGGTTGCTCCTAGAGGAATAAAAGCTATCCATCACTTTTATATCTTGTCAGTTCTAAAGCTGGTTTCTGTATCTATAGTAATTACTTAGGTTTTCTTCATATTTATATTTAAGTCCCCATTTTTCACTGTTGTTTTTTTTTACACAGAACCTTGGCATTTTGGCTCTCTGGATAGCATCATCAACATAGCACAGGCTATTGATGTTTCCTCCTTTAATTTGAAAACTTCACTAATCTTTCAATTTGACTTCTCTTAATACTATATATTCATCATATGGGGTAAAAAATTAAGGAGAGAATACAGTCTTGTGTCACTCCTTTGCCAACATGGAGCTAACCTTTTTTTTGCCATGGTGAATCTGCATTGTGGCTTTCTGACCTGTATATAAATAAGTTTCACAAGAGGACAAGATGTTCAGGGATTCCCATTTTTCTAAGCATAGTCCATAGTATGATATGGTAAACAGAACTGAAGGTTTTTCTAAAATCTGTTAAGGACATCTATTGACTTCTTGCTGAAGTTCTTTGGCTTTCTCAAGTATCAAGCATGCATCAGCAATAATGTTCCATTAAAACTTGAACACCCACCATGTCTTTTCCATGTAGGACTCTAATCTGCATTGGATGATGCTAATCACTATTTTGCTACCAGAGGAAATTAATAATATTGTATGATGGTTTTCATACTCTGTAAAGTCTCCTTTTTGGATATTAGAATGTGCTTGAACTCTTCCAATCGATCGGCTACTGTGTCGTTCTCCAGATTTGCTGGCATAGCTTAGTTAGAACTTTTACTGATTCTTCTATTTTCTTCTATAGTTCTGTTGATATTCCATGAGTTCCTTCTGACTTGGAAATAACCAAAGTGCTGATATGACCTCATCTTCTAGAGCTTCTTGTAACAGCAAATAAAATACCTTTTTTCTAAAGAACTCTCTTTGTTCAAGAAAGAAATAAAGAAATATTGCTACTTGGAAGGTTGCATGTTCTGGAATGCAGAAAAAAGTCATAGAGAACAGATAATGAACTGGTTGGGAGGGAGAGAACAGTAAAATTGTCTAAAGCATATAAAACAGGAAGAGAAAATCTGGAAGAGCTGATATTGTGTTGAAGAATCTTAATGGCATTTTCAACAATTCCAAATTTATATATGGTAGTTCTTTACAAAACAGGGAAATTTACTGAATGATTTTGGACCAATTAATCCCTCTCACATAATTCTACCTCAAAGCATTGATGTGGGAATAATATGAAGGAAATTGCCCCATAAACATCTTGAGCTCCTGGAGATAAGGTAAGATATAAATCTAATCAGTAAATTCCCTTCATGGATTACTGCCTTGTCGTGGCGAAGGGGCTTGTGTAATTCAATGAAGCTATGAGCTATGCCGTGCAGGGCCACCAAAGACGGACAGGTCATAGCAGAGAGTTCTGACAAAACGTGATCCACTGGAGAAGGAAATGGCAACCCACTCCAGTATCTTTGCCATGAAAACCCTATGGACAGTACCAAAAGGCAAAACGATATGACGCTGGAAGATGAGCCCCTCAGGTCGGAAGACGTCCAATATGCTACTGGGGAAGAGCAGAGGGCTAGTACTAGTAGCGCCAGAAAGAATGAAGCGACTGGGCCAAAGCCGAAAGGACGCTCAGCTGTGGATATGTCTGGTGGTGAAAGGAAAGTCCGATGCTGTAAAGATTTTTTCTCCATAGGAACCTGGAATGTAAGATCCATGAATCAAGGCAAGCTGGACGTGGTCAAACAAGAGATGACAAGACTGAACATCGACATCTTAGGTATCAGCGAACTAAAATGGACAGGAATGGGTGAATTTAATTCAGATGACCATCAGGTATACTACTGCGGGCAAGAATCCCTCAGAAGAAATGGAGTAGCCTTCATAGTCAATAAAAGAGTAAGAAAAGCAATACTGGGATACAATCCTCAAAATGACAGAATGATCTCAGTTCGAATCCAAGGCAAACCATTCAATATCACAGTAGTCCAAGTCTATGCCCCAACCACCGGTGCTGAAGAGGATGAAATTGACCGGTTCTATGAAGCCCTACAGCACCTTATAGAACTAACACCAAAAAATGATGTCCTTATCATCATGGGGGATTGGAATGCTAAAGTAGGAAGCCAAAAGATAACTGGAATAACAGGCAAGTTTGGCCTTGGAGTACAAAATGAAGCAGGGCACAGGCTGATAGAATTTTGTCAAGAGAATACGATGGTCATAGCAAACACTCTTTTCCAACAACCCAAGAGACGGCTCTACACATGGACATCACCAGACGGTCAACACAGAAATCAGATTGACTATATGCTCTGCAGCCAAAGATGGAGAAGCTCTATACAGTCAGTAAAAACAAGACCAGGAGCTGACTGTGGCTCAGACCATGAGCTTCTTGTTGCAAAGTTTAGGCTTAAACTGAAGAAAGTAGGGAAAAGCACCAGGCCAGTCAGGTATGAATTAAATCATATCCCCGTTGAATATACAGTAGAGGTGACAAATAGATTTAAGGAATTAGATCTGATAGACAGGGTGCCTGAAGAACTATGGACAGAGGTTCGCAACATTGTACAAGAGGTAGCAACCAAAACCATCCCAAAGAAAAAGAAATGCAAGAAAGCAAAATGGCTGTCTGAGGAAGCTTTGCAAATAGCTGAGGAAAGGAGGGAAGCAAAAGGCAAGGGAGAAAAAGAAAGATACGCCCAATTGAACGCAGAATTCCAGAGAATAGCTAGAAGAGATAAGAATGCCTTCTTAAATGAACAGTGCAAAGAAATAGAAGAAAACAATAGAATAGGGAGGACCAGAGATCTTTTCAAGAAAATTGGAGAGATGAAGGGAACGTTCAATGCAAAAATGGGCATGATAAAGGACCAAAATGGCAGGGACCTAACAGAGGCAGAAGAGATTAAGAAGAGATGGCAAAATTACACAGAAGAACTATACAAGAATGAGCTTAACGTCCCTGATAATCACAATGAGGTGGTCACTGACCTCGAGCCAGACATCCTAGAATGTGAAGTGAAGTGGGCCTTAGAAAAGCTGAGCAACAACAAAGCTAGTGGAGGTGACAGTATTCCAGCTGAGCTATTCAAAATCTTAAAAGACGATGCAGTAAAAGTGCTACACTCAATTTGCCAGCAAATTTGGAAAACTCAACAGTGGCCACAGGATTGGAAAAGATCAGTTTACATTCCAATTCCAAAGAAAGGCAGTGCCAAAGAATGTTCAAACTATCGCACCATTGCACTCATTTCTCATGCTAGTAAAGTTATGCTTAAAATCCTACAAGCTAGACTTCAGCAGTATGTGGATCGAGAACTACCAGAAGTACAGGCAGGATTTCGAAGAGGCAGAGGAACTAGAGATCAAATAGCCAACATACGCTGGATCATGGAGAAAGCTAGAGAGTTCCAGAAAAACATCTACTTCTGCTTCATTGACTATGCTAAAGCCTTTGATTGTGTGGATCATAACAAACTGTGGCAAGTTCTTAAAGAGATGGGAGTACCAGAACATCTTATTTGTCTCTTGAGAAACCTATATGCGGGCCAAGAAGCAACAGTGAGAACTGGACACGGAACCACTGATTGGTTCAAAATTGGGAAAGGAGTCCGGCAAGGCTGTATACTGTCGCCTTGCCTATTTAACTTATATGCAGAGCACATCATGAGAAAGGCAGGGCTAGATGAATCAAAAGTTGGAATTAAGATTGCTGGAAGAAATATCAACAACCTAAGATATGCAGATGATACCACTCTAATGGCAGAAAGTGAAGAGGAACTGAAGAGTCTCTTGTTGCGAGTGAAGAAGGAGAGTGCAAAAGTTGGGTTGAAACTAAACATTAAGAAAACCAAGATCATGGCATCTGGCCCTCTCAATTCCTGGCAAATAGATGGGGAAGAAATGGAGGTAGTGACAGATTTTATTTTCCTGGGCTCCAAGATCACTGCAGATGGGGACTGTAGTCAAGAAATTAAAAGACGCTTGCTCCTCGGGAGGAAAGCCATGGCAAATCTAGACAGCACACTAAAAAGCAGAGACATCACCCTGTCAACAAAAGTGCGTATAGTCAAGGCTATGGTCTTCCCAGTTGCAATGTATGGCAGTGAAAGTTGGACCATAAGAAAGGCTGAGCGCAAAAGAATTGAGGCCTTTGAACTCTGGTGCTGGAGAAGACTCCTGCGAGTCCCTTGGACTGCAAGGCGATCCAACCAGTCAGTCCTAGAGGAGATCAACCCTGACTGCTCTTTAGAAGGCCAGATCCTGAAGCTAAAACTCAAATACTTTGGCCACCTAATGAGAAGGAAGGACTCACTGGAGAAGAGCCTAATGCTGGGAAAGATTGAGGGCAATAGAAGAAGGGGACGACAGAGAATGAGGTGGCTGGATGGAGTCACTGAAGCAGTAGGCGTGAGCTTAAATGGACTCCAGAAGATGGCAGAGGACAGGAAAGCCTGGAGGAACATTGTCCATAGGGTCGCGATGGGTCGGACACGACTTCGCAACTAACAACAATCAGTAAATTAACCAGAGTGACTCCTTAAAAGTTCAATTTTCAAAATAAATGTGGATAATGAGAGGATGTTTCTTCCTACTTCTGGGGTTTTTAGACTTAGAAAATAGATACTAAGTGAATAGAGGAAGCAAAGGATAATTTCTAATCCACTCTAAAGATACACAACCACCAGCCTTGACAGGCTAAAGTTGGTGATATGGAAACTAGTAGTTCCCAGGCTAGAAAGAATCATTATCTAATTATATTTTGGCTATCTAAAGTCACCAAGGAAACCATCAAAATACCTGTTAATCTGGAAAAGCACAAAGAAATGGCAACTCAAATTCTGGAGCTATAATATCCATAGACAGATAGGACTTAGGATATGGTTTTGTAAGCAGCCATCTGCATATTCCTCTGTTATGAACGAAAAGAACCTCTTTTTACCAGTTTTCAAGGAAACTGCTGAAAGGAGTTAAGATAGACTTCACATAACATATTGGGGAATAAATTTCTACCAAATTGGAAATAGTTCAGTTGTTTAAATTCTTGTAACTTTATCCCTTTCATCTCAATTAATCTTGTTAAAGAAGGCTCATAAGAATCTACTTTCAATTAGAAGCAGGTGCTGAAATGTTGACAGAAGCATAAATATGTGAAGGCTCTAGATTCTTTGCTGAACATTAAGGCTTTGTACAGATTTCTGCCATCTCAAGACAAGGAATGAGTAAAGGCCAGTATCTGGAGAGATATGACTTAGTGATGAAGCTTGATATAGTCCTTCAATTGTTCATAACTTTTGTATTAAGGTTATCTGATGTGAGCTGCAAAAATATGGATAGCAACTAATGGCAGACAAAAAGTCTGAGGTTTTCTGTATATCTTGGCTAGCATTTAGTGGGCTATAGAGAGCTGACAGCCCTATTTAACAGCAGTTTTGCATCACTGAGTGTCTACATTGGTGATTTCCATCCTTTCTGGTTGCCAATCTGAATTTCATCCAAATGGACATGGGAATAGAATGAACAATGGCAGCCAGTCAGTACTCTATCCTCAGACTCTTTTTTTCAATTTATTTTTTTTTGCTATAGTGGCAAATACTGTGGCTCAGGTACAAGGTGAAGGTGAAGGTTTGTTTTCCGAACTTGTGAGTTGGTTTTGGAACATTTTTTTTTAAAAAAAAAAACGTAATATCTTCAGCAGCATTTAGGGGATGTCTGTGTCAGTGCTGTTCTGCTTATAAGGGATTCAGGTGTGGTTGTGTTAAGTGAGGCTCTTGTGATGAGTCAGGTGTGAGTCATCTGAGATATTTGTGTAGGGTTTTGTGATGGGGAGGTTACTTCAGGCCAGGGTCATTAGAGGGTGTGAATTATCAGTGGGTCAGGTGTGAGTCATCAGTGAGAGGCTGGTGATGATCACAAGATCCATCACAAGCCTCTCTCTGATGACTCACACATGTCCCAGCACAAGACCCTCACTTGACATACCCACACCTGAAGTCCTTATAAACAGATGAGCCCTGACACAAACATCCCCTAATTGCTGCTGAAAATGTTACCTAGTCTGGTAATGAAATGTTCAGAAACCAACCCACAAGTTCGGAGAATGAACCTTCACCCTCATCATTTTTTTTTCAGCAAGGGGAAAAAAAAAACTACAGAAAGGGAAATGAAGCTTCCTACAGTACAGCTGTGATTGTTGGGTTATGGCAAGGAGAAATAATAGCATTTTACCATTTCTTAGGAAGTTGAAGGCAGGATAAGGAACACTTTACATCAGTGGAAACTTCCTACTCTGCAGCCTTACAGGAAACACTGCAAAATAATTTTTCCCATGGAATGGAAAGTGATTGTTGACTTAGCTTCGCAATTGCTCAGAAGTCTTGTGATATCATGGAGATATGAGGGTGACACCAATTTCAGATTGTAGAAACCATGTATATGGAGGGAGCCAGTTACCATATAGAACACAGATTTGTGTAAATCTATTTTGATGGTCTCTGCATGTGGTCTGTAATACTCAATCCTGACAGGGAGCCATTGTAAAGACTTAAAGAGGAGCAATCATAGCATTTTTATTTGCAGATATGTTGCTCTCTGAATTATTTGAAGAGAAATAAGTCAGCAGGAAGAAAATTCAATAATGACAATGTTAGCCATCAAAAATGAAAGAGATATTGAGAACAGATGTAAATGACAAAAGTAGATATATAGGGATATATAACTTGAAGATTAAGGGACGCGGTGGCTCAGTGGGTTAGGATCCTGAGCTTGTCGATCAGAAGGTCAGCAGTTTGGCAGGTCAAATCCCGAGTGCTGCGTAACAGAGTGAGCACCTGTTACTCATCCCAGCTTCTGCCAACCTAGCAGTTTGAAAGCACGTAAAAAATGCAAGTAGAAAAATAGGGACCACTACAGTGGGAAGGTAACAGCATTCCGTGCGCCTTTGGAGTCTAGTCATGCCGGCCACGTGACCACAGAGACATCCTCGGACAAGCGCTGGCTCTTCGGCTTTGAAACGGAGATGAGCACCGGCCCCTAGAGTCAGAAATGACCAGCACGCATGTGTGGGGGAACCTTTACCTTTACCTAACTTGAAGATACTGAATTTCTTTAGTCTGGAAAGAAATGTTGAATTGAACTCAACAGTACATGCCATAAATGTTTAGATTACAGAAGGAGATTTATTGAATTTTAAAGATGTATATTTTAGATTTAAGAAAATAATTAATTTCAACCTAAATACCAATCCTTGATAAATCTATAGTTCTATACATAGTCAATCAACTTATATTGTACTTGAGGTCTCAATTCACAAGTCTCTAAATCTTTTTCATGAAGAAAACTTTGAAGAAGGATCTCACAACTCTTGTGAAGTTTTTTATGGTCTTTGGAATTCACACATATTTTAATTAAATAGAATTATATATTACTGGTATATAGAAGTGATATTAACAAGTCCTATGCTCATTTTTGTCATAAAACCCAGTAAGTAAATAGCATCATTAAATTGCTGGTTCTGCTTATGTCAAGGGATGGTATGGAACTGTCCCTATTTCCACAGAATCTCTGGTAACCTGAGGCTTTTCATATATTCTTGCTTTTTAAATTACAAACAGAAATTTGATGTGACGACAGTTTTCTATGATTTCATTAAAGTATTTCTCACTTTTATGTTCCCTTATCAGAAAAACTGTATGAGACAACAAAGTATCTTCTTTACTGAAGCTAAACCTTAATCTCTGAAATGAATTACAATAATTTCAGTTGGAGATTTGCTTACAGATACTACAAACTGACTCATCGAGTAGGGAGTTTTATACATGCCTAATCAAAAGTAATTTTGTTAAGTCCAATGGGATTGATTCTTGAATGAGTGGATGAAAAATTGCAATTTAAGTTGACAGTGTGAGCTGCTAGTACAAGCTTCCTTATGTAATCATGTAAATGAAAACAATGCTACTGTTTTCTCCTATAGAGAAAATGATTTATTTATTCACCTGTTTATTTTTGCAGTCTGTATCTTGCTTTCCCAAATCCATATAAGTTGTGTAATTATCTAGAAGAAAATAGCTTTTCTAGAACATAGAAAAATGTTAATAGCATAGCATATCTGAGTACACAAGGGTTTTGCATAGACCTGAGCATTGAACTGGAGCTGGGTGCAGGAAAAATAAGCCACTGAAATAGTTGGACGGCTTTGTGATATATTTTGGCTGGAAAACAAGCTCAATCTTAAAGTGGCGAGAAAGGGAAAGTGCTAGTAACACACTCCTTACATGGAAGCATTTTAAACTGTTCTTTAATCACTTGGGGGAAAGCTATTCATAATGGATTGTTATGGTGGCACTGGGAACGATGAAGACTGCTTTCTTGTTGTGCTATTGTCTATGATGAGTGATCCTTTTGGTAGTCAATTAGTGATGCTGTATTGAAGGGATGGGATTATTAATGGCTTTATCAATTTCATACAGTCTGCTGAAATATCACAAAATCCTCTATAATTGGGCAGTATCGCGATTGAATTACATTGCAATTATGAAGACATAGGATAGATTTTTAAAAAAGCAAGTCACACCATTGCAATAGTGTGACTTGCTTTTTTCCCCTGTCCTGTGCCACTTCTTCATAATTATAATTAATTCTGTATTACTTTGCAGTGGTTTTAGCCATAGCAGCCTGTAATATGAAGGTATTAAAAATGGGGTAACTAAATTGGCTTTAGTTCAGCAATGAAAATATTTGAAATGATTAAAATGAGATAAATTTGGTCTTTTTCTTTCCACAAAAATCCTAATGCTACACTTTTTTATTTATGTGTGGACAAACTATAGATAAATGGCAATTTATATTACAATTTTGAATTATTTATTTTCTCTGGGCATTCCTGTTTTAGATTGTCCCCTCCCCCCTTAATCTGCCTTTTAAAATACTTAATTCTAGTATTCTGGTTTAGAGCAGCTCCAGGTGCGGGCTAAGCATGGGCCGTGGTATGGCAACTGCGGGGAGGGGAATCCCCATGGTGGGAACTGGGAAACTACCAGAGGATTGGAAAAGAGCTGATGTAGTTCCCATCTTCAAAAAAGGGGAAAAAATGGATCCAGGAAATTACAGACCTATCACCCTGACATGAATACTTGGGAAGATTCTGGAAAAGATAATCAAACAACGAATCCGTGGGCACCTAGAGGTAAACAAAGTCATTACTAAAAGCCAACATGGGTTTGTCAAAAACAGATCATGCCAGACAAATTTTATTGCATTCTTTGACCAAGTGACAAAATTAGTGGATCAGAGGAATGTTGTGGATATAATTTACTTGGACTTCAGTAAGGCATTTGATAAAGTAGATCACAACCTTCTACTTGATAAGATTAAAAAAATGTGGGTTAGACAGAGTCACCACCAGATGGATTCGTAACTGGCTGACCGGCCGTACTCAGCGTGTGGTCCTCAATGGAACCGCATCTACATGGAGGGAAGTATGTAGTGCAGTGCCCCAGGGCTCTGTTCTGGGCCCAGTGCTCTTCAACATCTTCATCAACGATTTGGATGAAGGGATAAATGGGGAACTCATCAGATTTGCAGATGACACCAAGCTGGCAGGAACAGCCAACACTCCAGAAGACAGGCTTAAGATACAGGAGGATCTGGACAGACTTGAACACTGGGCGTTATCTAACAAAATGAAATTCAATGGTGAAAAAAGTAAGGTTCTATATTTAGGCAAGAAAAACCAAATGTACAGGTATAGTATAGGGAGTACCTTGCTCAATAGTAGTAACTGTGAGAGGGATCACAGAGTCCTAGTGGGCAATCATTTAAATATGAACCAGCAGTGTGCTGCAGCTGCCAAAAAAGCCAACACAGTGCTAGGCTGCATTAACAGAGGGATAGAATCAAGATCATGTCAAGTATTAATAAATTTGTCTGGGCAGGGAAAAAGCCACGAGTTAAATTTAAGATAATGCAAGATACGTGTGAAAGAGGTAGTGTCAGGACCCACCTCAATCCACATCTTAGGAAATAAGAACTCTTGGATGCAAGTTTAGTCCAAAAGGAAAATGTTTACTAGGATGGAATCGATTGTGGGAATACAAGACGGAATCTGACAAAAGTTACATTTCAATCCTATATAAAGCATTCCCATTTCAGCCCCTCCCCTCATCCATTTGGTCAGGCTGTCATCAGTTGCTAGGTGTCAGGTCCTTCCATGGGAAAGGGAACTCTCCTTGGTTTTATGGTTATTGCTTTCCTTTTCAGTTGTAAATGAAGATACAATCCAGACCTGTCTGTCCCCCTCCTTCCCCCAGTTAAAACATCCCCTGTTGTTTGAAAATCGCTTTAGTAACCATCCTCTCCCCCCCCTCGGAGAGATGGCAGAATCCCCAGAAATAGCACGTTGTTCTACCTATACAATTATGAAATGTGATATAAATGGATTCTGACATTCGGCTCTCCTTTCAGAAAAAAGATGAGTCCATCTGTGGGGAAAGAAAACATATAAATGTTAGCCTGGTTTGTTTGGATATTCTGTATGAAACCTCTTAAGCAACTTAGGTGCTTTAACATGGAGTTTGTTAACCCACTCATTTTCTGAGGAGGGGAGGTGTTTCCATGCCACTAAATATTGTATCGTTCCATGGTGTTTTCTGGAATCTAAGATTTCTTTCACTTCAAAATGTTGTTCTCCTTCCACCATGATGGGGGGTGGTGGTGGTGGGATTTTTTCTCGTAGTGGTGATTGTTGTTCTCTCTTTAATAGACTGCAGTGGAAGGTTGGGTGTATTCGTCTAAGATTTTTGGGTAGTTCTAATTCAACTGTTACTGGGTTTATGATTCTTTTAATTGGAAAGGGTCCAATATATTTTGGTCCTAGTTTTTTACAGGGTTGGAGTGATTTCAGGTATTTTGTGGATAAATATACCAAACTCTGGCCTGTAGCTACTTGAAAAGGAGTTTAACCTGTGCTTGAGTGGACTGCATTATTATATGCTACTTCTGCAAAAGGCAGTAGGTCCGTCCAGTCGGACTGCTGAAAATTAATATAGCATCTCAGATATTGTTCAAGTATATTATTAAGTCTTTCAGAAGCTCTGTCTGTCTGAGGATGGTGACTAGATGACAGTCCTTGGGTGGTTCCTAAGAGGGATAAAAATTCTTTCCGAAATGCCGACGTAAATTACACCCCTCTGTCAGATATGATGTGTTGTGGTACCCCGTGCAATCTGTAAATATGCTGTACAAAAAGTTTTGCTAATGCTTTTGCAGTCGGGATTTTTTGGCAAGGTATGAAATGTACTTGCTTAGAGAACAGATCTGTGACAGTCCAGACTACGGTGTTTCCATTACTTTCTGGCAGTTCTACAATAAAATCCATGGCTATTTCTTTCCATGGGGCTGGGGGTTTGCCACCGGTTGTAACAGACCTGGCGGTTTCCCTTGCAGTCTTTTGGCCATCGCGCAAATTTGACAGCTACCCACATAGCTTTCTATGTCCTTTTTCATAGATGGCCACCAAAATTGCCTTTTAGTTAAGTGTAAGGTTTTTACAAAGCCAAAGTGTCCTGCTGATTTTGTATCATGGCACAGTTGCATGAAATTGATTCTCTGTGTGGCAGGTATATATAGCTTCTCCCCCACCCACGGCAGTCCATCTTTAATTGTGCACACATGTTTATTTTTCTGGAACCATTCATCACTTTCCAAAGATTTCCTGAATTCTATTCCAGTTTGGCTATCTACCTTCGGCTTCATTTTTTCTTGTGCCCTGGTGGTGACTGGTGCTGCCAGTTGTTGTTCCAGTACAAGTGGTGTAAAGTCAGTAACTCTTGTGCTGTTATATTGGGGCATGCGGGATAATGCATCTGCCAGGAAGTTCTTTCCCCCCGGTAAGTGTTTGAGAGTGAAATTGAATCGGTGAAAATGTTGGGACCAGCGGGCTTGCTTAGGAGTGAGCTTCCTGGGCGTTTTTAGTGCTTCCAAATTTTTGTGGTCTGTCCAGACCTGGAAAGGTATTTTATTTCCTTCTAAAAATTGGTGCCATGTTAGTAATGCCCACCTCAACGAGAATGCCTCTTTTCCCCATATTGGCCAGCGTTGTTCTGTTTCTGTGAGTTTTCTGGATGTGTATGCGCATGGTTGCAATGTCCCCCCATCATTTTCTTGTAATAGTACGGCTCCTACCGCTACATCACTCGCATCTGCCTGTATTACAAAAGGTTTGTCGGGATCTGGGTGTTTTAGGACAGGTTCAGCAGAAAAAAGTCTCTTTAGCCTCTCAAATGCTGCTTGACATTCCATTGACCATTTCAGAGGCTGGCTGGGTTTCAAATTTGTGAGGGGCATGGCTATTTGGCCAAATGCGGGGATGAATTGGCGGTAGAAGTTTGCAAACCCCAGGAAACTTTGCAATTGCTTCCGTGTGCGGGGGGGTGCCCACTCTAGTACTGCCCTGACCTTCTCAGGGTCCATTTCGATGCCCTCTGGAGATATGCGATATCCCAGGTAGTCGATTTTTTCCTGATGGAATTCACACTTTGATAATTTAGCATATAAGTGGGCAGCTCGCAACTTCTTCAGGACTGCTCTGACTAGTTTGATATGTTCCTCTTTGGTTTCTGTGAAGATAAGGATGTCATTGAGGTAAACCAGGACCCCCTTATATAGGTGCTCTCTCAGCATGTCATTAATTAATTGCATAAAGACTGCGGGGGCCCCTTGCAGTCCGAATGGCAATACTTTGAATTGATAGCACCCCATTGGGCAGTTGAATGCAGTCTTCCATTCGTCTCCTTCCTTAATCCTAATACGGTAGTATGCTTCCCTCAGGTCTAGTTTGGTAAAAATCTTTCCTTTTGATAGGTGGGATAACATATTCTTCATTAGGGGACGGGGGTACAGATTACATTCACTAATTGTGTCAAATTTCTATAGTCCACAACCAAACGAAAAGACCCATCCTTCTTCTCCCTGAACAGAACCGGGGCGGCCACTTTGGGTTTGGCAGGCTCAATAAATCCTCTTTCTAAGTTTTTCTTTATGAATCTCTCCATTTCTGCCATTTCCCTTGGGCTCATGGCATACATCCTGGGTTTTGGGAGTTTTGCCCCAGGTTTGAATTCTATGGTGCAGTCTGTGGGGCGGTGGGGGGGAAGCTCATCTGCTCTTTCCTCACTGAAAACCTCAGCCAGGTCCCTGTATTCCTCCGGTATCTCTGGTAATCCCTTCTCTTTCCCCACTGCTGCTGTCTCCTCCCTCTGGGTTGGGGGGGTGCTTTTGGAGTCTAAGTTCTTCTGCCCCCCCTTTGGGAAATTGAGTTCTGCTGTCCTCCAGTTTATCCCGGGGTTCCATTTCTTCAGCCATTCCAGTCCTAGGATCATTGGGCATTCCATGCCTGGGGCCACTATAAACGTTATGTCCTCCTCATGGGGCCCCAGTGATAGGTGGATTGGTAAAGTGGCTAGGGTGGCTGGTCCTCCCCCTGCTATTGTCCCATCTAATTGACTAAAAGAGATTGGTTGTTTTAGCCTCCTCACTGGGATGCTCAATCTCTCCACCAGCGTTGGGCTGATAAGGCAGCGGATGCACCCAGAGTCTATCAGAGCTTTTATTTTGGCTGCTTCAGGCATAGGGGAAGCTAATATAGTCACTGTCTTAACTATGGGTGGAAGGGGTCCACTTACCAATGGTTCTCCCTCTGAGCTGTCTTCCGAGTTGTCCACCGTCCCTGCGGTGCAGGCCGGAGTCCAGTCCCAGTTCCTGGCAGGAATTGTGGACTCTACAGCCTCTGTCCCCTTCATGGAAGATTCTTTTGTGTTGCCTTGGGGCTTCCCCGGCTTCTTGGAGGATGATGCCTCTGGTTTTCGTGGGGGGGCTTTTGAACGACATTCTGCAGCACGGTGGCCCTCTCTCCCGCAGTTGAAGCAACCTGTTGATTTTTTGGCTGTGGCTGGTGGTTTTTCCCCCTCGCGTGTTTGCTCGGGTGGCAGGCGGCCCCATGGTTTTCCTCTGCGGTGTCTCTTCAGTAGGTCTATTTCCACTTCCTCCGCCAGGATGTACCAGTCGTCGAGGTGGGGTGGGTCTCCTCGAGGCAGGCAAGCGTCATACAGGTCGTAGTTCAGACCGTCTTTGAAGTGGCTAAGGAGGATGTCTTCTGGCCAGTTCAGCTTGCTGGCAATGGCTCGGAATTCTTGGGTATAATCAGCCACTGCTCGCCTGCCCTGCCTCACCGTTTTGATTCTCTCCCGGGCCTTACGGTCAGCCAAAGGATCCTCGAACCGCCGCCTCAAAGATGACATGAATCGGTTGAAGTCGTTGAGTTCTGGGGCGTTGGAGTCATGCAAGTTCACCACCCAGTCTGCAGCCGTCCCGTCCAGGGCAGATTGCACAATTCGGATGCGTGTTTTGTCACTGGGGATGTCCCGTCAGTACTCTTCCATGTAGCTGAGGACTTGGGTTAGGAAAAATCCCAGTCGTGATGGCTCCCCCATGAATTTGACTTCCAGGGGCGGGAGTTTTTGGCTGGAGCGTTGTCTGCGCCGTGGCCGGTATCGCTCCTCATCCTGGTCCCCATCTGTGGTTCTGGGGGGGTGGGTACTGCTGAGGCAGCAATTCCTGTTCCATTGGACGGCCCCAGGGTTTCAGGTGTTGGATCCCTTCCGTTACCTTTCCAGTTGCGTCCCCAGGCGCTGCCTCGGTTGCGATTCTCAGCTCTCTCCTCCCTCAGTGAACTCAGGGTTGCTTTCATCAGATCAATGGCCTTTTCCAGGATCCGCTCCTCCTTGCTGGCGTGCAGGGAACTCTCCATCTCTTGCCTCCATTCCAGTTGGTGGTTACTACGCCTCAGGGTCGTTTCTCCCGAAGCCTTTTCCCACTCACTTTTCCTTCCAACGCCCATCGACCACCGGGGTTTTCGGTCGTACTGCTCCACCGCTTCTTCCCCGGGGGAATATGCTGCTTCAGCTTCCCATTGTCTCTGGGATTCCATTTGGGGGGAAGACTCCCCCTCCATGGGGCTTCCCTCCTCTCTTGCTTCGTCGCCAGACATTGTATTTGTTGCAAAGTCCCCCGGTAAGGTTTTCCCTTCCAGGTTGACTCTTAAAGCAGATTCCGTCTACTGTCAGGACCCACCTCAATCCACATTTTAGGAAATAAGAACTCTTGGATGCAAGTTTAGTCCAAAAGGAAAATGTTTACTAGGATGGAATCGATTGTGGGAATACAAGACGGAATCTGACAAAAGTTACATTTCAATCCTATATAAAGCATTCCCATTTCAGCCCCTCCCCTCATCCATTTGGTCAGGCTGTCATCAGTTGCTAGGTGTCAGGTCCTTCCATGGGAAAGGGAACTCTCCTTGGTTTTATGGTTATTGCTTTCCTTTTCAGTTGTAAATGAAGATACAATCCAGACCTGTCTGTCCCCCTCCTTCCCCCAGTTAAAACATCCCCTGTTGTTTGAAAATTGCTTTAGTAACCATCCTCTCCCCCCCCCTCGGAGAGATGGCAGAATCCCCAGAAATAGCACGTTGTTCTACCTATACAATTATGAAATGTGATATAAATGGATTCTGACAGGTAGTCTTAAAATGCTTAATTTCAAATTATATTATGAGGCTGCTGCTTTGTCAGCGATAAGTGACTGGTTTAATTTAACACAAGCGAGATTATTAAATCTTGAGGGTCATGATTTGTTATTTGGATGGCATGCATATTTATTGTATAATAAGAAGGTGGATAATGTGTTTAAGATACATATTTTAAGGTTTGCTCTGTTGCGAGTTTGGAAAAAGTACAGACCCAAGTTAAATTATAAGATACCTATTTGGGCAATACCTAAACGTGCAATAGAAAATATAAATGTGGGATTCAAACATGATGTGACTACATATAAGGAAATTCTAAGTTTGGAAAGGAATGTACGGCAATTAAAGTCATATAACATTTTAAAAGAAGAAAAGATAGTACAAACTTGGTTTCAGTATGGGCAATTACAGGCTAGGTGGAAAGAGGACCAGAAAACTGGTTTTTTGATGACTGATGAAAATTTGGTAAAGCAAATTAGAGATCAAGGTCAAGCTCATATAAAAAGGATATATCTGGCATTGATAGAAATTGATTCAGAGACAGAACTTGTCAAAGACTGTATGATAAAATGGGCTCAGAATTTTCAAGAAGTTATCACAATGGATACTTGGGAAAAGATCTGGGTGAGAAATGTAAAATTTACACAGGCCCAAAATTTAAGAGAGAACTTTTATAAAATGTTTTATAGGTGGCATTTAGATCCTAAAAAATTAGCAAGCATGTATCCGAACTGCCAGCCCAAATGTTGGAGGTGTGGCTGTGAGGATGCAACGTATTTTCATATATGGTGGACTTGTAAAAGGGTTAAAGCATTTTGGATTAAAATTTGGTGGAATATGCAAAAAATATTCAAGAAAAGGATAAAGTTTTGTCCGCAATTGTTTTTACTGGGCATTATCACAGATACTACCGTTGTGGACACTAAGCTGATGTTGAATTTAATTACGGCAGCGAGACCTTTAGTAGCACAATATTGGAAGAAGGAAGAACTGCCAACTATAGAAGAATGGACTTTAAAAGTTTCCAATTTGGCGGAAATGGCAAAGATTTCAGCGTATTTGAAAGACCAATCGCAACAGAGATATATTGTGGAGTGGAGAAGATGGATTGATTATATCCAGAATAAATATGGGACTAAAAAGTTTCACTTAGCTTTTGAATAAGTAGTGGATATATATGATGTATAACTAGCTTGTAGTTATTTTATTAAGAGTTAAAGTGCGATAGAATTTAATATTTTATTGTTGTTTGCATATTTTAGATTATGTTTGTTTGTATTTTTATACCCTGTATTTAGCTCTGGGAAGTCGGGGGGGAGGGGGGAGGGGAGGGGAGAGTTGGGGAGGTTTGGGGAGAGGGGGGAGGGGTTTTGTAAAACCTTTCAATAAAAAAAGATCATGTCAAGTATTAATACCACTTTACAATGCCTTGGTAAGGCCACATTTGGAATACTGCATCCAGTTTTGGTCACCATGATGTAAAAAAGATGTTGAGACTCTAGAAAGAGTACAGAGAAGAGCAACAAAGATGCTTAGGGGACTGGAGACTAAAACATATAAGGAACGGCTGCTGGAATTGGGTATGTCTAATTTAATGAAGAGAAGGACGAGGGGTGACATGATAGCAGTGTTCCAATATCTCAGGGGCTGCCACAAAGAGGAGGGACTCAAGCTATTTTCCAAAGCACCCAAAGGCACGACAAGAAGCAATGGATGGAAACTAATCAAGGAGAGAAGCAACCTAGTACTAAGGAAAAACTTCCTGACAGTTAGAACAATTAACCAGTGGAACAACCTGCGTCCAGAAGCTGTGAATGCTCCAACACTGGAAGTTTTTAAGAAGAGACTGGACAGCCATTTGTCCGAAATGGTATAAGGTTTCCTGCCTGAGCAGGGGGTTGGACTAGATGACCTCTAAGGTCCCTTCCAAATTTTTTATTATTATTATTATTATTATTATTATTATTATTATTATTATTATTATTATTATTATTATTATTATTATTATTATTATTATTATTATTATTATTATTATTATTATATACTAGGTTAATTATTTAAAGACTGAAGTGCAACATAAGTAGATTCTAAATAATCTATTTTTCAAAACACAGAACAGTCCAAACAGTAAAAGTAAAGTCCAAATTAAGAATATTTCATTCTTAAGAATTGTTTAATTTAAAGTGGTTTAGTTGTAATTGATGGTTATAGATTCAAAATAGTTTTCAAGAGTGTACAAAAGATACTATTTTTTTCTAGCATCAGCTAAATTAGACATATTACATTGAGAAAAATGTTTCTCATTTCTTTCCTGTTACCTTTATTGATTTCATTGCAGAGAAGTTAACATAGGAAATAGATTATTTTGTTATCCAATTTTACCTTCCAAAAGACAGAAGCAGATGAAAGATGTGAGGTTCTTTCCTGTTGGCTTTTTTGAATTAGCTGTTTTAGATTCTAAAAGTTTAGTTCCTAAAGAAGTAACCTTGTAAATAATTTTAATGTCCTCCTCTAGTGCAGGGTAGGCAACCTTGGCTCTTTTATGACTCAAGGACTTCACCTCCCAGAATTCCTGAGCCAGCATTGTTCAGCTTGGAAACCTCTTTCTTTCCTCTCAGCGTGGCTGGCTCAGGATTTCTGCGAGTTGAAGTCCATGAGTCATACAAAAGAGCCAAGATTGCCTACTCGTAAAGCAATAGAATAAGGGACGCGGTGGCTCAGTGGGTTAGGATGCTGAGCTTGTTGATCAGAAGGTTGGCAGTTTGGCGGGTCGAAACCCAAGTGCTGCGTAACAGAGTGAGCGTCTGTTACTCATCCCAGCTTCTGCCAACCTAGCAGTTCGAAAGAATGTAAAAATGCAAGTAGAAAAATAGGGACCACTATGGTGGGAAGGTAACAGCGTTCTGTGTGCCTTTTGTGTCTAGTCATGGCAGCCACATGACCATGGAGACGTCCTCGGACAAGCACTGGCTCTTCGGCTTTGAAACGGAGATGGGCATCGTCCCCTAGAGTTGGAAACGACTAGCACGCATGTGCGGGGGAACCTTTACCTTTACCTTTAAAGCAATAGAGGGAGCGCTTTTTTTTTTTGCAAAAAAAAAGGTGCTGGAACGCCTTTCTTAGCGTTGTATGAGAAAAAAAGCCCTGTTGACGCTTATTGACATTCTCTGCTATATATAAAGATACGTAATCAAAATGAGGAATACATTAGATTATACATTAGAAATGATAATAGAGACCCAGCTAATTATCTACCAATCAGTCTTCTTTCAGTAATATAGCAAAGCATGTGTCATATTTTTAATGCCATCAATCTGGATTGGCTACATTGTGAGAATATCATACTGTCTGATCAGACCATTTTCAGGTCTGGAGACTATAATCAACCAGTGTATGATTCTGCACCATTTAGTAGAGAAATGCTTTCTTCTTCTAAATGTTTGAAGGTCCCATATGAAATATCATATTGTTAGTGTTCAGAAACAGAGACTGAATCCTTACCTTTTGTTTTATTACAGATTTCAGTATATATGTATGTATGTGTGTATCTCTATCTCTATATCCAGTTGAGTTCATTAACCTGGCAAATTCTTTCAAAGTCTTTTCTTTCCTTATTTAATGTGGAAAATATTGCCTTACCTAAAAAGTTGAAAATATTTTTTAATAGGCGGGGTTGTTTATGTTTTCTCCTTCAAATGACATTTTTAAAAGTTTAAAAAGAGTTGCACGGAGTACTGTATCATTAGGAGCACTTAAAAGTCCTATAAATTACCAAAGCCTAATATTTCCTTTGTACATCAGGGAATTGATGGAAAGGCTGTTCAATAAAGTGTCATATTATTTATTGCTCCTGCATATTTATTGAGAATCTATTACGTATCTTTCCATGCTAGGAAAATATTAATTTCTGCATGTCAGTCTGCATAAAAACCACAGGAGAAAGAGTAGTAAAATAAAATGTTAGCAAGATTACATACACCCCATCTCCAGCCTGATCCAGGAAAAGATGAAGCTGCTTTAGGGAGTTGTAAACAGGACATGTACCTATGTGCAGCACTGCACATCTCTAGCAGCTAATGTTTCTGTCATTCCATCCTTCTGGCCCTCAAACACAACATCAGTTTAATGAAATTAGGGAGTAAAAAGATCCTTCTACAGTCTGTGGTATAAATAAATCCATATTGTTTTCAAGAAGACCTCAACTCTAATCTGCAGTAAACCAATTCTATATGATCTTATTCAAAGCCAGTTTTTGTTGTTGTTTCATTCTTTGAGAATACATAAATCACCCATCCTGTAAAAGTGTGACATAATCTCCTTATAAAAATTAAACAATGGACATATTTACACAAAAACAACTTTTCTTAATCTCATAGTTAACTGTAGATTCTTTTTTAAATTGTGGCAGCAATCATGTACACAATTTTCTCAAGCATACCCAACTTAATTCAATTTTCTTACTTCTGCACAGATAAACAATATAGTTTAATAGCAATACTGAGCAGTTTTGTACTATAACAAAAATAAGATAAAATTGATAAATTTTGTGGAAAATATTCAAGCATTACTAAAACAAATACTATACAGTGTACTTCGTGAGATGCATGTTTAAAACAGTGCTGTTTGTCATGTAGCATTAGCTAACATATTTTCTATATTGCTATAACAGTGAAATGCTTTGCTTATTTTGTAAGGCCTAGTTTTCATTTTGAACTCTTCAAGAAAGCTGCTGTGGTCCAAAGTAATTATTTTAAATTGAGTTGGCACACATCCAATTCTTAAGTGGGAGAATTAAGTCTTTTCTTACTGTTTTCAGCAGAAGTAATTATTCTTAAAATAGTTCTTTAATTCAAATCCTTACGGTCAGTTCCCCAGATACAACTTAACAAAATTATATTATTATGGTGTGATTCCATTTCCATTTAATTTTATGGTGAGAACAGAAATACAAATAGAACCTTATTTAGTGGCCACAATTGGGATCAGCAACTTAGTTGTAAAGTAAAGAAGTCATTAAGTCAAACCACAACTTTGCTTATGAATTTACTTTAGCTTTCCTTTGCTTTAGAGACTTGTGAAGTTCTTAAATAGAATGTTTTGTTGCTAAATTACTTTTGCATTACCTTCACAAACGTGAACAGCCACTAAATGAAGCAATTGCTAAATTAAGAAATTGTTAAACACAAACTACCTATACTCTGGATGACAATGATATTCAAACAGTTTGATATATTTTTTATTAATATTCAAGAATCAGTCTTTCAGCCTGAAGAGATGATATCTATGTTCTTCAAATCCCAGTAGATACAGTAAGCATTTTAGATTGCAATCCTTATCAGGAGCAAAAGCAAGATGCAGGGCAACTAAGATTTGATTTTTTACTCTGGAGGTGGTGTGATTCTCTTCACTGAAGAAAAATGGCACAATACAATGTCTCCTATCTCTTTTTTTTTTGCAAAAACCAGAAGCAGCTTTTGTGCAGATGAAGCAGGTCACAGGAGAGCACTGCTTTGAAGCTTTCTGCTCTGCTCTCCAAGTTCTCCAGAAACACTTGTCAAAGCCAGAAGAGTGAAGGAGCTGCAAAACAGAGCAAAAGCAAAGCAATGTGATTGTTTTAATAACTTTCAGAAGGGGAAATGTTCCACAAAGCAGCTTCAAAATTTCATTAAAGTGAAATATTCCTTTGAACATTTGCAATTCCATCTTTCTTATAATGAAACTTGAAACTAGCCTGATTAGAGTTAATAAATTCATACATTAACAAATTTAATACATGCCATTTCCTAAGTTTAGTAATACCTGGGTATAGAACTGACAGTGTTTAATGTTTATTATTTATTCTTATTCAGGCTGGATAATGTTTAAGTTTTAAAGGCAAGTAGGTTCTTTAGAGCATACTGGATCACAGAGTTGTGTTTTGCAGCTGCAACATGATCCCAAAGAAAGATATGCTTTATTTAAGGAGTTGCAGGCAATGGCTATGGAGATTCTCAGTCATCCAGATCATGGTTGTCCCAAAGGTACTTTCTTTTCAAAAGGCAACCAGACTTGGTTTGTTTTTCCTTGAAGATATTTCTCTTCTCATCCAAGAAGCTTCTTCAGTTCAAGCAGACCAGTTTGTTTTCAGATCCAAAACACTCCACAGCCCTCATTCTTATTTATTGTTACATTACCGACCTAGTTTGGTGTACTGATTAAGGTATCAGTCTACAAAGCAGGAGACCGTGAGTTCTAGTTCTTCCCTAGGCAGAAAGCCAACTATGACCCTTGAGTGAGTCACTTTCTGTCAGTTCTTGAGGAGACAATGGCAAACCACTTCTGGAAAACCTTGTGAAGAAAACTGCATAGACCTGTCCACGCAGAATCTGAAAATTGGACACAATTGAATGAAGAAAGCTAATGATGAAGAAAAACCACTACCTGGTCTGCTACTTAACCAGTTTAACAATATTTTTACACTGTTTAAAACCTTATAGCAATTTTGCTTCCTTCATGTCAAGTTATCATGAAATACTGTTTCCCCAAAATAAAAATTGTAACTATTTAAATTTTTGTTCAGTAAGGATTCAAATAAGAATTCCACTAAATAGTGACCAATAGTTCTAGTTAGTGAAAAACATTAGGCCTTTATATTCCATGTCATTAAGTTTCTCACAGCTTCATTTTATTTTGCTCTTCCAGCAAATTAAATATTTCTCCAAAGTGCAGTCATTGATGTCGAGCCCTGTGGGCCCGACATACAGCGAGGGGGGAGGAAGAGTCCTGAGTTGTCTCCCCTCCCTGCCTCCTAAACAAACGCCACTGCCACAGGTCGCCACGAGCTCTCCATTGGCCCCACCGCTTCTCAGCTGGCCGCTGCAGGCCTTACCGGGGCTCCAGAACATTGGAGGGCATCGCTGGGTTTCCACTTGCATTGCCGCCTCCCTGCCCAGTGCCGCTGATGCCACTGGTTGCCGCGGGCTCTCTGCCAGCCCCACCACCTCCCAGCTGGCAGCCCAACATCCAGAAGGCCCGCCGCCACCATAGCAAGCCTTCCAGAGCTCAAAATGCACTGGCGAGGCCTGGGGATGGTTGCAGCCGCAACTCCCCTCGTGGAGCCACCAGCAGTGAGGCTGGTCATCTGGACATGAGGGTGGGGCTTACCTGAACTACTTACCTGTTTGCAGCAGACTGTTGGACGAGGGTGGGAGGTCTATAGGATGTGCGGAGGGTGGTGGCAGCATAGAGCAGCATGAGCTGTTTTGGAAAGGAAGTTGCAAGGGGGGAGGAGGGATTATAAAGGGTTGTGGGCAGATGCTGGTTTGTGGCCTAAGGGCAGGGTCCTGTCTCTGGATAGCTATGTAAGCGCTGGGAGCAATTCACTCCCAGTGCTGATTTTGCTTTTGAGCTGAATAAAGCCTTTTGTTTGTTGCACGTTCCTGCTTGGAAATTCCTGCTTTCATTCTATGAAAGATGAAATAGTCACGGCTCCTTGCAACCCTGCACCTACACATCAAGGAAGTTAATAAAACTGAACGTGTATGGGCTATCTGGGAGAAGGAGGCTTTTTCTGTGTGTTGGGTGCTCGAGACGTGGCAACACTTCCTGGAAGGGGCAAAGAAACCATTCGAGGTGTGGACGGACCATTTAAACTTGGAAGTACTACAAACACCAAGATGCCTGTCCCCAAAACACATCAGATGGGTGCAATACTTCTGAAGGTTCCGTTTCACTCTGAAATACGTGCTGGGGGAAAGAACTTCCTGGCCGATGCCCTCTCAGGACTGCCACAATATGATAGTAAGAGGGAGGAGGTGGTGCAGGCGATCGTGCCCCCTTACCAACAGGATGTGGCAAGAGCAGAGTCCCGTGTTGTGATGGGGAATCTGACACAAGAGTTGCAGAAAGCTCTCCAGGATGATTCCTGATTGAGAGACCACCCGAATATCCTGACGAGACGGGACAGTCTAGCCTGGCATGGGGATAAACTCTATGTCCCACAAACAATGCAGCAAGGGGTACTTCAATGGTGCCATGATGCTAAACAGGCAGGCCACTTCGGATTCTTAAAAACTCTACACCTGGCAAGACAGCAGTTTTGGTGGCCGCGAATGAAAGCAGAGATTGAGGATTACGTGCGAGGTTGTCATGTCTGTGCCACTGCCAGTGCTTTTTTTGTAACAGAAAAAGGTGCTGGAACTCATACATGTCATACAACCCTCCTTGCCTGCCCTACAAGGTTCCATCCCAAAAAAGGTGCCAGAACTCCGTTCTGAGCGTTCTATGAGAAAAAAAGCCCTGGCCACTGCAAAACCCCATACAGGGAAGCCTTTGGGGTTATTACAACCAGTGGCAGATCCTAACAGGCCCTGGCAGGACATCACAATGGATTTTATTGTTGAGTTACCAGAGAGCCGGGGCTATGATGTGATCTGGATGGTGGTCAATCTTTTCTCTAAGCAGGCGCACTTTGTGCCTTGTAAGGGATTGCCGTCTGCCCGAAGGCTGGCCTGGATGTTTATTACACACATCTATTGCCTACATGGAGTACCCTGAAGAATCATCTCAGCATACCATCCCAGCACCAACAGGGCAGCAGAACAAGCAAATACTATGTTGGAGCATTACCTGAGGTGCTATGTGTCATATCAACAGTCCAAATGGGTGGACCTGTTAGCGTTCACAGAGGTGGCGCATAACAATGCGGTGCACAGCTGTACTGGGTTTTCTCATTTCAGGGTGGTGTTTGGCTGGGAGTTCGTTCCCATTCCCCAGTATGCTCAAGGGCATCCCTTACCTTGCCAACCTAGGGAATGGATGACACAGGTGGGGGATGTGTGGGGTGCAGTAAAAAAGGCCCTAGTAAAGGCTGGAGAAACAAACAAAGAGCAGGCAGCCTTTTGTTTGTTGCACGTTCCTGCTTGGAAATTCCTGCTTTCATCCTACGAAGGACCTGTTTGACAATTGATATATAAACTCACCTCCATACTTGATGAGGTAATTGTTGACAACTCATTAATCATTATATAAAAATGTAGACTTACCACATGTCCTTGAGGAATGCTACCCATAGTCTAAAGTGGGAGCACTTTTTCAGCCTAATTATTGCTGAGCAGACAGCTGTGTTCCCCCCACCCCCCCAAAGATTGGCTTCCTTTTGTCAATTACATTTAGTGAGAAAAATCCCTATATTCAAATCAGGAGAGAGGGTGAAATAGGAGGATCTGATCCTCAGGCTGACAATACTTCAGTTCAGTTTTAGAAGGGAAGATGAACTCTATACTTGATAGATGTAAGAAAGAAACAACAAGAGTAGAAAGACCAAATTAGCAACACAGTGGTAATACGGATTTTCATTAGAAACACTTGCACCGCTACTCAAAGTTGCTTCAGGGCTGTGCTGCTATATTTGTGTTTGGTTTTGCTTTGTTTTTGTTACTAACAACTAATTTTAATTTACAAGCTAGGAAATATAATTAAAATATGGCCAGAAGCAATATAAAATCTTGGGAGAGAAATATATCACAATAGATTTAAACCAGTTAGCCCTTTAGTAGAATCTGGTTTGTTTCGGCTAGGCTGCAATTAAAACAAAAATTCTTGAGTTGTGGTTTTGATAGCATTAATCTTTTTATATAGCACATAAAGATCATTTATCACTACAGCATAATTTTTTTTAGCAAAACTGCAAAAGGCTAATGAATTTTGAATTAAGTTTACTGATATGTTGTTAACATTTTTTTCTTCAATCAAATCAGCTTTTGTAGAACAAATAAGTAGCTGTTTTTTTCCCCACAAAGAGAGGGCACCTAGAGTAGATATATAATCTAAAATCTCCTATCAGATGTTTTGTTTCAGAGTGCTGTATCTTGCACCAACTGATTTTGAAGGAAAAACCAAATCTGGCATGCAATAGTACAAGCAGTGCTCACTCAATAATGCTAATTAGAACTGAAAACTCTGTCAGTAAGTGATACATTTGAAAGGCAAAAAACTATGTGACTTGTGCCCCTAAAGACAGCAGTTTCACAGTTCCAGTTGCCATCATTAAGCAAGAACTGTGCAGGTCATTATATGAGGATCTCACATTACTGTAACTTCCTGCCACCTTCTGCGTTGACTTTGTCTCCTGACTGTGGAACTGTGTGATGTAATCACAAGCTATGGCACCAAGCATCCAGATCATGGTCACACGACCATGGGAACACTGTGACAGCCATAGCTACGAGGATCCATCATAATTGCCACTTGTTAAGTGCTGTCATAAATTTCAGAGCTCACCGAATAAGTGGTAGTTTAAATGAAGACCACCTATGATCTTAATTCATTACTAAGGTATAGATATTAAAAATCTGTCCAAGTAATTTTATACCTAGTGAAATGAAATCCATGCATATAGCATTCTTATTCTATAATAATAATAATAATAATAATAATAATAATAATAATAATAATAATAATAATAATAATAATAATGATAATAATAATAATAATAATTTTATTTATATACTGCCCTTCTCCCGAAGGACTCAGGGCGGTGAACAGGGCAAATATAAAAAATACAAAAATACAAAAGTTAAAAGAAAATTAAACATATGCCCAACTAAAAACAGTAAATACAAATATTAAAAATGACCATAAAATCCAACCCATCCCCCATCAGGCCAGGCCGGCTTGTTCAAATAAGAATGTCTTCAGATCGCGACGGAAGGAGTGAAGGTCGGGCGCCATCCGGAGCTCAACCGGCAGCCAATTCCATAGCTCCAGGGCGTCCACAGAGAAGGACCTCCCCCTGGGGGCCACCAATCGACATTCTCTGATCGGTGGCACCCTGATGAGGCCCTCTCTGTGGGAACGCACAGGGCGGAGGGAAGTTGATGCCGGCAGCAGGTGCTCCCTAAGGTACTCCGGACCCATGCCATGTAGGGCCTTAAACACCATTACCAGTATAAAGACAAAGATGAATCTGCAGAGACAATCAAGTAGGATCCAACCCACCCACCCACCCACCCACCCCACACACCATTTCCCAGATTTTACAGAGTTCAGCCAGGGTTTTGTCTTGTTTCTTTTTTCTCATGATAGAGAATCAGTCTGTGTATGTTATTCAGTCCACTGTTTAGCTAGGCATTCACTGACCACTTCTACTTTTCTCACCTGCAACTGATAAGAAAGAGAGGGGGCCACATGCTATTAATATATGGCACTGAAATCTACAAATGACTCCACTTAGCACTTTCAAGTAGAGGTTGAACCCCAGGGATATGGTGGAGAAATACCATCGAATGAAATAATATTCTCCAACACTAACTATTAGAATCAGTTGTCCAACTATGAGTGGAGCTGTGATAGTAACACCATCTAGACCAGTGTTTTCAACCTTGGCTACTTTAAGATATGTGCACTTCAACATGCAGAATACCCCAGCCAGCAAGGCAGTTGGAATCTACACATCTTAAAGTTGCCAAGCATGTGAAAATGATTTAAACCGACAACTTTCCAGAATAATTTTCATTTCTTAACAATATGCATTAGTTTGTTAGTTTATAATATCAGGAAATGATTAGCATACATTAACTCATTGATAGATGAACTGAGACCTTGCCAATGGTGATATACAATTAAGAGCAAGGTCTGTCGTAAATATAAAATATTGTGTTTAAAATCCTGTAAAGATGAAGATTTCTTTTGAACATAATATTAATCATATTTTCCTACCTCCATACATCTGTTCTTATTTGTTAAAGTAAGATTGATCCTGCTATTTATTTTTATTCATTTCTGCCACTCCAGTATTGAGCTGAATACAGAAAAGAGAGTTGCATTCTAATGGAAGAGAGTCCTTCACAATTTAAGATTCAAAATTTTAAAAAGATAGTTTAAGACAATGGCTCAAGAACACATTGATGGCCTGCACCACAACTAAAATAATTACCCAAAAACATTTCTTTTGATCGATAATATGACTTTATGCTCTTATTTCCCATTATTATCACTATGATTGTTCAGCAAGGTGCTCTTTAGAGAACACGTCTTTGAAAGTGCCCTTCAAAATACTGCTTGTGCTAAACTTCAAAAGAGAATCATTTATCAATTAACTTTAATTTGACCTTATTACCCACTAAGAAGGAAATTATCATTCTCCTTTGAACATTTAGTATTTTTATCTCTATTCCCATAGTGATAGGGAGAATTCTGATTTTAATTCTAAAAAGAAAGAGAGAAGCTATTTAAAATAGTTAACTGATCCTTGCACCTATTTTCTTATTTCTAAAAGAATAATATTCTTTCTTTTAGAATATGCAATAACTGAAGGGTAAAGAAAACACAGTCCCCATTTTTTATATTTTGAATGTAGCAACTAGAAATTTAATTGGGAATAACCATCACCCAGCTGTTACACTGCAATTGTCATTTTTTTCCCATATACCAACTTTTCTGCTTTTCCTAAGTACAGATTTGCACGATAGGAAACTGATGTATCCAGAAATTATTACAATTGCTTGTGTTAAAGAAGCCCAGATGGATAAAAACTATGTCTCCGGAAGCCAAATTCAGTCCATTAGTCATGTACAGAAGAAACTGCTGTGTACATGCTCATCCCTATTTAAGATATAACATTATATCTTTATGATAAAGTTCAGTTCTTGTAATCTCCTTTGCAAAAGGGATGCTTCAAAGGAATACCCTTTTCTTTCTCATGAGTACTGGATTACATGAATCTGTCCAGGTTCAATTGCTCTTTCAAAAAAAGTCTTAATATTAAATAGAAAAGAATCTCTAATTCATTCCCAGTGCATTTGTCACTAACCAATCTCACTTTTCAAAGAATAATGAATAGAATAAACCTTTGAACTTTTTCTCCTCATTTCTTGAAGTTTACTATTATTACTCTTTGTCAAGTATTAGGACATTTGTATGCAATAGAAATGGATAGAATCTCAACTAATCAGTTACCAAAAAACAGCTTCAAATAACCAGATCTAGCCAGAACTATCTGGTAGAAGATATGTAAATAATATTAATATAAGCATATAGTAAAAAAAAAAGGTAAAGGTTCCCTCACACATATGTGCTAGTCGTTTCCAACTCTAGGGGATGGTGTTCATCTCCGTTTCAAAGCCGAAGAGCCAGCGCTTGTCTGAGGATGCCTCCGTGGTCATGTGGCCGGCATGACTAGACACCAAAGGCGCATGGAATGCTGTTACGTTCCCACCGTAGTGGTCCCTATTTTTCTACTTGCATTTTTACGTGCTTTCGAACTGCTAGGTTGGCAGAAGCTGGGATGAGTAACAGGCACTCACTCTGTTACACGGCACTCGGGATTCTACCCGCCAAACTGCCGACCTTCTGATCAACAGGCTCAGCATCCTAACCCACTGAGCCACCGTGTCCCTTTTAAACATATAGAATAATCACCTAAATATCATATTTATGGGGGAAGGACAGGGTAAATGATATTAATAATATGGCAATAATATTACATGAAATGCAATATATAAAATGTATATAAACTCCAGTCTGTGGTAAGGTGTAAGCCTATTATCACTCTAGAATAATTGTTAAAAACTGTTATTTTTTCAAAAAGAGATAGCAAAAAAAGTTTGAAATCACATTAATTTATGCAGCTACTATATCTAGGTCACGAAAGAATATGTGTGCATACTAAAGATATGCACTTGACTCAGTTCAAGCCCACACTCCAAAATGGAATTGGATAATTAAAATATACCACTTCTAAATTGGAATACTGGATTAATAATGAAAATATTGCAGCTACAAGCTGTTGGATGGGAGACATAATCATGAAATCGGAAAAGTTTTTCAGTTACAATGCAACCTCCAAGCAACCCAGTCCTCATCCTGAGCATATTCTTTTTGAACTAGTTGACCCAACCCAACCACAACTGATTAAAAGAAAAAGGCAAGTTCTTTTCTTATATTTCCAACAGATACCTCCAACAATTTGTACAACTGCATTCGGGAAGTGGTATTATCATTCTTTATAAATTTTCCTTCCCTTTATACAATTTTCCCCCCAATTTGTTTCAAATTCATGTCAGGCATTATATACCGTGTTTCCCCAAAAATTATACCTGGTCTTATTTATTTTTTTTTGCCTCCAAAAGAGGCACCGGGTCTCATTTCTTTTGTCTGGGGGGGTCTCTTCCACTCACTTCGTGGCAGTGGCACTGACAGCTCCAGCCAGCCAGCCCACTTTTTCTGCAGCCAAAGAAGCAGCTTCATTCTGCAGCTGAGAATGGAGCTCTGGCCTGCATTTCTCAGTCAGAGGCCTTTCCAAAAGGCCTCTACAGCCTAGAACTGAGCTACAGATTGAATCCATAGCTCAGTTCTTGGCTGTAGAGGCCTTCCAGAAAAGATTCTGACTGGGAAATGCAGGCTGGGGCATGACACAGAAGAAGTGTGCAGGTGAGGAGAGGCACATATCGATTCAGGGGAGGCCTGATAAGTGGCTTATCACCCTAGCTTGACTTTTAGGCATGTGCCTCACCCCAAAACTAGGGTTTATATTAGGCCCACCCACAAAAATCAAGCTAGGGCTTATTTTCGGGGAAACATGGTAAGTAGATGCTGAATGGAAACCAGGAGTTTCCTGAAGCCCATACAAGATCAGCCATTCTGAGCAATGTGAGGAGATGTGTTCACAGTAGCTAAAATAGTCAAAAATTGCAGTCCCCATCCTTAATTGAGTCAGCAAATATGTCATCAGTGAAACATTCTAAATCAGGCATGTCAAACTCACGACGTCACATGATGTCGCGTGATGTATCACAACTTTCCCCCCATTGCCGGCAATGGGGTGGGCATGGTTTAGGTGTGACACGTATGGCCTGTGGGCTGGCAGTTTGACATGCCTGTTCTAAATCATATTCACAGCAAAACAGCCTGCTTTAAATTGCTTTAAGAATTAAACAGCCAACACTTATGTTAAGCTGTCTCTTTATGGGTTAGACCTGAGATAAAAGCAATGTTTTGAGAGTATGTTCATGCTACACTGTCAGGCAAGTTAAAGTATTCTCACTGTAAAATGTTTGAAACACAGTACATTGGCATTTAAATGAAAACATCTGTCAACTGAACTTTTTAAAATGTGCAATTGTATACAAAAATGTTCTACTCCAGTGTTCCATACATATTCATATCATGCTTTCAGCTTTTAATAATATAAGTTTAAAAAGTGAATTGAAGTTCAAACACAGAACCAGCCATTGATCAAAGCATACCCATTTGTTTCTCCCCCCCCAAACCCTCCCCCCATTTACTATATGCATCTTTGATGGCTTCAGAATTTATTATGTATATTTCCAGAACTAAAAATATCATATAGGAGTACCTTTCTAACAAAATGTGTGAAGCTGTTAATTAAAAAGAAATGTCAAAAAATTTTCAATATCACATTTATTTATTTATTTAAAAAAGAGGCTTTGCAGTGTTTTGGGGTTGGCACTATTTTTAATTTTATACATCCTTTATTCAAAATAAAATTTTGTGGATTTAGAATACCTCTTGCCCTAAATTTAGATATAATATTTTGAAATATTAGCACTGTCCAATGCCCATTACAGGTTTTTAGACTGTTTTTATAATCTAGAGTCATAAAAAAGTGTTAAAGAAAATGAAAGTTTTAGAAGATAAGTAGTCATAAATTTCTGAAGAAACTAGGCTAAATAGCATTAAGATGGTATATAAAAAAGAGTTAGCTTGAATATGATATATTTACTCATCCCTAACAATTTATTCTTAAAATTATCTTTCCTTGCCTATAGTGATTAATGGCCCCTTCTTAGATAGTTTATTGTAAATGGTTTCTTGTCATGAGTACTCAGTATTCAGTACCCAGCAATGCAACAGTTTATCTCTCAATCTTAAATCATTAGAAACTACATGCAACTCTGCTGTTTAGCATAAATTTAAAGGCTATACAATTCTGGGCCCAGAGGGATCCCAAATGTGTCAAATAAGTCAGGATGGTGGCCACACCATGAAAGAAGGGACAGGAGTTTGATCACCCAAACAATAGTAAGGTTGGGATTTAAAATGAACTGCCCAAAGATTCAGATGTCTTTAGAACTGATTGTTGACATTTTTTTTCCCCAAACAAAAGAGAGAATACATATATACTTTGTAGTTCAGAGACTACACAGATTTTCTTCTTGAGGAAACACAACTTCTCCTAATAAGAGACCTCCTGTTACTTTGCAGCCTTGATTTTTTTTTTATTCAAGTCTGTTAGAAGCCTCTGCAGCTACTGGAAACATTTCTGCTTCAGTTGGAGTAATTTCACTAAATCACCACTGACATTTATTCACTGCATCAAAAGTCTGCACAGCCCTATGATTTACTCCACTGGTTATTAATCATGGCATCTGATTTGCAAGAAAATGTATATGTGTGAATTCTAATGATTATGTGAGCCCTGCTCAGTGACCATCTGTGACATAAGTGGAGCAGATATTGAGGTTTCCATGCATCCCGTAAACGGTTCTGTAATGATAATCAATACTCCTATATAAAGTAAAGGGGAAGGCAGCACCTACTGGATCAAAAGGTTTGGAGCTAAATAATAGATACTGTAAGGTTAACAAACAGATAAGAAAACTTGTTAAATTTTTATCTGTCCTTTGAAAACAGATTAGTTTTCCTTTCCCTCTCAGATTACTTTGTTTTCTACAGATAGTATTACTGGATAAGATCATTTTTTAATCCATCATTAGGGTGAGGGTAGCCTGAAAGCTGACAACATGGTGTGTTTCTAAGAAACACTCTCTATATTAAAGCTGTGCAAATCTTTCTACAGAGGTGCTTCAGAATGAGAGGGAACCAGGATGAAACATCTATTGTTGGTGTCAAAGGAGTAAATAAAAAAAACCTCCTTATCAGAGGTCGATGAACCGTGGTTCATTTGACGCATGGTGCAAAACAGGTAAAAGAAAGAAAACCCAAAACATATTCTACTGTAAAAAAAAAAAAACTTTAATCAGAAAAAAGAACAAAAGAGACTCTTAACTGACTACATGCTCTAGCTCACCAGACAGCACAGAGAGAAAGAAGGAACAGAAAAAACTTCTTTGTATGGACATGCGCACACCGTAGTAGAGCCAGATATGAAACCAAAACATGGTTGAACATGTGACACTCACCATGGTTACAATGATAAGATAACAGCACAGCTGCAAAGCAGACTGCAACGTGCGTAACTGACAAACACAGAAAAAACGCAGTGACAGTTGGATCATTCAAGAAGCCACCTGTTTTTCCCCCCAATCTTACACTGTTAGTTCAGAAGTCCCAGTGTAGTAATTTTGGTCAGGCACTTCTGAAATATATAATTGATTCCTAGGTACGAATAATTAACTGAATCAGCCTAAGAAAAAGAACATCAGAGTGAAATATGCACACTCTGATTCAAAGTCCACTAACAATTTTATCCTTAGATAATATAAATAATTTCTGCTTATAATGATCATAGCCTGCCTCTAATAATATTATACAGTCAGCACATGCATTCATTTTGAACGTCGGCTCTTTTTCATTCAAGCTATATTGAATTTTCCAGGGTATTTTGTGTGTAAGTGTGTGTGTGAGAGAGAGAGAAAAAATGTCCCCCCTCCAGAGAAAATAAAATATTCCACTCCAAATCTCTAACCAATTTTTTGTAGTTTTCTTTCCATGTATATTTTTAGTTCTTCATTTTTTTAGATGTATTGCTTTTTTTTAAGAGCTTGATTTTTATGTCACAGAAAGGCGAACACAACTGCTGTTATCCTTACTTGTTGGGCCAATGCATTAAGTGTATTTAATTATAATGAAACACGAATAATAGAAAATCATTAAAAACTCTACTATAAAGATAAACCCCATTCTTTCACCCTCTTTCTCTTTCTTTCTCCTTCTTCTTTCTCTTTCTCTTTGTATTTCTCTCTCTCTCTCTTCTCATACACACACACACACACACACACACACACAGAGTGTAATGGAAAATTCAAAATATATCTAATAGGAGCAGCATAATACTTAACTTGTTTTAATATTATTTAGTATTATTCTAATGGCAAGCATATACAGGTACTCCTTGACTTACAACAGTTCATTTAGTGACTGTACAAAGTTACACTGAAAAAAGTGTCTTTTGACTGTTATTCACACTTACAACTGTTTCAGCATCCCCTTGGTCATATGATCGAAATTCAAATGCCCGGCAACTATATTTGTGACAGTTGCAGTGTTCTGGAGTTCCAAGTTCAGATTTTGTGACCTTCTGACAAGCAAAGTCAATGGGAAAGCCAGATTCACTTTACAACCATGTTATTAATTTAACAACTGCAATGATTCACTTAACAGCTGTGGCAAGGTCATAAAATCAGGCAAAATTCACTTAACAAATGTCTCAATTAGCAACAGAAATTTTGGGCTCAATTGTGGCCATAAATCAAAGACTACATGTATCAACATTCTGGATTGTATGGTTCTATTTGACAGGAATGGATCCTTCCAGAACCTTCTGCTGAAATTCTCTAACTTGTTAGGAATCTCATAGTAAGTTATGTGACATGTCCTTCCTACAATAAAGATAGTGGGGCATACAGTTTCCTGTTACAGAAATGAAGGTTGCTATTAACATATCTGATAAGGGTGGAGGACAGAATAACAACACATGAGAATGCATGAAAATTAAACTGTATATGGAGTAGGCCTCTACATAGTGGTCTAACCTTCCATATTACTTATATATGCTCATCCACTGAGATTTCCAATACTTTTGAACAGGAAAGAGGAATCTGGAATATAATTCTGTAGGAATGTTCATGTACTGACATAGTCTAAATTTGCATTTCTCTTTCGGGCTTTCTTACTTTAAACTGAACAAATGATGGGAATTATATAGTTGTTTAAGCAAGATATTCAAGCATGTTCAAAAGAAATAAAACCGTTTTAACAAAAGGTTTTTTTTCCTTTTCTTGAATTTCTGGATTTTGAGGGATTGGCTTTTTTTATGGCTGGTCCAAATCCTGCATTTGTCAGTAACTTTGTTTACAGGACATTTGGGAGAATAAACTCCTGGGGGGAATGTGGAGTAATACTTGCTGTCTTAGTCCAGTCATCTAACATTTATGCTCTATAATCTTCAGTCTTACATATAATACCTCCATTCATATAATTTTTGCATATTTTAACTGAATCTAATGGAAGTTGGAAGTAGAACTTTGAATGGGATCCCATTCTCCATCTTTTACACTGATATAACTAGAGGACAGGAAACTTTATGCAAGTAAATGGAAAAGCAGAGAGGGTCTAAAATGGAAACAAAAGTAGCCAATTAATATATTCTTTTTCAGAGTTCAGAATGGAGAGAATGAAACTTGCTCTTTTTTCAAAGTTGCAAAAAGAAGGGGGAGATGCAAGAAATTAAGTCGTTATTAAATCCAATTTTAAAAATATTTGGTTTTCTACAGATAAAATACTCTCTTCTTCTGACAGCTGAATTCTTAATTGGAATATGCAGTAAAAGTCAGGCAAAATATTTCATTAAGTTTCACCCATATCCAAAAATTATAGGTTTGCTGCCATGTAGTGTTTTTTATAATATTGCTTATTAGGTATTTATGGCATACAGTCTGTAAATACAGAAGTAATTACTTCCTTAGAGAGACCCACTAAGCTGATAAATGTTGTTTTAGCTGTTTTCCTGGTTTTTTTTTTACTAGCTGGACTCGAGCATTAATAAACCTGAACGCATATCTGTTTCACTGCCATTTTCCCAACAATGCTAATACATGCTTTCCTTTACACCAAGAATCAGTCCACAGAAAGTTTACGAGCTAGTTAAGTATCATAGAGGACATCTGAGGCTCATAAGGTATTCCTTGCTTAACAGCTATTTATTCCAGGATCCAAACTGGGTCAGTCACCATGACCAAAGGTTTTATCTTCCAAGCTTTTGTACTTGTGCTGGAACCCATCTTCAGGGAACGTCTCTCTAGCAGAGTGTGTGCTGTTCTCTGTGTGTTATTTATATGGTGCCTGTTGTATTTATTCAGTGTTATTCAGAATAATTATTTATTTACAATCAAATTTACAGCTCTTGGCAGCACTCCTGCATTTACAATTGTAGTGTGCACTTCAACACACCCCACCTGCCTATCTCCCCCCACATCTCTGTCCTCTTGGGCACTCTGCCCCCATTGCCTACTCTTCCCCCCCCCCTCAGCCGATCTTCATTATCATCTTCCTCCAGTTGCTAACAAGTTATGCCCAGCCAAGGCACTGATGGTCCTTTACCAGGTTCACCTCATCAGTGACATGGGGGAAGATGATGAAGGTTGCTAGGGTAGATATGTGTATATGCTGGAGGTGCTGGAGGTGCAGGAGAGTAGCAGTAGGGTGCATGGCACCCAAAAAGACAGACATAAGGGGAAGATAGGAGGAGAAGTTAAAGCAGAGGCGAGGAGCGCAGGAAAAGAATGAGATAGTTGCCTAACAAAGGCAGAAGTGGAGAGGTTGAGCACAGGGGAGCAACTGGCTGAGCTGGCTTAACTAGAGATAGGAGAGGCACAGATGCATCTGGGAAGTTCAGAGGCTTCAGGTGGAGAGGGCACACAGCTGCAAGTGGCCAGAGAGATGAAGAAGAACTGCTGCTGCCTCCAGATCTGAGAGCACGTAAGTCTGAGAAGAGGCAGGCACAAAAAGGTCAGTTAGACTACTTGTGAGGAGGCAACCTCACCCTTCTTGATGAGCTGCACCAGAAACCAGTTATTTAGCTCAGCAAGGGGAGGGAAGCTGATGCTGGGAAGGTGTCTGTTTCCTTGCTGTGTGTTCTTGCCTTGAATCTCGGATAGCTTCTCTTCAACTGTGGTCTTGCCCTTGTTGATTTGCCTTTGGGACTTGCTTTTGCCTAGTGGACTGGACTTGCCTTTGCCTTGAGGACTAGTGCTGGCTTCTTTTGAGTAGACTGTGGAACTCATTGGAGTGGAGCTGCTGCTGGCACAGGGAATTGCTGCGGGATACTAATTCAAGCTTGGAAGCCTTAATAAAGATTCCTAACACCTGTGGTGTATGGGAGAGTGTGAGCAGAAGAGCACACAACTATAACCTGAACTACAGGAACTGCTATTGCTAAATAATGCAGTCATATGATGTTTCATCCAAAGACCGCCTCACTTAACGACAGAATACTGGTTCCATTTAGAGTCCTTAAGTAAAGACTACCTGTATAATTTGTGGCAACTTGCAGCTATGTTACATGTATGTGGTAATAGAAGCATCAATTAAGAAATCATCTTTCTTTGGTTTTACAATATGGACTAGTGTCATTATTCTGTGATGCCTTCTAAACTATTAAAGAATATAGTTAGTATAAATACTGTATGTTTACTTTTTCAGTCTATCTAGACTGTAAAATGTTAAAAAACCTTAAAATATTAGCAGTAGTAGTAATAGTACTAATGCCTAATAGTTATAGTAGTAATGCTTACTATTCAATATTAAGACTATACAGATAAAAGGTACAAAATATCTTTTGTAGATAGAAAATTGTGTTCTAAATATTAGTAAATATGTTAAATAACTTAAAAAGTGACTGCTGTACACTTTTGGTCTGAGTTGTAAAATAAAGGAAATTACTAGAACTTTGCATTACTAATTTTATTTTAAAAATGTTAGCAGTTAAAATTAATATCAATACTAAGACTAAAAGCTGTCATATAAAGATTACTAGCAATGAGTATCAAAGCTGAGATGATTTAGAGTAGCTTGCAGATATAAAAAGTTTAAGTTTGGGTATAACCTTCTGGTTAATGATTGCTACAAAAAGGTTGTAAAATTTACTGGGATCATGTGTTGACCTGCTCAACAACTTTGTTATGCATGTAATTGTGGATTCAATTATGGTTGCACGTCAAGGATTACCTATAATATACTTTTCCATTCTCTAGCTTCTATTTTAACTACATTATAGTCTAGATCAAGAATGTCAAACTGCCGGCCCATGGGCTGGATGCCTCACGCGAAAACCGTGCCCACCCCATTGCTGGCAATGGGGAAAAAGTCGTGATATGTCACGTGACATCACATGACATCACGAGTTCAGTCTCTTCTTAAAAACCTCCAGTGTTGGAGCATTCACAGCTTCTGGAGGCAGGTTGTTCCACTGGTTAATTGTTCTAACTGTCAGGAAGTTTCTCCTTAGTTCTAGGTTGCTTCTCTCCTTGATTAGTTTCCATCCATTGCTTCTTGTCCTGCCTTTGGGTGCTTTGGAAAATAACTTGAGTCCCTCCTCTTTGTGGCAGCCCCTGAGATATTGGAACACTGTTATCATGTCCCCCCTCATCCTTCTATTCATTAAACCAGACATACCCAATTCCAGCAGCCGTTCCTTATATGTTTTAGTCTCCAGTCCCCTAATCATCTTTGTTGAGACATCTGCAATGCAATCTTCAAAAATATAGATTAGACTTGCTCTTACAGAACAACTTTGATTTTGCTTTAAATAATTTGGAAATAACAGGTATATAACCACCCCTTTTGTTGGCAAGCAATTAAGGATGGCAGATATATTTATCTGAGCACTCTGGACAGAATAGAAGGCATAGAATTTCATACTACCAGATATATTTATTTATTTATTTATTTAGTTGCATTTGTATACCGCCCTTTCCCTGAGGACTCAGGGCGGTTTACAGGGAATTAAAAATCAAAACATACAAAAGTTAAAACCAGTTAAAAAGTATTAAATTCACCCTGTACACTAAAAACCCCAGTTAAAATTTTCTCCTCAGCCTGGGCCAGAGAGCTCAAAGAGCCAGGTCTTCAGGCCCCGGCGGAATGATCGGAGGTCGGGAGCAGTCCTCAGCTCCACCGGCAGCTGGTTCCAGAGGGCAGGCGCTCCCACTGAGAAGGCCCTGTCCCTGGGAGTCACCCGCCGGCAATCTCTCACCGGCGGAACCCTGAGCAGACCCTCCCTGTGGGAGCGCACTGGGCGAAGGGCGTTTGATGCCGGCAGCAGGTGTTCCCTCAAATAACCCGGACCCAGGCCATGTAGGGCTTTATAGGTAATAACCAGCACCTTGAATTTCACCCGGAGGGCAACCGGAAGCCAATGCAGCTCGCGGAGTAGAGGTGTTACATGGGAGTATCGGGAAACCCCCATTACAACTCGCGCGGCCGCATTCTGCACCAGTTGAAGCCTCCGAGTGGTCTTCAAGGGCAGCCCCATGTAGAGAGCGTTACAGTAGTCCAAACGGGAGGTCACAAGCGCATGAGTGACTGTGCGTAGGGCGTCTCGGTCCAGATAGGGACGCAACTGGCGCACCAGGCGAACCTGTGCAAAAGCCCCCCTGGTCACGGCTCCTATGTGATCTTCAAAATTGAGCCGTGAATCCAGGAGGACGCCCAAGTTGCGAGCCCTATCAACGGGGGGTAACACCTCACCCCCCATCGTTAGAGGTGGAATAACTTGGTTAACCCGAGACGCCGATATGCACAGCCACTCAGTCTTGGCGGGATTGAGACGAAGCCTGTTTCTCCCCATCCAGACCTGAACTGCCTCCAGGCACCGGGACATCACGGAGAGGGCATCACTGGGTTGGTTCGGGGTGGAAAGAAAAAGTTGGGTATCATCAGCGTACTGGTGATACCCCACCCCAAAACCACGAATGATCTCGCCCAGCGGCTTCATATAGATGTTGAACAGGAGAGGCGAGAGAACCGACCCCTGAGGGACTCCACAAATGAGAGACCTCGGGGCGGATCTCTGCCCTCCTGTCAACACCGACTGCGAGCGGCCCTGGAGGTAGGCGGAGAACCACCGTAGAACGGTGCCTCCCACTCCCAACCCCCTGAGACGCCGCAGCAGGATACCATGGTCGATGGTATCGAAAGCCGCTGAGAGATCTAATAGGACCAGGACAGAGGAGCAACCCCTGTCCCTAGCCCTCCAGAGATCATTCACCAGCGCGACCAATGCCGTCTCCGTGCTGTGTCCGGGCCTGAAGCCCGATTGGTACGGGTCCAGATAATCAGTTTCCTCCAGGAACAGAGGGAGCTGATGCGCCACCACACTCTCAACAACCTTCGCCAGAAAGCGAAGGTTGGAGACTGGACGATAGTTGTTTAAAACAGCCGGGTCCAAAGCAGGCTTTTTGAGGAGGGGTCTCACCACCGCCTCCTTCAAGGCGGCAGGGAAGACACCCTCCTTCAAAGAAGCAGTTATTACTGCATGGAACCAGCCTCGTGTTCCCTCCCGAGCCGCATAAGCTATGAAAAACCACTACCAAAAGCTTAAAAAGACTTGGATGTAGTTTAGTTTCCATTTTGTTGGTAGAACAGATGTTAAATGACCCTGGAGATTACATTTGACCTTAAGTTTTGTGTTTTCAGTTATGAATTAGAAGTAGCTGGCAATGGTCAATTGAAGGGGCATCCAGTTTAGAACAGGTAGAATATTTCTCTATTAAGTAATGGAGGATTAGATATTAGTCAGGCCTTTTCTCCTCCAGATGATTCATCTGTTCTAGCTAATCCCTTTGCACTCTCTCTAGATGGGTATATATAGATAATTTCTCCCTAGTTCTAGGCTGCTTCTCTCTCTGATTAGTTTCCATCCATTGTTTCTTGTCCTGCCTTCAGGTGCTTTGGAGAATAGCTTGACTCCCTCTTCTTTGTGGCAACCCCTGAGATATTGGAACACTGCTATCATGTCACCCGTCGTCCTTTTCTTCATTAAACTAGACATACCCAATTCTAGCAACCGTTCCTTATATGTTTTAGCCTCCAGTCCCCTAATCATATATATACAAATATATGTGTGTTTGTGTGTGTGTGTGTGTGTGTGTGTGTGTGTGTGTGCATGTATATATAAGTATATATGTGTACATATACCTATACATATAGATATACTTGTACATTCATTCCAGCAATCTAATATTTCTATCATTTGTTGAGGGGTCTTTCCTCCATTTTTAAAAAATGAGGGCTGAAATATTTAAGGATGCAACTATGCCTATCTATGGCTGAAAATAGCAAAGAGAAGTGCCCACCAGGCTTGGTTATTCTTAATTAATTTGAAAGTTATCAAATTATTGCCTGAGAATTTCTATTATCTTAAGTGGGTAATTAAATCCTTAACATCTGCAACTATTACTGGAGGCCAAATCAGCAGGTCCTCTACAGAGTACCAAGATCTATTTCAATCCATTGTATCATTGTTGTAAACACTAATTGTCAAGAATAACTTTCCCATGTCTGAGTTAGAAGTTATAGGAAGCTGGCCATTTTCCTGGTAATTTACAATAATGTACCAAAATAAAGCTGAATTGTTATTATTTACAACTTGTATAAGACATGGCTATGTATGTATGTATGTATGTATGTATGTATTTAATATTTTTATGTAGCTGCCCATCTTCCAACCAACTCTGGATGACTATGATACATTCCACTGTGATACATTTCTTATCTTTGAGAATTTGCTTAAAGAGCCACTTTTGCTTAAGTTCCTGCACTAACATTATACCCATATTAGCTAGTTTTATGAACTATATTTATACAATATAAATATGAGATTTTTTGGTGTCCACATATTCTTTATCAACTTATGGCATATAGTAACATTACTTTTATTAGTCAATATTTTTATGAATTAATATTTTTTTTATAAATCCTGCACAATTCTTTTCCACATGACTAAGATTAACTTGAGATACTCCAAATATTAAAAAAATAAAGATATATTAAAATCATTCTGAAGATAATCATTGTGCTATTGCCTTCCTAGCAGGGGGAATGATTTAATTTACATCCATGTGACTCCTCCCCATAGATATTCCAGAAAGCATTGAAAAATTGATTATTTTCCCAGATCTTCAGATAGGATGGTGGTGAGTCTCTGAAAGATTTGGTGTTGCTTGGCATGGTTTTTCTTTCTCTGGATACACATCTCTTTGTTATTTTACTTATCATTCTTGTTTTTTTTTCTTTTTGGTAGCGTAAAGCAACTAAGTCATTGGGAATTGGGTGTTTTTTAAAAAATTATGTATAATTAAAGAAATAGTAGGATATATTCCTCCCTGGAAAATCATGATATAAAATCATGATATAAATCTTCCATGTATGACTGTGGAACAAGAGATTTTAAGGGACTTCCAGTTTTGTGTGGTAGTGACCGGTCCTGGGCTTGCAGATTCTCTGCACCCCCACAGCAAATTTCATCCTGCCTGGGGACCCTAAATGAGTGTAAGTAGCCCTGGAGAGGCAATGAAGAAAGAAGGGTGCTCCAGCAATTCTGGAATGGCAGCAGCCACTCTGTTCAACTTGGGGAAAGCCTTCTAACCCAACAGGAGAAAGGCTGGCAGTATTGCATCGACCAGCCCAAGTTACTAGCAACTGAAGTCCAAAAGCACTAACCAGCACAACTGTGAACAGCATGCTTGAAACTGGGTGAAAAATTCGATCTTCTCTTTTCTATTTTACATTTAATTTTCTGGAAAAGTATAGGGTTTCCTGCCTGAGCAAGGGGTTGGACAAGATGACCTCCAAGGTACCATCCAACTACTTCTTCTTCTTCTTCTTCTTCTTCTTCTTCTTCTTCTTCTTCTTCTTCTTCTTCTTCTTCTTCTTCTTCTTCTTCTTCTTCTTCTTCTTCTTCTTCTTCTTCTTCTTCTTCCTTCTTCCTTCTTCCTTCTTCTTGTAAGTTGGCCTTGGGCTAGGCTGAAACAGGAAATAAGATTTGTCTTGTGTCTGAGACTAAGCAAGCACCAGGATCAGTGGCGAGCTCCAGCTGGAGACTGGCACTGATCCTGGTGCTTCCATTGAGCCCTGACAGCCCCAAAGAGGCAGTGATCCTGGCACTTCCATTGAGCCCTGACAGCCCCAAAGAGGCAGTGATCCTGGCACTTCCATTGAGCCCTGAAAAACAATAAGAATTGTATTAATTTAATGTTTGCAAAAGAGTATATTTTGGGAAAAGAGGAAATCAACCAAAACCATTATGTGGATTATGGATTATAGAAATCAATTGTTAATGATTGTTTTAGAAATGTAACCAAGACAACACACTGTTCCCCAATTGTTAAGTGATTTATGTTTTAAAAAATCAATAAAATATGTTACAAAAAAAGAGAGAGATTTTAAGTATAAAATGCAGGAAGTGGCCAAAGCTATTTGCAGAGTGGAGAAAATTATCTGAGATGATACAGTTAAGAAGAACATTATTTTTAATTCCTGGTAAGTAAATATATTTTTATGCATGATAATTTTGGAGTGAACCTTTGAAAATGGTATATATTATCAAGAGTAACTATCAGATCTGAATGTATTCTTATGTAATCCACAGTAAGATTATCTGCAACCACTACATATGAATGGGGGGAGGGGGTGGGATGTCAGTTAAGTAAGATCCCAATTCAGAACATTATTGTTTGAGTTGCTGATATTACCTCTGTAGAGAGAGATAACTATTAATTACAGCCAAAGTGCAGTGTTTAAAATAAATTGCCACAGCTACAGAGTATTGCTTAAAGCACGTGTGTCAAACCTGATTGCATCACATGATATATTGCAACATTTTTTGACTTTTTGGAGCCGGGGTGGGTATGGCCTGCTCATGATGCATCCGGCCTGTGGGCTGCCAGTTTGACACCCCTGGCTTAAAGGACTAGTAACTTTACTGATATTGCATATAATGTAATGAAAGGCAACACCTCCAGTCCTCATTTGAGTCTACCCCATTGAATGCTATCTTCTGTTCTGAAAGTGTGTGAATTAAACCATTAATTATAAGCTCAATTAATATCCAGAGTTCCACAACAATTATAATTATCATATTTTGAAATGAAGATTAAGAAGGAATTTTCCTCCCAACATAGCAGGGAAATCTTTTAAACTTCATCCTGTAATTTAGTAAAAACAGAGTCAGACAAAGGATTAATCATAGGGGATCCTGAGAAATTACAGACCCCTTTTTAAAAAAAAAAAACATTTTTCCCTTTGAGTTTCAGTGCTACCCTCCAATAGCTCATTCTTAATTGTGAGTGGTTCTATTCTTTTACGTTGATCATCGAATTCATAGCATTTATCTGTTGCCTACCAGAAGGATCTGTTGATTATGTTGTCAAATTCACAAGTACTACAGTTTGTTGCTTCTCTTGAATAACTCTTGCCATTGTTGCCCTCATCTTGTACCACAATCTCCTGATTGTTACCTTTATGCCTGAGACTTGGAATTGAATTATTATTATTTTTTAAAAAAAATGGTGGCCTTAAACTTGGTCCACTTTGAATCTGTTATATTGTTCAATAAATCAAATGATGCTTGTTGCTCTCAATTTTTTTATTGGTGTTTAAAGCATTCATTAATTCTGTGGCAGCTGCATTTGCTATCCACATCATTTGTAATGCCTTTGGGCTATATAATATTTTTGTTTTATTCAGTGTGGTGGGGGATTTTAGAGGAAAAAATTTCCTTCAGGGTCCATTTCTAACACTTCTACTTCTTCTGTGAATGCCTTCTACCCCTTCTTTTTTTTGCTCAGAAGAACTGTATTTCATATCATTTTGGTCTTGAGAATGATTGAACAATCCATTTTTTTGTATCTCAAGTGAATTAATTATGAGCTCTGGCAATTTCTTGCATTGTGTTTTAGCATGGTGCAAATATAATCCTCTCTGAAAATCCAAACAAGAATAATTTGAAATCTCCTCATATAGCCTCTCATTCTAAGAATCATTAAAGCAAAGTGATGTACCTAAAAGCAATTCATTTATTTTATTTCCAAAATAAATGGGAAGGCATACAATATGTTTTTAGATTGGTAGAATAAACCTGAAGCTGAGGGGGGGAAAAAGCTAAATTGCTTGCCATTAATTTATTAATTGTATTTATTTATAAAATACAATTTATTGGTTGCCCATCTTACCACAGGGTAACTCTGGGCAGCTTAAAGTCATAAAAAGTATATTTATACATGTACATTAAAACATAAATAAATTAAAACCAAACATTAAAACCTAATGACACATGGGGCAGGCGGGGGCAGAGTGGAGGGAGGTGTGATCTGTTGTTGCTCAATCAACCATCTCCACTGTGTTGTTCCTCTGTTGGGACCCCAAGCCAACTGGCATAACCAGATCTTATGAAAGGATAGGAGGATTGGGGGTAACCTCACATAGGGGGCTAAGATGTTCCAGAGGGCAGGAGAAACAGCAGAGCAGGTCCTTCTCCTGGAGCCTGCTAGCCGGAATAATTGGGCTGACGGGACCCGGAACATGTCTTTATATTATGCCATATATCTTTATAGATCTCATTCAAAACAATCTACAATATCATTTGGGTTGTTCGGAAGATACAGAATGTCCCTCAGTCCATGAGGGAGAGAGGAAATTCTTCCATTCTGTTTTATTGTCTCCTTTCTTTTCCCAACTTCTGTTATGATTACATTTGTGGTTTTACTCTACCAGTAGTTTTAAACATCATTCTTATCCCTTTGTCTCTCCAATGACTTAGTCTCCAATTTTCCTTGTGATGTTCTCGGCTTATACTGAACAATAAGTTTTTTCAACTCATCTACTTTTTCTCAGCAGCCATTAGTGACTCATATATTTGAAATTATTGCTTGTATTGTTAGTAAACACTATTTGACCACTTACACCAAGCGTGAGTCCATTTATTTATTAGATTTATTTGGTTGAGGCAACTCTGGAAGGCCTACACTGTTAAAAGCCAATAAAACAAAAGAGTAAATACTTCTAGTGATAATAAAACTTACATTGAAAAAAATGTGGATGAAGGGAGCAGGATGCACCAATGGGAGGTGGGGTCTTCTCTTGGTATGTCAACCACCTCTAGCCAGGTCCACTCCTGCTGGGGCTCCAAGAAATTGGCAGTGGCAGGTCTTCAGGTCCTCACTGAAGGTCAGAAGGGTGGAAGGAGTAGTAATTTTTTGCATCCCATTTTTTTTTATTGTATCTCTTCTTTCAAGGATGAGAACTCATTGCTAAGGGAAAAAAAGGGATACAACTCACTTCACCTGGCTATAACATTTCTCCTGTTTTAAGTTGAATATCTGGAATTCATCTGTGGTTCAGATAACTTTTTTAGATATATTCTTATTTTTTCTCTTAACCTGATTATCACTTTTTACTCCATATTTATCTGACTATCCCATTTTCATTAGGCTGTTATACTTTCCTGTGGTTGCCATCTTAGTAGCCGGCCTTGGTATAAACCATCATAAGAAAATCTAAAGTAATTAGTGGTCATAAAGAGATGCCATCCAATTTAGGGCTATATAAATAGAGATCAAATTCCAAGGAAGGCATATAAGCCAGATAAAGTTTAAACCTGTTCTGTACCAGCCTACTACCGGCCTTGCAGAAAGGCAACCCCTGTACAAACGGTAGAGACTGGGAAACAACTGAGGCTGGAAGGCGTCTGCCAAGTTTAATTCACAAGCAAAACAACAGAACAAGAAACAAAATACCGGAACTTTGATCCTCAAACGGAGCGGTTGCTTTCAGCAACCAGCCCTTCCCCAAACACTCCCTTTATTAGAGTTCAGGGCGTGGCCTCCCTGTGCCTCCTTCCGAGGAGTCCCACAGCCTTTCTCTGCTTGTTCCTGCTTGACTGCCTCCTGCGTCGGGCGTCCTTGAACAGGGCCAGCTGTGGGTCATCATCATCCGCACTGTCGGGCTCGCGCAGCTGAGAAGAGGGCCCTGGCTGGGGGCTCTGCGAAGCCTCCAAGCCATCATCAGCAAGTTCGCCTTCAACACCCTCCTCCTCCCCCTCGTCTGAGTCATCCGAGACATCCGAGCCGGCTGCTGGACCCACAGGCTGGCCCTGAATCACAACAAAACCTGTGGCAACTGCTCAGAGAACCAATTGATTTAATACCCTGCAACACCCATTCTGTGTCATGTAGGTGTGCTTCACAACCATTACAAGTGACCTGTGAATAACCACACTTCTATTTCATGTTACTTGGCATTTCTAATCTGTAAAATAAATGTTTCTAAAAACTGGCATGTTTCAACATGGAAAATTGCCACATGGCTGTCTATCACATCAGTGTTGTTGCATGGCTGGCACAATCATCATAAAGTGTCACAGGCAGTCAGCATGAAAGACTTAGCTATCACGAGGCCACCTTTGCAACTATTTTCACTTTGGCATTTTGGAATGCTAGAATGATTTAACAACACACACACACACACCGAAAGCATCACTAGTGGACTGACCACTGTGACTAGAGAAATATCCTCTGCATTTACAAAGGAGAGTTTGGTGTGTGATGATTGACTTTAGAATGCTCTTACAAAAGAGATAACAATGGGGTCTGTTTTTCAATGCCAAGCAAATATTCATTTTTCCCCTAAGTACTGTAAATACTTAGGTTTTCATTAAAAAAATGTTGAAAGTTTAATTTCTCTTAAGTTATGTTTATTAATGTTATTACATTTACGAATGAAGGTGTCCAAGGGTAATGTTGCAGGATCCAATCTGGGTCAGTCACTGGGACTAGAGGGGTTTTTTTCCTGAACTTTTGGACCCATGCTGGAGCCCATCTTCTCTTATTAAGTTTACTTGGTTATTTACAATATTATGTACCCTTTCTTATTTAGGAATCCCTTGTATATAGAATAAATTTGATGATAACAAAGGTTTCATTTTTTTAAAAAAAATGAAAATAACATGTATCCTTGAGACAGGGAATTTTTGAAAGGAACAAAATATGTGGAGAAAAAATGGTAGACCCCCTTTTTTCCATTTCTGATCCAACAAAAAAAAATCTCATTGGTTCCATGGGACTTTTTCCTAACACAAATAGCTATGCTGGGAAGCAATTTTGGAAAGGATTGGCTGTGAAAATGAACATCCCTTTCTATGCATTATCACTACAATGAAAAACAGTGTCCCCACTCATGATTCCAAAGAAAGGAAAGGAAGCTTATATTGATATGTATGATGAATAGACAGGACGCTTTCATGGGTAATGCCAAACTGAAGACCTTTGACATTTCAACTATTAAAATTTCAAGACAGCTGGTGTATGTCCCTTATCCTTGTTTTGGAGACATGTCAGGAAAACGACAGGGTACAGTTTAATTCTAGGTTTGCCCAATCTGCTCCCACAGAATGTATCCCCCTGTTTACAATAGCAACATGAACTACAGAGGAGCAAATGTGGCAGATATTTGTGAAATGCAAAGAATAGAATCCAAAAGTAGATTTGTTTGGATTTTTTTTTAAAAAAACTTGTAGATTCCTCTCCATATGCTGAGAATATGATTGAAAGGTTCCTATGTTCACTATCCACATGACATATGACATTAGTGTATTTCCCCAAGACTAAATTGTTTATTTTAGGATAGAGAATTAAGGAGAGACCAATCTATACCAAATTTTCTCAAACTTGGAAACATTAAGATGTGTGGACTTCAACTGCCAGAATTTCCAAGCCAGCATATGATCCCTCAATATTCTCTGCTACTGTTTCTGTTTCTCAACAGTAAATGACTGAAACATAGCATTGTATATTAAAATAAAATAATACAAAACAATCATAAATATTATTTGGCTGCTAAGAGCTTCAAGCATAGTTTTCTTCAGGAATGCCATTTATTCCATTATTAATAACAATACAACTATATCTTCTTTGCATATTCAAAATTTCAAGATATGAAATAAAGTAGAACACTATATATTATTCCAGATAGCTGCCCTGGGAAATCAGAATAAATTGCCAAGCTATGAATAAATCATTTGTGTTCAAATAAAAGAAACAAGAAAGTTTTTAAAAATTCAGAAAATATTAGCCAAGGTTTTCAAGCAAAACCATCACCCTGTGGGTTTTACAAGTAGTCCTTGATTGATAACCATAATTGAGCCCATAATTATAGTAATAAGCTATGGCTGTCATTAAGCTGGTCACCATAGGACTGTGCCTGATTTTATGACATTTTTTTGTGGTGGTTCTTAAGTGAACACCTTATTCATTAGGGAACCAAGTGTTTGTTAAGCAAACCTGTTTTACCCAATGAGCATTTTTTGCCAGAAACAAAAAGTAAACATTGGAAACCAGAAAAAAAAAATCATGGTTACGAGACAGTGGGAAACAGCCATAAATGTGTGCCAAGTACCCAAAATGCAATCACATAATTGTAGGACATGTGTGGCAATCAGAACTCTGGAACTGGGTTGTAAGGCAGTTTGTCATAACTTTGAATGGTCACTAAGTGACTGGTCATTAAGTAAGAACTACATGTATCTTTGCTTGATTTTTTTTTATATTAACCTAGGCAAGTCATTCTTATTTTAAAGCAGATGAAAATCTTTTATCTCCCTACCTGTAGCTTCTGGGAACTGAACCAGCATTCCTTTACTTATAGAATATGTGCTTTTCTTTGGAAGATTAATGTAGAATAGGTCATTTTGGAACAAATGGCCTGGCTGTGATATTCATGTCTGGCATTATAGACCTGAAATGGCAAGAACATAAGACCAATGAAGGTTCAGAATAATGGCTAATTAGGTCAGCATTCTATTATTTCTAAGTCGATTCATGCTCAGTTGAAAGCCACAAGGAAGACATTAAGACAAGAGTGTCCTTCTGGCCATACACCCTGTAATTGGTATTCAGAGGAGATTTCTACTGATAGTAGAGGTGAAATATAGCCATCACTATTAGCAGCACTATCGCAATGATGGTTTTACTGATAGTCTCTGTTCTAATTATCATATGATGGTAAAGCATTCCATCTTTTGTTGGCTTTCTTAACAGCTTCATGATGTATTGCTTTTGTGATCATCTGTTTCAATTAACAATTACAGTCAAAGCACAAGCTTCATTAAAAGCATCCATTCAAATAGTTGCATCAATGTATATGCATTAAGTATGCTATCCAGTCATCCAAAGATGGAGGGTGGAGATTCTGCCCTTAAGATTAGATAATACATGTCATCACATTAAAGTTCCTTTTTTACATAAAGGTTAATTGCAGGCTAAGTTTCTCCTGTGTAAAATATGTATAAAATACAAGTATAAGTATATATAAAATAAGTAGAAGTATAAAATAGGCTCTTTACTTTTCAATCAGTGTGACTATAGTCTACTGACAGACCAGTGTTTACCATTTAAAGAGCTAAACGTCCTTGAATGGTGTCCAGCAGAGCAGAGACTCAATTAAGAACTAGTAAATTAGGTGTACTCAGGCATAACCAGATTTTGAAGAAATTTTGCTCAAAACAGCTTGGTATAAACTGTTGTGTTCTTTTAAAATCCCAAACTAATAAAATAATTTATTAGTTAGTAATAAGAAAATAAAGAGGCAATTACTATTTCTTGGCTATGAAGCTTGAATTCCAGATGTTTGGTAATACAGTCTCAATAATTCCTGACCTATATATTGATTTGAGCTTCTGGAAATTATAGTCTAAAAAGGCACCTACTTTTCTCTCCTAGTACAGGGGGAACTGTGCTTATCTAACACATACTGAAATATTTACATAAATGTTTCACTTCTTTCTGTAAGCAGCAATGAACTGTCCTGTTCTATAGGAAGGGTAATGATAACAAATGATAGGATTGGTTATCATATTGTTTCCCTGTGGACAGACTAATAGTGGTGCACTTTAGTGCATTATTAAGTACATGAAGCATTGATTTTTGCAAAGAAAGAGATTGGTATAGAATTGATGTAATTAGCTTTTTCTACAGTGACCCCTTGTCCTGCACATGATGCTCTAGTTTCATTTTTTTTCCTACCTCTTCTACAGGAAAACAAATGCCATTGTATAAATTAGTAACTTGTGCTGTCTGTTGATTTTCCTCACCCTCTTCTTGGAATTATGAAAACTACTGAGAAAGAGATGGAAGGGCAATAAATTACAAATAGGTTGCTTCACAATGAATGTTGCAATCTTGTGTGTTGATAATTTACTCCCTCTATAGCAGGGGTGTCAAACTTGCAAGGTGATATGACGTGTCATGACGTATCATGACTTTTTTTTGCCATTGCTGGGGTGGGCACAGTTTTGCCATGACACATCCGGCCTGCGGGCTGACAGTTTGATACCCCTGCTCTATAGTCAAGCCACAGGCAAAACCATAAAATCCAACTAAGCCTAATTACATTATGGTAATAAATATCCTATAAGAAACCACAGAATATTTTATCAAGGATGAAGGTATCTAGGGCAACTTTCTAAGAAATGAGGATATGATTACAATGGTCACTTCTAGTTAAAGGGCTGGCTTAGAATTGATATGACAGTTTCCTAGAGGAGTTATACTAATATATAGCAATATCAGATGATATTTGATAAACAAATGAATGCCTATTTAATTTTTGTCTCTACAATATGGAACACACTTTCCTGTAGTATGAAACCTGTGTCAACCATTAGTGCCAGTCAATTTGAATGTTCAATTGAATGAGGTTCATGTTTAATAATACTAATACTAATACTAATACTAATACTAATACTAATACTAATACTAATACTAATACTAATACTAATACTAATACTAATACTAATACTAATACTCATGCGCTCGTGACCTCTCGCCTGGACTACTGTAATGCTCTCTACATGGGGCTTCCCTTGAAGACCACTCGGAGGCTCCAACTGGTACAGAATGCGGCCGCGAGAGTTGTCTTGGGAGTTTCCTGGTACTCCCATGTTACACCTTTGCTCCGCGAGCTGCATTGGTTACCAGTTGTCTTCCGGGTGAGGTTCAAGTTCTTGGTTATGATCTTTAAGTCCTTACATGGCATGGGTCCGGGATACCTCGAGGACCACCTGCTGCCGGCGTCAACTCCCCTCCGCCCTGTGCGTGCCCACAGAGAGGGCCTCCTCAGGGTGCCTCCGGTCAGGGAATGTCGACTGGTGGCCCCCAGGGGGAGGGCCTTCTCTGTGGGTGCTCCGGCATTATGGAACCAACTGCCGGTTGAGCTCCGGATGGCATCAGACCTTCGATCCTTCCGCCGCGGGCTGAAGACCCACTTATTTGAATTAGCTGGTCTGGCCTGATGGGGGAATATGGGTTTTTTAATTAGTTTTTTATTATTTTATTCTTGTTGTATTTTAATTGGGCATTGGTTTAATTTCTTTTTAATTTTTGTACTGCTATTTATATATGCCCTGTGAACTGCCCTGAGTCCCTCGGGAGAAGGGCGGTATAGAAATCAAATAAACTTAAACTTAAACTACTACTACTACTACTACTACTACTACTACTACTACTACTACTACTACTACTAATAATAATAATAATAATAATAATAATAATAATAATAATAATAATAATAATAATAATAAAGTTGGAAGGGACCTTGGAGGCCATCTAGTCTAACCCCCTAGAAAATATTGCTTTGGATTTTATAATAGTGTGAGCACCAGACCTATCTGCCATTTATTAAAATGGTATCCTTTTTATCAGGCTGTGGGGCAAACACCTGAAGCACCTGAAAAAAGCTGAGACCATTTTAAGGAGTTCATTCATTGAAATGAATGCAAATGTTAAAACAGCATACACAAAAAACCTTTTATTTCTAGATTCTCATGAAAGCCTGAAAACAGAAGAGGTGTTTTATGTCCAGCAGAGAATTGCCTTGTTCCTGTGAGAATTGAAGCACTTATTTCACTTCAGCTTTGAAGAGCCGTAAGAAATATGTACTGTAACATTACACTTTATAAAACAAAAAAATATATGGGATGGGTGTTAAGACGGAGTTAAAGGATCACTCTAAAAAAAGAGGTGTACTGAATGGATCATTGTGTGTTAGTGCTCTATTATGAAACAACCTTTGTTGAAGACCTGTCTCTTCACTCACATTTTTCTCTGATTCTGATGTATTGATTTGTTTTCAGATTTATTAATAAAAACTGTACTACAATTGCAATTGTTTCATTTTATTTCTTGATTCTGTTTAGAATAGAATAGAATAGAATAGAATAGAATAGAATAGAATAGAATAGAATAGAATAGAATAGAATAGAATAGAATAGAATAGAATAGAATAGAATAGAATAGAATAGAATAGAATAGAATAGAATAGAATAGAATAGAATCTGGAAGGGACCTTGGAGGTCTTCTAGTCTAGCCCCCTGCTCAACTAGGAGAACCTATATCATCTCAGACAAGTGACTGTCTAGCCTCTTCTTTAAAATCTGCAGTGATGAAGTGTCCATGATTTCTGAAGGGAAACTGTTCCACTGGTTAATTGTCCTCACTGTCAGATAGTTTCTCATTAATTTCAGGTTGATTCTCTCTTTGATCAGTTTCCAACCATTGTTTCTTGTCTTGTCCTCTGATGCTTTGGTGAATAACCTGGCCCCCTTTGCCTTGTGATAGACTGGAACACTGCTATCTTGTCTCCCCTATTTCTTATTTTATTTAAATTAGCCAAACCCAAGTCCTGCAGCCGTTCTTCATGTTTTATTCTCCAGGCCTTTGATCATCTTAGTTGCTCTTCTCTGAATTTTTTCAAGACTTCAACATCTTTTTTGTGATATGGTGACCAAAATTGGCTGCAGTATTCCAGGTGTGGTCTCACTAGGTTTTATAAAGCAGTACTAATACTTCACGTTTTCTTGATTCTATGCCTTTACTTAAACAACCCTGGATTGTATTAGTTTTTTGGCTTCTGCTGCACACTGCTGGCTCACAGTCAAGTGATCATCCACTAGGACTCCAATGCCCTTCTCACAGTTACTGTTTTTAAGCCAGGTCTCACCTAATCGTACTTGTATCTTTGATGTAAGACTTTGCTTTTCTCCACATTGAAACTCATTTTATTAGATAGGGTCCATTGTTCAAGTTTTTCAAGATCTTTTTGTATCCTGAGTGTTAAGTATTGGGATCGGTGAGGCATTGAGGAGGTGAACGTAGATAAAGAACAGAACTTTTATTAAGTTAACACAGAAGCAGCTCTAACAGCCGCTGAACTTCTATTTATACAGATCGCCAATAGGTGGTGACCAATGAAATTAAAGCAGTTATTCCCACCCAAAACGCAAGTTAACAATTCTGTAGACAGGCAGTCTGGAGTTTAAACAGACACAGCTGTTACTGGTTCCAAGTAATTAACTTCAGTACATAACACCCCTTCCCCCTAGATCAGGGGTGGGCAACCTTGGCTCTTTTATGACTCATGAACTTCAACTCTATGCTGACTCAGGAATTCTGGGAGTTGAAGTCCATGAGTCATAAAAGAGCCGAGGTTGCATACCCCTGCCCTAGATAGTTCACAATTTCAAGTATTGAATGTAGTCCTGAAAATACTTTGGTGGCTTCCACGACTACTCTGAACATCTTGGAACTTCCAGTGGTTTCTGGTTTACCGGCTCTCTTGCCTAGCTGGATGGACCGGAGCTCTGGAACCCGTTCGCTACACGTAGACCCGTGTCTTTTTGGCTGGTCTGTCCAGGTAGACCTGACCCAATGTCCATTGGTGGAACAGTTTCTATGGAGCTGGAAGTTGGGGCCATCTGCCAGTTTTGCTCAGTGGGTGCAGTCCCTGTGCTCTGGGGTGACTTGCTTTCCACTGTACACCATCCATGTCTCTTGGAGTCTCATCAGTACTTTGAGAATCCAATGCAAGGCTGCTGTCGTGTTGATCCTGGGTTTGATTCTCATGAGCCAGTGATGTCATGAGCCAGCGATGTGCCATCGTAACACTCGACCGTCTTCCAGGACCACTTTGTAAGAGAGTGGTCCTGACACCTTACAAACCTCAGCTACCACACACAGTGCCCCTTGACTATAGTTTTGTGCCCAAACCCAGTCACCAACTTGCAAGTTCCGTGGAGGCTTTGGCTGAGCAGTGTCTGCAGCAACTCGGTCTGGTTGCAGATGGTCCAGCTTGATGGTCAAGCGCTGTCCCCATCTGAGTTCTGCTGGGCTTCTGCCTGTAGAAGTGCAGGGTGTCATGCATTGGCAGAGTAAAAAGTCTGCCAGCCGATGCTGCCAATCTCCAGTCACGATTCTCTTTAACGACTCTTTGGTTGTTCGAACCATGCATTCCACTTGGCCATTCGAAGCCGGGTGCAAGGGGGCTGAAATGGCATTCCTGATCATGTTAGCCCTCAAAAAGGACTGAAATTCCTCAGTGGTAAATTGTCAAGCCCTGTTGTCAGATAAGATTACGTCGGTTAAGCTGTGTGTGGCAAAGATTCTGCGCAGTTCTTGGATGGTCCTGGTAAAGTCATAGAAGGTGTTGTGACTCAGGGCCAGCCTGTGGGTCCGACAGCCGGCTCCGATGTATCGGATGACTCAGATGAGGGGGAGGAGGGAGACGAACCGGCTGATGATGGTTTGGAGGCTTTGCAGAGCCCTCAGCCGGGGACCTCTTCTCAGCTGCGTGAGCCCGAGAGTGCGGAGGATGATGACCCACAGCTGGCCCTGTTCAAGGACGCCCGACGCAGGAGGCAGTCGAGCAGGAACAAACAAAGAAAGGCTGTGGGACTCCTCGGGAGGAGGCACAGGGAGACCACGCCCTGAGCTCTCAATAAAAGGAGTGTTTGGGGAGGGGCTGGTTGCTGAAAGCAACTCTTCCGCTTGAGAAGACAAGCTCTAGTGTTTTTGTTAACTGCGTAATAAATCTTGGCAGACGCCTTTTAGCCTTGAACGCTCTCCAGTCTCTTCTATCTGAATAGGGGTTTGCCTTACTACAAGGCTAGAAGAGGGCTGGTTCAGAACAGAAGGGACAGGGGCAACCTTATCCAATCCTGGCCACCACAGGTAGCTTCTTGTGAGTGTTTTCATCCTGACAATCCCAGGATGTCCCTCATGCAGAGATTCTAAGACCCTAGTCCTCAAAGAGTTGGGAACCATGACCCTACTACCCCAAAGAATGCAGCCTTTGTGAGGAGATGGCTCATCTTTCCTTCTACTGAAGCTATGAAATTCAGCTCATAGACTCGCCTCTGGCCACCCCCTAAGCACCCAGTTCAAAATGCAATTTAGCATTTTGTCAGAGGCTGTCTCAGCAGCCACATCCCCAGTGTGAAGAGGAGACTCTGGCAAGTCCTGGATTGCCAGGATGCATGCAGCAGGTGTGGGTAGGGCAATTTGCTGAAAGCATCAGCGTGGCCCATTTCTTTGCCCAGTTTGTGAATTAGACTGTAACTATCAGCGGCGAGAAAGATGGACCATCTCAGCATCCATGGAGATAGGATCTGAGGCATCTGTTTATCTGTCGTGAACAGACCAAGAAGTGGCTTATGGTCAGTAAAGACTGTGAAATGACGACCATAAATGAAATCATGAAATTATTTTGATGCCGGCCACGATGGCCAGTGCTTCTTTATCTATTTGGGCATAGTTGCATTCTGCTGGTGACAGAGTCTGGGAATTATAAGCTATGGGAGCTTGCCTCCCGTCAGCCATTAAATGGCTCAACATAGCCCCTATTCCATATGGGGATGCATCACATGCAATGTTGATAGGCAACTTTTCATTAAAATGCATCAGCACGGAGTGCGATGACAACAGTGATTTGACTGCCTCGAAACTTTTCTCGTGGATGTTCGTCCACTGCCATGGTGTCTTTTTGTCCAAAAGCCTGTGCAAGGGCTCTGCTGGGGCTGCCTTATGAGGCAGGAATGCATGGTAGAAATTGAGTAGCCCTAAAAATGCCTGGAGCTCCCCTTTAGACTTTGGTCTGGCTGCTTGCTGAATAGCTTGGAGTTTGGATTCAGCTGGGTGAATGCCTGCGGCATCTATGTGGAAACCGAGGAACTCTGTTGAGTCTACACCTATCTGGCATTTGTCCCTCTTCAGTTTCAGCCCTGCTTCATGGAAACGCTGAAGGACAGCTTTGAGCCATTCTGCCAATATTTCTACTGACTCCCCAGCTATGAGGACGCCATCAAAATAAGGGCACACCCCTGGAATATTTTTGAGCATGTGCTCCATCATGCTTTGGAAGAGACCTGGGGCCACACTGACCCTAAATTGCAGGTGTCGAACCCTGAATGCTCCCCTGTGGGTTACAATAGTTTGAGCTTCTGCCATGGCATCGTCCATGGGCAGTTGCTGGTACACCTATGCCAAATCCAATTTGGCAAATACACAACCTCTCTGTAATGACACCAAGATATGGCTGACTACAGGTACTGGATAGGCATGTTGTTGAAGCGCTTTATTAATAGTGCACTTATAATCCACGCATATGCACACCTCTCTGTTGGATTTAAGTGGTGTAACTATAGGGGTTTCCCATACGCTGCTATCTACTGGCTGCAACATGCCTTGTTGCACCAGCTTGTCCAGCTCTGCATTGATTTTTAGTTTGAGGGCAAAAGGCACTCTGAGAGGCTTGATCCTGATTGGGATTATGTTTGGATCAAGGTGGAGAACAATTGGAGCTCCCTCGTACTTGCCTAGGCTAGGGCTGAAAACGTCAGCATACTCCTGACAAACATTTGTCAGGTCTGCTGCTTGAATCTTATTTATGCCAGTCACATGGGTGCCCAGGGCATCAAGCCAGTCTAAGCCAATGAGGCTTGTGCAGTGGACTTCGACTACCACAACATTGAGGGGACCCTCAAACTCTTTGAATTGTACTTTGAGCGTAGCTTCTCCTTTAACTGCTACGCAGGAACTTTGGAAATCCGTTAGCAACAGATTTGATGGCTTGAGTTTAACTCTTTTGCTGCTGCAGTTGCAAATGTTGTTAAAATTTCTTTGAGAAATTATGGACAGGGATGACCCTGTGTCCAGTTCCATGTGGCAGGGGATTCCTTGAAGCTTGATTTTAAGCCTAAGCTTTTCTTTAAGGGAGTGATGGGCACCTGTTCCAAAGACGCTCCTTCTACTGGAGCAATAGCCAACTCTGTTCTGCCCCGGGGTCCCTGTACCTTTCCTGGGGAATTCTTCTTGTGGAAAGTCCCTCTGGTGACCTTTACAGATGGTGGTAATGTGGCCTTGTTTGCCACATGACTGGCACACTGCCGTGCAGAACCTGCACTCCAAGTGCCTAGTGACTTTTGGCTCTTTCTTCCTTAGCAGCACATCCCACCCTCATCGCCACGGTTAAGTATTGGGATCAGTGAAGCATTGAGGAGGTGAACGCAGTTAAACAACAGAACGTTTATTAAGTTAACACAGAAGCAGCTCTAACAGCTGCTTAACGTCTATTTATACGGATCGCCAATAGGCAGCAACCAATGGAATTAAAGCAGTTATTCCTGCCCAAAACACAAGTTAACAATTCTGTAAACAGGCAGTCTGGAGTTTAAATGGACAAAGCAGTTACTGGTTCCAAGTAATGGACCTCACTATGTAACACTGCGTTTGTCTTCTGGGATATTGGCTATTATTGCCAGTTTGGTGTCATCTGCAGATTTGATGAGTTCCCTTTCAATTCCCTCATCTAAGTCATTGATGAAGATATTGAAGAATACTGGGCCTAAGATGGAACCTTGTGGTACCTCACTGCTTACTTCTCTCCGTGTGGATGTAGTGCCATTGAGGACTACTCGTTTAGTATGGTTTACCAGCCAGCTACAGATCCATCTGGTGGTGATGTTATCTATTCCACCATTTTCTAGCTTACCAAGGAGTAGGTTGTGGTTTACTTTATCTAATGCCTTACTGAACTCCAAGTATACTACGTCCACATAATTTTGCTGGTCTACTAGTTTAGTCACTTTATCAAAGAATGAAATAAGATTTGTTTAGCATGATCTGTTTTTAACAAACCTGTGCTGGCTACTAGTTATAACTTTGTTTGCTTCTAGTTGTTCGCAGATCTGTTTTTTATTATTTTTTCTAGGATCTTCCCAGGTATTGATGTTAAACTGATTGGTCTGTAGTTTCCTGGGACCACATCAGCCCCTTTCCAATCCTTAGGTACTTTCCTGGTGCTCCAGGATTGATGAAAGATGTGGTGCAATGGTTCTGAGATAACTTCTGCCAGCTCTTTAATTTCATTTCATTTTATTTTATTCAATCCATTGTTTAGATATTTTTTAATAGCAATAGCCCTTAGACTTACACACTTCCTCACGGTGCTTTACAGCCCTCTGTAAGTGGTTCGCAGAGTCAGGATATTGCCCCCAACAGTCTGGGTCCTTATTTTACCAACCTCAGGAAGCTGGAAGGCTGAGTCAATTTTAATAATGTGTTAGAAATAAATAAATAGTTTTAAAAATGCTCAAACTTTTTTTTGACTTAATAAAACAAAATAAAACAAAATCTAGTTATATATTCATCTTTCCCCCCTCTCTCTTTCCTTCCATCCACCCATTCCATATATTTTTTTTTGTTTTGTAAAGTGTAATACTAGCTAAAGTAAAAACAAATGACTTATATTGTTCAATCATGAACCTTAATATAGTATTAAAGCTAATACTTGCCTCTTTATGGAATAAAAGTAAGTAATAATCCAGTGACATTTATGAAAAGGTTTTGTATTAAATGCATAAAAACTTATTTAATGGAAATCCACTTTAGTGGGGGAAAAATGCAAAAGCACAAATAGAGCTAGAGCTCAAATAGTGATTCTAAAATTCAAATAATACCTAGATGAGCTTTTCAGTCACAAATTCACCTTATGAAGGCAAAGTATAATTATTAGAGTAGAAGCTGAAATCTTGTTTTTCCTCCTCATTAAAACCTTAACAAAGACTTGTCCTACTTCTTAGTCATTTTGTTGATGAGCTTATTGAGATTGGTAGACTATTAAAAGGTTTTTATTACTAGATAAATACCCTTTAATAATAATTTGAGGTTGTCATTGCATTGCCTCATCTGTTTTTATTACTACTGTTGCAAACAAGAGGAAAAAAAATGGAAAGCCAATAGTAAGAATAAAGTGACATCTTTAATCATGTTTATGGGTATTTGCTTAATGAATTTAGCCTCCTTCCCTTTATAATTCTTAGTAACTCTACCATGCAACACGTCACAGAACAAAGAGTGATCAAGGGTTTCTATTTAGTCCTACCAATTGATGGATTATGGTATTGACTGGTCTTTTAAAAATACAGTTTATAAACTTATAGTTTATGACTGCTAGAAAGAAAAAAAAACCTTTAGATCTAGGAGACATAGTATTAGAACAATGTGGTTTGTACTGAATATATGACACCCAAGGAGGTGATATTGCTAATATCCACATCCACCTATTTCTTGTATACACAGGAACAAAATTTGATTTTATGTATCAACTATACATTTGTGTCTAGTAAGGAAGATCTGATATCTCTTTAATGTCAATGGGCATCCCAGTGAATCACCATGAAACATCAACCACATCTTCTAAAGGGGATATAGATGGAAATGATGTATTTATGGAATCCAATAATTGTTTCAAGTCCATGTTAATGGGGAGAAATGAGACTGATTGAATGGAGACATGAGGAAAAGAAGGAGGTGGCTTGAACAAGAATGGAGTAAGCATCTGAAATTCAGGCATGAACAAATCAGAAGACTAACTTGGTAGAAGCTGAGGTGATACCTTGTTCGGCAGATACCTTGTTCTGTGACTTTTGAATCCCATCAGTGTTGCTTTCCATAGAGAATTTTTCTAAATTGTCTTGTGAGTGTCTCAATATGCATGTAGGAGAGCTGATCACCCCTTTGTAATTGTCTCTTCTGGCTAGATTTATTCTCAGTTTTTCTAGGCTCTTTCTTTTGGCTTTTTGTCTGTATTAGACCAATTATGATAATTACCTATAAGTGATTTATAACAATTCTGGACATAAAAGAGGGCAATCAGCAAGATGGTGGGAACAAGAATTGCAAAAATCATAACCAAAAAATTTCTAGACATTTTCTCCTATGTTTCCATCTAGAAAAAATCGTGAAAATAGTTCAATCAATAAGTATTATCTGTGATAAACAATATAGTCTCTATTATTAGGCTTAATGTGTTTTTGATTACCCAGTAGGGAATCTCTATTTTATGGTGCTTCTGAACTTGTTCTGGTAACAAAACAGAACAAGACTGGACAAGACTGATCCAGCGAAGCAGGGTGTTTTTTTTAATTATGTCAGACAGCTTAAATATAGCATTATGTGACTAAGGAAACTTCTTGCCATTACATTCTCAACTGAATTCTACTCACATAATAGATTTACAATAATATACTGTAATAATCGGCCACAATTTTGAAGACAAACATTTGTGAATGCACAGATCTGTTGTCAACTTTCTTTCAACATTTTTGATGAACTGTTGGTCCCTGTAAAGCAAATAAGCTACCTGAGACATCTATATTGCACCTTTTCTATTTATATATTTATTCAATTATTTTCAACTTGCCCTATAGTAATGGATCTCAAGAAAAAAAAAATCTATGACATTAGCTCAACAAAAATTCCATAATCACCATTATGCTGAACCTGATAAATAAGATTCCACAGCTTGGATAAATCATTTTTTGAGTGAATAAAACTCAAAAGTTTGAATGAGAAGCTGTAAAAGTTTACATTTTACAGTTGTAAAGTGAGACATTTCACCAAACAAGGACCAAAAATAAGGACCAAAATAAAAGGTATTAAAATGATATTCAAAGCTATACTGATAAATAGAGGACGATCAATAAAGTCTTTCACTTGGTATATCTTATCCATTCAGTGCCAGGATGACTGACTCCTATTTGGTCAAATGAAGGCTAAAATATATCCATTTTTCCTAAGAACCGCTAAAAGTCTCTAAAGTTCCTGGTCCAAATAAAAGAGGGGCTTCATTGTCACTTTGTTTAAGAAATAAGTACCATCTTAAATACCACTTTTACAGTGGGGATACATTGTACTGAATGCACAAATACAATAAGGAGGATGTTTTTGTTTAAAGAGAATTATTTCAGATTATTGTAGGATGTACTGTAGGTAGGAAGGATACAACTATATATTATCTATTAAATTGTGGAAGATCACAAGCTCAGTGGTTGATGAGAGGGGAAGGAGGAAACAGGTGCCTGATATCCTATAGTCTGACCGTCAAAGTAGGGAGCAATGGATAATTATGCAGTCATTTTTTTCAGGAACATTATTTGCTTTTTGAAGTCTTATGAGGTCCTGGTTAATTTATGAATCTTTCAAGTTTAGTCAGATTTACCTGGTAGTTTTTTTTCTCCCACTTTGCTCTGTACAGTTACAGTAGCCATTTCAATTTATTATTCAGGATTCATATGAATCTTTCTTTTCGTTTCCAGATAGCTGATCCCCTCTGACTTCTACAGCAAGGGTCCAAAATACATTTAAAACAAGGTGTTTAAACCAAATTACATTTTACTGGATTACAATTGTAAAACAAGACATTTCCCCAAACAAACCTGAGAACTTGGTGGACAATGGAGAACTTTTATGAGGTCTACTGCAGAAAAAAAAAGTTTTTAACAAGACTTTCAATAACCTATTAAAGCCAGGCAATTTCTTGCTGTCTCAGATGTTTTTATTATCCTCACTGCAGTATTGATTCTTTCTTTATACTCTCCAAGAAGAATGCAAGTTATCTCAGTCCCAGGATGTTCTTTTTTTCCCCTATTCCATTTCCCTTTGGTTTAAGTTGTCAGCTCCTGAAGGCAGTGTTATGAATGTCCAATGACAAAAGGACTAAGCCATGAAGCCCCAGGTAGAAAATAGAGACTACATCTTCATTTTCACTAGTCAGCTTCTTCAAAGCATCAAAATAAGAGTGTGGAAAATATATTCTTTATAATGATCCTACATTACCCTGAATTATTAGAGTATTGCAAAGATATTTCCAATGGTCTCTATTTTTTTCTGTTTATTCTGTTATTTTCCGAATTCAGTAGCAGTTCTATTCGCTGAATTTTTAAACATACCGTAGGAACTTTGCTTCCATTTCTGCTCCAAGTTTATGCCTACAATGAAAGAAGATGCAAAATTGCAGGTATGTTTCAACCCCTTGTGGGACATTAGATCCTTTTACTCACAGCTTCAAAAACTGCTGATAGTGAGAAGACCGGTTGATTGCTCAATTTTCATCAAAATAAAATCAGTTTGTAAGAAGCATTATGTGGCACAGAACCTTGTCCCCTTTGTACAAATTATAAGTTGCTTGTTTGCATTCCTTTTAATTTTTGTTCTGCTCAAAAAGCTTTTGTTCTTGGATCTTTCATTCATCCTAATAGGCCCTGAGTGACTGAATCTCACAAACAGAGTTGGCAAGATCAGCCTTGGGCAAATGCTGCAGAAGTTAACAAGAGGTTTTCCACTAGTAGAAAAAGATCAAAATCATGTCTATAAAAGCTAGTTATAGAATGGAATTGAAAGCATATATTTAAAAAGTTATGTGAATTGAATACAGGGTCAAATTGCCATATCAATGCATCACAATTTTCAAGACAAAATGTAAGATTATAATGGGCTGAACAATTTTAATTAAAACCATTTTCTGATCCCCCCCCCACATGAGATCATTGTTTTTCCCACCTGCCATACTCTGAAGTAGTTTCTTTTCTAGTTGTTGCTTCTTTCTTCTTTTGAACTACCTTAATTAGATATATTTCAAAAAGAATATTACCACTGTGCTGCATAATCAATTTCTTTGGGCTACAAGGTGATAGAATGGAAACAAAAAAAGAAAAGAAAATTGAAGTAACAACAAACATTGTAAATCTGATGAATAAAACAAAAAAATTCTTCCTATTCAGAAATTAATTATTGCAGTCTTTTTTTAAAAAAAGAACTCTCTCTATATATTTTTTTTTATTTTGCTCTAGTTAAATGCCTTAGTGACAATTTACCCAAATGATATATGATATACTCTCCTTGATGTCCACCAAATCTTTCACATTGATCTAAGTATTTATTTGGATGTCAAGACATACAGGTGAAACTCAAAAAATTAGAATATCGTGCAAAAGTTCATTTATTTCAGTAATGCAACTTAAAAGGGGAAACTAATATATGAGATAGACTCATTACATGCAAAGCAAGATAGTTCAAGTCATGATTTGTCATAATTGTGATGATTATGGCTTACAGCTCATGAAAACCCCAAATCCACAATCTCAGAAAATTAGAATATTACATGCAATCAATAAAACAAGGAGTGTACATAGAACAATATCGGACCTCTGAAAAGTATAAGCATGCATATGTACTCAGTACTTGGTTTGGGCCCCTTTTGCAGCAATTACTGCCTCAATGCGGCGTGGCATGGAAGCTATCAGCCTGTGGCACTGCTGAGGTGTTATGGAAGACCAGGATGCTTCAATAGCGACCTTCATCTCTTCTGTTCTGTTCCCCCCTCCGGAGTACAAACAGACAGACAAGCAGACACGACTAGCAAGAGTTAATTCTACAGGCTGTAGTTAATTGCCTTCAGATAAGGCCTTGGCAGCAAAATAGGCTCGCTACCTCAAGCGTTGGCTGGAATGAGATAACGTCCAAACAAACAGTTCAGAAGCAGATGTACAGAAGCGTTGCCAAGAATTCAGACCAGGGTTTCAAAAAAGAAGCAGAGTTCCGAAGATGTGACCAGAAGTTGTTTAAACTATTGTTCGTCACAAAGTTCTGAGAGCAGCCACACCCCCTTTTGTACCTAGTGGGGAGTGGCTCAATGACTCAGCTAGTCCCTGGCCCTCCTACTCTTCCTACGTTGCTGTAAACGCTTGGCCCTGCATCTTTCTCGGGGGTCTAGCCATGAGTCATCTTCGCTATACTGTATCTGCTGCAGCTGCTCGAGCTCCGTCACAGCCTGGCTCCCAGCCTGGCTACTCCCAGGCTGCTCCTGTCAGCCTTCAGATGGAGATGGAGGCCTTGCCAGAGAGGAGGACCCTGGAGAAGGAGGCCTTGCCAGAGGGGAGGGTCCTGGAGAGGGAGGCCTTGCCAGTTCCTCCCCATCATCATCAGAGTCCTCTTCCTCAGGTAGGACAGGCTCGGGGGTCAGGGCCACAACATCTTCTGCATTGTTCGGTCTCATGTCTCTCATCTTTCTCTTGGCAATGCCCCATAGATTCTCTATGGGTTTCAGGTCAGGCGAGTTTGCTGGCCAATCAAGCACAGTAATCCCACAGTCATTGAACCAGGTTTTGGTGCTTTTGGCAATGTGGGCAGGTGCCAGGTCCTGCTGGAAAATGAAGTCAGCATCCCCATAAAGCTTATCTGCGGAAGGAAGCATGAAGTGCTCCAAAATCTCCTGGTAGATGGCTGCATTGACCCTGGACTTAATGAAGCACAGTGGACCAACACCAGCAGATGACATGGCTCCCCAAATCAACACAGACTGTGGAAACTTCACACTGGACTTCAAGCATCTTGCAGTGTGTGCCTCTCCATTCTTCCTTCAGACTCTGGGTCCTTGGTTTCCAAATGAGATGCAAAAGTTGCTCTCATCAGAAAACAGGACTTTGGACCACTGAGCAACAGACCAGGTCTGTTTTTCTTTAGCCCAGGTAAGATGCTTCTGACGTTGTTTGTTGTTCAGGAGTGGCTTGACAAGAGGAATACAACATTTGAAGCCCATGTCCAGGATCCGTCTGTGTGTGGTGGCTCTTGATGCACTGACTCCACCCTCAGTCCAATCCTTGTGAAAGTCCCCAACACTTTTGAATGGCCTTTTCCTGACAATCCTCTCCAGGCTGCGGTCATCCCTGCTACTTGTGCACCTTTTTCTTCTACACTTTTCCCTTCCAGATAACTTTCTATTAATGTGCTTTGATACAGCACTTTGGGAACATCCAACTTCTTTTGCAGTTACCTTTTGAGGCTTTTCCTCCTTATGGAGGGTGTCAATGATGGTTTTCTGCACAACTGTCAGGTCAGCAGTCTTCCCCATGATTGTGATTCCTACTGAACCAGACTGAGAGACCATTTAAAGGCTCAGGAACCCTTTGCAGGTGTTATGGCTTAATTAGCTGATTAGAGTGGGACACTTTGAGCCTAGAATATTGCACCTTTTCACAATATTCTAATTTTCTGAGATTGTGGATTTGGGGTTTCATGAGCTGTAAGCCATAATCATCACAATTATGACAAATCACGGCTTGAATTATTTTGCTTTGCATGTAATGAGTCTATCTCATATATTAGTTTCCCCTTTTAAGTTGCATTACTGAAATAAATGAACTTTTGCACGATATTCTAATTTTTTGAGTTTCACCTGTATTACAATTATATTGACTGAGAAGGAGGAAGACATTTTTTTTCTCATTTGGAATTGCTAAAGCAGAACCATTCCTTAAGTCTATAATGATTCACACAGTAACCAAATGATTAGTGATAAATAAAGGGAGAAGTGGAATAAAAACATTTTATGCAATCATGATTTCTGTTACAACACTGACCTTTAATAATCAGTAAGGTATTTTAATAGTGTGAATGAAGAAAACTTAGCGTTTTCTGAGTCTTGAATTTTTTCTTACTTGCCTATACTATGTGAATGCTGATTTTCCTATGATCCTTAAGGCAAGGTCTCAATAGGTGTATATTCCACTTTACCATCCCTCTTCTTGAGGTATAACTTACTGCTGCTATTACTGAGTTTTATAAAATCATAGTGCTTTTACATTTTTACTTTTTACATGAGTGGGTGTTGATGATACTTTGATTCTAATCTAACTTGATTTCCACTCAAATTTCACATTTTTATTCCACCCCCAGGAGTTCTGTACTTAACAGTTCTTTTTCATTTCCAAGAAATATTAAGAAGGAAATATGGTATTTGGTTTTACATATCTTAACGGCGGCAACGATGGGGTATGCTCAATTTTGGAAGGCAAATCATACCCCGCCGGATGAAGTTATAATTAGGAGAATACTTGATTGTGCAGAAGCAGACACATTGACCAAGAAGTTGAAGGGTAAAGAAGAGACACCAGCATTTCTATCATGGAATAAATTGTATATTTGGATGGATAAAAGATTAAAGAAATGAGGGTGGCTTGGAGCTTGGTCAAAAATGAAGTGATGTAGTCTTTGTTAATGAATAAGCTTTGGAGTTGAATGGTTATAATGAGTGGAATATAATTGTTAGTTTAGAAGTAGATATAATGTGAAAATTTTAAAATGGTTTTCAATTTTTTGATTTCTTCGTTTTTTGTATATTGTAAATGTTTTTTTTTGTCTTTGTTGGTGTATGGTGTGTTTTTAACACAAAATGTAAATAAAGATTCATTTATAAAAAAAAACACAGTTCTTTTTCAGCTTCTGTTTCCCCTTCTTCAGATTGTGCTATTTTCACGAAATAGTGGGCAATGCTATGTTAATATTCAAGGTTGTCCTAGACCACAGGTCTGCAACCCGCGGCTCCGGAGCTGCATGCGGCTCTTTCAGCCATCTCCTGTGGCTCCCAGTCCTCTGCTATGTGTAGTCCAAAAAAAACCCAAAGTGGGACTAAAAAAGTTCAACCAATCAATTCAAATATGCAGGGTAGGTGCATATCTCGCCTTGGCTCCACTCTTCAGTCAAACCCTGTTCTGCACATGCGTGCATGTTCGTGCATGCACACACATTTTTTGCTCCTCCCAGTTTTTTCTTTTGTGAGGGAACCGGTTCCGAGTGGCTCTTTCATTGTTTCAGGTTGCTGACCCCTGTCCTAGACTGATTATTAATAACCATCTCCGAAGTTGAGAAAGGAACAGGAGAAATAGAAAAGCTGACCTAAAGAGGAAATTCAAGCCCAAAGGAAACAAGATACTTAATTAAGGGTCTCTGTGACCTTAAGGTCAACAGAAGTTGTCAAGCAGCAATTTATGAGCAAGGAGGGCACAGTGTTTTCAGGTTCTTTTGGTGTGGAAATGCCTAGCAGACTTGTTAGATATAGGAACTACTTTATTTAGTTTTATAACTTGGATTACAACACAGTGCCCTTGATTCTGAGAAAAGAAACTTTGCTTTAAAAACTTTACTTTTATTCCAGAAAAAAAAATCCATTTTTATTTCCTAATGGGAAAAACAGTCTCTACACCAAGAAAATTATTGCCTTTGATATTTTTTTTCTACCCTTGTTTTTTTTTTTAATTTTTATCTTTAAATCTGGCTTACCAAATGGTCTTCAAAATGATCTTGGATACACTGTTTTTAGAAATTACTCAATAAACGCAGGAGAAAAGAATGGAAACATAGTGACTTGCCATAATGACATTCCATTCTTGTCAGGCTGTCCATGTCTGCCTGCTCTAAAATCTCAAGATTGATTAGGTAAGATGCAGCAGGCAAGAAGTCTCTTGTGAACAGGGTCTGGTTTTTTTTTTAATGCATACCATATTAAAAACAAAGAGACACTAGTTTCTGTAATTATTAGTCAAATGATTATGCAAGGAGAATTTGGCATACAAATACAGCTTCAGGTCCCCCTTCCTCCCTCTCTTCTGTATTCTGCCTTTGCTCCAAAGAAAATAGGTGACTTTGTGGCCTAATTATGCTATAATTTTGAGATAAACTTTTTCTCTGCTTCAGCAGCATCTCCAAAGTTTCCCTACTTTCATCAGAATAATAAGAGCAACATGAAAGTATTGTGCTGCAACCTCATGCCTTTTGGCATGTTTGTGATGTTACAACATACCTAGAAAACAGACAGGGCTTAAACCACGATCTAGGACACTGCGTGCATGACTTGTTTCCCATTTATCTCTCTGAGATGCCAGTGCCTGCCTGGCTGCAGTAACATTGTTTAACATTCTAATATGAGATGGTGCATAACCTAAGCTCTAGGTTGGTGTGTAATGTAGCTATTAATAATTTCTCTAAAGTGTTAGTCAAAGACTTAATTTAAAACTCTGCTTTAAGATCTCTGTTGGGTAGCCTGGAGTTTGATCCTGACAGGGCTCAAGGTTGACTCAGCTTTCCATTCTTCTGAGGTTGGTAAAATGAGGACCCTGATTGTTGGGGGCAATATGCAAATAATGCTTCTGCATTGTAAACCATCTACAGAATACTGTAAAACACTATGAGGAGTTATATAAGCCTAAATCAGGGGTGTCAAACTGCTGGCCCGCAGGCCAGAAGCATCATCTGGAAGCCACGCCCACCCCATTGCCGGCAATGGCAAAAAGGCTCTGATACGTTGCACGATGTCACGTGATGTTGCGAGTTTGACATGTCTGACCTAAATGTTATTACTATTGTTAGACAAACATTATTTCATTCTCTCTCTTACATAGCCAAATCCCCTTTGGTGATTTGAATCATCCTTGATCCTACTTTTTTTCAGCAATCCAAAATTACCAAATTCCATCTTCATGTATAGGCCATTTTGAAGGTAGAACACAGGGAGCAAATGATCACATGGGAGACCACCCATATTCTCCATCTTGGCATGTTCCCAAGGACTGCTTCCCTCCTCCAGAAAGGAAGAGAGCTTGCTTGTTGATCTTCGACAAACTCAATTAGTCCTACCTCACCAGTAAATATTCAAATTGCTCCTCATCCTCCCCTCATACCCCACTGCTGTTAAGATATTTCAAACTGCAGCCTTGGTTCCAAAGTAGTCAATCACTACTTGCATTGAGCTTTTCCACCAGCTATTGTGTGCAGAGACCAGACGGGATTTATTTATTTATTTATTTATTTAATACTATTTCTATACCGCCCTTCTCCCGAAGGACTCAGGGCGGTGAACAGGGCAAGAATAAAAATACAAATTACAAAAGTTAAAACAAGATTAAATAAATGCCCACATACTAAAATACATCATTAAAACCTAATAAAAAACAGTAGCAACCCCCCCCAATCCCCTCATCAGGCCAGGCCAGCTTGTTCAAAAAAGTATGTTTTTAGCTCGCGGCGAAAGGAGCGAAGGTCGGGCGCCGTCCGGAGCTCAACCGGTAGCTGGTTCCATAGCTCCGGGGCGCCCACAGAGAAGGATCTCCCCCTGGGGGCCACCAATCGACATTCTCTGACCGGTGGCACCCTGAGGAGGCCCTCTCTGTGGGAACGCACAGGGCGGAGGGAAGTCGATGCCGGCAGCAGGTGTTCCCTCAGGTACTCCGGACCCCTGCCATGTAGGGCTTTGAATACCATTACTAGTACCTTGAATCTCACCCGGAAGGCAACTGGTAACCAATGCAGCTCACGGAGCAGAGGTGTAACGTGGGAGTATCGGGAGACTCCCAACACAACTCTCGCGGCTGCATTCTGTACCAGTTGGAGCTTTCGGGTGGTCCTCAAGGGCAGCCCCATGTAGAGAGCGTTGCAGTAGTCTAGTCGAGAGGTCACGAGCGCATGAGTGACCGTGCATAGATCATCCCGGCTTAGATAGGGCCGCAACTGGCGCACCAGGCGAACCTGGGCGAAAGCCCCCCTAGTCACAGCCACCATGTGATCTTCCAGGGTGAGCCGTGAATCTAGGAGGACTCCCAAGTTGCGAGCCCTATCTACGGGGGGGTAATAGTTCACCCCCCATAGCGAGAGGTGGAATGTCCGAATAAACCTGGGATGAAGGTATGCAAAGCCACTCGGTCTTGTCGGGGTTGAGTTGAAGTCTGTTCCTCCCCATCCAGACCCGAACCGCCTCCAGGCAACGGGACATCACGTTGAGGGCATCACTGGGGTGGTTTGGGGTCGAAAGGAAAAGCTGGGTATCATCAGCATACTGATGATACCCAACTCCAAAACCACGAATGATCTCACCCAGCGGTTTCATATAGATGTTGAACAGGAGAGGCGAGAGGACCGACCCCTGAGGAACTCCACAAATGAGAGACCTCGCGGTCGACCTCTGCCCTCCTGCCAACACCGACTGCGAACGTCCCTGGAGATAGGAGGAGAACCACTGTAAAACCATGCCTCCCACTCCCAATCCCCTGAGACGCCGCAGCAAGATACCATGGTCGATGGTATCGAAAGCCGCTGAGAGGTCTAATAGGACCAGAACAGAGGAATGCCCCCTGTCCCGAGCCCTCCAGAGATCATTCACCAACGCGACCAATGCCGTCTCCGTGCTGTACCCGGGCCTGAAACCCGATTGGTACGGGTCTAGATAATCCGCTTCATCCAGGACCAGAGGGAGCTGATGTGCCACCACACTCTCAACAACCTTCTACCTCCCAGCGATGGTAGATTGAAGTCCCCCAAAACTATAAGTTTCGGGAACTCAATCACCAACCCAGAGAGGACATCGAGGAGCTCGGGCAGGGCTGCTGCTATGTGACTAGGCGAAAGGTACACCAGCAGCAAGCCCAACTGCGCACCAGGGTCGCATCTCAAAAAGAGAGACTCACACCCGACTATCTGGGGAACGGTGGCCTCCCGCGGACACAAGGTCTCCCTCATGACAACAGCCACACCCCCACCCCTACCCTGAGCCCGAGGCCGGTGTAGCACCCGGAAACCAGGTGGGCACAGGTCAACCAGAGGAATCCCTCCCTCTGGGCCCAACCAAGTCTCCGTGATGCAAGCCAGGTCTGCCTGCTCACCCTCGACCAAGTCACGGACGAGAGGAGCTTTATTAGCGACCGACCTGGCATTCAAGTACACCAGCCGGAGCTCAGGAGGCTGCACATCCTCACTCCCAGAGCCCCGGGGCGGAGCCAGAGGGTCGGAGTGCCCCACCGCTTTTAAGCAGCGGAGAGGCCTTCCCTGAGGACGATACGGCCCTCTGCTCCTGCACCTGCTGCCATTCCCTAACGTCGTGGGAATAGGTATTCCCACGAGCAGCCCTGGAGCCCCGGAGGCAACCGGCCCCCGCTCCTCCCCCCCGCGAACTACCTTGGCACTGGCCTGAACAGAGGTTGTTGGACTGCCCCCCTTGTCCAAACAACCAAAAAGAGTACCCTCCCCCCTCCCTAGCCCCCTAAAAAATTTAGAAAGAAAACTAATCAGGGGCCTCCTATTGGGTTTCTGTCGAAGGCCCCTACCCGTGCCCAGCCATCTCTCGGGGTCCCAATAAATGGGCCCTTCCTCAAGATCGTAAGCGGCTAGAAAGGCGGGTCGCATCCAGGAAGGGGGAGCACCCCTGAGGGCGAGCAAGTCCGTGCAAGAATATTTAAGGAAAGGCATAAGGAGTAGTCCAAGTAGAAGGCAGTCCATAGTTGATGATCAGTCAGTAAGGAGGATCTAACAGAGGGTAAATAGGTGTCCCAGACCTCCGCCCAGCTGCTGCCACTCAGCTGGGTAAACCCCCCGAGCAGGCCGACCACCGTCCTCTCACGACGGCTGCCGAGCCAATTCCCGGGGAGGAGGTGGTGGTCTGAAACAACCACTCCGGATATGGCATGCCTCCTAGAGCTCTCACCTCTAGGGACAGCAGATGAGAAAGAAAGTGGGGATATGCCCCTCCCCTATTGCCTTACACCTTACAACATATGCGTTTCTGGGAAGTATAGTCAGAAGGTGCGCTGGCAATGAAACAGCCACAATTTCCCCAGATTTCTTTTACATGGGAGTCATTGGTCCCAATATTTTGCAAGTTAATCTGTTCAGACCCCTATGTCTGTACAGATTAGATAGCATCCAATTTTATTACATAAAGAAATAAATTCCATTACATATTTCAAATATGATAAAATAATATGACACAGACAGGTTCTATAGATGAATTGATATGACTCTTACACATAATTCAAATTTAAGGCAGAAGAAAATCCACCTTATTTTATGCTTTCCTATTTCAAGACACCTGTGAAGTGGTTTAACCCAAGGGCATTGTAAGTAGCCTATTCTGATACTGGCACTGTAGATATGGTGGAATCTCTGGCTGAAGGGGAGGGGGGCCTTCTGGGGAGAGTAAAGAGACATTTGAAGTTACAATCTTTTGGGGAGAGGAACCATCTGAGGTCAAACCCTTAAGTTTCTCAAGGGAAGGCAGAAGGTCTGGTGAGATTCTTGTAACAGAGGTGATCAACAATAAAATAGTTACTTGGGTCTATCCATAAGTAGTTCTGGTTGCTTGCACCTGATGGTAGTTCCCTGAATAGACTGGCACCATGTCTAAGTCTGCACATTTGGAATTAGACAGTCCCCCCCTTTTTTCAAAATTATCTAGATTCTCCTTAGTGAATCTCCACACAATCTAGATTGCCTAAATGCAAATAAATATTTGTAACTGCAGGAAGCAGTGTGGGAAAATAAATGGCATAACCTCCATTATTCAAACACAGAACTTCAAAGGGTATTTTCTATAGTGAATATTATGTTAAATTGATTCAATTTTCACATCTAAAATAGAATTTGCTACCTGCCAGAAAAGTACCTTCAATCTGAATGTCAAGCTCTATTTTCACAGACTCTTACACCATCATTTGTTCAATTGTGATTGTCAAAAACATGTCATGGACACAGAATGCTGTTAAAAAAAAACCCAGAATTTTGTCAAGAAGCCTAGCAGAACTATTGCTCAGCAGGAAATATTCAGGTCATCTGTAGACACCTAGAATTTGTGAAGGCTTTCAAATTATACTACTATCCCAAATATGTATCTTTCAAAATAGCCACCACATCTAATGTTCTAATGGAAAAAGCTGCCAACTATCATTGTATCAGAACCATTTGTGAAGATACATGAGTGAACATATATAAACTGAATATCCTTACAGACTAAAATCACTTTAGATTGGATCAAACATTGAAATAAGATATTTTATTATCATGGCTAAATGACTGTTGAAATATAAAGCTTGTTAGACTTCATGTTTAACCACAAATTGTTTCTCAGCTGGTGGTAGTAGAAAACAGTGATACTGCTCTAACCCCTACTTGCATTTAGCATCTGACAATTAAGAAGCAGTTTAAAATATTAAAGGTTAGTCTTAAATATTTTCACTACTCATAATAGTACATATCATATGAAAATCCAGGTTATAGCCAATATCCTCCAATTTTGCAGTTAAAGAACACTGATTTGATGTGAGCAGAGTAGGATGAGTAGTCACATAAGTGATCCATTTATTTAGGGATCATGTAACCTTTATTCCATCTTTGTAAGACCTTGCATCCTATTACATATATGCACAGCCAGACAAAATTATAGTAAAACAATGACAAATGTGCAATGTTATGATATAAACTCCAGTACTTACTTAAGTAAGCAAGTCACAGTTTTGGGTCATGAAATCAAAATGATGTTCCTTTACTTGTCTCCATTCCTAGCACTTACATATGCTCTGCATATTAGGATGAGGTATGTGTTCTTATTCTCAACTGTCTTACTTGTCTTGAATGTAATTGTGTCCTGAATACATCTTCCTCTCATTACAGAGTTGAGAACACTGGAAAAACAAAGCTATACATCATAGGCATGTTGGAAATCCATTCTTATATAAATAGCAGTCTCTAATAGAGTATTATGTACATGATATATTGATGCTACTAAAACGCTCTTGTCTCTTTGTTTGTAACCTTCTACTGGGTGAAATAGAAAAAGAAATTTTTAACAAAAGAAACTCAAAAGCAATAGCCATAGTACTTAGACTTATATACCACTTCATAATGTTATACAGCACTCTGTAAGTGATTTACAGAGTCAGCATATTGCCCCAACAATCTGAGTCCTCATTTTACCAACCTGGGAAGGATGGAAGGCTGATTCAATCTTTGACTGGTCAGGATCCAATTTCTGGCAGTGGCAGAGTCAGCCTGCAATACTGCATTCTCACCACTGTACCAAGACAGCTCATAATGGGCTCACTTGTAGAATGCCAAGACCCATGATTCTCATTGGAGTGAAATTTGGGGAAATAATGACTGCTTCAGCACCACAGCCCCTTCTGACTACACCTCCCAGAAATGTGTAGGTTGTATTGCTTGAAAGAAGATAGAAAAGGTGTATCCTTGTTCTTTTTTCCACCCGTCTTTGACCATTGCACCCATTCAGTTGGTGGCAAGGCCCAGCAGGTAACTGCCAATTGGCTGCTTTGGAAACAAGGCTGAAATTTGAAATCTCTTAATGGGTGGTAAGTCAGAATGAGAAAGCAACTCCAATACCTACAGGTGAGATAGAGTTGGATATGGGATGCTGCTGGTCAATGAGCAATCCCCCTTCCTCCCTAGAGGGGGGAGGTCTTTGTGGACACTCCAGGAGGGAGCCGAGTGGTGTGTAACACCAAGCTAACATGCTGGAGCAATTTTCTTGCTTGTAATGAGAGAAGGGGTAAACAAAATAGATGATATACTAAAATAGGTACTAAACATATGGTAAGATTACATCATGAAAATAAATAGTGCAGTAAAAAAATATGGAAAGCATTCTTGGGATACTAAAAATACAGAACCCAAATCAGATTTTTATTTTTTTTAAAAAAGATCAAGATGCCAATTAGCAAAGGAGCTTAGGAAAAATTATGTTAACTCCCACATGGATCAGTGAAAATTAATAAATTTTAACGCTGACAAGGAGATAAACATTATTAAGATTATGCAGCTGATATGTGGAGAGAGAGAGAGAGTTAGATGGGATTTCCCCACCCCCACCCCCATTAAAAATACTTTCTTAAAGGGAAAAAATAACTGTGGAATGTTTTCTTCTGGGGAAAGTGTTGAAAATAGTTGTCTTTCTTCTGAAGTTCCTTTGAATCTATGTTTTGATTGTTTACTTAGTCTGTACAAAAAACTCCGTTTATTTATGTTGCTCATTAGCTTAAGTGCATATTTTTAAATATATATTTTGTTAATTCTTGTTTTTATGTCTCAAGCATTTTATGAAATGATGATATACAACACACAATTCCACATCCCAAACATCATAGTATGATAACTGTGAGAGGCTGCATTTAGGAATTAATAAATAGAAATATTTCATTAACTTATTTTTTTTCCTGAAGAGGGTTTTTTGTGTTGCTTTGCTTTGTCATCATACATGGATAGTTCCCTAAATTCCATACTTTTGTATACTATTTTTTTCCATATGGATTCACAAAATTGCAAAGAAAAAGAAAATATTTGCTTGCTCAGTGTATACTATATGTAGAGGGACACATATGGCTAAGTAAAGGAATGGGAAGCATCCATAGTGCATTTTCTTTAAAAGAAAATCAGCATAAAATAGATGATTTGTGTTGGTAAAATTATGTGAGCTAAAGAGATGCATGTATGTGAGCATACATAATGTTTTCATGAACAAGGTGCACTATATCTATCTGTAATTATAACGTATTAACAATCAATATTCTTTAAATAATTTTTTATTTTGAAATTTAAATTTGAATGTGTTTTTTCAACATGCTTAAAGTTTTCTTTTCCTTCAGACAGCCTTTACATTTGATATGCAACACTGTCTCCTTCTATGTTATAAATTTTATTTGTGGTTCTCTACTGAAGAGGAAAAATGGCCAATAAATGTTGAGACTTTTTTAAAAAAAATATTGTTTTAGAATTAATATGCTCTCATATGTCTTGTTATACAGAATCTATCTCCTCTTTTTCAATTTGCCTGAAATGTCTTTTCACTCATAAATTTAAGCACTACTGTTTTATGCCAAAATAAATGATTTCTAATGTTTGACAGAGAACACATTTTTACTTCTATTGATTTATTATATTCTCCATGCAAATTAATCATTTATTTATTTCCTATAAGTTATTTCAAAAAGAAAATATATATTTCAAAAATGCAAAACAGGTTGCTACTCTTTACCCTAATGCATTTATTATGCCTGATTAAGTGACTCTAAAGTAAATAAAATCTCATATTATTGTAATATGATTAACACCATTATATATTTCAAAAAAGGTAGCGAGCATAGGTTAATTCAGAAATATTAATAAACGTTTTTTTAAAAATGTATGTACAACATTGTGAAACCAGAAATTAGTAAGGCATTTTTCAAATTAAGACATTGTTGGGTTTTTCCCCACTGCCAAGCTACAAAGCTATCTAACCAACCTTCAGGTGGTTGAAAGCTATTCCAACCTAGCATCTGCATGAAATAATTTAAACAGGGCTAATCCCGGTCTGGGGATACAGCCAGGTTTTTAAGATTTGCTTAAATAAAGCCAGGGTATTTTGATTATCTGGCCTGAGTGTGAATTTTCTATTTTCATTCTACAACTGAATTGTAATTGCATCTACAAAGGCTGAAATTCTAGAGCTTCCAAACTGATCTTCAAAAGCAGCCTCTTGAGGAAAGTAACACAACAGTCTATTTTAGAGACAACAAGCAAATGCACAATAAAGGCTAAATCTACTTTTTCAAGGGAAAAGCCGAAGCTATTTGTCATCTTGATCTTTCAGCAGGCACATGGGCCCACTGGGATCACTTGTGCTTTTAGATATAGTACTTACTTAAAGAAAGTCCCCAAACTTTGAACTTGGATAACAAGAGCCAAGCTCTGAATGCTGACTAGCATACTGGCATGCAAATTCAGATCATTGCCTCTGCTGCTGATCATAGCCAGGGCTACTGCAATTCCAACAACTCCTAAATGCTTAGTGAGCTTTTTGTAGATTCTTTGCATAGTTTTTAAAGTGTCTAGCTAGTTTCATTTCACACAATTCTGTTTAAGTAGCCTTACCATAAAGTAGATTTAGCACTTTGTCATGTTTCCTGTCTGGTTTATCCAGGAGGGATGACATGCATCTTGATAGTCTGAAGGTACAAACTTCCTGCCATTACTTTTAAGTGTCTGAACTATTAAGTTTCTTTCTATGACTACTAAATCCTTGAGGGCTCCTCTCTCTCATGTCTGATTGTTACTTAGGCAATATCTTTTTCCATTGTCCCCAGAGGTCATCAACACATTTTATTATAAGTAGCAATGGTGACACGTGTATAAGAAAGAGTGCCTGTTAACTGCTCACACAGATGTATTTTGAAGCAGTTGTAGCTTCCAGGGCAGCAACATAGTACACATTGCAGTTGTCCAGTTGTGAATGACTAAGATGTGAGTCACTTTTTGAAGGCTTCCAAGTTGGAAAAAAAAGTCACAACTGTCACATAAGATGAATCTGTGCAAAAGCCCTCCTGGCCATTGCTGCCACCTGGTCTTTGAGTAGGAGCTGTGAGTCCAAGAGGAACACCCCACCCCTGCAAGACAATCTAATCCTTTAAACATACATATGTATTATATAATCTTCCCTAGACACATTTGGCTGTGCCTTATCCTTTCTCCCAAACATGTGTAAATGGCTCCGTGCTAGGAATGTTCATTATTTCATTAATGCAACTGGAGCATGTAACGCCAATTAACCTTAATGGCAGGTGCTTGTGAAGCCTTAAGGCAAAATTATATTCCTGCTAATTTAATTCACTCCTGGCACAGAAGAACTAGCAGCATTAAGGAAGAAAAAGTTGTATGAGTGGCTGGCTGCTTTAACTAGGAAGTAATAGCAGCTAGAGCAGTGCTTTGCAGTTTTGACTATAAACAGGGAATGAACAAAAGAGATAATAGCAGCTCAAGTTTATTTCTAACCTGGGGACAGAATGCACTATTTAAGAACCACTGAATGATGAGAATTTTTTTTAAAAGGCGTCTCCAAGAAATGGGTAAGCATTATGTGACATTTAAAGATATTTCTCAAGGCAATTTTGTCCAAATGACCTCCTATGAATGATGGTTCGCATTCCAGTGTTGGGGTTTGGGAATTTTTTAAAAAAAATAATTATTATACTCTTAAGTAGCTCCCTTCATGAATGAACATATCTTTTTTCAATATGACTCTTTTGATCTTTTCTAACCCTTACCAAACTAGGACACAGTGAATTACATTACATAGTTCATATTCTTTGGAAACAATTTTCCAGTCAAAGGTGAAGAAGACTCTGAACAGTACAAAGCTGCTTATCTTTAAAAAAAAGAAAAGAAAAGCACAGAGGTGAATTATCACTCCTTACCCTTGCTGACTTCATATTTGGTTAACTTATTTCTTATAAAACTTATTTTGCCCAAGGACTCTCTTCAATCAGCTCATTAAATTCATTGTTCCCAATCCTTTACTTCACACACATGTAAACTGCTCCAGAAATTAATGTGGGAAGGACTCATGGAAAACTGTTTGGGACATGGTAACTGCAGTGAGACCACAATATGCACAAAGATGGAAAGATTCCCAAATATTCACGATGGAGAAATGATTGGAGAAGATGGCAGAATTTACAGAAGAGGCAACATTACTTTGCTAGAGTAGAGCGGGGAGAAGATAACAAATAATTGATTAAAGAATGAAAAACCCTTTATAGACTTTTAGCTAACAATGAGAAAAAAATGAACCGGGCACTTACAGATTTGATAATTAAAAAGGATAAAATATGGGAAAAGGGAATTGTGATGTAATCTTAAAAAGGGAGAAGAGATGATCAATGTATTTGTATCCGGTAAAGAAAATTGGAAGCCTCTCTTCTACCACTATGGTGCTGGAGAAGACTCCTGCAAGTCCCTTGGACTGCAAGGTGCTCAAACTGGTCAGTCCTAGAGGAGATCAACCCTGACTGCTCTTTAGAAGGCCAGATCCAGAAGTTGAAACTCAAATACTTTGGCCACCTAATGAGAAGGAAGGACTCACTGGTGAAGAGCCTAATGCTGGGAAAGATTGAGAGCAATAGAAGAAGGGGATAACAGAGAATGAGGTGGCTGGATGGAGTCACTGAATCAGTAGGCGTGAGCTTAAATGGACTCCAGAAGATGGTAGAGGACAGGAAGGCCTGGATGAACATTGTCCATGAGGTCACGATGGGTCAGACATGACTTTGCAACTAACCACAACAACTTTCCTTCTCATAAAAATGTGGGTTCAGGTATTCACTTGCACAGAATTACATTGTCTTTTGATATTTGTAAGTAGGGAACTTTTCAGTTTTCCTGCTTAACTTGTCAAATCTCAAGTATCTTTTTGCATTAAGATGTAAATAACACAAAATTTTGTCCCAAAATAGTGTCAATCCTAATTCTCATGAAATCTGCAAGTTCTGGATATGGCTGAGGAAAGTCTATGAATTACCTATATTGGGAAGAAACTATACAAGAAAGCCAGAGTTTCTGGCAAGCTATTGTGACAAGAAAAACATCATTTTGAGTATTAATACTCATCAGCAGCTGACATTACTCAAGAGTATTGCTGAGAACAAACCAAATTCTTTCTACATACTTTGCTTATTCCAGACAGAAACCTCTTGTGACCACCTAAGAACAGGTTTTCTTTGAAGATTGGACTTGAACCCAACTAAGAAATAGGCAGAGGCCTGTTGGAATCAAAGTTGGATTTATTCCCTTAGCTCAAGTAAATTGTTGGGCTTCAAACATTCCCCCCCCCCCTAGATTTCTAAAGGACAGCCTTCTTGAATTCTTGAAGCAGCATCTCCTACTGATTTGGCTTTCACAACCTGGAACCATCCAGGTTCTTACTTTGTCAACCGGTCCAGTGCAGGCAAAGAATCATGTATCAATGTCCACTCTCTAAACTGATGTGAGTATCCAGCTCCAGGGGAACTATGGCTTCAGGGAGCTGCTGAGCACTCTGAGCAACTATTAATATTGTAGGTATCTCTTATCTTCTACCCCCTCTTTCTGCAAACTTCTTAAAGTTCTGCCTACCACTATTATTTTGAAAGCCAGGACTATGGCAATCATAGAACCCATCTTTTCTCACTCACTCCTCCATTTATCATCTAGCTTTTCGACTCTTTCTTTCTTCCCTGTGCTTTCTGTACTCTATTTATTTGTTACATACACACTAGTTTTTTCACATACATCTTCCTCTATCTTCAACCAAACCATTGAAAGCTCCCTGCTGTCTTCTCTCTCTCTCTCTGACAAAGAAAAGGGCTTGTACAGAGCATATATTGCACTTGCTGTCTTCTCCAAAACATGCTAGCCTCCTGAGATTATTCCCTGCTTTTCCCTCAATACCACGTAAAGACTTATTTTTAATTGAATACTGTTTACCCGGTTGTTGCTCCTGCCTTCTTAATTGTCATTTTCCAGTTGCTCTTGCTTTCCCCATGGGGGTTCATTACAAATGATTTCTATTATGTCAACACTGTTATTTCAAACAGTGTGTTCTCGTTGCATGTTATTTCTCAATGACCAGTACCTTCCCTTTCACTGTCATTTCCCATTAATTTATTTTCATTCTGTTAGTTTTTAGTAAGATTCAACCTTCTTCTGTGAAGTGTTGATGGTTGCCATTTCAAGTTCCAAATCTGCTTGGAATGCAGAGTTTTTAAATATGATGTGGGGTGTTTTGTTTCTTTTTTAAGAAAATGCTTGCTGGTCTTTTCTAAACTGTCCTTGCAGAAACCAAGGGCTTTTTCAAAACCCTCTTGGATGAGAAGTCAAATGTCTTCAAGCAAAAGCAAGAAGTCCCGTTGCCTTTTGAGAAAAGCACCTTTGTAACAACCATGACCTGGATGACTGAGAATCTCTGTAGACCTTCTTGTAGAACAGTGATGGCGAACCTTTTAGAGACCGAGTGCCCAAACCGCAACTCAAAACTCACTTATTTATCTCAAAGTGCCGGGGCCGTATCAGCATTGTGGTGCCCTCGGGGTGGGGCAGGGAGCTGCCTCTGACTGCCACCTCTGGCACATAAAAACCAGGGGTGCAAAAATGGGCCACTGTGCTGCAAGGTGCAAAAATGGCCACCGTGCCGTCATGGGGTGCAGATACAAGGCGCTACACCATGCAAGAATGGGACAGGGTGAGTATCACGCAGGCCCTAGCCCTGCCCCATTTGCAGTGCGTGTGTGCTCATGGCCCCGTACACTCATGCATGCATGTAAAATGCTTCCCCTTCCATTTTCTTTCAGTCCACCAATTGACAATGGTTGGTGACCTCTGCTCTATCACCTCTACTCGAGCTTGCTAGTTGGCCGCTTTGGCTCCTTTGTGCTGGGTGGGCCTCCTGCTCCAGGCGGCAGTAGTGGCCTGATGGACATGCTGCTGGCGACGGTGGTGCACGTGCCAACAGAGAGGGTTCTGAACACCACTTCTGGCATGCGTGCCACAGGTTCACCACCACTGTTGTAGAACATTGTTCAAATATCCAGTTCACTGGCTGATTTGCAGCCAGTCATTTTCTCATAACACAAAATAAATTAGTGATTATACCATGTACAACCAGCTACTTGGAGCTTCTCTGAGAAAGATGGCATAGAAAGATGGGATACATATATATTGTATATAGAATGATTTGTAGATTTATTGATTTATTGATTTTCTTATATTTTGTACTGTCATATATATTTCATCTTTTTATCTATAAGATATATGATGCATGACAGTATAAAACTATTAGTAAATCAATCTACCTAGCCCTTGATCTATTATATATAAGTGTCACAGCAATGCTTAATTTGTCACTTTCTTATTTTTTTTCTTTCTTCTACTGCTTTTCTTGTGTTAGCTTCTTGGAACAAAAATACATTTTCTTTCCTACATGGCCAATGATCACATAATGACAACAGTCAAAACAACAGTCTTTTTAATAGAAGGAAATATAACTCTTTGCATATAGTAAAATATCATCTGTAAAGAGAAATCAGAGGGCATGGCGTGTTTCACATTGTAATGTGAGCTGACCTAATCCTCACTTCCTGAATTAATGTACCTACCAGAGTTAATTTTCTACACTTTCCTGATTTTTTGTGAAGTAGTTTTCAGAGCTGAAATATGCACACAATATGCTTCATTAGAGAAATTGTCTACTGTATAAAGCATGATTTAGGAAAACATGCATATGTTTAGGGAAAAGAATATGAAAACTCTGACAAACGTAAGCAGAAATGAGGTAGAATCAACAAATGTTTTCAAAAATGCAAATATTAAGAAAGTCAAATACTTTCAACAGGTCTGACATTTTCTGTGTTATACATAATTCCTTAATTTTTTTTTATCTGGCTTCTTCTTTTCTTTGTCCTGACAGGAAGGAAACATTATTTTCTCGCTGACAGCAGTAAATCGCATTCAGAACACTTTAAGCCTAAACCTAAGCTTAACTCTCTACTCTCTTTAAACACTCAAGCAGGAAGGCATGGAGCCTACTGAAAAAACTGGGAGGAGACCAACCAGCTCAATGCAAACAAGAGGTTACTCCAGATCAAGTAGCAACTCAAATTGTCAACTTAACTAGAGTACCCCATGATAAGAAACATACAAAATTAGTGAAAAGAGAACTAAAGCACTTAAAAACTTTGTGCTCGCCTAGCCAGGGATACGCTGGACCCTTCCAAGTGGCTGAAATAGATACTGCCCTGAAGAATGTCAAAGCTGGAAAATCTCCTGGTTTTGATGGAGTAATGCCTGAATTTATCATCCATTCTGGGCCTCGCACAAGAGAATGGCTGGCAAAATTCTACAGAGATATCCTAACTTCCAGTAAGCTCCCTCCAGAATTTAAGAGAACCAAGGTAATCGGCATATTAAAACCTGGAAAAGAAAGCAAAAAGCCAGAAAACTATCGCCCCATTGCTCTGTTAAGTGTTTGTTATAAACTACTTGAAAAGTTGCTACTTAACAGAATTGGACAGAAAATTAATGAACAAATACCGATTGAACAGGCTGGGTTTAGATCTTATTGGAGCTGTGCCGATCAAGTCCTTACTCTTACTAGCCACATTGAAAGCAGCTATCAGAATAAATTGAAAACATCTGTTGTATTTGTGGATCTCACAGCAGCATATGATACAGTGTGGAGGGATGGTCTATTAAGCAAATTCCTCCACACTGTCCCTTGTAGGACCACGGGCCACCTAATAAATAACATGCTCTCAGCAAGGACATTTCAAGTCATCATGGGCGATAAAATTAGTAAGCAAAGACATCTGAATAATGGACTCCCTCAGGGCTCTGTATTGGCCCCATCCCTATTCAATTTATAGATTTCTGAAATACCACCCACGCTATCAACAAAGTTCTCTTATGCTGATGACTTGGCATTAGCATATAGCCACAAGGACATTGAAGTTACAGAAGGTGTACTTACAGCCGACCTTACAACTCTGAGCACATACTTCCACCAATGGAGGTTAATCCCAAGCGTAAGTAAGACAGTCACATCATGTTTCCACCTTAATAATAAACTGGCAAAAAGAGAACTTAATGTATACCTAAATAACAAATTGCTCCCATATGAGGCAACTCCAAAATATCTGGGGGTCACCTTAGACAGGACCCTGTCTTTTAAAAAACATATTCAGAATATGGCTGCCAAGGTTAACAGAAGAAACAACATTCTGCAAAACAACCTGGGGAGCTTCAGCTCCAACTCTTTGATGCGCAGCCCTTGGGCTTTGCTACTCTGTAGTGGAATACTGCGCACCTGTATGGATAAACAGCTCACATGCAAGACTTGTTGATTTTCAACTCAACCATATGATGAGATTAATACTGGGTGCATAAAATCTACACCTATTCACTGGCTACCAGTTCTTAGCCACATACTTCCCCCGCACTTACGACGACAAGAAGCTCTCATTCGGGAGTATAGTAAGATCCTGCTAAACTCCTCTCTACCCATTCATGTCTATACCTCTGATCTCTTAAGATGTCGATTAAAGTCAAGAAATCCACCACTCACAGTGCTTAAGCTGCTGGCCGAACATCAGAGCGCTATACAAAAATGGATGGAAGCATGAAGTAGCTATACCTCCCAAGATATTTTTGAGCATATTAATCCTAATAGTATACCTCCAGGATTTAATCTACCCTGGCACATATGGGTGACATACAATAGAATTAGAACGACTCATGGGGTGTGTGCCGATTCTCTGTATAAATGGGGAAAGACACCTTCAGCAAAATGTGATTGCGGGGCTCCCTGACAGACTATCCAACATATACTGAGGGAATGCACTAATAGAAGATACCCAGGAGATTTTAAGGACTTCCTCTGCGTAACAACGGCAGCTACTGACTGGATCTCCAAACTCGACATTAAACTCTGAAATGTTATTTCTGTTTTCCTCTTAGGTTTTATAATTGCTTCTTTTTTTAAAAAAATGTTTTAACTGATCTAACTTGTAAATATGAAGTGTTTTAATTCTGTGTGTGACCAGCCATAAGCTAAATAAATAAATAAATCTACTCCATGCTTCTACAGCAGTGTTTCCCAAACTTTTCTATAGCCCACACCCCTAGAACACTTCTGATGAACCCTAATCAGAGAATTCCAGAAGTTGAATTGTAAGAAGTAAGGTTATATTTGCTCAGGTTGATTTAAGCAACAAGAAATTTCACTGGGTAACTTGGAACCTTAGCATTCTGAGAAGAGTAAAATATCTTTTTCCTTTGTGCCCCAAAGGGTGCTTTTTCAAAAAACAAAACAAAAAACAAGTGGATTTTGTTTTTCCTTGAAGATGTTTTGCTTCTCATCCAAGAAATTTCTTCAGTTCTGACTGAATGGTAGGGAATGGAAGGATTTATATTCCTTGCAGTCATCTGGCAGGCTTTCTGAGAGTTGTTGAGGCTCACTCTTTTGAAGACAGACAAAGAAGACTGCTGGTTTGAAAGAGTGGTCAAAGAGGTCGTCTACATTTATGTTTAGTAGCACTCTCTCAACAGAGGAGGAGGGATATGATACCACCTATCTCCTGTTTACAACACAGTCCTTTCAGCAGTTCCAAGAAGGTTCCACACCCATTTACACTATTCAGGTGACCCTAAGGGCACAGAAAAACCTCCAAGTGGGCTCAGTGACTCTCAGAAAGAGTGCTAACAACCAGATGACTGCAATGAATATAAATCCTTCCATCCTCCACCATTCAGTCAGAACTGAAGGAGCTTCTTAGATGGGAAGCAAAATGTCTTCAAAGAAAAACAATGTTCAGTTGCCTTTGGAAAAAAAATCACCTTTCGTACCACCATGACCTGGAGGACAGAATCCTCATAGACTCTTTCCCTTCTTTTTCATCACAAGCATAATTTTAAAAGCAAGATTCACATCCAGAGTACTCTTTCCATGACAGAGGGTATTGCTATATGCATTTATAATTGGTTTGAATTTGTTATTTATTTGAAAACATTGAGGAAAAAAGAGAGATGATTTTTGATCACCTGCACCTGAAAATGCAGCTTTAGGTGGGTACTCGAGTCTGTAAGGGAAGGAACGTTAAAACTCATTCCTCCCCGCAGAAGTGGAACTTTGGTCATGGATAATGCTGGATTTAATTGTACCTGGGGCTAGGGTTCTGTGAGTGATAGGTGGACCACCAGGAGGAAATAAATGATCAGGATCAAATAATGGGAAGCTGACTTCAAAGGACAAATCTTGGACATCTGAGAAAAGAAAAAACCAAGCCATCTTTGTAAAGGAAGAAAACGGGAGAAGAGCATGCTGAATTCAAAGTAAGCTAGATATAAAATTTGAACCATTTTTCTCTCTTATTCAAAGGCTGCAGACTTTCTGACACTGCAGCATTATAATCAAGATTTAGTTCCTAGCCATGTTAGCCCAAATTTTAGAGGGATTACTGCCTAAATTATGGCTAAACAGCCTGATATCTGGTCTCCAGCATTCTCCTTCCTGCCAAAACAAAACAAAACAAACAAGCAAATAAAAGCCCTTTGAAGCAGCACTCCACTTCTCATTTGAGCAGACTTTTCAAGCTTTTTCAACTCTGTGCTTTTCTTTTCAAAACGCAGCAACAAGAACAGGACATAATATTCTACGAATGTGGTTGCTAAGCGACAACTTAGATTTTTATGAATACATCATATTGCAAGCCATTTATTTCTCTCTCCCAATAATCACTAAACTCTGCTCTTATCACCAGCATAGCCAGGGCTTTCTTTCCTCATAGAACGCTCAGAATGGAGTTCCGGCACCATTTTTGGATGGAACCTTGTAGGGTAGGCAAGGTGGGTTGTATGACATGTGTGAGTTCCGGCACCTTTTTCTTTTACAAAAAAAAGCACTGAGCATAGCACATATTCAGTTGAAGATATAATGACTCTAAATTCTCTACCCTAATTACTCACTAATATTCTAAGCACATATTGCTAAAATTATCAGTATTATTTATTGTTCCACATGCTGTTTTTACTTATTTACTTGCTTATTTACTATATCACTATACCAGTCTGCCCCTCACCTTGCAGCTTAGGGTGGCTAACAAAAATACTTATCTTCATAATCAGTCATGATTTCTTTGTAATTATATTTATTACTGATTGACTTAAGTGATATCCTATTTGAATTTTCATGGTCACATACAGTATAATTTGAAACTATTCTCCCATTCTCTTCTCGTTTGATACTAGGGCCAACCTACTTAGACTCCAAAATCCAGATGACCACTAGATGATTACTAAACAAAACAAACTTTATTCAAGTAGGTTTTCTGAGTACCTTTCTGACATGTTTGTTTTTCTGAACTTTCTCAAAAAAAGAAAAGAATCATTCAACTTTATTTCCATGTATTTCAGTATCGTGTCCTCTCCTAAACTCAAGATAGCAACTATTAATTTGAGATATTGTTCAAGGTGTAATTGTTACTATAACCATTTGCAGTGTCAGGGAGAAAATAAAAAAAAGAGTAAAAGGGAAAAAAAGTGAAAAAAAATGATCATATCGATCCACACTCTAACCCAGGGGTGTCAAACTCAATTTCATTGAGGGCCGCATCAGAATTGTGGTTGCCCTTGGGGGGCTGGGTGGGTATGGCCAGGGTGGGCGCGGCCTACTGGGTGGGCTCAGCTGGAGTACATATGGCCTACTGGGTGGGCATGGCCAGCTCTACATCATTGGCATCAAGGGTGCCTATGGGGGCCTGGACAGGAGTGGGACAAATCTGGGGGTCTCTGGCAGAAAGAGGGTCTCTGGGCCAGGGCCAAGGCAGCAGGGACCGTTCCCTCACTGTTTCCAGGATGGCTTCAGGGACCACATAAAACCACTTCGCGGGCCGAATCTGGCCCCCGGGCCTTGTGTTTGACATGTCTGCTCTAACCAGAGAGCCTTGGTTTTAACTCTTTGCAGTTTTTAAATCTCTCTTTATTATAAAATGCAAAGATCATTAATGTGTGGATGACAGCGTATCAGAGCTACTGGAAGTTGTAGAAGGAAAAGTCTTCATCAGGGTCCAGTCAAGCTGGGAATAAACAACATGGTGACTGCCTTAGAAAGAAGCCTGTAGTTTATTGAAGAGGACAGCCAGACAGAAATATGGCTCTGGAAAAAGTGAGAGCACATGTAACAGGGAGTGGGGTTTTTTATATATTCTTGGGCTTTTTTTTTTTGGGAGTTGTTCCTGTGTCATGAACTTTGAACTGAGTCTGAGTGTGCCTTTCTGGTATTCTGATGGTGGTGGGTTAATCCTATTATGTCCTGTCTTAGAGTTTGGGTGGGGTATGTAGATTTTAAGGGTCTTTGTCTTCCTGATCTCTTCAGCTTCTAGCTGGAGGGCTCCAACCTTCCTGAATGGATTATTACATCTGCATTTCTAAAAGCTGGTTTCTGCTGAGTTGTCTGGCTGGGGGGTTGTGTGGAGAAGTTTCTGCCTTTTTAATATTCCCAAAAATATTTCTTTTCTCTGGATTGTCCCCACAGTGTGGTTGCCATGATACTGACTCAGTCTGATAAAAGGTATATCAGGGCTTTAATATCATAATCCCTAGAAATTATCAGAAATGCAGGTTGACACATCTGGATTTACCAGCCTGGAGGAAGGCTATACATCCATGCATTTGAAATGAACAAGCTATGTAATCCAATGACACTGCCAGAAATGAACTGACAATATTGAACATGAGCATTTATTGTCCTTTATCAAATTATTTTCAATGTGGATTGATGAATGGGGTATCCAAATTAAGTATATATGACTATTTTTTAATGAGCTTTTCCTATGATTTTATAAATATGGATTGAAAATATATGAAGTATTGTCTGTGGACTAGCTCAGAAGACTAAAATTTTATGGCTTTAGAAATGCCAATTTTGCTTTAGCAGAACTGTTATTTTGCATCCCTCTCAGCATGCAAAGAAGGGCTGTTTATTTCAAATTCTCCTAAAAACAGCTGGAGCGATCTCAGTGGAAATCTTTGCTGAATGAGATTGAATCCAGATCATTTCCTTATTTTGCAGGAGAAGCTTTGCTCGTTCTGCACGGCTGTTCATTATATCAAAGAGACTTATACAGACACTGGCAAAAGAATGGGCATGAAATTAGGGTGGAAAAAAAATCTCTAAACTGAATACACTTAAGAGCCTCATTTCACAATTAAGTAAATCACGTTACAAGTATCATTACCTACATCACAATATGAAATTTCAGAACTGGGGACATTTTAATGTTTTCTGTGGAAACACGAAGGAACAGATTAATTTAACAATATACTAGCTACAGCACTTCTTGAAATCAGCCTATTCATTTGGAACTGCTGGCAAATTAGAATTGTTTCAAAAGGTGTTAGGGGACGTAGCTATATTGACAGTTTTAATATGGCATAAACTTTCATTTAAATGGTTAGGGAGTTCGCTAATTGTATCTATTAACTGTACATGGACGGGTTAGGTTCCAAGTCATCCTGGAATTCAACTTTGCATGCACCAGCTATATGCCCCTCTAAACCTATCGACCAATAGAAGCAATTAATAAAGAAACAATTAGCAGAAGGACTCTACCCTTTTCTATCTTTCTGTGTCTGAAGAGCTGACTTTGCATGCTTCTGTGGAAAGTGCTTCTCTTAGGGTGTCCCTCTCAAGGCTTTTATTATTTACTTTGTCTCTGAGTTCATTCTTCTTTGTCCTGTGCAGTTCAGAGATTTATCTGTCTCACTTTCTTACTTAACAGTGAGCAGAGTGCTGATTCTTTGCTGTAGAAAAGCTTACGCATCTCAGACTTCCCTATTATCCTGCTCTTACCCAAATAAAGCTTGCATTCATTTTTTTTTTCACACAAGCACCAGCCTCAAGAATACTCTTACTGAAGTTACCCTGCTAATGTTAGTATTTCTCTTTCCAGTATAGTTTCCACTATATAAAGCTATCTACTATCCAATTAGTCAATTGTGTTTAGAAAAGACTTATAGAAATTAAATGTCACAGCGTGAGTGATTCCAATGGATCTGCTCTGAATATGACAACATTGGGAGCTAGTACAATAAATCAAATTTATTAATCTCTTAAAATAATATGATTTTGAAATGATATTCAGTTAAGAAATTTGCTTACTGATTAGTGGGCAACCTCAAGAACCCCCTGTTCTTCTCTTTTTAAGAGATTTTTTTTTGTCTTTAAGCTTTTCTGCAGAAGGAAAAAAAGTGCTAATTAACAATGATATTCTCTCAGCTGTGGTAATTATCTATGGTACTAGGGCTTGGGTGTTTCAAATCTGTCAGTGCAATGTTTCACAAAGAGAATTAGCTCCACAATAGATACATGTAAGAACAGTTGGCAGTATATCATGTGGTTCTCAGTGAAAGAGATGAAGTATTTTTTCCACTTTCAAGGCACCAAAGTAATGTTGCAAAGAAAGTGATGAGGGAGAAAGCATTGACAATATAGCTTTTCCTTGTTTCCTTCTGACCTTGATGAAGATCTTTTCCTTAATACAGAAATATTGATATGTTGATTTTCCCCATGATTGACAAATGTAATGAACTCTCTCGATAAAAGCTAATTAATCTATTCCAAGAATACCTACACTATTATTTTCCTTGCATATGATTAAAGTTAGTCACCCTTTTTCACTTTAAGAAGTGAACTTTAGCTGTGGAAACTGAATAGTAAACATAAAAACATAGCTCTGTGAGTCTATAAAGGAAAACAGCAGGGCAATATTTTAATCATCATCCTTAATGTCACAGCTCAATTTTAAAAAGATGAGAAACTGATTCTGTAGAATGTGATAGAATCCGGTTCATACATATGTGACCGTAAAATTATATTTTCCAATAAAAAGTATTATATCTTGTCACATTAAATAATTTTGAAATTTAATACATTTGTTAAAAAGTAATGAATCAGTGCCCCTTCATGGATTACTGACTTGTTGTGGTGAAGGGGCTTGCATAATTCAATGAAGCTTGGGTGCAGGACCACCCAAGATGGACAGGTCATAGCAGACAATTCTGACAAATTGTGAATCCATTGGAGAAGGAAATGGCAACCCACTCCAGTATCTTTGACATGAAAACCCCATGGACAGTACCAAAATGAAAAAAAAGATATGATGCTGGAAGATGAGCCCCTCAGGTCGGAAGGCATCCAATATGCTACTGGGGAAGAGCAGAGGGCTAGTACTAGTAGTGCCAGAAAGAATGAAGTGACTGGGCCAAACCCAAAAGAAAGCTCAGCTGTGGATGTATTCAGTGGTGAAAGGAAAGTCCGATGCTGTAAAGATTTTTTCTCCATAGGAACCTGGAATATAAGATCCATGAATCAAGGAAAGCTGGACATGGTCAAACAAGAGATGACAAGACTGAACATCGACAACTTAGGAATCAGAGAACTAAAATGGACAGGAATGGGTGAAATTAATTCAGATGACCATCAGGTATACTACTGCGGGCAAGAATCCCTCAGAAGAAATGGAGTAGCCTTCATAGTCAATAAAAGAGTAGGAAAAGCAATACTGGGATACAATCCCCAAAATGACATAATGATCTCAGTTCAAATCCAAGGCAAACCATTCAATATCACAGCAGTCCAAGTGTATGCCCCAACCACTGGTGCTGAATAAGATGAAATTGACCAGTTCTATAAAGCCCTACAGCACCTTATAGAACTAACACCAAAAAATGATGTTCTTATCATCATGGGGGATTGGAATGGTAAAGTAGGAAGCCAAAAGATAACCAGAATAACAGGCATGTTTGGCCTTGGAGTACAAAATGAAGCAGGGCACAGGCTGATAGAATTTTGTCAAGAGAATACGATGGTCATAGCAAACACTCTTTTCCAACAACCCAAGAAACGGCTCTACACATGGACATCACCAGATGGTTAACACAGAAATCAGATTGACTATGTGCTCTGCAGCCAAAGATGGAGAAGCTCTACACAGTCAGTAAAAACAAGACCAGGAGCTAACTGTGGCTCAGACCACTAGCTTCTCATTGCAAAATTTAGACTTAAACTGAAGAAAGTAGGGGAAAGCACTAGGCCAGACAGGTATGAAATAAATCATATCCCTGTTGAATATACAGTAGAGGTGACAAATAGATTTAAGGAATTAGATGTGATAGACAGAATGCCTGAACAACTATGGACAGAGGTTCCCAATATTGTACAAGAGATAGCAATCAAAACCATCCCAAAGAAAAAGAAATGCAAGAAAGCAAAATGGCTGTCTGAGGAAGCTTTGCAAATAGCTGAGGAAAGGAGGGAAGCAAAAGGCAAGGGAGAAAAAGAAAGATACGCCCAATTAAATGCAGTATTCCAGAGAATAGATAGAAGATATAAGAATTCCTTCTTAAATGAACAGTGCAAAGAAATAGAAGAAAACAATAGAATAGGGAGGACCAGAGATCTTTTCAAGAAAATTGGAGAGATGAAGGGAATGTTTCATGCAAAAATGGGCATGATAAAGGACCAAAATGGCAGGGACCTAACAGAGGCAGAAGAAATTAAGAAGAGGTGGCAAAATTACACAGAAGAACTATACAAGAATGAGCTTAACATCCCTGATAACCATGATGAGGTAGTCACTGACCTTGAGCCAGACATCCTAGAATGTGAAGTGAAGTGGGCCTTAGGAAAGCTGAGCAACAACAAAGCTAGTTGAGGTGACAGTATTCCAGCTGAGCTATTCAAAATCTTAAAAGACGATACAGTAAAAGTGCTACACTCAATTTGCCAGCAAATTTGGAAAACTCAACAGTGGCCGCAGGATTGAAAAGGATCAGTTTACATTCCAATTCCAAAGAAAGGCAGTGCCAAAGAATGTTCAAACTATCGCACCGTTGCACTCATTTCTCATGCTAGTAAAGTCATGCTTAAAATCCTACAAGCTAGACTCCAGTAGTATGTGGATCGAGAACTACCAGAAGTACAGGCAGAAGTACAGGCAGGAAGAGGCAGAGGAACTAGAGATCAAATTGCCAACATATGCTGGATCATGGAGAAAGCTAGGGAGTTCCAGAAAAACATCTACTTCTGCTTCATAGACTATGCTAAAGCCTTTAATTGTGTGGATCACAACAAACTATGGCAAGTTCTCAAAGAGATGAGAGTACCAGACCATCTTGTTTGTCTTTTGAGAAATCTATATGCAGGTCAAGAAGCAACAATGAGAACTGGACACGTAACCACTGATTGGTTCAAAATTGGGAAAGGATTCCGGCAAGGCAGTATACTGTTGCCCTGCCTATTTAATCTATATGCAGAGCACATCATGAGAAAGGCAGGGCAAGATGAATCAAAAGTTGGAATTAAGATTGCCAGGAGAAATATCAACAACCTAAGATATGCAGATGATACCACTCTAATGGCAGAAAGTGAAGAAGAACTAAAGAGCCTCTTGTTGCGGGTGAAGAAGGAGAGTGCAAAAGTTGGGTTGAAACTTAACATTAAGAAAACCAAGATCATGGCATCCGGCCCTCTCAATTCCTGGCAAATAGATGGGGAAGAAATGGAGGTAGTGACAGATTTTATTTTCCTGGCCTCCAAGATCATCGCAGATGGGGAGTGCAACCAAGATATTAAAATGCTTGCTCCTGGGGAGGAAAACCATGGCAAATCTAGACAGCACACTAAAAAGCAGAGACATCACCCTGTCAACAAAAGTGCGTATAGTCAAGGCTATGGTCTTCCCAGTTGCAATGTATGGCAGTGAAAGTTGGACTATAAGAAAGGCTGAGCGCCAAAGAATTGAGGCCTTTGAACTATGGTGCTGGAGAAGACTCCTGCGAGTCCCTTGGTAGAGGACAAGAAGACCTGGAGGAACCTTGTCTATGGGGTCAAAATGGGTTTGACACGACTTCGCAACTAACAATAACAATGAATCAGTGAGTTACACACACACACACACACACACACACACACTGATAAAATAAAAAAAAAATATTTAGTTTAAAGTTAGTATAAGTGGTAGAGGATATAAATGCATGTGCATAAGTGGATAAATAAAGTTTACAATAAAAGGATGAAAAATCATCACAATAATTAATATTCTCCATTGACTTTTTTTTAAATAAATAAGCAAACAATACTGCTAATATCATTAACAAGCTCTATTATTTCAGGACAGACAATATAACCCATAATCAACTTATGATAATATATGGAAAATATTTAATGTATCCATAGGTTTCATGGTACATACTCTCACTATGATCGGTAAAATATTAATTTATTCCTGGAAGTATTTCACATTCAGTAGAGCCTTAATATAAAAGAGAATGTTTCCATATTGTTCCATCCTTTTTAATGTAGTTTAAAATAATTATTTTCCAGGTATGAAGTATAAATTGTATCATAATAGTATTAATTTAAGTAAATATTATATACATGCATCTAATTTAACATCAAGAGTAAATTATAGGGCTATCTGCACAAGTTAACACTGCGACTAACATACAAATCATCAAATCATTGAGTTTTAGCTCTGACCTGTAAACATAAACCCATAATTTATCACATTAGAACAGGCAATATTATCTACTGTTGGGTGTGACTGATAGAATAGCCAAGTTTGCTGACGACTCTAAATTGTTTAGAGTTGTTAAAGCCATAAGGGATTGTGAAAGGAATCTCTGCACATTAGCGGAATGGGTGTCAAATGCCATTCAATTTGAGTAAGTATAAAGTGATGCACATTGGCACCAAAAATCCTAAGTACTCCCAAACAGATGGAATGAGAGCTAGAGGAAAAGTTGTTGGAGTGGTGATAAACGGTTCAGTGCAAGCATCAACACTGTGTATCAATGGTTAAAGAAAAAGATCAGTAGACTGTTAAAGATAATCGGGCATGGTATTGAAAATAGAGATTTCAATACTGAGTAACAACAGAAGCAACTCTAACGGCTGCTTCACAGCTATATATACAGATCACCTCTAGGCAGCAACCAATAGATTTAAAGCAACAATTCACGTGTAAAAACACAGTTAATAATCTTGGAGACAGGCAGTCTGGGTTCCAAACAATACAGCCGTTAAGCAGTCACTCAACTGATTAGAGAAATTAAGACCAATACATTACAATCCCCATTCCCTATCCCCTAAACATGCAGATAAATCATCCATCAATAGACATTTAGAGATAAACCATATTTACATATCATTGCAAAGTGACAATAACAAGCTAAGAGGTAAACACACATTATGTCCAACAAGTTACATCTAGGTAACAAGGGACTAGCACCAGACAAACAAATAACCCAGCAGAAAACAATATCCTAATCAAGGTACTACCAAGGAGAAAACCCCATCCCCACCAATTGTCAGGGCAAGCTACTATATATAATGTTATGTATTAAGCTCTATTGGAAACCTAAAGCTATGTTTAAGAGTCACCACTGTAACTGTTTTGGCAGGAAGCAATTTCGGTGGGAAACAGAGGTTCAAGCTTTTATATAAGAGTGCAGGTAACCCCTATTCCCCAGTACAGTCACTTTCACCTAATAAAGAGCTGTTATGTTGTACTCATCGTCTCAGCATCCTTCCTGCTCTCCAGAACCCACTACACAACAGTGGCGATAAAGGTGGGATCCTGCTTCGCATTAAAGAGCTGAATTCATGAGGGGACGGCTTTGCGTGCTGGAGGAAAGAGGCATCTCCCCCCCCTTCTACAGCCAGCTAGTCACCATGCTAGCAGCCTCACATACTCAGAACCAACCTTCTGAGTCGGCGGAGCAGGATCCGAGAACAAGAGGAAGATCCCAAAGGTCGGCCAGCCCAGACAATTCGACATCCGCCATCCCGAACGATGGTCATCACACCTGGGGCAAGTCGAGAGCTACCTCTGGGTGAACCAAATCACTGAGGATGGCTTAAAAGCGGCAACCTTGCTTTGCATAAGTGGGCCTGCCATATTCAATTTGGCCAAAAGCCTGTTCACACTGATGCCAAATGATACCGTGCCATACAAGGACCTCGTGCAAAAGCTGAATGGGCATTTCAAACCCCGAATGTCTGCATTGGCATGGCGGTTCTGGTTTGACCATAGGGTACAACAGTCGGGTGAATCTGCGTCAGAGTTCATCTCGGCCTTGCGACAGGCCGCCTGCCTCTGCCAGTTCTCCAACCTGGAAAAGAGACTACGAGACCGGCTTGTGTGCGGCCTAAGAGACAAGCAACTGCAACAGAGGCTCTTTGCAAGTCCCGATATCACCCTCCAAGACGCCCAAGATGAGATCTTGGCCGATGAGGCGGCTGGAGGCACGACACAAGCGGTCCAGACACCCCTGCACAAGGCCGACGAATCGGTAAACTACGAGGGGTGCAGCGTACAGTGACAACACGGAGGAAGAGGAGACTGAGATCAATCTGGTCCGGAAATGGCCTGAGCGACGGGAGCAGCGACATGAGCAAAGGGAGAGCCCATCGAAGGCAGCTCTATTCCCAAAATGCAGAGGCTGTGGCCGCAACCACGCATGGATGGGCTGCAAGTTCCAGTCGGCCATGTGTCGGGCCTGCGGAAAATTGGGCCTCATCGCAGTGGTCTGCCGTAGCCATCCCCCAGAGGGCCGACACAAGTGACAGCCGGAGGCCTCATCATGGAAAGGTACCAGGGCCCCGAGCCCGACCCACGTGGGGTTTTGCGAGAGCCGGAGGGCCGTCTGCCAAACCGGAGCCCACCACCCGCTTGGGCCCAAGCTAAAACTGGAAGTCCATCTACAGGGCGTCCCTTGTAAAATGGAGCTAGACTCCGGCTCTACAGTCTTGATTATTTCCTACGAGATGTTTAAAATTGTTTGCAGCTGGAGCAAGCAGTGGGTTAAATTGAGGCCCTCTAGTATCCTGTTGACTGACTTCCAACATGCCCCAGTAAAAATAAAGAGGGAGGCCACACTTTCTGTGCGGTTTAAGAGGTTTCAGGGGCACTTGGATGTTATCGTAGTTGAAGGCCATAGAACCAGCTTAATCGGGTTGAACTGGTTTGAGGCATTAGGCATAGTAATATCCGGCATCCATAGGACGCAAGGATACAACATCGAATCTGTCTGAAAAGAGTTTGCAGACGTATTCAGTAATGATCTGGGAAAGTACACAGGGCCCCCCATCTCATTTAAATTAAACCCCAGAGTCTTACCCATCAGAATCAAACCCAGGAGAGATACCTTCGCACTCAAACACAAAATAGAAAAGGAGCTAGATAAGCTAGTGGAACAGGGGGTCCTGCAGCTGGTAGACGGGGGGGAGTGGGAGACCCCAATTGTCACCCCCCACAAAAGTAATGGGGAGATCCGTATCTGTGCCATTTATAAATGTGCATTAAACAAGGCCCTTAACCAGCATGCTTACCCAGTCCCCACGGTCAGCCACGTTCTTGCTTCCCTCCAAGGTGGCACCATCTTTGCTAAACTAGATCTCGTGCAGTCGTATCAGCAGCTGCCGGTCACCATGGAAACTGCTGAAGCTCAAACAATTGTAACGCACAGGAGAGCCTTCAGAGTCAACCGCCTGCAATTCGGCATAAGTGTGGCACCTGGGATTTTTCAGGAGGTAATGGAGCGAAAACCTAAAAGAATCCAAGGTGTTTGCCCTTATTTCAATGATGTCCTCATTGCAGGGGACACTGAAGAAGTGCTGGCAGACAGACTTAGGGCAGTCTTAAATAGGCTTCATTCTGCAGGTCTCAAGCTAAAAAGAGACAAATGCAGCATAGGGGTTGCATCCACAGAATTTTTGGGGTTAAGGATAGATGCCAGTGGGATTCACCCCGCAGAATCCAAAGTGAAGGCAATCAAGATGGCCCCAACTCCCAAAAACAAGGCTGAACTGCAAGCCTTTTTGTGATTATTATTTTTTTCACTCGTTCCTACCCCACAAAGCAACAATAGCTGAACCACTGCATAGGCTTCTGCATTAAAAAGCTGCGTGGAAAGAGACCAATGTCCATGAAAAAAGCTTCCAGGACCTAAAAGGCTTACTGTCTAGCAATTCAACAGTCACACATTTCATAGAAACAAAGCCCATCTGCATCGCTTGTGATGCTTCACCATATGGAGTGGGAGCAGTGCTAAGCCATCTGGAGGAAAATGGTACACAGGTTCCCATAGCTTACTACTCCAGAACCTTGTCAGAGGCAAAAAAGGAACTATGCACAGATAGACAAGGAAGCCCTGGCAATAGTGGCAGGGGTCAAAAAATTCCATGACTATCTGTATGGTAGGGAGTTCACAGTGTTTACGGACCATAAGCCTCTATTAGGCTTATTCACTACAGACAAACAAACCCCTCAAATACTCTCCCCTAGGATGCTCAGATGGTCCATATTCCTATCAGCTTATAAATTTAAACTGATCCATAAGCCAGGGAAAGAAGTGGGCCATGCAGATGGGTTAAGTAGGCTACCCCTAGCAAACCTAGAGCCAGATCTGGTGCCGGCTGCCCAGATACTAGCAATCCGGGAGCTACCTGAATGCCCCCTCCATGCAGGGGACATAGCAGCTGAGACAGCCCCAGACAAGATCCTGAGCAGAGTTCAGTCTTGGGTATTCACAGGGTGGCAGGATAAAAGCCCAGGTCCAGAATTCCAAGCATACTTCATAAGGAGACATGAATTGTCCACCCATAAGGGATACCTGTTGTGTGGTAGCAGGGTCATCATACCATCAACTTTAAGAGATAGGGTTCTACAGTCCCTACATGAAGGGCACCCAGGCATAGTTCGCATGAAGGCGCTAGCTAGGAGCTACCTGTGGTGGTCAGGGTTAGACAAGGCAGTGGAAGAACAGGTTCATGGATGTTACATTTGTCAAAGGTCCAGACCTGAGATGCCCCAAGCGCCTGTTCACAAATTGGAGGCAACACATACACCCTGGTCCAGGGTCCATATAGACTACGCTGGTCCATTTCAAGGACAGCTTTTCCTAATAGTGGTAGACAGCCACTCAAAATGGAGGTAGTGCCAGTCCCAAATATGACCACAGCCAGAACAATCCAAGTGCTCAGGAGACTTTTTTCCACACTGGTCTGCCTGACGTTGTGGTATCGGACAATGGGGCTCAATTTACCGCTGCTGAGTTTCAGGCCTTCATGAGAGCGAACTTGATTAGACATGCCACATCCATGCCCTTCCACCTGTCGACTAATGGACAAGCAGAGAGGATGGTGAGAACAACCAAAGACACACTCAGGCACATCATCGTTGGTGATTGGCACCACAGGTTGGCAGAATTCCTATTGTTGCAACACACTACACCATGCAAAGCCATGGGGAAGAGTCCTGAGGAACTCCATTGGTGCAGACGCGTCATCACCAAACTGGACAGGCTTCACCCCGACAGAGTGGCTTCTGAGGCCGCACAACCCAAAACCTCAAGAGAACTACACTCAGGTGACTTGGTTTGGGCCAGGAACTATGGTCCGGGACACTTGTGGATTTCGGGGGTGGTGGTTGACAAAATGGATCCCTTATCTTACATAGTAAGGGTGGAGGGGTCGTCAGGTCAGATGGCACATACAGTAGACCAAGTAAGGAAAAGAGTTCCAGAATGGTCAACAAGCAACCACGGGGAAAATTACCCCTCAATGACTTTCCAAGCTGGCACACAAGCTAGCTCACATTCCCCCTACCAGTACCACCAACAAACAACCACGCCCGAGCCTGAGGAGAACCCCCATCAACCTGGACAGCAACCCTCCCAGGACCACGGGCCTAACCCTGCCACAGGGCCTGACTATGGGGTGGGTCCACCAGCAATGGTCAGCCAGAGTTTACCTGCTGACCCTCCAGTTCAGGAGAACCTGGACTGCCAGGACTCACTGAGTAGGGCGCCCGTCCACAAGGGGGAAGAACCCCTGAGACGTTCATCTCGGCCCCACAGGCCACCCGCTTACCTCGCTGACTATGTGCGCAAATAAGGGAAGCCGGGTGCCTAGGTCCATTGGGAAGTGGTTGTCATGAATGTAAGTTCATTATATGTGTATATAGTTTCATCCTTAAGGTGGAAGGGGTGTTATGTATTAGGCTTTATTGGAAACCTAAAGCTGTGTTTAAGAGTCACCTCCAGGAGGCGTTGAACTGTAACTGTTTTGGCGGGAAGCAATTTTGGTGGGAAACAGAGGTTCAGTCTGATTGGTTGGTTGTGTACCTGGCCAGGCACTGGCAGGTATATATAAGAGTGCAGGTGACCCATATTCCCCAGTACAGTCACTTCCACCTAATAAAGAGCTGTTATGTTGTACTCATCGTCTCGGCGTCCTTCCTGCTCTCCAGAACCCACTACACAACATATAAACAAGCAAACTTCATACTCCCTACACTACACTAGAGGGGTAATAAAATGTTTGCAAGCAAACCAAGTTCAGAAAGGACTCCAAAGTATATTATAGTATAAGAGAATAACAGAATAAGCAAGTTGGAAGGGACCTTTGAGGTCTTCTAGTCTAACCTGCCTGCTCAAGCAGGAAACACAAATAGTCAATGAAATATTATTCACAATTAAATTTAGATACAAACTGTCTGGGATGTTTCTGAATACCTGCCTTTATCATAACTTTGAAAAATTATATGCATTTTTTTTGCTTTACTATATCCCCTACTCTATTTCAAGAATATCTTTGAAATAGTATTGTATTTGTCTCTTTCTCTCTCCCTTTTTAGGAGATTACAAATTAACCTTGCGTGTATAAAGTTAAGCAACATTTTTACACTATAACTTGAATGAGAAAATTTGATGTGAGAAGAAAAATAAATGATGGTTCCCTTTGATATGCTTTAAACTTTTCCATAATGTGCTGCTAAACGGTCAAAAAAGTTCTGAGACTGCAGTTTTCAGACTGCAGCAGTTTGTCATATCATACATCTATAAAATGTGAAAAAAGAACTTAAATTCATATTAGCTGCTGTGTCACTGTGTCAAATAATTGTTCGTTAATTCTATTTATTACTGTCTTGAATTACTCCATGATACCAGACCTAGGTTTTGCCATCTGGACAATAAATGGTCTCATAATGTATACATTTTTAGCCATAAAATATGTCCAGTAATTAATATACATGTGAAATTCTAGATTTATCCTGCAATTCTTCCCTCCCTTCCTCTCCTCCTATTTATAGTTTAATTTACTATTTCACAAGCTGCTAGAGAAAGTAGGAATCAATTATATATTTCCATCACAAAGCAATAGCTAACTTAATTTTATCCCCATCGTCTCATGAAACAAATCCTACTGTGATAATATTCAATGTTGCTAACAGATTTTCCATGAACTCTAATGCATCATTTGACTCATCCCCAAAGGAAATAGGTTGGACTTTAGAGTTTATAGGAAGAAATAAAAGATTATTATGAACTTTCTTTACACCAAAGCTCTACTATTAAAAAGAACTGAAAAGGATAAATCTGTTGTGAATTCTGATCTTTAGTAGAGCGGCCTATGTGAAATACCTTTATAGAGAAAATCTGTATATTTTCCACATGGGTATTTTCTTCCTTTAACACAGAAATGCATGTCTATTACAGTATTGAATATTATAGATCAGCAGAATGCTTAAGGAATTCAGTATGGTTTGCTTCAGTGTGTTTTTCAACCTGCAGTCTTTTTCCAATTCTTCCAGACAAAGAAAGACTCTTAGGACTGATTGACTTATTTGCTCTATTTATTTATTTATCTTTCACATTTCTAAAATTGCCCAGTTTGTCAATTATTCTGAATGGTGTACAAATTGAAAACTATAGAAACGTAACAACAGGAAGGAAGGAAGGAAGGAAGGAAGGAAGGAAGGAAGGAAGGAAGGAAAGAAAGAAAGAAAGAAAGAAAGAAAGAAAGAAAGAAAGAAAGAAAGAAAGAAAGAAAGAAAGAAAGAAAGAAAAAGAAAGAAAGAAAGAAAGAAAGAAGGAAGGAAGGAAGGAAGGAAGGAAGGAAGGAAAGAAGGATGGTTGATGGAAGACTCATAAAGGGATCTCAACACATCCTAGCCCAATGTCTGAAGGAAGACCCAGATCTTCAAGACATATAGAATTTTGTGCTCCATGGTATCCTGCAGATCAATTTGTACTTTATTTTCGCATAAGGGTTAGGGTTGAGCTTGCTATCATCACCTCAAGGAAAAACAAGCTGCATTGGTCCTTTGGGAAGGCCAATCTGTCAGCCCTTTGAAATTGGTCAGGTCAAGAAACAAACATTGCAAGGAGTCCAGGATTTCTACATTATAACACCTTGAAATCTATCCAAATTTCTCTCTGTCCGATCTAATACTATATAAAAATAGAATGGGGTTATTCTGAGTTTGTTTCCCATGGTTTTTTCTTCCAATTCTTTTAATTTCATGTCCATGCCTCCTTAACAACCCATTCATTCCTTACTCAAAGTCAGCTTTAATTTCCTTCCTACCACTTTCTCATCACATGTGCAAAGATGGGCAAGGCAGGTTGGTGAGGATAACAGATACAGACCTGCTCCCACCCCCCCTTGCTAGGTGCTGGGTTCAACGGCTTGCTAAAGTCAATAGAGAGCCTGGCATCAATGGTCAGATAGATTTGGAAAATGCCATGTTCTGTTCTTTTGAATCACAACCAGCTCCAGACAACATGCAGTCTCTTTCTTCCTCATTGTATATTATTACTGGCAGCAGGTCTTGCAGACAAGGCTTGTGTAGGAATTTCAGGTGGAACTGGCATATAAAGTGTGGTGCATGTACAAAATCTTGTCTCATTTAGTACTATGGAATGTATGAGAAACTGATATCATCATCATCATCAATCATTATCAATCATTATCAATCATCATCATTTTAGCCCTTGTCTAAAAGTCTCTTCCGCATATTTCCAACCAATACGGCCCTGAGCTTTCTTTTGCCATTTGGGCCCACAATACTTGCTGATGTCATCAATCCATCTTGTTTTAGGTTTAATAAATTCACCAAGCTGGTATATTCACATTAAATTTGGAAACACCAGGGTTTTATTTTTCTTGTTTCGTTTTGTTTTTAAATCTGAGGAATCCTTTGTTCTGCAGTTTCAGAATTGGCTTCCTCCAAAAGTATCACAATGTTTATAATAATAATAATAATAATAATAATAATAATAATAATAATAATAATAATAATAATAATAATAATAATAATAATAATAATAATAATAATAATAGAGTTGGAAGGGACCTTGGAGGTCTTCTAGTCTAACCCCCTGCTCAGACAGGAAACCCTATACCATTTCAGACAAATGGTGATCCAGTGTCTTTTAAAAAACTTCCAGTGTTGGAGCATTCACAAGTTCTGGAAGCAAGTTGTTTCACTGATTAATTATTCTGTCAGGGAATTTCTCCTTAGTTCTAGGTTGCTTCTCTCTTTGATTACTTTCCATCCTTTGCTTCTTATCCTGCCTTCAGGTGCTTTGACTCCCTCTTCTTTATGGTAACCCCTGAGATATTGGAACACTGCTACCATGTCACCCCTAGTCCTTCTCTTCATTAAACTGGACATACCCAATTTCAGCAACCGTTCTTTATATGTTTTAGCCTCCAGTTCCATAATCATCTTTTTTGCTCTTTTCTGTACTCCTTCCAGAGTCTCCACATCTTTTTTACATTGTGCTGACCAGAACTGGATGCAGTATTCCAAGTGTTGCCTTATCAAGGTGTTATAAAGTAGTATTAACACTTCACGTCATCTTGATTCTATCGCTAGATAGAATTTCAGTCTTCATCTTTAGTTATTGGTTGAAGTTTGCATACAAAGGACTGTCATATTTTTTGCATAGTTCTTTATCAGCACAACCTGTCCTCTCCTTTTCCTTCCTACCATCTGAACACAATCCCTTTGCACCACCCCTCCCTTTCAAGAATATATGTTGTAGTATCTTAAGAATTGAGAGCCAGGTTGGTATTGCAGTTAAAAGCCTTGGACTAGAAGTGGGGATATTGTGAATGCCAGGCCTGCCTTAGGTATGAAAGTCAATTGGAGGACTTTGGGCCAGTCACTCTCTCTAAGTCCTAGGAAGAAGACTGTGGCAAAATGTTCCCAATAAAGTTGCACAGACTTGCCTGCTAGAATTGCTAAGTGTCAAGACTGACTTGGTCATTTGGAGAAGAGTTGTTGACCATATCAACACAGATGAAGTTAATTGTTAAAGATGACAGGCTGTTCAATGCTGCATTTAAAGCCTTAGAATTTTTTGGGGTGGTGTAAGGACCTACCTCAGCTAAGCCACCCAAGCAGAACGTTGTCTCAAAAGGAACTTTTATTAGGGGCTAGTGACAGCAAGGAATCAAGGCGAGGTCTGAGAGAAAAACCCATGAAGCAGTATATTAAAAGCAACATTCAATACTCCTCCCCCCAGAGTCCCAGTGTTCTTTTGAGTCCCAGCCAATCCACAGGTGGCATGGTGTTTTGGTAACTGGTCTTTTTGGCGGGTTCCTCAAGGTCTTTCTCACTTTTGATTTTTTCTGGCTCCAAGTGTAAACCATCTCTCAGATAAGGGAGAGACATTCGATCCCCTGGGTGGAGGGCAATCCCCAAAACTCCCAACAGAATGGTAGGCCACAAAGAAAAGCTACAGAAAGGTAGAAAATAGGGAGAGGGTTAAAATACATTTCTTTGGGGACCTGACAGGTGGTGACTATCCTTCCCAGCTGTAATTTTATGCACTTAGTCCCTGCAAGAGCTACATAGTATTTAATAAGTGATCTGGCTTCCTCTTGCCCAATACTTAACTGTCAAAGCCTGTTATTATTTTTGTCATATCTGCTTCCTAATAGCTTTTGCTGTCATGATCCCAAAATTAAGAAGCCTGTACATTGATGACCTGCTGAAACATCATTACCAGATGAGACCAAGCCAAAGGCATGGTGAAGCACAATTCTCTTTAGCCAAGTTTCCATTTTATTTTTAATGACTAGAATGAATGTAATAGAATCAGGACTGTCACACAAAATGATAAAAGCTTAGTCCTTTCGCAAGATACAATGCAGAAAACACAGACTGGTCTAATCAGTTGGAAATAGATGAACATATTATTTCTTTTATGCAATAATTATGTATGCAGGCTTCATTTATATTTTCTTTCCATTGCTTGATAGAAGAAATAATGAAACTTGCATAGTCTGAGTGCATTTTAAGATGATGAGTGCAAAAATGGGATAATAGAAATGCTATATTAAGAAGGACCTCAGAATCATTTAGCAACATAAATGTTTATTAGGGTTGTGAAAGACTAAAAAGTGCTTTAGAGCACTTAAGAGTGTACATGCTGCAACCATCTGCAATACCTTATTTTTTTCCTGAGTTACAGTAATGCTGCAGTTGTAGAGATGATACTAGGAAAAGACTCAGCTGCTTTAAAGAGTTGCAAACAGCTGTTGCACAAGCAGGCTCCATTTTGCCTTTGAACCTGAAGTGCTGCCCAGTTCATAAATGAAATATATCTTTTCTTTAATCAAAATCATTTTTTTACATAGAAAGTGAGGCAGAAGGAAGAGATGCTCCTAATTTAAAAATATTAATCAGTTACCCATTAACTTTAAAACCCACTTTTTTCCTTCAAGATAAAGCATCTTGTCTTATCTTGAGACAATGAAAAAGCAATGAAGACTGAATCCAAAGTCAGCAACAGCAAATTCCACTGTGTAAACAGTGGAAGTGGCATATTTGGCATGTATTTTAATTCAGAGAGAGAGAGAGAGAGAGAGAGAGAGAGAGAGAGAGAGAGAGAGAGAGAGAGAGAGAGAGAGAGAGAGAGAGAGAGAGAGAGAGAGAGAGAGAGAGAGAGAGAGAGAGAGAGAGAGAGAGAGAGAGAGAGAGTTATTTTGGGGAAAACACGGTGTGTGTGTGTGTGTATGAATGTATATATGTATGTGTGTGATGTACAGTATGTACTGTATGGCATATGTATATGTCTAGTTTTTTTCCAGCAGTGTGGTGGATATGCCTTCTTACCTTTATGGATGGTCTGTTTTCTTCAATCTCTATCACAGGCCTGGAATTTGAGAATCCTCTGCAGTATCCTAGCTCTTCTTATCACTGCACCCTTCTGGACAAGAGAGCTCTGATGTCATTCCTGGGATCTGTTGGAGGTACTCTCTCAGTTTCGGAGTCATAAACCTAAAACAGGGGTCTTCAAACTTGGCCCTTTTATGACTTGTGGACTTCAACTGACAGAATTCCTCAGCCAGGCACAAGTTTGAAGACCTCTGCCCTAAATGCTCCTACTACTATTGGAACCATTTTGACCTTTATGTTCCACAACCTTTTCAGTTCCTCTTTCAGGTGCTAATACTTCACCATGCTTTCACACTGCTTCTTCCTGATGTTGCTGTTATTTGGTATCACTAAATCTATCACCACTGCTGTTTTCTGGTCCTTGTCTATTCTCACAATGTCTAGTTGATTGCCTATTACCTACCTGTCTGTCTGGATCTGGAAGTCCCACAGAATCCTAATCTTCTTATTCTCCACAAGTTTCTGTGGGATGTCTCATCTGGGCTTAGGAGGGTCTAATCCATATTCTGTGCTGATGCTCATATGCACAATGTCCACTATCACCATCAGTATATGCTGTTTTTGCCTGTATCTTATACCCTGCCATTATGTGTTGGACTATTTCTGAGGCCTCTCTGCATAGTTTGCACCTGGGATCCTCTCTAACATGGTAGACTCCTGCTTCTATGGATCTGATACTTAGGGCCTGTTCTTATGCTGCTGTTATCAGTGCCTCAAGTGCTGTCTTTTAGTCCAGCCCTTTTTAACCACTGATAGGATTTCCCAAGGTATGTCATCTCAGCTCTGTCTATGGTACATCCCATGCAGGGTCTTGTCTTGCCATGGCATGTCCTCTGCTTGATCTTACTCCCACATCTGCTGTTGCCTTAGGCATTCTTCCAGCAACTCATCTTTGGTTGCTATCTAACTGATATGGTCCTAGATGCTCTGGGTTTTATCCAGAAGAGTGGCTTTGATGTATATCAGTCAAGGTATAACTTGGACTGCATTAAGAGCATGCAAGGGGCAATGGTCATCAGTAGATTATGGAAAATGGCATAATCCAGTCTCTCTGAGATTAGTTTGGTCTATTCAGGTCCTGGTTCTGGAATGTGATCAGCAAAAGAGAGCTCTTCTAATTTAGCATGTAAAGACACAGATGGCTAAAATGTCTTTGTTTTTTAACAGCATTTTGTGAGCTAAATCTAACCAAATTAAAAAAAAAACCCACAAAACTATAGGGATCTGAAACAGAATGTGATGAAATCTGCAGCTCTAATAACACTCTGTATCCTTAACAAGTTCCAGATAGATATATTTAGAAGGGTTTGTGAAAATGGGTATTTAAACCGCCCTGAGTCCTCAGGGAAAGGGCGGTATATAAATGCAATAAATAAATAAATAAATAAATAAAAGGAATGATGCTGTTCCTAAATGCAGGTGAGCTAATCACTGTGGGAATCTAAAGGGTGACTTCAGCAGTCTTTTCCATAAATAAGGCAGCTGTTATTCCAATTGTCAAACTTTCGCCCACATCTGGACAAAAAATCACAACTTTCTCTTTAGAGTTCATGGCTTGTCTTTGCAGAAGACTCTCAAATGTGACTTAGATCAGAATCTTAATTGCAGATACAAATAAACTTTTAACATAATAGTTCATTGCCTATTGCAGAACAAAGGTATTCTGGAACCTTTATAGATTATATAGAGTCAGAGTTCAAACTCTCAACTTTTTCTTCTTGTCTTTCAGGGTTAATAGATACTCAGATGTGGAAGTAAGATCAAGCAGAGGACATGATGGTCACCTGATGGTCTTATGCAGCAGATTTATTTTACTTTATGGTCTTTTTAAGCCTGGGAGTGGGTGCATCCTATCTCACCCAGTCTTAGACCACCTCTTCTATTTCCTCCTTACTCTCTGTTATTCTTCACAAAGCTGTAAATCTTAGCTGCCCAGACTCTAACCCTTTATTTCATACCAGCAGAAGGTTCAAAGAAACAGCAGAGCTTCCTGACATTGGGCAGCAACAAGTGAATGGGAAAAACTGAACTACAGGTGTTGCTTGCTTATGGTCCCAAATTTGAGGGATAATATCTAACTGGGTACCTCCTTCTCAAGCCTTCTCAATGATTGTCTCCTGCACCTGGAACAGCCTGTCCCCAGATAGTCAGGTCACCTTCTTTCTATTATACTTTCAAATAGCTGTAAAAAAAGGGGTGGGGTGGGGGTTGGGGGACTTTAGAAAGGCATTTGAAGATGTTTGAAGATCTCATTTGTTACATCGGAGCCTGCTTACTGTTAACAGTTTTTTTATTTATTATTTATTACCCCCCGTAGATAGGGCTTGCAACTTGGGTGTCCTCCTAGATTCACAGCTTTCCTTAGAAAATCATATAGTAACTGTGACTAGGGGGGCCTTCGCCCAGGTTCGCCTGGTGCGCCAGTTGTGGCCCTATCTGGACTGGGATGCCTTGCGTACAGTCACTCGTGCGCTCGTGACCTCTCGGTTAGACTACTGCAATGCCCTCTACATGGGGCTGCCCTTGAGGACCACTCGGAGGCTTCAGCTGGTGCAGAATGCAGCCGCGCGAGTTGTGTTGGGGGTCTCCCAATACTCCCATGTTACACCTCTGCTCCGTGAGCTGCATTGGCTCCCAGTTGCCCTCCGGGTGAGATTCAAGGTGCTGGTGATGACCTATAAAGCCCTACATGGCATGGGTCCGGATTACCTACGGGAGCACCTGCAGCCGGCGTCAACTTCCCTCCGTCCAGTGCGCTCCCACAGAGAGGGTCTCCTCAGGGTGCCACCGGTCAGAGAATGGTGACCCCCAGGGGGAGGGCATTCTCTGTGGGTGCGCCAGACCTTTGGAACCGTTTACCGGTTGAGCTCCGGATGGCTCCCGACCTTCGCTCCTTCCGATGTGATCTAAAAACTTATTTATTTGAACAAGCCGGCCTGGTCTGATGGGTTTGGGGTTTTAATTATTGATTTTAACTAATTTATTGTATCGGGCACAATTGTTTAATTAGTTTTTAATTTTTGTATCTTGTACTTTTGGTATTTATTGCCCTGTACACCGCCCTAAGTCCTTCGGGAGAAGGGCGGTATATAAATCAAATAAATATAAATATAAATATAAATTTGTAAGTCCCATTTACTGATTTTAAGCCACTTGGGATGTTAAGAAATTGAGTGGGATATAGGTCAAAATTATACATACAGTATCTATATACATCTATATTGCTGGAAAAACGATGCAACCCAAGGAATTTATTCTCCTTTATTTAAATCCTCTGATAATATATTCACATTTTAATTGTACCAGGCAAACAAGTATCTCACCCCTTTGACCCTATTATTTAATGTCTCCCAAGGGAGTTGTAGCCATGTTGCTAATTTAATTCTATCACCTTTAACTGCTAAGAAAATACCCTATCTGATTCACAGCACATGTATAAGGTGACAAGTATATGAAATGTTCGTCAAGGAATGCCACTCCGGCAAGATGTTTGAACAGCCAATAGCATGTTCAGATCTAATATAAATTTGATAGAAAAGGGCAAACAAAAGCATTGCTCTTGTTTATTTTTGAAAGTTAAAGGGTCCAGATGGATTTGGAATGAAAGAATGAAATTATAAAAATCTTCAATGTAGGAAACTGTCATTGTTTGGGTTCTTTGGGAAAACAACAACTATAGGATAAGATGGGATTTTGAAGGTTGGACACTAGAGGAAACTAGAAGAAATTAAAGATTCAATTAAAGGAGAAGAATACTTCATTTTATTAACAAAGAATAGAACAAAACACTGAATGTTTGAAAGATATTTTTAAACAATGGACTCAGAAATTAATTTGAAGAATAGGTAGATGCTGTGCTAATGATATCATAGAAGAAGAACAAGCTGCACTACATGAGACTGAAACTGAATGTGGATTTAAATATAACAGGTTACAAGAATAATATGGAAAAAGAATTAGTGGACGTACAAACGAAACCAGTTGATGTCTTAATATTTGAAAGGGATATACAAATATTAACACTAAATATTAAAGGGATAAAAAAGTATTAATGTATAATATTTACAAGAAATGTATTAAAGTTTTGAAGGATTTTCTGAGAACAAAGAAAAAAAAAGAAAAGAAATCTAGTTCCATAACATTATTTGAAAGGATTAAGAAAAAAGATCTACAGGGAAAGTATATAGAGCTGACATTTGATCAAGGTTAAAACAGATATGAAGTTATCTCTGATAACCCTTAATGGACTGTTGCTGATAAGCACTGAATGATGAGGCTTTGAATTTTCTTTATAATTAAGAGATGAGATATGGGAAGAAAAGAATATCTGCTCTGTATTTTAAGAGATATTAAAATCGTTTATTCTTGTGATGAGACAGGGAGTTGCTTCTTCATATATTTCCTTTTTTTCAATTCCTTTTTTCTTTTCAGTTCTTTAGTTTTATTTTGCTTCCCAATTATACTCTCTAATAAGATGACATAAATTATAGAGTTTTTAAAGTCCTAATCTGTAGCCATTTAATTTTAAAAGCTGCAATTGTCTGTTGAATGCTACCACATTTTTTTTAGTAAATGGCTTGAGAAGTAACAGCTTTGTTGAAAGTTTCTCAGTAATTTTCACATAAAAAGATATCTCTAAAGAAACCTTGGTAACTGTAGTTTTGGAAAAACATTGATATTACTAAATAACAGCTACTCATTAGGGGAAATGTGGCTAGACAGAGTTTAATCCTACATACCATCTACAGATTTGGTATCATTTCAAGAAACCTGACAGCAGGTTTCTTTTCTCCAGAATTAACAAGTTTTATATATATATATAAAAAATCAACCATTTATAAAACCTAAAAATCGACTGTCCTACCTTTTGCTGGTCCACTGCCAGCGTCATCAGAATAAGCATTAGGGGGTGACGAGTTTTCTTATAAACCAGATCAACCAGAAAAAATAACTGAAGACGGGGGTGACAAGCAGAAAGACCAGAGGAGGGAGGGCGGAGTGACAACGGAAAGATATGTACATCATCAGACAGGGACACACAGCTAGTAATGGTCACGGGAGGGAGGAGATTGGAGGATGGATTGGCAGTAACACCATATAGCCGAGTGCAGGAAAGGCGGGCAGGGAAGATAGAAAAAGGGAGAGAGGGATCCCCAGAATTGGCACACATACCAAGGGATGAGACACAGTGAGTAGAGGCAGGACTGACCCAAGTGAGTAAAATAGAACAGGCAGAGAAAGGAACAATGGGAAGAAAGAGGGTGATAGGATTAAAATGTGGACAAGGAGATGCGGGACAACTAGAGCAACTACGGTTAACTAGAACAGGCAGGCCCATCACATGATCAGTGGGTAAAATGCAGAGGCAATTTGGTTTGTAAGTAACCCCCTAATGCTTACTTTGATGACTCTGGCAGTAGACCAGCGAAAGCTAAGACAGTCGATTTTTAGGTTTTATAAATGGTCAATTTTATTGTTTTACTGCTTTTAAACAATAAACAGCTGTTTTACAATTATCCCAGAGTTCGAGGATTTCATACCATTACACAAATATGCCTAGGATTTGTATTTTTAAAGTTATTAGGGATATATATATATATATATATATATATATATATATATATATATATATATATATATATATGTAGGTCTAGAGTCTCGGGTTTCTTCCCGCGTTCCTTTCATCTTCAGAAAGTTGTGGCGACGTTTCGACGAAATTTCGTCGAAACGTCGCCACAACTTTCTGAAGATGAAAGGAACGCGGGAAGAAACCCGAGACTCTAGACCTACACATACAGAGACCCGCGAGAATCTACGAAAACATATATATATATATATATATATATATATATATATATATATATATATATATATGTATGTATATATATATATATATATATATATATATATATATATATATATATATATATATGTATATATATATATATATATATGTATATATATATATATATATATATATATATATATATATATATATATATATATATATATATATATATATATATATATATATATATATATATATATATATATATATATATATATATATATATATGTATTCACATACTTGCTTGCATAAAAATTGTGTAAGCTTGCACAAATCTAAATCTGGTCTGCATTTGTGTAATAGGTTTTCATACATTACTCAGTTCTGTTTAATCATTTTTATTGATTTAATTTTGCAAATAAAAGGGGAAAAAAGCAGCCATATAATTTTTACTTGCAATTTACAAGTTTGTCTAATATATGGACAATATTTTCCAGCTACTGCAATATGTACCCAAAAAATTGCCCAATATCTTATTTTCCTGTATGCAGGATTTCCAAATATATTCTGGCTTCTGCACTGTATATTTTTACTTTTTTTTTAAAGCAGAGTCTTATTAACATTTGTAAATGCTATTAATTGGTGTCCATTCCTCCTAGAATGCAATCTGTTTTGTCCAACTGCATGATTTTTCTTCTGTGATTTTTTTTACACACCTATGATTCCTTTTACATAGGTACACTTCACTTACTGAATTTACTGACAAATGAGAGATATATTTGTAGTTACTACTCAAGATATCCACCTCAATCTCTGTGAAAAACTATGTACTGCAAGGTAAATAAAAATAATACAACATGATTCAATACTAAGAAAAAGAAGAGCATGTCTTAAAGATGCCATAAAGAAGAGGGAGTCAAGCTATTCTCCAAAGCACCTGAAGGCAGGACAAGAAGCAAAGGATGGAAACTACTAGGAGAGAAGCAACCTAGAACTAAGGAGAAACTTTCTGACAGTTAGAACAATTAACCAGTGGAACAACCTGCCTCCAGAAGTGGTGAATGCTCCAACACTGGAAGTTTTTAAGAAGAGACTGGCCAGCCATTTGTCTGAAATGGTATAGGGTTTCCTGCCTGAGCGGAGGGTTGGACTAGATGATCTCCAAGGTCCCTTCCAACTTATTATTATTATTATTCCATATGAAGATAGAAGCCACCTACAAAACTGTTGCTACCACTATCATTATCAATAGGGAAAAGAAAGGAATGCAGAGAGATAAGCTTTTTCTTTGTAAGGTTTCCCATAGTTTTATTAAAACTTAAATATTAACAACATTTATAGCTGAAGTGAATTAATTAATTCAATGAAGAAGTATAACAGTCTTGTTCATCAACCTGATGGATTCTGCAATGAATGTGTATATTAATAGCTTTTTCAATATGCCTGCAAGATGATAGGACATCAGAATTAAAAAAAAAAAAGATTACTGAAACCTGGCTAGGATAGGTGTGTTGCTCTGGTTCCAAAAATGCAATTGTCAAATTTTCACATGGAATTATATTTATATTATTTTTTAATTATCCACCTCAAGAATGTCTTTTTCACAGTAAGAGATAAAGCTTCTTGAGCTAAAAAGCACTATGAGGATAACATTGTTGTCACAAATTTTGAAATCTAAGGGGATCTGACTTTCTTTTGGAAAGAAAAATATTTAAAGGCTTGTCTTCTCAGAATATATGGAGTTTTTCTGATAGGGATAGTAAATCGCCCAATACGTAGTTGTATAGAATGTAAGCAGCACATGGTACAAATTGAAATTTTCCTTTGTAATTGATTTTCTCTAAATAAGACTCTGCAGTTTAATAGAACACTATAAAAAAACCCTTTCTGATCACTTATAACCAAATCTTGGATAGGTTGTTAATTTTAAAGAGATCCCAAATGACTGGATGGAACATAATCAATGCATTAATCAATCTGTTGCAAGAAGCTGGATGCTGGAACAGATTTAGTTCATGAGTTTATTCCCTGAGTTCTTCTATTCTGTTGTATTTTCTTCTATTAAACTCGGAAAACTATTTTTCAAGAAGATGATAGAGAAAATTCTTTCATCTTGCAGTAGTCCCGATTTTGGCAACTGAAATTTGGCAGCCATAGCATCCCCAACAGAAATTTCCCTAAGGGCCAAATCATATGAAAGGTGATATTTCTGAATTCCATTTCACTTGATTACTGCACTATTGAGCAGCAGAAGGCAGAGCTCAGTGGTAAATTAAATGCCTCAAAGTTTGTCAGGTTTCAAGGAACCATTAGAAAAAGTTGAAGATGGTAGCTTCAAAAAGTGGCATGGGTAATGTATCTCTCTCCCACGTGTTGAATTCTCATCATGCCAGAATGAACCCACTGAATCTAAACTAACCTAGAAGTGGTACATTGATTTGGAAAGCAAATGCTCTGAATAAAAGCCCATTGCTGCACTCCTTTAGAAATTTTAAATTTACTAGATTGGGCATGCAAAGCCCATAAAAATTCTGTGGCTTTTATAGAATTGTATTTGATAAACTTGAGGAAGACTCTTCTTTATCAGAATGATAAATTCCAATTATCTTACTTATGCTCTATTTATTAATTCTTTAATAGATAGTGTTCCTTAGATTTACTACTTGCTTATATTTGGTTTCCAGCCAAATGAAAGGAAAATACATCAATATATCAATCGACAATATACAATATTGCCGTAGAGTTACAGTATAAGGTCATAGATAGAGTCTGCAAATTACCAAGGAGAAACAACTTAGGTGAACCAAGCTGCTTCCTCAATTACTTAGGAGTGATGAGAAGTATATGGCAACATGACCAAGAAGAGATGCCAACCAAAAGGGATTATGAAGGATAAAGGAACCAAGAAAGGTGTCTTGGACAGAGAAACAAATTGGAATTTATCCAAAACGCTAAAGACACAGTGTATACTATTACTGGAGATGTTAGCTTAGTTTCCAACTCCTTTCCTCTGCTTGCCACTTCTGAAAAAAACAGTGACATCAAATAAGCACTGACATTCCAAAAGTGCCTGCAATGAGCTCCCTTAACCCTTCATCCTGCATTATCAGAACCATCCATTACTTTCCAAATCTGAAGGATCATATTTCTAAAATGGTTTCACTATAGAAATTAAAGTGTTCATTTCCTTGGATAGACGGCCCTCAAAATGGCATGTCATTGCCCTTCTTCTAACATAGGATGATGACAAAGTGGATCTAATGTCTTCTTCTTCTTCTTCTTCTTCTTCTTCTTCTTCTTCTTCTTCTTCTTCTTCTTCTTCTTCTTCTTCTTCTTCTTCTTCTTCTTCCTCTTCTCCTTCTCCTCCTACTCCTACGCCTACTCCTACTCCTACTCCTACTCCCCCCTTCCCCATCAAACTTTTAGGATTTTTTTTAGATTGGAACACTATTTTAACTGATCCCATTTTATATAAACAAGGAAAATATTTAATATTCCAGGTTAGTGTCTTTCTTTGAGGTTTTCCCCCAAAGGTAATTTGATAGCTGCCTAAAAGTTCAAAAACCTTCCTACCTATCATTAAAATTGGAAGACATATTCAAGTATTTCTGCTTTGTATGAACACTTCAGAGAGAAGCCAAGGATACATGGAAAGGAATTAAAGAATGTGATATATGTTTTCTTTGATTCTTTATGCTTTTAATATATTTTAAATTCCTAAATCAATAAATAAAAATTATATATTCTTGATGCCACAAAGTGATTTAAATTGTCATTTTTTGTTTTTTCAGAAAAGAACTGTTGAGTCAAAATTTCTGTAAGAAAAACTGGAACAATCCAACTTATATTTTGGGAGAGAAATTATCACTTTATGTAACTTTTAGACTTTATAGTCTAAAGTGTGCAGATTTTAAAAGACAAATAATATATGACAATTTTGTATTTGTGTCCCATGAGGGATAAAAGTGACAAAATGAAATATGTAGCTACTATCCAAATTGAATGCAAAGAATGCTTTTGACCTAAGTAAATTGTATGTTTAAATTCCAGTGAGTTCTGTTTAATTTTGAACCGTAGATGACTGTTATGTTTTTTTATATTATATTATTCTTTGAACTAAATGATGGTATAGAATTTGAAGGATAATTTATTCTGCATCTATGCTTGCTTAATTTAGACTTGGTTGAGTTAATTTGATTGGCTCAATTCTCACAGTGTTCTGCTGTGGATGACACACTAATCTGTAAATTAACCCTACTGGCTGCATTAGGTTAATGTGTGTTTAGATGCTTTATGAATCAGTGTGTGATGCAAATATTGCCATATCACTATTTTTGTCACCACTTTGTCCTTATGCCGGAGTAGCATCCCACAAACATTTTCTCATCTGAATTAGCCTTTGGATTTTTATGACATATGTAGACTTGGACTAGACATTAGATGTCAGACTCTAGGACATGGCACAAAAATTCAACAGATTAATATTCTAGAGGTAAAGAAGCTGGTAAATTGCAAAAGCATCTGTTCCTATTATTGTCAGTTGGTTTTATATGGGATCTTTACTTAAGAGGTTGACAACATTTAATTTTAGTTTGTAAGGCATAGGCCTTTATGCTTTTCAGCCAGCTTTGCATACCAACCTGTCCTGGCCAAACTTACTTCTCAACTATTCTTTTGAAGACCTCCAAATGTTTAATGAATGCAATCAAACCAAGCCTGGAAATTTAATGGCTATCAGAACGAAAAGGTAGCAAATTGAAGGGAGACAAATAGTCTCCAGCTTGCTAATAGTACCTTAGTTTTCTACAGAGCTATAAGCTTTAATTACCAACTAGCAATGGGCCACAATTTGGAAAATCATCCCCTATCAAATTGAAACTCTATGCCAATGTTCTCCTAAAATCAGCCCCCATCCTTATGGCTATTTCTTTCCAAAGTTACTGTAATATATAGTTTGGTCCTGCAGGAAGTGATTCTGCCAGTCACTCTTTGTTGAATAATAGTCAGTTCTCAAACATGGAAATTGAAAAATGTCCAATTTTACTTACAGTTTGATTAGATCAAGCATCATGTTGACGCTTGATTATTTGACACAGCTCTTTGACTAGGTATTTCTTGGCTAAAAGAATGAGCGGGGTAGCTGCATGTCCTATTTTTCTACAGAAGGGTCTTTTGTAGTTCTATGACAGCCCATCATATACCTGTTTGAAAACAACCAGTCTAGGTGCAGTTTAATGATACTGAACCACCAGAAGGAGAATTATGGTTCTTGAAGTTGTCCATTAGCAGACTCCAATATCTATCTATCTATCTATCTATCTATCTATCTATCTATCTATCTATCTATCTATCTATCTATCTATCTATCTATCTATCATCTATCTATCTATCTATCTATCATCTATCTATCTATCTATCTATCTATCTATCTATCTATCTATCTATCTATCTATCTATCTATCTATCTATCTATCACTTTTGACTCTCCCTGTGTCTTTTTTATCATCTTTTGATGATGTGTCTTTAATCTATATGGCCAATATATATCAAACAGTGATCATATAATGTAAAACTCACAATACTTCATTGATAAAATATAAGAATTCATCTTGGAAAAAATTCTATGCCCTGGTTTTGATTAAAATTCTAAAATCTTTGGTTCAAAAAGTTAGATTTTGTATATCTATACTGGAGACTTATTTTACACTCACCAGCAAAGATAAGGTAAATTTAGCCAGAGGGTTTTTCTCTGGCTACATGTATCACCACTTATCAGAGCAATATTCATAGTCCTTCTATCGAAATGTACTTCACACATGCCTATTAACACTTGCCTATTAACTTCAATTTGTTAAGATTAAAAATAATAAATCAAAAATTATCTTCCAATGTGGTTTTTAATGAGCTATTTCACAGAGGAGTTGTGAAGATCAGGAATAATTTTAAATTTTAAAGGGATGGTAGAAGTATTTATTATAAATCTAAACCAACAACCAAATAAAATGGAGATTCCACCTCAGACCAAATTTTAAGGAAAAACTATGAGAAACTAAAAGAGTTTAATAAAGCTGAATTGTAAGGCATTGAGGTTTCTCAAGTTCATCTTTGGAAACCTGATGGTTACACAGCTTTAAATTGAATAGACACCAGTATTTAGAGGCAATCTATCATTTGGTTTGATGCTGAATGTGTTACTTTTTGTCTTCTGTCTCCAGAATTCCATTGCAAAACAAAATGAAATGAGTCATCAGGCCTATATGGCAGTTGTTAAGTAGATAACATTGGATCCTTCCTCTTTGTCTCCTTCAAAGTGACAACTTTTTGTCTTCGTTTATATGGCATTGCTGTATGACTCAATCTTTCAAACAATTAGGATAAATCTTATAAAATGTGAAAGCATTTGGGAAAAATAATAATAATTCAGCAACTACTTCTGTTGGGATGGATATAGATAGATCCAAAGCCATCAAACATTCAATTTCTTTAAATCTTGGGAATTCTACTAAGGGTTATTCTAATACTAAAAGATGTGAGGGAAATAACATATTAAGTACATATCTATATTATCATTATTTCAATACCAGCAATTACTTTTGCAGCATCTCCCTGTAAGCAATTGAGATAGTTATCATAAAGGTTCAAAAAAAGTTGTATTTGATGATCCATTAAAGCCGCAATATCCCTACATTGTTGGCTAAAGGAGTTAATTTATCCTTTCCAAAATAAATAGAGGAATAGGTTATATATATTTTCTACCTGTCAAAATAACATTTCACTAGACTGAACCACAAAATAATGAGAATATCCTATTCTCTTATGGACAGAGGGGTCCTCAACTGGTGAGAAATATCACTTCTTCAAAGCTTGTTTCTTCACACATTTGCTGCTCTAATGAGGATAGTGGGAGAAGGGGATAATTCTATAGCAAATCCAAGATAAATCTGGAGAACCTTTGAGTGCTCCAGGCCTCAAAAACTTGCATCTCCCAATTTTGTCTTTTCCAGATGCCTGTGGTCCATAAAACAAAGAAAGAAGAGAATTGTTACCAAAGGATCAATGTGACATCACATTGTCAAAATTGATAACAAAGGGTCAGGAGCCAGGAAAGAGTCTGTAATGGCAAAATGTAGAGCTTGGAAGACAACAAAGCAAAGGAAACAAAAAGTTCTAATACTTGACAGTGAGTAGTTATGTCAAATGTATTTTCATTTGCTTCCAATTTCACACACACACACACACACACACACACACACGTAAACATGTTATGTTAATTTCCTTTAAATTTTCATGCACACTTTTCCAAATACTTCCAAATGTTTTCCTACTCATTTCCACTGAAGTAATATTTTCCCATATACACACATACATACATAGATAAATGCATACATACATGCATGCATTCATACTGTATTCTAATGGATTTATGCATTTATAAATTGCGAAATGAATTGCAAAAAAGAAGAAAAATTGTGGGTTTCAGCGCTGTTCTTATAATTCAAGAGATGTGAATATACCGCATAAAATTAATAGAATAACAGAGTTGGAAGGGATCTTGGAGGTCTTCTAATCCAACCCTCTGATCAGGCAGGAAACCCTATGCCATTTCAGACAAACAATTGTCCAATCTCTTCTTAAAAACTTCCAGTGTTGGAGCATCCACAACTTCTGGAGGCAAGTCATTCCACTGATTAAATTGTTCTAACTCTCAGGGTAATTTCTCCTTAGTTCTAGGTTGCTTCTCTCCTTGATTAGTTTCCATCCGTTGCTTCTTGTCCTGCCTTCAGGTGCTTTGGAAAATAGCTTGACTCCCTCTTCTTTGTGGCAGCCCCTGAGATATTGGAACACTGCTATAATGTCACTCCTAGTCGTTCTTTTCATTAAGCTAGACATACCCAGTTCCTGCAACTATTCTTTATATGTTTTAGCTTCTAGTCCCCTAATCATCTTTGTTGCTATTCTCTGTACTTTTTCTAGAGCAGGGGTGTCAAACTGCTGGCCCACAGGCTGGATGCGTCATCCAGAAGCCACACCCACCCCATTGCCGGCAATGGCAAAACCATCCCAATACGTTGTGCGACGTCACGTGACGTTGTGAGTTTGACATGTCTATTCTAGAGTCTCAACATCTTTTTCTACATTGTGACAACCAAAACTGGATGCAATACTTCAGTCTTACCAAGGCATTATAGAATGGTATTAATACTTCACATGACCTTGATTCTATCCCTCTGTTATTGCAACCTAGGACTGTTGGCTTTTTTGGCAGCTGCAGCACGCTTCAAAAAGTATTCAGATGAAACTAACTCTGCCTAGTTTTCACCATCTCCTTTAACCACTTCAATGTTTTAAGAAAGAAATTCAATCATCGGGAGGAGCTCTAAAAGTTAGAGTGCACTCTATTGTATACAATCAATGGAAAAAATGTAGGACTATGAAGTTTAGATTGTAGTTCAGCTTTATAGAGTTACTGTGGGCCAATTATCTCTCAGCCCATTCTACAGGAAGGAAAAGCTCTTAATTGAAAGGCAAGATATAAATCTAAGAAAAGAAGAAAGGGAGGAACAAGTGATCCTATTGTGTGCAGTTCATAGATTTTAAAACAAAACCAGAGAAATGAAAATGCTAAGTAGAAGCTACTAAAAGAGTCTTCAAGATGGAAAGTATGAAAGATGGAAAGATGAAAGTATTCAGAGCTGTTTAATACAGTATATATAAGGAGGCAATTTGGAGGCATTGAAAAAGATGAGGATATTTTATTCCTTTTACATTTTGCTAAATTTCAAGATTATAGAAATTGGTGGGCACATTAGAAGTATGGGCACATGCTTTTTAAGACCTGGAAACTGCTATGGAAGAAGCTCCAGTATTTGAACTACAAAACCCTTCCTGCACATATTCACTTCTGCTTATACCTAATATCTTCTTTTAAGAGTTGGAACAGTTAATGCCTAAAGAACTTTAATCAGAGAATTAAATGTGACACAAGCCACGTAACAAGATCATATTCAGATTTTATCAAGCAGACAAACAGTAAGAAGGTATTGTTTTCAAGATCCTGCATTTACACCTGTAACCAAAGTGTGCCTTCAAGACAACTCTTGTTTACATCCATTTTGTTTAGCCAGATCTTGCTCAGTAGATAGGCAATAAAGAACTACTACTAGTGTTCGCTGCAGTGCTTGCACCTAGGAAATTGCAATATTCATTATCAGGTTGTGCAAAACTGTCCTTTGTTTTTGTACCAGGAACCATAAACGTCAGAAAGAAGCACCCTTTACATTGATGTAACAGTTTTCAAGCTGCTAAGTGTCATATTTTGCAAAGCATTCTCATAGATTATTGCTTCAGGTCTTTCCAGTTCCTGAGAATGGGATGGGAGGAGAATGAAAAGGAAAAGCAGCACAAATCAAGTGCTTACCTATTGCATATCACAGAACTAGGATTATAGGAGAAGGAGTGTCAGAACCTGGGAGTGGAATTAAAAGAGGGATCAGCCTAGAATCCTTACATAGGCACAAGCAAAGTAAGTCCAACTTCTCTTGAATTCTGTTGACCCTTATTTAACTCCAGGAAGATGAGACAATTCCTGTTTATAGGCATGAGTAGTTCAATCGGATCTTTACATGTGGAGCTGTTCTTCTGTGCCAGGCAAGGATCTTTTCAAGAACACAAATATTTTTTTTTAACCTACTGTCCATCTGGAGAATGGGTTTCTGACCCAGAAAATGCTTATTCCAATTTTAAAAATTAAAAATATGAAGAAAAACTGGACCCAAGAGGCTATGAAGATCCCACTTATTGGAACATTGACCATGTAACTTGTCACTCTGGGTAGCAAGGTGAGCAGCACACAAATTTAATAAATAAGTAAACTTCACAAACTTGGAGATGCTAAAAAAAGAAGTTTCTATTTTTATTAATCCCAAAGTTGCAGTAAATCAATTTATAAATCCTCATAAATTTGTGGGAAATAATGCAGAGCAATTCTCTTTGCATGGAGTTTTCTAGTGAATGAGATATGCAGTTATTACTTAGTCTGGCTAGCTTTTATTTTATTTCAGTAAATTATCCAAATTCATCCCTTACAAGAACTGTGATGCAATCCTATTCAATTGCTAATCAACATTAGCATTGTTTCTTTTTTGGGTATATTGCTAATTAGTCTAGTTACTTTAACATTAATGTTTCTTTAGCAGGTTTGGACCTGTAAGGGTCAACTACAAATGGCACTATTGCTTGAAATTACATCATCAAACTTCCTTTAATTACCGGCACAAGGGGATTTTAATTTGAAAAATAGTACACAATGAGGAATATGTGTGTGTGTGTGTGTGTGTGTGTGTGTGTGTGTGTGTGAAATGTTTGTTAAGTATTTAGAATGCACTTGCTTAGGCCCCAAACACGGGACAAATCTCATTTCCTGTTTCAGCCTAGCCCAAGGCCATCTACAGGCAGTAGCCACAGCAGTGGCAACTCATATTTGTGTATTTTTATTTTTATTTTTGGCTTGCTCAGAAGGGTATGGCTGACTGATGAGAACAAATAAGTTTGAAATGATCGTATTGGTATCCCTTTATTCTTTGTTAGCAAGCCAAAAAAAAAAAAAAATTACACACACACACACACACACACACACACACACACACACACATCCTCTCCCAGTTATATAATAAAATTTCCATTGGCTGCATTGAAAACTTTTTTTTGTCTAAGTCAGCTTTGGTATGAGATTTAGACTAAATGTTTTTATAAGGAGGTAATATCAGTTTAAAACCAGGGAAGAGACCTAGAAATTGACAAAACCAAGTTGAAAGCACAACAGGGACACTGAATAGAGTAACAGGGCTCTCCTGCCCTGTCTTCTTTAGCAGTTTGTTTCTCGTGCATCAAGATCAGCAAATGAAGGTGGGTTAAGAAATCCCATTCAAGGTTTCAACTCCTTTCCCTGCTTTGACTGTGGGTTAGTTGAATGGCCACATTTATCACAACTCCTGTGAATACATTGCCCCATTTCTTTAGTCCTCCTGGACTAATGAAAATAAATAAAGATGTTTTACCATTTTTTTCCTTTTGTTTTGGTTACAAGAGAAAAGCCTAATAATCTTGTTAATTTCAGCTGGCAAAATGCAAGGCAAGCAAAAGAAAACCCAGTTTTTCTCAGTTCCTCTGGTAAACTTGCAGTAAAAAAAAGAGCCTGTAAAGGTTTTTCTGCCACATTGCACAGTAACCAGATGGAGTGGAAGTATTTGCCTACAATAACATAAAACACAGCAGGACATCAGACAGCACCAATTTGATGGCCCAAGTTAGAAAACACCAATATAAGCACTATATAGCAAATAAAGACCAGCAGACCTTGTCTTCCTTATGGTCTGGGTCTGGGTGAAAGATAATATGCTGTGTTCTCACTTTCAAGAAATAGTCAATGGCCTCTATTCATGCTGGGGCAATCTGGTTTGCAGATAAGCCCATATGGGCAGTGAGAAAAGAGAGATGTCAGCTATTTGTGGGTGTTCTGAGATATGGTCTCTTTAGTCTTTGCATATAAGACATTCTGTGGAAAAACTTCAGGGCTTTGACCGAACAGATTGCAAAATGGGAAATATGGATGGCAGCAATAGATCAAGGGTTCAAGATTAGAGAAAAGAAAATAAATCCAGACCCTTTCTTAAAACACAACTTATAGTGTTTAAAAATTAAAGGGGGCTATTTCCCAAATAAATGTGTGGGAAGAATCTAGAGAAATATTTCAGACTTCCGGTTTGCCAAGCCAGCCAGCATGGACGTCTGGAGGGTGGCTCCCATCTTCCACGTCCAGTTTCGTATCGCTGGGGGGTCCTAAAAGGGCCAAAGAGTCACCCTGGAGGGGCAACCAGAAAGAAGGGGCTTTTGCAGAAACGCGGGGGAGCCGCAACCCCCCCATTAGTGCCTGCATTCCCTTCGTACCAGCGCACGAAAGACGGATATGGCCAGTTACTATGTTGCAGACAGCCAAAGTCAAACTTACCATCAGGCAACATTAAAGCAGCATGGAAGAGATGGGGGTAAGATTCCTTTCTTATACCTTAATCTTCTTTTCACCTAAATAAGCTGCTAAGTACCTTCCCCCCTGTGGAGAGGGAGGAAGGAATTCAACCCTCCCTTCAAATAAGCGGCGAGCAAGCTCAGGGGTGTATTTTTAAAATGTTGAAAAAAGAAACAGACTAAAATTTTAAATTTGGGCATTATATTTAATCTTTTTTTAACTTTTGTATTCTGTTTTTATATTTATTGCCCTGTACACTGCCCTGAGTACTTCGGGAGAAGGGCGGTATAAAAATATAATAAATAATAATAAATAATAAAAGAAAAGAACTTTCAAAGCACTTGGGGGACACCCAGTGGCTAAACCTGACATTGCAATCTGATTTTCTTTCTTTTTTTTAAAAGAAAACATTTAAGAAAAATAAGATAAGATTAACCTTGAACACCAGATGTAAAACTCCACCATGGAAGAGTTTCAAAAACAAATCTATGCTATGTGGGAAATATCCTACCAAACTTATCAGTTCCTTTCTACAGCTGGCGATGAAATAAGAGCTTTTGGAAAAGAATTAGAAAACATCTTGAAGAAACAAGCTCAAATTGTGACTACAACTAATATTTTATTGGGACAGAACTTAACAAAAGAATTAAATACATTGGCAGAAGAATTAACTATTCAACAAGCACAGACTTTTGAAGACCAAGATGAGAAGGTGGAAGAAAATTTATTTAGCCCAGGACAGTTATATCAAGAGGTGAAAAAAATGAGAAGATTTGGCGCTTTTAACAGATCCCTCAATCCTTCAAAAATGGAGACTGAAGGACCACTTCAATCTGATATAACAATACAAGAATGCTTTGATGACCCTGAGGCAAAAAAGCAACAAATGACATGGCAAAGGAAGAAAGCAAGAATAAGATTGAAGAAATATGGACATACTTAAGAGGCCTGAAATAGATAATACCAAAATAGACAGGATTGTACTTGGATTATGAGAGACTGTTTTGATGAGTAGATAAAAATACTGACTAATTAAAAACAAAACAAAACAAAATACAGATGTATGAATACTAACATTGAAATATTGAGCTCTTTAAATGAAATGGATTAAGATGTATATATGTTAAGAATGATATAAGGTAACTAACAAACTTGGATGTAGTAACATGAAAGTATGTATTAAATGATGAAATGGGAGAAATTTTGGTTAATTTTCAATATGTGGAAACTATAAATGAGAAATAAGAATATTATATTGTCCTCCATCGTTTTCTCCTCCCTGCAATTGGTATTCTAATAACTACCATTCTTATATTGTACTATTAACTTGTCAATATGAAAATGAGATAAATAAGAAGTGTATTTACATTACTAGATATCAGAGAAAATTGTGTATAGGGAAAGGAGGTTATTTAGAAATATGAAAATGAGAAACTTTAAACGTTTAATTTTAATTTTAATATAAAATTAAAGCTGGAAAAATATATAAGGTGTTTTGATGTTTTAAAGATGAAATGTTAAAATATAAAATATACTAAGGTATTGACAAATATAAGGAAACTATTAAATGACGGATGGATAGCAATGAGAAGCATGTTAATTTAGATAAGAGATAATATGTATTAAAGGAAACAAGAGAGAGGAAATATTAGTTTTAACAATTTGGAGATTTGTAATAATATGTATTTGTCTGAAATGGAACTATTGTAACCCAGACACCACGTTGCTTTTCAAAGATACCATTGTAATATTGGAAAATTAATAAAATTTTATTTTAAAAAAAAAGAAATATTTCAGGACATATTAAAAAGGCAGAATACTGGAGAAGATCTTTAAAAAGGCAGAAACTCCCTGCCCGCCCCCCCCCCCCAGCCAGACAACTCAGGAGAAAACAGCTTTTAGAAATGCAGATGTAATAATCTTTTCAGAAAGTTTGGAGCCTTCCAGCTAGAAACTGAAGAGATTAGGAAAACAAAAACCCTTAAAATCTACATATCCCACCCAAAGTCTAAAACAGGATGTAATAGGATTAACCCACCAATACCAAAAGGACGCACTCAGACTCAGGTCAAAGTACACGACATAGGAAATACAAAGCCTTAAACAGGAACAGGAAACAACCAGAAGGTATAAAAGCCCACCACTCTGCTCCATGTGTTCTTTTTTTCCCTTTTTTCTAAAGACATCTTTCTGTCTGGCTCTCCTCTTCAATAAACTACAACCTTCTTTCTAAAGCAGTCTCCATATTGTTTATTTCCGGCTTGGCCTGGACCCTGATGAAGATTTTTCTTTCAACATAAGATATAATGAATCTAAGATACTGAATAAGAGTTCTAACTTCAAAAGAACAGAGGAAGCTCAAAAGAACAGAGCTCAGTAAGTTTGGTTCCCATTTACATTTTTTTGTTAAAAAGATTATTCCTATCATTTTAACACTACATAGCTATTCCTGTTCATAGCAGCCAACTAGCACCATAATTAAAGCTCAATGATGCAATAAATTACTAATGTTAGTAGTTTCTATATGTGGAAATAGGTTTATTTCATCAATGGAGTATTTTCCTGACCTGAAGTTTCCTGACCTAAATCAGAAATTACCTTGACTGGAGTAGTGAATAAACACTTGGGGACACATTTTCGTATGGCTATATTCCCATTCTCTTATCCCAGAAGAGTGCATTTGAATTTAATTTATTTAGAAGTCATGGAGTGTAAAATGTGGGATTAGATCAGACAGAGTGGAAAGCTGTGTACTGTGAAGGGCAGGATGCTGACAGGAGACAGGCCAGGTCACCTCATACAGTATAAGGGTAACTGAAGGCCACATGAAACAAGACTTTGGGTACAGGATTAATCTGAATTGGTTTCCTTTGAAAAGAAAGCCAATCTCTATGGCCAGCTCAGGGGAGAATGAGACTGCAATAAGGAGAACAGATTCAAGCAGAAGTATATATAGGGTTCACAGTCCTTTCTTCAGAATAGCGCCTATTACTAGGAATTCTGGGAAAACTCAGGGTCGGGGAAACCTGTTGTAGTGTAGTTTGAGCTTTGGTTGATAAACCACCCTTGGCTAAATGCTTCACTTCCTTTATGTCACAGTTTTGACTCCCTTCCTGTGTTAACCATGTGATCAACATGGTAAAACCTGCATTATAAACACCTCTGGGAAAACCCTCAAGAAGAAATGAGGAGTGCCGTTTTCTTCCTATAAAAAGTTGACACTGCCCTGAGACAAGTTAAGTTTTTTCCTCTTATTTAGAAATGTTAATCCAGTTTGCCCTACAATTTGTTTTAGAGCTGTAAAAGGTGTTTGAGACCAACCCATTCCATTTTTTTGCATACTTTCGATTCACATTTATCCCAAAATTTGGCATTAACATTTAAATAATAAACCAGTTGTCTTCATTCCCAGAGATGAATGCTCAGAAGTTGACGTTCATATTTCTTTACAATCGAAATGAACATTGTGTGTACTCACTTGCAGCTATTTTCCCATACTAAATTAGCTGTTAGGCTGAAAGATTTCTTCTTTAAAGTCTCATTTAGATTGTGTGAGATTAAAATCCTTTAAGAACCAGCCAGACAACTTCTTCTGCTCAAAGTGCATTAATCAGAAAGATCTTGAAAAATGTGTGCATGTATATAATTATTATGCCAACCCAAGAGACAAAAATAATCAAAAAAATGTTAAAATACAAAATCATCCAAGATACTCTTGCTTCTTTTCCATCTGGTATTTCTGTAAAAAGAAATTCTTCTGAAATTATTGAATTGACAATGTGAGGAGAGCATTGATCTCTCTAAAAATGCACCAGGTCAAGCTTTCAATATGCAGTAATTTCAACTTATCCCAGTACTTGCGGGAATTCAGCTCTTCAGTGCTTTATGAAAAGCTAGGAAGGTAGACCCCTGAATTCTGGAACTTAGGGAGGAAGACTGTTTCTTAGGGAAGGGACTGCCATGGAAAAAGATACCATTCCTAGCTCCCATAAGATGACTATGTTAAAGGAAGGGATGAGGAGCACATGCACCCTATCAAAACTGGTAGGACAGAGACATGTCCTAAGGTGGAGGCAGCCCCTTATGCCTTGTGTCATATAGGCCTTTAAAGGTGATAACCAGCATCTTGAATTGCATCCAGGGGAAAAATTGGAAGACAGCGTAGCTCACACAACAGACGTGTAAACCTAAGGTCACCCATAATTGTGTTCTGGACCAGTTGAACTTTCTGGGTGGTCTTCAAGAGCAGCCCCATGCAGACCACATTGCAGTAATCCAAATGAGAGGTAATCAAGGCATGGGTATTCATGAGCAAGGCCTCCCAGTCCAAGAAAGGGTGCAAGTAGCACACCAGATGAAGAAATGTAAATTTCCCCTAGTCACAGTTGCCACCTACCCCTTGAGGAGGAAAAAAAAAACACAAGAAAAAACCCAAATTGCACACCAGTTCAGTCTAGGGAAGTGCCATACTGTCAGAGTCAAAGATGAAATATCACTTGGACCGGGAGGCCAAAACTCCAGAACCACTCAATCTTGCCAGTCTTGAGAGCTGATTCCTCTCAATCCATACCCTTACAGCCTCCAGCACTTGCAGCACTGCCATCAGACCAGCTAAGGCTGGAGATATGCAATCAGGTTTCATCAACATGATACTGGACCTCATATCAACAGATGATTTTCCTAGCAGTTTCATGTAGATGTTAAAAAGCAGTAATGAAAGACTCAAACCCTGGGACACTCCACATTGCAGGAACATTGTAGAGATTAGACAACCATTTGTCTGAAACGGTATAGAGTTTCCTGCCTGAGCAGAAGGTTGGATTAGAAGACTTCCAAGATCCCTTCCAACTTTCTCATTCCATTCCATTCCATTCTATTCTACTGATTGACATCTCATCACCTACCAATACTAAATGAAACCAGTCACAGAGGAAGGAAAACTATAGTAATACAGTGCCTTCCACTCCTGGCCCCAGAAGTTGGTTGGGAAAAATAACATGGTTGATAGTGCTGAAAGCTTCTGAGAGGTCCAGGAGGGCAAAAATTATTGCATTACCTCCATCCTGAGCCCTCAAAGGTCATCAAGTTTAACCAATGCAATTTCAGTGCTATGCCCCAGCCTAAACCCAGACTGAAAGAGTCCAGGTACTTATTATAACCAGAAAATTGTTTCTCTTTGTGTATTCATATCTTCCAATACAGAAGAACTATATTTCTGAATCTAGGGGATTTTTTTTTCCTGAAGGCAATAGATTGTTGGCTTGACACACTAAAATCCCCCATTTCTGCTAGAAAGGAAGCATACTGCTAATAATTATAAATAGAAACTTAAAAATTCCTCACACTCAAAATCCATTGAGAAAGAGTTGCCTCTGTCATTGCAAAGTGAATTGCAGCTCCCTGCCTTAAAGGAACTTTTGGCAAAGACATTCCAATGAGTGAAGATAAAGTTGTCATGGGAACTAAAATAGTTACTCTATTCTTCCTGCAAACAATACACCTGAGAAAATCAAATGCTACAGAAGCTGAGAAAGGCAGTTCTGTAGCTATTTTCTTCAAATGTTCTGAACCACCCCAAAACAAACCAATGCACTGGAAGAAAAAGAAAAGTGAATGTTTAGCTCCATTTTGCTCCACTTTATACCAGACTTTTATACAAGAGGGCAAGATGTGTGGCCATGTAATTATCTGCAAACATTCCTATTTTGGCCCACCAAAACCTCTTCTAGAATGGATAGGGCAAAAATCATACAAACAGAAAACAAACACTGTTTTGTTTTTGGGATGACATCAAAATGCCTGTAAAATGCCTGAAACTCTGTAAAATGCCTGAAACTCTCTCCCAGAAGAGATTCTGTCACCATCCACTTCTGCAGTATACCTCTCAATATCTATAAAAAGACTGATGTAATCTTTGAGCTAATAGAAGTTAGGTCTCTCTGCACTAAAAGGCTGAAATTATGCAATGTATAGATCATCACCATGTCCCATTACAAAACTCTCTACTCTTTTATTGAATGTCAAATAGTGGATGACGCCACAAGGTTTATTTTTAGGAGTAACGTTTTGTAATCTCTTTTGAAATGACTAACTGGGTAATTTAAATTCTCAGTACATATTATGTGAAGAAACATACTTGGCAAAAGAAAGCTTCAGAGTGTATAACTAACTGTGGCAAATACATAAGCAGCTCACATTTGTGCTTTTTCTGTAATCTTATAATCATGGAATTCTACCAAGAAGATGCATCAGAAGATGGATAAGCATGGTATTATGGTACAATGCAGCCCCTCATGATTAAAGAGATTGTCAGCTATCAGATGATTTTCTTTTCATATTTTTGTACCAACTATCCTGATCCTCACTCATTTATGTTTTGTGTCCTTTGTTATGCTGCATAATCCATTTGTGAGCTACAGCAATAAATGCATTTTTATTGCATAAAAACTACCTTTCTCAGCGGTTGTGCTAAAACTTAAATTGTCCTCTAAAATGTGGAATTGGCTGTGAATAAAGTACATCAACAATAATTCTGTACTTACATTGCACTTATATGACATCAGCAGAGATGGTGATTCTGGTTTTAAAATTATTTTAGAAGCAGATACAAGTTAGAAGTCACTGACAATGCAATCTTGTGAATGTTTACTAGTAGATCCCACACAATGCTACTTATACTCAAGATCATGAAAATCATTCTAAGGACCAAACTATATGATACTTACCTAGGTCTATTGTGTATAAATACAATAAGTTATTTTTTTATTTCTTCAAATGTCACCTTTTGTATAGAAGAAAGGCAGAAGGAATTGGCTCCATTTATATATGGAGACCAAGGAGGATAATGACAAAAGAGGTTAGAAGTAGCATTCTTGTACCTATTACTACTACTACTACTACTACTACTACTACTACTACTACTACTACTCTTATTGTCACTTTGAATGTACACCAATTGGCATACATCAAAATGAAATTGTGTTGCTCTCAAAGGGTCACCACCTCCAGTATACACTCCTTGTTTGTGGCCAGCTCAAGTTTCAGAATGTCCATTTTAGTCTCTAGGGAATGAATAATGGTAAACAGGACAGATGGAAACAGAGCTCCATGTGGATTAACCCTCAAATTAGCTTGTATTCCTGCACATCAACCTCGCCTCCTTTCCTTTTTCTGATCCTGTTTCTTCCACCTTTTCCTTAAAGGGGCCTTGTTCCTTTTTACTCCTGGAGCATACTGCCCTCGCCTCCAACTCGTTCAAAATCCTCTCTCCCTTCCTCTGGGCCTGCCAACAGCCTCATACAGTTCCTTCACTCCATAACCCCTGGGACCTCTTCTCCTCTGCCTCCTTCGGAAACATCCCTTATTTGCAATAGAATCTGTCGCTGTGCCAGCCATCAGATCTTGCTGCCATCAGAACAATAAGGGTTAAATATATAGTTTGGAAATCACTAAAATAGCTAAAGGTGATTATGCTACTTGCCAAATGCTGTAAGGTTTAATTAGGAATAGCAAAAGACAATACTGCTCCATAGTGTTTTACAGCACTCTCTGAATGTATTTACAAATGGCAGCATATTATCCCAACAATCTGGATCCTCATTTTACCGACCTCGGAAGGATAAAAGGCTGAGTCAACCTTGAGCCCTGACAGGAACAAACTCCTGGCTGTGAGCAGAGTTAGCTTGCAACACTGCACTCTAACCATTGCACCATTACGGCTTAAATACATTATACATAGTCCTATGTAAGTACTATATGTGTGGGGGGAGGTTCTGCTGCTGCAGTAAGAAGAATTATTAGGTTGTTTGGGATGGAACTGGAGGTGGAACTATACTGCTTCCTCCTTTTTCCTTACTAGTAATGGTATTGACTTTTCCATTGCTAACACATCTTCAGTACCTTGTCAAGACTACAGTCTGTTCAGCAATCACTCTAGCGGTAAGTAAAACTTTTTTTTTCACCATCCCCATCCCAATCCTCATGCTAATGACATGGGAGTTGAAGTTGGTACCTTTGGTATCTCTACTCTACCTTAAAGGGCCCAGGAATTCACTCCCAGTGCTTAGCAACCTTTAGTTCTTTATTTCAGAGAATGGATATGAGGATGAGCAGGTTGGCAAAGAGGAATCTCATGTAACATGAAAACTAGAATTGTAGACTATGAGCGTGTGACATGTAATGTTTCTATGGGATTCTGTCTCAATTAATAAGGGACAAGGATGTTCCTTTCCCCGATCAAATTAACAAGGAATTTTCACAAGCTCTTTGCAGTATGCTGCTAAAGATTGGGAGCCAGTTGTATAGTATGTACTGTGTTAGTGTAAGGAAGTTGTTCATAATAATTATTTTTAGCAATAGCTGTTATTAATACAACACAGAAAAAATACAACTTCCAAAAAAAATATTTTTTTCTCATGTTAACCATGTGATCATTATTACTTGAAGGAAAACTTCTGATAATAGAAAATTAATATGTCTGCATTAAATGAGCACTAAATGTAGAAAGTAGCTAATTATATATCTGGACATAATTACATAAAACGTATTCAAAGTCATGAAATCCCTATTAAGAGTATAACTAAAAACAGGCTACAGTTCAAAAAGAGTGATTCTTAAATATATTGCATCAATCCTTTTAACCAACTGTGCTTTCTGTACAATTTTATAAAAACGTGAACTGATCATCTTAAGCTCCATTTACTTTTAGCAAGATTTAACTACAACCAACTTTTTCCTGAGTTTTTTTCCCATACCAATCTGCTATAAAATCTATTTTATTTGATTAGATGTAATCTCCAAAACTTTCAATAGTTGTTTGGATAATAAGTATTGCTATGTACATAGGATTCTGCTTGGAACCAAATGATTACTAAATCAAAATTCCAAATGATCCAAAACTTGTAATAGGTAAGTATTTTTTTCTCAAATACAGACACTATTGTGTCTTACTGAATACATATATATGTGTAGAATCACTTCTTTCTCTGCTTTGATCTTAGTATACAATAAAGATACTTACAAAACAGAATTGGTTAATAAAATAAAACTTCTTAATAACTTTTCTTTACAAAACAGAGTGATTTATAATAAGCAAGTTACAGATCAGGGCAGAATAATATTTCAAAAAACTGGACTGTATTACAAAGCATTTTTTTTCAAACATCCATTTGTGTTGGATTATTGCTGAAAGATACTAGTCAATCTATTTCAGAAATTTCTTGACTAATTTACAAACATCCATAAAATAGTGAAAAAATTGCATGCTCTAGAAACCTGGTACATTTTCATGCCTCTGGACTAAAAAGATGAAGACGATAGCAAATGAATAACATTTTAAAGATAGCAAGATAGCATTTACAGAGTCTTTTCACTGATTTTAGCTGACTCTTCAGCATTGTTTCCTTTTCTCTCGGTTGATTTGTTATTCTCTGGTTTAATCCATGGAGGACTGTGTGATTTCTGTGGGTATAATGAAGAAAACACAATCAATATTAAAACGTTACAATGGGACTTGCAAGGAATGGAAACATAGATTTGGACACCAAAGAATAAGGTTGATCTGCTTCAAAGGAAAACCCTCCAATGAAGAGAATTGGGTCCTCTTGAAAAGCAAATAGATAGATTACATTGCACCACAAAACTGCCATTGTCAATAAAGAATATTTCCCTTGGAGAAGTATAAGGGAAAAAATCACAAAGAAAAACAGAAGAAATTATCAGCTGCCCAATCCTTCCTAACTAAAAATAATTCCACATTTGCTTGCTCAGCTATTGACCAGCCATGTTAATTACGTAATATACCAGAAATAACATAATGAATTGCTGCCTTTTTTCCCCAAGTCTGATTATCTTGGGGAAAGAAATATGTGACTAAAGGCAAGAAACTGTATTGATGGTTTGTGTGAATAGAAAACAGAACAGTTGAAAATGGAGCACAATGAGAACTCATATGCCTTCACATAGAGTGGAATACACAGTAACAAGGCAATATAGCAAATATGTAGATTTTCTTCTCATTAAATAACTACACACTCATTTCTGTGTACTAAGAAGATTTTTCTAGAAAATGTTTTATTAACTTCCTGGGAAAATATGGGTCAGGATGGAAAATCTAGAAATGATTCCCCTTTTCCAATATAATCTTATCACTTGATGGACTGTTGGAGTGCAGCAGAGAAGGAATAGAATGGTGATAGTATATTACCAATATGTTCTATATATTTTTGTCAATATAGACAAGGCAAGGAAGACAGACTCTTACCATCTAAAATTCATAACAGGCAATAACAGAGAGAAGAAAAATATACAACCTTGTTGCAAGTAACATGCTCATCTGTAAAATTTGGCTTTCCCTATTATCTATTAGATTATGCTATAGTACTCCCAAATTTCTTAGTGTGTTGAAAAGTGGTTAGGACAAATATAAGGCTAAAATTATTTCTCTAGAAAATGAAGATGAAAATTGGAGGAACATTGGACTATAGAGTTAAGATGTCCTGCTATGACCAATCACTCATTTTCTATTTAAGAACATATAAAATTTGTCTCTAACTATCTTAAAATTGTGTTATTATTTGAACCACATATTAAAATTTTGGATTCCATTCTCTGTAACCCTGTGTAGGATACAAATAAAATTTCTGACAATGAAAATATTCTGGTGGTCCTGGACTTCTCAGTAGACTACATTTGTCTTCCAGAACTGATTGATTACAATATTACTGATGTCATTGTGGACAACAATCTATTTCCTCCCCAACAATTTCCAGAAACCTATCTAGATTGTTGTGATATCTGCTACTTCACAACGTAGACATATCAACATATGAGTCATCACAAGTCTACAGTATGTCTCGGTGGTTCTAATGTTCAAATTGTTCATTCTTCTCCTTCTGGTATAATACCCTTAGTACAAGAGGGTTACTCTAGCAAAGTCATTCAGATGTTGTTATGAATGCCCTGACTGCTGGCTTCTAATTTTTTATCCAGTATTGACTTCTACAAACTAAAACAGGAACATGTTGTCAAGCTAAACTGTGATATAGTATCAATAAATAAAAATGCTAATATTGATAATGAATAAAAAACTGTGATAAGAGGGTCTCAATTGTAAATTTTTCTTCATTGTCTTCTTCCTGTACCAATGCATCTTCCTGCATCAATAGATTTGTCTTAGATAATTTAGAGCTGTAGATTAGAAATGAAATTTCAGACAAAACAAAACAAAGTGCAAAAATAACACACCAACTCAGAGAATAAAAAATAACACTGTATAGAGAATGGTGGCTCTTTCAAAGCTGATGATTCATAACAAGGGAGAAAGCAGGAATTTAATTTGGGTGATCAGAATGTATAAAAAGAACAAGATTTATACCTGCATGCTAGGATCTGTTACATTATTCTGGTTTCCTAAGCAAGCGTTGCCAATCTGAAAAGTGGAAAAAAATAGTATTAAGCAATCACCTCTAATTTAGAAATCAATAATGCATACAAATTTGACTAGTGTTTTCAAATGCATGTAAGAATGATTCATAGAACCATGACTGAAGGCTTACTTGCCTAACTTAGGATTTCATGTTTGAGAATATGTTTCTCCATTTTTACTTTTAAGATTTGAAGGAAAGGTGTGAATGCACAGAACAATAAATAAATATGCCTTCAACCACCACATAAAATATTTTCTTTAAAGCTATCCTAGTTCATAATTAAACCACATAGATTTTCTGTAGTGATGTAAAAAAATTAAGCAGCATTTAATTACAGTATTGATTAAAGAGATCTGAACAAATTATTTTATTTGACTTAATAAAAATCAAGATAAAAGGGAGACAAACCATACCTTTATATAATTACATTCAAAACACATTTTTTAAAAAAAGGAAAGTTTTTATTGCAATATTTTTAAATTGCAGATTGTTGTTGAAATGGCATGAAACATATCTGTGATGGAAAGATGCAAACATTTTCTACCTGTCCCTGGTGATTTCTCAATTGCCATAAACAGCATGGGGAGATTACATTCTGCAGATTTTACTTGTGAATGTCCCAGAGCTATCTCATTGGTTCTGGGAAAAAAGAAAATGCTGGATAAGGTGAGCCAATTTTTTTGATCCAGCAGAGCTCCTACAGAGCTGGTAAATCATTTTATATCTAAGAACTCCAGGCAGCTAACAATAGATGAAGAAATAACAACACCAATTTAAAACTTAGCAATACCAAACACCACAACAACCCCATCACAAAATGACAAATGTGAGCTTTCCTCTCCTGTTGACCCAACATAGGGGAGGAGAAAAAACAACAGGGTCTTAGCAGCATTCCTGAAGGCAAGGAGGGTGGTGGGTCTACTAGGACTATTGTAGTTATTGATTAGATAGCCAAAGAAAATGAGTTTTTTTTAAAAAAAATCTTATCAAGCTTTTTTTTTACCAATTACATCAAGATATATATCAGTTTACTCAGGCCTCCTCAGAAAGAAGTCTCATTTGGTTTCCTATGACTTGTTCCTAGGATATAAATATGACCTGAGGAAAATAGTAGGAAGGAGAACAACACAAATTGCACAGCTGTATTTCTGGGATAGAAACACTCAATTCTTTGTTTTATGCAGATGGACTTGTAGTTGTCATAGAGATAATAATAGCTTATTTCTTCTACAATAATTGGAATCAAGTAATAACAATAAACATGCATAACACGTTGCAGTATTATATATATGCTGTTGGCAATTAAGAAGCCCTCTTCCCCTCCTAGCATAATATCTCATCATCCATTTTGTGATCATTTATTTCCTTTTTTTAATATCACAGCAGTGAAAATAGGAGATTATGCTGTATATATCACAAGCTTCAGTCTACTACATCTTCTTTTCACTATGATTGCCCTACATATTGACTTAGTTCTCATACACACTAGATTGCATTCAGAATAATGGTAGTTCTATCAATGTGTCAATTAGTAAAGGTAAAAATAAACTAAGAGGAACATGATTTGTGAGGAAGTGACCGTTGGCTCTTTATGTTAGCTCTTTATGCAATCAGCAGTGCAATGAAGAGTATAAATCTTTTCACCGAAGGACAGTCTGCAGTAAGCATTGCCCTTCTCAGGAAAACAATAAGCTTTCTCTAATTAATGGAAAGCAGGTTGGTCATCTGGAATAATGTCTGTTAGTTTCCTCCAGAAAACAAAAACAAATGTATCAACCAGTCAATCTTTCTCAGCTATAGAAAGAAAGCAATGGCAAGGGACTCACAAAATATTGCCAAGAAGCAACATGGTTATTCCAAATGGGAAAAGAAATCTCACCACAAGGTATGTAGGAACCATGGGGATAGGTGTTTAAACTCAGACCTTCTAGGACTTATTTTCATAAAGCTAAATCCATAACCCTAATATCAAAACCATATCATGAGTTTCCCTCATCATTTCTTGCCTTCTAATGAATGCAGTTCTCAGGGTGAGTTTATTTTCATCTCAATTAGAAATAGATTTCTCCCCCAATGCTTTGACAAATATGAACTGGAAATGCCCATCTGTGTGTGCTTTTTGGGTGAATGAACAATATTGCACATGCTTCGGATAACTTCTTACTTTTTCCACAATGCAATAATTTCAGTACATTTCCATTGTGTTACGTAGATTTGCTATTATGTGATTGATAGTCTTTTGTCCAAGAATTCACTTGATGCAAAAAAAGAGAAAAAGTTATGATAGCTGAGCTAGTAAAGTCAATTTGTGCCAGAGAAACATGCCTAGAAACATGCCAAGTTGTCATCCTGCCAAAATGGCTTGAACATTTTTGTGCCAAAGCTCCTTTCTGCTCTCATTCACATATTTACCATTGCGTGTTTCTAGCTGTGCTTTCTTTCCTCTGCTTCTTTTGTACTACTATTACTATTGGGTCAAAATGGCCATTAACATCATGTGCAACCCTTTTACTCCAAATGTAAAGGAAAACTTTTAATGCTAAAAACAAAGTTGGATGTATTACATCATGCTGGAGTTGGTGAAGGAACCTGACCCTTAGGATGAGCTTTTAAGCTGGATGAATCTATTGTGCATAGCATAGCTAACAATGTTAATAACATTTGTAGTGCCATTTTTCATTCTGCCTCTTTGTCTGCCATGATAATCCAGATATACAAAAGAAGGAGAAAATGCCTTCACTGTACCCAAAATATGAAAAATGGGAAAAAAATATTTGAGTTAACTAGTGCTTGAGAATAAGGCTGTAAAATTTTATGAGCACATTTATTAACCATAGACAGGAACAGATATTTGCATTACTATTATACCTGGCAAAAAATAATGTGATTCAATTATTCTAGCTCAAGAAACTCATACAACTGAGATTACATTTACTTTTATTGCCCCATCCTATTGTATGTAGGTGTCTAGGTGAATATTACAATAATTCTAAGAATGAATAATGTAAGCTTCCCATAGACCAAAGATATGTTTAATTAATATTGTGTGGATTTATGACATTGATTTAATGGGACAATCAGACACTAAACTGCTAAACTGAAACTGGAAATTTTCCTGAATTATTAGATATTATCTATTTCATTGGGTATGAAACTATAATTTAATAAAATAATTAATAAATCTATCTCCCTATTACAATAAGCACATCAGAGGAAAGAAGCATAGTGTAGGGGAGCATTGAAAGTTACAAAGAATTCAATTGTTACATGCTGATAGTACAAAATACACTATCTTATCTTTTGTTATGTATACTATGATCCATGGTATGCACAATAAACAAAGCCAATAGACAGGATTTATGCTGCTTATCAGAGAACAACTGTGAAAGCAGCAATAAATTACATTAGAGATCCCAAACAAAATATCCTGAAAAAGGATTCATCCCAAGATATTAAAGTTATGAGATATGATATGAGTGAGAACAATCAACCAATGGAACTGATTGCCTTCAGAAGTTTTGGGAGCTTCATCACTGTAAGCTTTCAAAAAGAGACTGGACTGCCATCTGTCAGAAATGGTGTAGGGCCTCCCGCTTGGATGGGGGGGAGGGGTTGGACTAGATGACTTACAAGGTCCCTTCCAACTCTGTTATTCTATTCTATTCTATTCTATTCTATTCTATTCTATTCTATTCTATTCTATTCTATTCTATTCTATTCTATTCTATTCTATTCTATTCTATTCTATATAAATATACATCTGTGGAAGAAAGGATGGAGTGTCTGCTTTTAAATAGCAGATACTATTTCTCTGCTACCTTGTTACTTTTTTGGGAAAAGAAACTTTGAATGTCCTGGATCACACTCTCTTGCCATTAATGTTATCTAGAAAAAGATGATAGAATGTAGAACTCTGGAGATAACTACATAAACTATTGTTCCACTCTTGACCACTTTTAATGTTTTTTTCCTGGGGTTTATTTAGGTAACAAATGTATATGGTTGCCATCTTACTGTACATGACTCTGAGCAGCATACTACCAACAACTACCAACAGCATACTACCAACAACTAAAGCAATGTTTAAACACTTAACAAATAAATAAAAGCAAGGTTCTGTGAGAAAGGCATCCATCAAAACACAGTGCAACCATTGAACAGACTCCTTGCTGGATCCCCAAGAATCCCCAACATTTCTAAAATTTGGGATTTGGCATCTTCTCCACTATGGACTGATCCTTCACTATCCTCTATCCAAGATAGAATTTATTATGCCAAAGTAAAAAAAAAAGCCCTAGACTTTTTTTTTTAAAAAAATAAAGCTTTGCTCTCTCCTTCTTATATGAATAATACATGGAACAGAAACCAGTGTGGTGTAATGATTTATTAATTAATTTGGTAATAAAACTAGCTGCCTAGCTCATAAGAACTGAGTCTGGGCATCATACAACAAATAACTAGCAGCCCCATTTGCGCATGCACAGGAGTGCTAGTGCTGCCACCAGTGTTATGCGGGTGCTAGTAGCCCATTTGCACATGAGTGTGGGCACTAGCTGGCCAGTTGCTCATGTGCCAGTGCCACCGCTGGCTTGCACATGCACAATGGCGTTAGCCCCACTGCTGTGAATGTCATTGCTTACGCATGCATGCACACATGCACACATTTCCATGCTCCTCCCTTTCTCTCCAGGCTGCCAACCTGGAAAGGTTGGGGAGCTCTGTTTTAGTCCACACTTAGCTGCTGAAATTCACAGGATAACTTTGTAGTAATTATTCTCTTTCAATCAAATCTACTCAACAAGGTTCTTGTCACTGGGAAAGAAATCAGTGGAAAGAGCTTTGTGTAAATGTTGAGCTCTTGAATGAAAAAGTGCAATATAAAACTGATAAACAAATGTTAATTTATTATGAAGAACTATCACTCCCACTCCATTATGCTTTTCTAGCTATGATAAAGATTAGAAAATGTTAATAACCACAACATGCATTGCTTCTAATTAGTGTCATAGAATAAAGCAAGTGACTATCCCTCTGAATCTGTTTTAAATCTACTTTTAAAAATCAATTGATTGCTCAAGTTTCATCTTAATTCAAATTTGGAAAAAAAACCAGTAACTTTTCTTATGTAAGGGATCCTTTGGGGTTTACAAAGTGAACTGATTCTCTGCTTCCACAACATTTTTTTTGTGGAGTGTCATAATAAAAGGAATTTTGGAGAACTACAATATGTGGAAGATTAGGCAATCTGCCCTAAATAATTTCCTTGCTCTGTTCACTCTTACAAATCTACAGAGCTCAGCAAATGTTTCAGGATCAATGCTGGAAACAGAGTTATATTTTTGCAGTGTTTGTTCCTAGAATTTCTATTTGGACTGGCAGATAAATAAAGTACATGGAGGTGGAGGATAACTAAATGAAAGACTCTATACCTGAGACACTACTGTATTAAGCAAGGAGAACACAATTCATTAAGCAGGCAGGGCACAATGTGATGGCTGACATAAACATATATTTGAACTGTTTAATCTGAGGAAGGAAGATTGCTGCCATATTAAGAGCAAAGTACTAAACATGAGTTATGTTCTCTGAGAAAAAAATGGAAGGCAGCTCAATTTCATTGAAGCATTGATTAAAGGTAAAGGTAAGGTAAAGGTTCCCCCGCACATGCGTGCTAGTCGTTTCCGACTCTAGGGGCCGGTGCTCATCTCCGTTTCAAAGCCGAAGAGCCAGCGCTTGTCCGAGGACATCTCCGTGGTCATGTGGCTGGCATGACTAGACGCCAAAGGCGCACAGAACGCTGTTACCTTCCCACCGGAGTGGTCCCTATTTTTCTACTTGCATTTTTACGTGCTTTCGAACTGCTAGGTTGGCAGAAGCTGGGACGAGTAACAGGCGCTCACTCTGTTACGCGGCACTCGGGATTCGACCCGCCAAACTGCCGACCTTCCGATCGACAAGCTCAGCGTCCTAACCCACTGAGCCACCGCGTCCTAATGCGAAGCATTGATTAGGATAATTTAAAACCAAATTCTCCCACTGTTGTATAAATCCAAACCATAGCAAGCAAACTAGCTATGGTTCTGTCCTTTAGCATGAAATGGATTATAGGGGAAGCTTAAATGAATGCAGGATTGCCAGGAAATGCTATCCAATAAAATCATGGGGAATGGGTGCTTCCAGTCTGTGCACGTGGTGCTGGCGGATGTGTAGGAAGAAGCCTCTCCCCGCCATCTGGTCTTTCTTCCTCGGAGAAGGAAGAAAGGGTTAAAAGTTGCCCTGGAGGGGCAACCACCGTGCGATCGCAGAAGGGCGGCAGCCCTCCATTTGATCTAGAGTTGCTCCTCTGGCCCGAAGAAGAAGAGATCAGCCGTTCCCTGCTGAAAGCCAAAATCACTATCAAGCACAACGAAGCAATCTGGAGGATTTGGGTGACACCTTACCTTTCTTATTTCCCTGATTACTTCCCTATGGGACTTTCCTGGAAATCTCTTCCCCCCCTTCGTGAAAGATCGGCGACTGCTTACTTGGGGAATTAAAACCTTAAAGCCTCAAAAGAAATCAAAAGACTAAGCTAAATAAGTAAGCAACCTTATTTGTACTTCTGGAAATTTTGGGCTACTAAAAAGTTTTTATTGATTATTTCTGCAGGGACCTACTACCCTATTTACTGCTAAAATGAATTAATTGGATAAAAGCCTTATATTATATTAGTCTGGAAAGGATTGTACATGCTATTGAGGACATCTTGTGGCGAAACCTTGTATAGCAAGTAAACCTTTTTTTTACTCTGAGATCTGGCTGTAACAGACTTGTCCTTGACATTATCTTTAAAGATAAAAATTGGGAACACCTGGCACTGAAAACAACCTTTAGGAATAGTGGAGGTGGTCATTTATTGACTTTTCTTAAATTAGCCTCCACTAAAGGCCTATCTGCAAAATACTAAAGAAATGGAAGAATACATCCCACCACTTGACTATAAACTCATACTTGATACAATTTTGGCAATGACTGCAGAAATAAAAGCCAGACGTAAAGACAAATCTGACAGCATAAACTCACCTAATGAGACTCTGACTTCAATTGATGAACTGACAACCCAAAAACTAACAGAGGATGAGGAAATCAATAACAAAATAGGGGAGAGCCTTGATGCCCAAACCTTTCTTTCAACTATAAAACCTACAATCCAACAAACAACAGAAGCTGAAGAAAGCAATACTAAGATGGAGGATGCCAAAGGCCTTCAAATACAGTACATTAAGACTTTAACCAATAATTACAACACCAGACATGACCTCTTATCTAAACCAGATGGATTTGAAAGGAGAAGAAGACCAGACTGAATTAAAGACAACTGTACCATGCCAAACATGGAGATTGGATTTATTAGAATGAAAATTTAATGACTATAAAGGGGTCACTCTCTTTCAAAAATTGATAACTGGATGGTCTCCCTGGATCCAAACAACACATGTAGCAAGAAAAGGAGACACAATTGAGAAGTTAAAGACAATGATATGGAAGCCTGCCTGGCACAAGAAGAAAGCTAGAGTTAGATTTTAAAAATGATATTTTTTTTCTGTTGTAAATGTTGGGATTTGCAATAATAAAGCTTAATTTTTCTTTTAATGGGCCAAGGGGAACTGTTATAAGATATAAATTGATTTTATATTTAGGATCTAGATTTTTAAGGGAATGAAAATTATCCACAAACAATAAAACATACTTTGTTAATTATAGATGAATTGCAAGGATGACAAATAGAATATGTATATATTTCAGATATGAAAATTACTATATAATGAAATAGATTAGCTATTAGAACATAACTTTGAATTACATTATAGAATTTGCAATGATATAATAAAATATATTATTTTAATAACTGATGAACTATTAAGATGATAAATAGAATATATTTGTTGCAATGATAGAGCTTAATTTTTTTCTTAATGGGCTAAGGGGAATCCTTAAAAGATACACACTGATTTTATACTTAACTTTTAGACTTTTAAAGGAAAAGAAAGTTAGCTATTAGAATTGATTTATACTATTAAGATGTTAAACAGAATAAACTTGTATAAAATAAAAATGCACCTAAATGAACAATGTATGTATTTTAGACAGGATAATTACTATATAATGAAATGGGGGAAATGTGGGCTACCCAAAAATTAAATCTTCTTTTATATATTATAGGCTATTTTGGAATATTCTATTGCAATTAGGAAAACTCAAAAACAGGACATGGATATGTATAGGTGAAAATATTTTGAAAATTGTTCTAATTGACTGTGTTACAATTAAAAATGTATTAATTTGATTAATTTGACTATATTATTATAACTAAAGGAATTGGAGAGGGATTTTTTGTTAATGTAACTTGAGCTATGTACAAATGATTTTGTTATTTGCTATTGTTTACTTTTAACTACTCAATCACTGTATTGCTTCATAAATACCTGGATGTAAAATTAAAAGATTAATAAAACTTGTATTAAAAAAAATCATGGGGAATGGGTGAAGATCAGTTTTAATGTGTAGTGGCATAGCAAGGAAATCTAATATAACATACACACAGAAATACACATACATGACTTTTCCACAGTTTTCATATTGAGACATGAATGTCAGGGAGTTAGGATCAAAACAGAGTCAAGTGATGTAATGTAGCATATGCATCAGTCTGCAAATAATATACTTCCTTCACATCATTTTATCATGAGAGAATTGTTTCAAATAAAATGAGTTCTGTCTCTCTCTCTCTCTATCATCTCTCTCATCTATCTATGAGAGAAAGACGGGGAGAGAGAGAGAGAAAGAGAGATTTGGACTGCCCTAATCTGTCCAATTAGCAACCACACCTAGTTGACATTTGATTCTATCTCTCCTTTTTATCTGATCCAGGAAAAGCAATTAATTTTTTATTAGTGCTTCTGGGCTGCATAGACTGGATGAAGGGGCCAATTGCTTTACACTGAATCTCCAGAAGTCAGAAATTCTCTGCTATGCATTTTATAGCTAGAAATGGCCTTAACCTCAATACTTGATGGGATGGTACTACCGTAAGGACTAAGGGTGCTCTTAATATTATACTGTCATTGGAGACATGTGGGAGGGCATTTATGCAGCTTGCTGGTTGACTTTGGATCAGTCACTCTGTCTCTCTGCCCACTATGTCTGGCTTGGTTGACAAGCTGTTTTGTCAGTTCCTGTTGCAACCAATGGCTCAATGCTTGATCTGGGGGGGGAGGGACTCTGCCCTTGCAGAGGAAAAAAAGAAGAATCTATGCAAAATGTTTGCCAGTATAGAAGAGTATGTAGATTTCCTTGAAGGAGGAATGGAAAAATAGTTTGATAAACACCAACATAGCCCTGAAAGGGATGAGGGGATGAGAAAGAAACTCAAGATTACTCTACCTTGATTTTCTTGTGTAAAAAAGGGGGCAGAGAAAAAGTAAAAATACTGTTATCATACTTTGCAACAACAGAGTTCCAGTACTCTTTATGGAGCTTATTTTCTGACCTGGTCTATCTCATAAAGAACAGAATAGAATAATTACTGTATTGTCACTTTGAATGTACACTAAATGGCATACATTAAAATGAAATTTCATTGCATACAGCTCTCAAAGGGTCACCACCTCCAATATACACTACATTAATATGACTAAAATAAATACATAAATAGATAATTATGCATATACACACATATATTATATGACACAGAGAAACAACACAGTCTAGTTTGGATGTATACATGTACATGGTGAGAAAAACGAATCTTGCGAGTTTACCAGATGGATGGCATAGGGAACAAAGCTATTACAGAATCAGGTAGTCCTGCTAGAAATATTCCCCAGAGGGAGCATCAGAAACAGATTGTAAAGTGGGTGTGTGGGGTCTCTAACAATGCTTTGAGTTCTAAGCACATAGTGCTTATAAGCAACATCCTGAATACTAGGAGCAAGCTTCCTATGATCTTCTCGGCTGTCCTAACCACTCTCTGTAAAGATGATAGCTAGTGAGTTTAATGGTGTGATTTTACTATTGAATTATTTTCATTGTGTGATTTTATTGCTCAAAATATACTTAATTTCTTAATTTAGAAACACCACACAGGGTACCTTTTCTAAATTAAGAAATAAATAGGTTTCTATGCATTCACTGTATAAAATATAATTATATGTTATTTTATTGTATCGGATATTCTATGGCTAAGGTTACTCACTGGATTACATTAATTCAGTGTGTGTGTGTATGTGTTTGTCTATTGTCATTTGTTTTTGTAACCGTACCATGTTGGTTACATTGATAGTGTCTATGTGCATACTAGTGTGTTAGATAGTGTCACTGAAGAAATCAAGTATGAGCAGATTAGGGATAGGTTTCAGTCAAATGGTATTTGCAAAAGATTATTGGTACCTTTGTGAGCCTTGCAAAAATTGTTTGTCATAGCAATTTTTACAATCAACAGCTGATATAACTTGAACAATTCTGCACTAATTTCTGTAAACTTTGGCCTACTTTCAATCTTCCACCAATGATTTACCTGTACTGTCAATTTCATCTCATTCTCATGAAAAGTTCCAAAGTTTAAGAATCAAAATTTAAAGGTATGTAGTTCCAAAGCCCTGCTCTGATTTTTAAAATAGAATTTCCCATTGCTTGTCCCTTCAAAATTGGTTAAAATTCATGCTCATTTTGTAAAAAAAAAAGTTCTACATAGTATTAAGCATTTCTCTTTTCCAGATCATAGAATAGCAGATCAACATTGTTCCTAATTATAATTCAGCCATCGAGGTTAGTCAGCTACTCCCAGTTAATGCAAGGTCTTCGTATGCATGAAAGCCATAATCAAACAGTCATGGATGTGAAGACTTTCCTCTGCAATGAAGGGAAAAAAAACAACAACTCCACAAGGTTCCAACATAATTTAAACAACATTAGTAGGGCTCCAGTTTCCATAATACCTGATACAGAACCCAGTGCTATGTTTTATGACATTCTAACTCAGAATTATTTCTTAGGAATGTCAGTTATATTTATTTTGCATATGATGCTAATATTAGTTATCAGTCATTATTAAAATACAATAGGTTGGCTCTCAAGAAGAACAACCTAAGTGGGCAAAATTTATTGATGTTGAATCTCTGCTTATTATGCAAAACCACCTTTTTTAATAAAATATAATCATGATGCAATATAATTATTCCTATTACGCAGAAAGGAGTAAAAAAAACTGGAAATCATAAAGAGAGATATTAAAATAGCTATAGTAAACAGGAGCATGGCTTCTGCTTAAACGTAATTCCTCCTTGATCAGTTTACCATGCACTTTGATCAGCAAAAGTACCAGGGTGCGCAAAACTCAAATGATGAAATATGCAGCTTGATCAGTAAAATATGTAAAAATTCAACCAATCCCAAAGACAGCTCAGCCAGTGAATTAAACAGGAAAGCTGGCAAGGTACACAACTGGGACCATAAATTATGAAAGTGGATTACTCAAGTATGCATCTTCATTAAAATAATTTGTGAGGGGGAAAAATCAGAATCGTAAAATCACATGCTTCTTGACAATTACATTGTGCAATTGGAGCTTCAAATTGTAACAATGGGACTACAAAGATATTCAGCTAAACCAGTGAAACAAGTTTTTGTTTAGAAAAACTGCATTCTACAGACAAGGATCACGTCAGCAATTGGTTTATTTTACCAATTATAACTATTAGATGAAAATGGAATATGTGTAAGAAGTAGGAATGTTTGTAGTTCATTATAAATAGGATTAAAAAAAATGAAAAAAAAATCTTGACTCAGGAATTGGGCTTATTTAAATATTTCCCTTCGAAGCTAAGTAGTGAAATAAGCCAAGAGAAATTGATTTATCTGAACATGATGATTTATATGAAAATAGCCAATCAATGTGAAAATTTACCTCAGCCAGCCTAAAATTGAGAGAATCAATAATCTAAACAATTAATATGGGATAACTGGACACCAAGCTTAATATTTTGAGATTGTTTTCACTGAAACTCTAATAAAATATATAGTACTAGAATATATATATATATATATATATATATATATATATATATATATATATATATATATATATATATATATATATATATATATATATATATATATATATATATATATATATATATATATATATATATATATATATATATTCTAGTGATCTCAAATGCCAAACTCTAGGAGAATTTGAGAGAAAATAATCTCAAAATATGAGGCGTGATGTCCAATTATCTCATATTATTTGTTTAGATTATTGATTCCGTCGATTTAGACTGATTGGAGTGAATTTTCACATTGCTTAGCTACTTTCAAATAAATCATCATATTCAGATAAATCAATGCATTTCCCTTGACTTATTTCACTACGTATACATATCTTTATTAGTTTTTTATAAATAAGTCAAGGTGGCAAACATATCTTTCTATTTTCCCCACAGCAGCCCTGTGAGGCGAGTCAGGTTGAGGGAAAGTTACTGGCCCCAAGTCACACAGCTGGCTTTCAGGCCTAAGGATTGGAAGTTACAGTTTCTTGGTGAATCTCTGGTGTCTTAGCCACCAGATTAATATTTTGTTTAAATACTTCTATGTGTCAGCCTTGCAGGGCAAACCAGATAGGAAACAAAACCTGATGAGCCAATTCTAGATTATTACAAAGCTATATTAACAGAACGTTACAAGTCTGAAACCATACTTCTCTGCCATCCCCACCCCCCAGATCTCCTTTACAACCCAAGCAATAAGGGAAGGTTTCTTCTGAGCCTCTTGACTTGCCTACCATCCAGCTGCCGGCTATGCTGTCTCTAATCTGACTGCTCTATTGGTCATTCCACATACCTCACATTTTGTTTTATGCCATAAATCATTATTTAAAAGCCACAATAGCTGTTCAGACATCATGTGTAAATGAAATAAGCTGATCACTAAGGCTTAGTACGATGTGCAAACTCAATAAATGACCCCTTAGTTAATTTAAGGGATTACATGTCCTACCTAACAAAAGATTAATCACATTTTCTCTATGGTATCATGCTGACAAGAGGCTAATTGCAATAAATTGTAGCTAGCTTAGTTGTGATAAAATTATTAATTTCAATCAATTACTTGAATGAATAAATACAGATTATGTTTTGTATGGATATAATTTAATTAGATTTTTAAAATATGGAATAGAATAATAAAATAGAATAGAATAGAATAATGGAAAGCTAAGATTTAAAACTCTCATAAAAATATTTTTGCTTTGTATTTACAAATCTTTAATACAACAATCAAGCATTAAATAAAACTAAAACATTTTAGTTTTGCAAAGTTTGCAAAACTATGTGCTCAGTTTCAGACAGTGAAGTATTTCAGCATGTATATGGAAAGGAAGGAAATACACACAGGGGCAAACCTGCTCCTTTGCAATAAAATGAGCCATATATTTTAAGCAGAGTATCATTTTATATAGTTTGGGCTCATTAATTACATATTATTTCTTTTTTCTTTCCCTACTGTACACAGTTCCTTGTAGATCATTATTGGAAACAGAAGCTTAATGAGAAATGGTAGCACTAAGAAATTCACACTTGGTGCTAAAGAGCAGTAATTTATTTCACATCAAACCCCATGGAATTTATTTTGATTATTCAATTTGACTATGTTGCTGAGTACCTATTACTTTGTTTGTAATGTGTCAAGCACAGAAAATAATGCAAAGGTCTTACAAAGGTGAGAAAGCTTCATTTTCTTTATATGTCTAGCCCAATTAGTTACTTAATTGGACACTTTCAAAATAAGCTCATTTCCTGGTCATCTGCATAGACAAATGCTTGCCATCTCAATCTGTCTATTGTAATTACGTATTATCTCTTCCAAGTGTATTCCTGTAATCATGATACTGTCCATTCATTTTACTAATTGTTTCCTTCTTCCTCAGCTTGCCAGGAATACTATTTTTCTCTTAGTTCATTGTCCATTAGCACTACCTCCCTAAAGCATGTAAGTTCATCTTTTTTTTCAATATAAACTAATCACTTATTTTTTGCTGTGCACAGTGCTTGTAGTAATCATATTTGGATCCATAATTCAAAGGTATTTAGCTTCCATACTTTCTGTGTTTACCTTTCACAACCATACATAATTACTGGAAATACTATTGCTTTATCGTTTTCATCTTTATTATTAGAAAATGTCCTATTCGTCTTGATTTTGTCTGAGTTTGTTACTGCCTTCTTTCTCTAACACAGGACTTTTCAACCTTTTCACACATTGTACCACTTTTAGGATATGGCGACATCCCAGTACCACCAGTCGCCTAGCAAAAAAAAAAGAGAAAAAAGTGATGAAGTACAGGTAGTCCTCAACTTACAACAGTTCACTTGGTGACTGTTCGAAGTTACAATGGCACTGAAAAAAGTGCCCCCCAAGACACAGCCGAGTAAGACATCTGCCTGCCCACCTGGTGGCACTTTTCCTTTTGTCCGAGGTTCTCATTGTTGTGAGCATTTCTGTTGAGGATTGGCAGCAGGGGTGGGGGTGGGGTTTTTTATTCCCCCCATTTGCTGAGTGGTTGCAGCAGGTTTTGGTCACTTCACATGTCCCTGGGACACTGTGACCATCATAAATATGAATCAGTTGCCAAGCATCTGAATGCAAATCACAAGACCCTGGAGATGCTGCAACATTCCAGCTGATCGGCACTTCTTCTGGGCTCCATCTGGAGCCTGGCGCTGATCCTGGCACTTCCACTGACTCCTGACAGCCCTGCAGCTCCAGCCATCTCTTGCCCAGGCTTGTGTGGTGCTGCCACCGGTTCAGCTCATTCCCTTCCCCTGCTACCACTTTTCTAGGATGGTCGTGTACCACCTACCAGGTGCCAATGTACCACAGGTGGTACCCGTACCACTGTTTGAAAAGCCCTGCTCTAACACATATCTCCTTTTTATTTATTTATTTATCCATCATATTGGTCATCTTTATTTTTGAACTCAAGAAATAAAACCAATTGTCACTTTTATTTCTTCACTGTGAATTGTAAATTCCTAAGCATGTTGGTTAACATTGGTCTAAGAAGAGACCCTTCAATGCTCTTGGCCCTTACACTGTGGAGGCGGACCCCGACTCTCCTAACCTTCCAAAAAGGGCTCAAAATATGACTCTGCCGCCTTGCATGGGGACTCAAAGGATCATGCAATCATGGGGCTGTTTATTTATTTATTTTTTATTTTATTGGATTTATATACCGCCCTTTGTTTAGCACCAAGAGAGCCCTCTCCATATCTCTATTTGTACAATCTTAACAGTGTTAAATCACCTTTTTGGACTCTTTTTGTGTCTTTGTAACTTTAAAATTTTAATTGTAAATTAATTTTAATATTTTAATGTTAATTTTATACACTTCTTTATATGCTGATAGTGTATTATACACTGCTCAGAGCTCCTGTTTCAGGGAGATAGGCAGTTTAGAAATAGGAAATATAAAAAAATATAAAATAAACATTACTCTTACCTTCTTAATATTTAGCATTAATGCCCAAATTTCCACTTTCCACTTTAACTTTGAGAATTAATCTTCCAACTCTTCTTTACTTTCCAGTAACAAAACGGTGTTATTTATTTATTTGTTTAGCAAATTTATATGATCTCCCAACTTACACACAGAAAACTCTTGTGATATTACATGGTGATTTTTGGGGCCTCCTAGTTTGATTGCAGCTGTCATGTATCCCCCCTCCCCATTTTACCAATATAATATCTTTACTGTATATATAAGTAAACAGATATGGGGACAATACAAGAGTCTTATCTTACTCCCTTTCTTATTTTGAATCATTTGATTTCTCAAGATTCAGTTTATGGAATAGTTATAGAAGTTGCCCAGAAAAATAATCAGTATTCTGCCAGTCTCATTAACCTTAATATATTTCATTTCCTGCCAGGATCTGAAGGTTCAAAAGTCTGTTCACAGTTAAAAGAGCAAAGGTCAATCTCCTTATATCGTTTTGCCTCTCTGTTATCCATCTTACATTAGTTATCTGACAATGTGTCTCTATGACTTACTCTGAAATTTGTCGTTATTAGTCATTTTGTTCTCCATGTATAACTCATTTTTTTCTTTATAAGATGTTATTTTTTTCTTGCATGAGAAATTATTGCTATAGTTTAGTAATTTATACTTTCTCTCACATCTCCCTTCTTTGTGCATTTGGAAAACCAGAAAGGACACCCAATATCATTTCTGTAAATGTTGCAGTATAAAGCTCTATAATAGCTTGTTCTTTGCTTCTAACATTAAAGCACGCATAAGCTTCAAGGTACGTTAAAAGGTAGCACACATTTTGAAAATAAACAGATCCACTGTGGTGAATTCACATGTGAATTTTCCAAGTGGACTGTAGCTAATTTCTAGTTAGATCACATCTTCTCTAGTTGCTTCATTCTCCTGAAAATCTTGCAAATCCTATTAGTCAAGTACAACCACAGAGAAAAAAAAATCTATTACATCAAAAAGCATCTCTTTTGTAGCACCTGAATATCAAACATCTGTATTCACCTAATATAAAACTGTATGTCATATTCCCATGGTTAAAGTTAAATAGCTATAGATCCATATATTTCATGGTTCACATATACTACAGATAAGATCTTGACCTCCAATCTAAATGGATTGCACTTACGTCTTTTGAGTTGCATTCTGCTGTTTTTTTATCGGTATCCACCTTTTTTGAAGAAACTTGAGGAGCCTCTTTGCCAGTAGGAATTCTTTGCTGGAAGATAAACAACACATGTGTCAACCTTTTTCCTGATGACAGTTGAAAACACTTACTTCCTGGAAGTTGGAGTTCTATTATAAAGTTTTGCATTCAAACATTCAGTGGTGCAATTTTTTTAAATGTCTTTGGATTGCTCCTGAGATATAGAAATGGAAGGAAACTTTCTCCCCTGATATCTTCCTATCCCATTCTTGTATGGACCAGTATGAGTTACAGGGATTGCATTAGAAAGGAGAAATGCTATATATTGAATGGAAGTGTTTTCTATGACCTGAATAGTGTCTATTAGATGACAGCAATGCTTTAGAAAGTTTCTGCCATCCATACTTTCTTGGCCTATCATGGACATCTACCCAAAAGAACAGAAAGACATAGAATTCAAGTCAGGTTATACAATGTTAAACTTACTTACAACATTTGTATGTCTGTAGTAGTAACAAAAATACCTTTTGCCCCCTTCTTCCACCTATGGATGCTTTTTTTGTGTGTGGAAATTTCTTCACCTCCTCCATTTCTATGTCATTGGTGTCAGTAATTTTGCAAAATATACTGCATTATTTGTCTTCTAAACAGAAGTACATAGAGTGCTCAAGGTAGAGACTACGGTAATAATAATAGAATCATTTGTTGAGATGGGTGGCTATAGGAATCAAATTAATTAATTAAAATATGAAAACAGCATTGCATCATCATAACACAATCTGTGCATTTTAGGAATGCCCTATGGTACTGTATAGATTTATGAAAGGGGTGCAGCTTGCGTTGCAGTGTTACTTTTGTCATTTGACAAAAAATATCAGATTCCCAAGGATAGCTTTACTTCTAGGCTCAGCTAGTGCAAAAAGCTTATACTCTTAAACTAAATAGTAAAATCATATTTCTCAGAAGAATCTAAAATGTGGGGGGGGAATCTTAAAAGAAAACTTATTTTTATTAATTCAGAATAGAGCTTGAAGGGACCTTGGAGGTCTTCTAGTCCAACCCTCTGGTCAAGCAGATCTTATACCACTTCAGACAAGTGGCTGTCCAGTTTTTTTCTTAAAAACCTCCAGTGATGAAGCAGCCATGAAGCAGTGGCAAGCTGTTCCACTGGCTAATTGTCCTCACTGTTAGGATGTTTCTCCTTAATTACGGGTTGCTTCTGATTCTGTTTTACTGATGGAAAAGTGGCAATATTGTTTTCCAAAGAGTCAAATAATAGAATATTAAATATCCACAACTTGTTTAATGTTACATATATCATTCTAGTTTTTATCCCTAGTGAAAAGAAGCTTATGATCTATAGCATTTTGAAAGAAACTTTTCTTCCTAGCATTCTTGCTTCAAAAATTAACTGTTTAAAAAGCTGGGTTCTTCCTTTCTGTACCTTTCTCAACTGTACTTACATTAGCTTCTGCTTCCTTGTTTCAAAGTTTGACTTAGAGAAAGTAAGATAGTCCAGAGCTAAAGTCCTCTGTGCATCTCTATGCTACAAGTCATAAACTATAAAACTCTATACATTAATGCGTTTCTATCTTCCAGGTAAGTGCTTTTCTTCACTGGAGTCTTCAACTGCATGGGTTCCTATGTGTAAATTGGCAGCAAATGACTCAGTTTCTAATTTCAACATTTTCCTCTACTTTGGCCACATTGAGATATTTTTTCAGTTTTTTTTTGTTGGAATCCCAGTTATCATGGCCCTGAATTGGTGAATTCCCTTGCAACTGCTCATCCATCCACCCTTCTCTTCTTGCTGGGAAACCAAACATCAATTTCCTTTCTTTCTGTGGAGAATATGTTTTCTGAAAGCAAAGCAGTTTTCAAGTTCTATCCATCACTTGGGGAAGAAAGGCAGAATTCTTCTCAATTTCATCTTATTGAAGCATGAACAAAGAAACAGCTACTGTAGTTCCTCTCCTGAATCTAATGGGGAAAAACAAACTCACAAAGGTTTAGTCTTTCATGGCTGATAGATATGAAATGGTGGACTAAGGCAGACATTAGGGAAAATTGTCCTGGATGTGCTAGTAAAGGGAAGAAAACTTTATGTGGAGCAAGAAAACTCAACAAAACTACCGTAATTTTCACAGCAAGATAAGGGGGAAAACCATCCTTCAATGGAAGAGAATCTATCTCTATCACTAGATAGTCTCTGTCTCTGTCTCTCTCTCTCTCTGTATCTCTCTCTCTCTGTGTGTATATAGATAAATAGACATATAGAGATAAAGAGAGATAAAGATGATAGATTAGATACTATAGAGAGAGAGATCTAATGTACTGTATCATCTATATAATCTATCTGTCTAGCTATCTGTCTAGCTATCTCGTTATCACAATCTCAGGCTTGAGCTGTGGAATCCTTGGTGCTCACTGAACTTGGTTATTTGCATATATATGGTTCATTACTTGTCAGCTCCCCTGACTAAACCAGACAGGCAACACAACTCAATGAGCTAATTCTACTTTATTGTTTACAGAATATTGCAACTCTGAAGGTACTTTTAATCACCTGATCAATCAGGGCAGGTCCTTCTTAATTCTTTTTCCTCTGACCACTAATCCATTGGAGGCTCCTCCCTCTCAATCTGATTTTTTCCTGCATAGCATCTTTTCTCTTGTCCCCCAAGCCCATTCATACATTCCATAATGTCACCATGTAACCTAGTTGGGTGGTGAAAATGGTGATGTTACTTAATTGGATAATTAAACATCTGCAAGCAAACTACCAGGCTCAGAGAGAACCAAGAACTCCAAAGAACTATTCTCTCAAAATAGTAGTAGTCCATTCTCACTCCAGGCAAGCAAGAAGTTTGAATCAGCTCCATGTTAATATCTAGCACTTCCTGAATCAGTCCAGTTTACAAGGACAAATTTGGCTGAATTAGGCATTTGTAACAAAATGCAATACTCTTAAAACATATGATGATGACAATGATGAACACATTCACAGATGGGAAGCAATACCAAGCGTTCACAGAATGTGACAAAAATCTTGCACAGAAGGAGGATAAGTGGGTAGGCAGATAGATTTAAATATTTTCTTGACCCTAGATGGCTGTGGAAAAAAAACAGCAAAAGTTTGAGTCAAATCCTGGTTTAAAGAAAGCACATTAAGCCACTTTTGTTCCAGCTGACAGATGCAATGGAAAAGGATGGTAACTAAAGACTGTAATGCAAGGAATTAATATTAAGAGCCTCCTGCATTATGAAGTACTGGAATAAAATGTGAAGAAAGGTGATAAAAGTTAGTTATTTTCTTGGCAGATAATTCAGCACCTGAAAAGCCCACCCAATTAAAACTAAAATGTTAAAAATGAGAGCTTATCTCCGAAATCCGCTCTTCTCATAATGAAACAATGCAAAGCTAATTAAAATGACTCTAAGAAGAAAGGAGAATACAGAGTTAGATAAATAATTTAAAAACACTGTAGGTTAGAATGTTCTTGGTTCTTGTTTTATGACTCTTCCGGTACAAGAATATTGACATTCAAAAGGTCTTTTTTTCTAAAGAATGAGAAACAGACAGCTTGATTTTAAAATATTAGTTTTGCATCTTTGAAAGCAGGATTTACTTTTCTATATAATTTGAATTGTGTAGCGATTATGTAATCTGATTGGAAGGATCTGATTTAAAGTTCCAAAACGGTTGAATTTAACAAAATCACAGTGGAATATTTTAATCCTAAAAGTTGAAAACATTATCTGTTACAGAAAAACTACAGCTGTTTTTAACCCTTTTTCCTAACAAAATTGGAAGAAATTTACAAGCAAGTCTAGAGCATTAGGAAGCCACCCACATTTAATAGAATTCAGTGAAGGAATTTTTAGTTACGGTCTTTGAAACTAATATTTCTTATAAGAAAAAGTGTATTAAGAAATTGGAATTCACGTCTATCCCGTAGCATGCAGCTATTTGGCATCGTTGCCAGATCACTCCTGCTGCTATTTTGTCCAGCCGTGCTGTCAGCCTGCCGCGCAGTCACATCTACCAATGGTCTTACCATCGTGTGCCTTCCCATCGTGTGCCTTCCCATCATGTGTGAATGGGGAGACAGAAGCATGAGTAGAACCCACTATAAGACTAAGACAAAGACAGCAGAACAACACGATGCTCTGTAACTAGATCGTTAACATTCACACAGCGATAAAAAAAACCCTGAGTGTTTCCTGCTACTAGCCATTTCTATAACAATAGACTTATCTGATTAACAAAAACAAAATGAAATTTTCATTTTCTTTTTCATTGTAAGCACAAAATCTGGAAGCAGTTTCAAAATAGAAGCTAGCTTAAATATATTCTCATCTTTGTATAAAAGGGTCAGCTTAACCGTCTCTGCTTCTCATTGCTGTGTGGATAATATGAATCCTCTATATAGATTCAATCTTGTTTTTTAAACCCTAAAAGGAAAAAAAAACTCTTTCCCTAGTTTTAATATAACTTTAAGCAATACTCACAGTTATATTTACAATTCAACTTTCAAAGTACTTGGAGGGGCTACAGTTCAGATTATTCACCACTTACATAGGTTGATGACATAATAATTAATAAAAAATATCCCCACATTTAAATAACATTTAATTCCTATGAACTATATTTCCATTTTTGAGTGTTACTACACTAGGTATACTAGGGATGCGGTGGCTCAGTGGGTTAGGACGCTGAGCTTGTCGATCAGAAGGTAGGCAGTTTGGCAGGTCAAATCCCGTGTGCTGCGTAACAGAGTGAGCGCCTGTTACTCGTCCCAGCTTCTGCCAACCTAGCAGTTCGAAAGCACGTAAAAATGCAAGTAGAAAAATAGGGACCTCTAGAGTGGGAAGGTAACAGCGTTCCGTGCGCCTTTGGCATCTAGTCATGCCGGCCACATGACCACGGAGACGTCGTCAGACAAGCGCTGGCTCTTCGGCTTTGAAACGGAGATGAGGACCGGCCCCTAGAGTTGGAAACGACTAGCACGCATGTGCGGGGGAACCTTTACCTTTACCTTTTTACACTAGGTAACTAAAATTATTTTTAATTGTAATCTTTAAAATTAAAATGAACAACTGAAGGTTAAAAGACAGTTTTGTGGAGCCACACAGAAGTTGGCTCATGAGTTTTACAAAATTAGAGTGACAGGAGAAATCTTCTTAAAGTATGTTTGACTGAATATCAAGTTTTAACTTTGCAGTCCATTTAATTTAAACAGATGAAGCAAAACTCCACTTGTGTTTGTAAGTACAAAATGAAAGCACATTTTTTAAAAAAAAAACAAACAAACCATGTTACTTGAAACCAGAAAGGTCATTATTTCTCTCTAAAATGCTTTCCAAATTTACTGCTGGAGTAAATAATGCACATTCTGGTTCCATTGCATGGTTCCTGATTTTTAACTGCTTCTATTTATTTCTCCTTTCTTTGTAAACTGCTTAGCATTTCCCTTTCCATTATTGTAATCTTCTTGGTCTTTCATTATCTCTGCCTTGTCTAATGCTGCCATATCTCTATGCAGAATAATGCTCCTTAGAGATGTTCTTTAACATTGGTGTATTATTTCTTCACCAAAAGTAAATTTTACCTTCTTAGAATACTGTACTTCTGACACACGACTCTGATAGTAATGCTTTGCATTTTTCTTTATTTAAAAAGTTTTACAATACATTTTAACTTTAATCCCCCCCTCCCCCACCCCCACCCAACCCTCCCTATCCCTTCCCCCCATTCCCTCCTCCCCCCCGACTTCCCAGAGCTAAATACAGGGTATAAAATCAAAAAACAAACATAAGCACCCCTATGTTATCAGCAATAAACTATTAGTTCTATCTCCCTCTAGCTCATGTAAAATGAATACAAACAATATTAATATTACAAATAAAGTAAAAAAGAAAAAGAGAAAAACAAAAAAAGCTTTACTCAGAATTGATTTTCTTAATCCCAGTCCTTATTCATATTAATTTCAAAGAAAAAAAAAAAAACAAATTCTCAGTTACGCGCCAAAAGCGCCTATCTATTAACCTTAATAATCTCCAACCAAACTAAACCATAATCAAAAATAATTCTTGCATGTATCACACCAAATGTCTCGCAGTTCCAGGTCATCCTTGAGTTCAAATAAAAAGAGTAAAAAAAAAAAAGGGTTAAGCAGTCTGTAAGACAACTTATTGTTAATTAGGAGCTTGCATACCCATTCTTAGTTCAACACACACTTTTAGTCCATAACCCTAATATACTTTTCTAACAAGCAAATAACATCCATCTTAAATTGTGTTACATATTAAAAAAAAAACTTTCTTTCTCCTCTATGATAAATTTAATCCATTAAGATACTAATTTAAAAATTTAATCAGCAATCTTAACGCCCCAAAACTTTTGGAGCACGTCTGTCATGACCCCCAAAACTTCTTTGGACCGCGCCCCTCCCACAGCTTCACTGTAAATACACTTTGGAGATTCCATAACTATCTGCTGGTCTTGCTCTTGCTCTCGTCTCGCTCTTCTTAAGGCGGCACGCATCTTCCTCTGGCCTCCTGCAACATCCAATGAAACTGTATCTTGATCCCCTCCAACACCATTGTCCTCTATCTGTCTGTCTGCAACATCTTGAAGCTTTCCCTCGCCATATCCCTTAACAGCTTCCAAAAATGATAGGGGGGTTGCTTTTAACACATTGCTATAAAAATCACGTGCCTGGGCCACAGTAACCAGACGATGTCTTTTACCTTCATGCGTCACCACCAGTCCAACTGGAATCTCCCATCTAAACTTAATATCACATTTCTTAAGTTCCTGTACTAAAAATGCAAAATCTTTCCTTCTCCTTAAAATCTTCGGAGGAATCTCTTTTAAAACCAAGACTTCTTGCTCAGCCACTACCAGTTTAGTATCATAGGCAGCTTGAATAACTTCATCTCTAATTACTCTCTTTGTAAAATAGACCACCACATCTCTGGGTAACTTCCTTTGTCTTGCAATCCATGAATTTACACGAAAAGTTTTGTCCATATTTCCCTCAATTTCAGATGCTGGCTGGCCCAATACCCCTTCCAGAGTCTCAGAAATCAGCTGCTTTAAATCTTTACAGTTCTCCTTTAAACCCCTGATTCTAATAGCATACTGCATCTGATGATACTGAGCAAGGCTCAATTCTCCGTCCATTTTATCCCTTATATTTTCATTTTCTGATACTTTTGCTTCTAATATAGAGTTCTTTTGACTGAGATCCTTCACTTTTTCATCCAGCTGTTGCACACATTCAGCTACAGATTCAATCATAGACAACATGTCCACCCTCATTGCTCTAAACTTCTCTTCCATCTTCTTCTCCAGTTTCTCCTCCAACTTTTTCAGCTTTTCATCCATCATGTCAGACATCAATTGTGAATGCTTTCCAAGAGCATCTTGTAAATCCTTAAGCGTCAATGCCGGAGGAGGTGCAGGAGGAAGCAAAGCTTGCAATGAGGTCTGTTGCACCAGGGAAGACCCCGCACTCCGAAGAGCTTTAGAAGTTTTAGCCGCCATCTTCCCCCACTTTCACTTATTGCGCACTTTCACTTTGAAGCTATAAAATCCATTGAGCTAGAGAGTAAAGATAAGAGTCCACATCACCTTGACCTCCTGTACCGCTCTGCCTGCATCTTGATAATCAAAGGTATTTCCTTTTGGCAGGGGTGGTTGCTAACGCCTGGCTCTGCTCCATAAATCCCGGAGCAGGGGCGCTGTGCAGCTCGGAGCAACCCAGGCTTCGGGGGGGCTCAATCCTTCAGCCGCCCAAACTCTCAGCTCAGGCGGCCCCGGAGAGCTCAACCCCTACCTGGGGCCTCACCCCCTCCTCTTCTCCAAAGGAGGGGGCTTCAAATCCATCTAAACAGCTGATCGGCGCTGTTTACGATGGAAAAACACAGCTGCGGAGCGGGCAGCCCGAAAACGGCTGTCTTCGGCGTCGCGTCGCCACCGGAAGTCAGTAATGCTTTGCATTTTAAAGAACTCACTCAAAGAGGTAAGCAAGAAATAATCACACATCCATGATTTGAAGGGGGAAAACAAATTAAAAATTTGGGTTTAACAACATGCTCCAACTACTTTTGAGTGAAAATTAGCTTAAAGCTTCAGGCTTAGTTAGATATTAGGCTTGTGCACACCTTGACAATTATACATTTTGCATGCCATGCAAGTTCATTTGCTCTTCTGCTATTAACATAAGCTCACCTTTCCCCCCCCCCCGTCTTCTACTTGAATCTGAAATAAGGATGACACTGCTTTAAGGAAACCATTAATTAAACTTATATGTCTCTTAAAGCAATGACACTTGAGGGGGGAAAAAAGCCTGAAGAAAGTAGGGATACTTTAATTAATACAGACTGCTGTTCAGTGCCCACATTAAGCTCAATGCATTTATTCTAAATCAGGGGTGTCAAGCTTGCCGTGTCACGTGATGTGTCATGACATATCGTGCCTTTCCCCCCCTTGCTGGAGCTGGGGTGGGCACGGCTTCTGCGTGATGGATCAGGCCCATGGGCCGGCAGTTTGACACCCCTGTTCTAAATCATTTTCAAAATGTGTAGTACCTTATCAGTCATAATCTTAAGTACTTGCTTTTTTTTAGTAGCTATAGGAACAATTTTCAGCAGGACTTCAGCTCATTCAGTCCCTTTTCTTCTTTTCATCAATCCTGATGGCAGGAAGAAATTTGAAACACTCCACTTTTAATAACCACAATTTTAGTTCTGATTTATTGAAACAGACAAAGTGTAACCTGTGTTTTCTCCTAGTTAATTTATCCTAAATATAGCTTAGAAAGTTTTTTTTAAAAAAATGTTTTATTTGAATGGCAATCAATTATTGCAGCTATATATTTGTTAGATGTAAAAAAAGGTTGTTCTTGTGCAGGTTTTCCATCATTGCACACTTATGACCAAGATTAGATTCTATCTCTCTCCCATTGTTTTTTTTAAAAACGTATCCTGATTTTTAGTTTAAGCAAGATTAGCACCATCCTTGCATTTCTAAAAAGTCACCTTTCATTTTCTTCTCTATTCTAGAGTCAAACTAATATCAAACAGATATTCTATACAAATTCTCAATTGCACTGTAGCTCACTTTATATTATCTTCTGAAAGGAAATAATTCCTGAGTATTATCTTTCACAGGAAGGAAACTGTAAATTGAAGACATGTGCAATTTAGTGACTGCATGAATGCCTAGTTCTTGAACTTCATTTGTTTTCTAAGTGTTGTGAAGATGTTCAAGGGATGTCAGACTGTGACTGTGGTTTACACATGGATAAAAGAGAAGACAAGGGTGGGGGACATATACTGAAAGAAGGTACAGCTTTCATCATTTTGATGTAAGACCGGTAGAATAAAAGCATCTTCAGGTCGCCATCACTATCACGGTTGAAATAACATCTTTCTTCATAACATTTGCCCAGTGTAATGGTTTAAAATGATGGGAACATCACTGGAGGGAAAGGGAAAAGGATGTTATGTTATCAAAAGGTGAAATATTTCACTCCTAACAAATGGAACAAATGTTTCAAAATTTGTCAAAGATCTCTCTCTCTCTTGCTTTCTCCCCCCCCCTTTTTTTTTTGCCCTGGAAGTATGACATCTCAGATTAAAATATCGTGAGCCTTCTATCAAAGAATACTTTGATTGTATTCTGTGCGCACACATAGATATACTGGAGCCATTGTTGACACTTGTAAACTGTTTGGACAAGTCCCTGAAGCTTTATTGACAAGATTTCAGAAATGGTTTGCCATTGCCTTCTTTCTAGGGCTAGCTTTGTGCCTAAAGTGGGGCTAGAAGTCATATCTCCTGACTTCTAGCCTGGTGCCTTAACTGCCTCACCAAAATGGCCCTTTCTTTAATAAACTACTCACTTTCAAATTACTTTTGGTCATGCATTTTCAATTTAGCCAGCTCAAACTTATTTAAATGGATTAATTGGGGGTGCTTGCGGCTTGAAATAAAAGTATGGTAGCACAGCTTGTAGGGGAAAAGTTGACATTAGCATTTGGGGGCTCTTGCGCTGTTGTGTACGTATTTGCTGCCATCAAAAATACATAGCAGTGGTATTAAAACTGTGGTCCAAGAACATTCTGACCATGGACAACAGAGACTCTCAGAGTGGATGGTGAGAAATATCTTTTGAAATATATGTGGAACATTGTATTTTATTTTAGGAATTGCAAGGGTTAAAGGGTCTCCTTAAAATCTACTTATGAGTCTCACATGTCCCACTTTTGGAATATTCTCCTTGATGTGCCATGCAAAGCCAAAGTCAGTTTTGTACCTGGTTTATATGTATGGATGCTTCATACATAAAGATAAAGTTTTCCCCTGTCCAGTTATGTCCAACTCCAGGAGGTGGTGCTCCTCTCTGTTTCTTAGCTGAGGGAGCCAGCATTGTCTGTGGTCATATGCCAGCAAAACTATACGCTGAGGTGCACAGTACACTGTTACCTTCCCACTGAAGTGGTACCTATTTATCTACTCACACTTGCAAGCTTTTAAACCACTAGATGGTCAGGAGCTGGGAAAGGTAATGCGAGCTTACCCCATTGCATGGCACTTGGGTGTTGAACCTGGGCTGTCAGCTTCCCAGCTGACCTCAGTGTCTTTAACTACTGTGCCATCGTTCCCCTTGTTTCATATATAAAAACAAAATCTTTGAATTGGCATATAAGGGGGAAAAATCACTTCTGAAAGGGTTTAATATAAAGCTTTAGTTTTTTAGTAGTACGCTCTGCTTCAAACAATTTTTCACTGAATAACAGATTTGTTTTTTTTTAAAAAAGGATTATTCTCAATTACTGTTTACTTATGTGGAAATGGTAATTTATGCAACAGTGGAAGAACAAAAGTAATTTAATGTTTCTTGTAACAATAAAGCTCCTTTTGTTCTAGAACAGCACTGAGTCCAACTTAATATTAATAAATATATTTTTTCTGTCAATTCCCTTCTTCTGTCAGACAGCAGCACCCTCTTTGGAGTGGGTCAAGAAGTAACAAGCTCAGTTTAGTTCTCAGGTCACCAACAGAATCAAAGTTCCTAGCAATGCAGAAAATGAATACTGATGCTTTCAACAAAGGTTTTTACTGTAGAAGATCAATTGGCTGCCACATATAAGACGATGAATAGAAAATAACATTCTTCCTGATAGTGGCCAGAGCAGATGCTCTTGATGTTTATAATACATTCACTTTCATGGATGAAGGAATAAATAGCTTTAAAGCTATACTGCAGGAATTTGAGGCCTACTGTATGCAGTGAAAAACATAACATACGAAGGATTTGTCTGCAGAGCAAAGCTACAAAAGGAAACTGAGACAGTTGAAGAAGTTATAAGAGGTCTGAAATTAAAGAGTAACTTTTATGACTGAATCTTTAATTAAAAATATAGTTGTTCTGGGCATAAGAATCAAGACTGCAGGATTTTGACTTAGCAATGCAAACTAGTACCTAAAATACACTAGTGATATATGTTAAGCAGCAGAACTATTCACTCACAACTCAACCTTATATTATAGTATTAGCCATCACCCATAATAATTCAGTATAAAGCTATTACAGGGAAAAAACACGTTTAAACAGATGATGAATGTCTTTCCTAGTATTAGGTGTCTCTCATTAACTTAAACTTTTTTCCTCATAATGATGCATGCTATGAGGAATATACAAATAGCACTGAGGAGAACATGCATAGAATTAAACCGAAGAGAAGCAAGAAGAATTATTTGTCATCTGAAGAGCCAACTGAATAGATTCATTCAGTGTTTATAGTTCAGAAGAAAAATGAAAGCCTGAGAATTTGCCTAAATCCCAAAATGTGAAACAAATGAATTCAAAGAGAATACTACTGCATTTAGATATATATGCACAATATTTTCCAAGCTAAATGCATTAGGTGGATTTTAGCACATACCAATGAATGAAGCAAACATGTATTTTTATGCATTTAATACATCTGATACAACTTTAAACACATGTCTTTTAGTTTCTGCAACATACAATAATAATAAAAAGCATTTCAGGAACCATGGCACAGATAGATGACATATTGGGCACCATAGAAGGACATGATCAAAATTAGTACTAATAGAAATCATTCCCTCAAATTTTAAATTGAATAAAACTACTTTTTTAATATGGCATCTGGGAAAAATGCTTAAAAAGGTGGCAAAAATCAGATAAAACTGAAAATGGTAAATTATATCTCAAAATTCATCCCAGCCTGGCTGCTCATCAAAAAATTGATTTTTGTTCATGACAAGAGTCTAAATGACATAAACAATGCTCTACATACAGTATCTGTTTTGCAATGTCATCATCCTTCTTAAAAAAGAAATGTCCATAGATGCTATTACATTTTGAACAGACTGAGTGGTGCTAAGTAAGTGCACCAGTGATTTTATTTAGAAAGAAGGGAATGTAAAAAAAGTTAGCATTTACCACCAGTTGACCTACTCATATTACAGTATAAGGTGTGATGCTTTGCAGCATACATGTTCAGTTCCATTTTATTCTCTATCAAAGCTGAGTCCACACTGACCTTAATAAACACAGCCAGATCATATCTTATATCTTCTTATATCTTATATCTTCACCTCATAAATGAGAATGTAACTTCCACCTGCAAATTCATTATATTGTTATTTTATTATACCACTATGTTTATGTTGCTATGCTTTGTTTTAGACCTATTCCTGTTTTGGAGGTCTTTTAAGCCACTTTGAGTGAGTTATGACTGGAATGGAATATAAACCAAATAAATAAAGTTGAAGTAGCAGATCCAATAACAGTTTTATTGTGTATACTATTAGGGATAGCTGCCCAGAGACATCTGACAGGATGATGGGTAGCATAAAAATGGAATAAATAAATAAAATGTTAGCAGTGGAAAGTTACTCCTCCTCCTCTTCCTCCTCATCTTAGATTTACATGATCATAACTGGAAGTCACTTCAGTTTGCCACCCCTAGGAAAAGTACTTTTTTCTTTCCTTTTCCCCACTATGAGGATTGAATTCACAGTGTGCATTTTATGTAATTGCCCCAATAAATCTTACTGCTTTTTGGATCTTAAACATCGGACTCTAAGTTTTCTCTGTGGACTTGGTTCTACATGTTACATGCATGATTTGTTAAAGATGTGCTCTAGAGATTAAACTGGAGGATTTCAAGCAAGACCATGTCAACATTATTATTTTTTAATAATATTTTATTAGTTTTCTATTTTACATTTAGGTATTTAAAAAGCAACATGGAGGCTGGGTTAATCAATAGTTCAATAACATACAAAAATATTTAGTACAAATCTCAAGTTGCAACATCAAATATTTCCTCTTTTTTTCCTTAATATCTACTATCTCGTGTTTAAGCTAATATAGTTTTCATTATATCAACTAAGTAAAAACATCATTATTACACTATCAACAATTTTTTAGCTTATACATATCTTAATTACTTTTACATTCATTCTTTTTAGACAATCATTGTCCTGTTATTGTTTTCCCCCAATATTTAGTTTTCCATCAATATTCAAATTTAACATTTGATATTTATAATTTCCAGGCTTTAGGTAACCAAAGTTTCCCTTATCTCAATTCATAACACAATCTAATATTCAAAATACATATCTTATCTATTTGAGTATAGTCTTGTTCTATTTTCTAAAAGCTATCTATTTCCCATCATATTAAATCTTTGTTGTTGTTGTTAGCTGCGAAGTCGTGCATGACCCATCGTGACCCTATGGACAACGTTCCTCCAGGCCTTCCTATCCTCTTCTGGAGTCCATTTAAGCTCACGCCTACTGCTTCAGTGACTCCATCCAGCCACCTCATTCTCTGTCGTCCCCTTCTTCTATTGCCCTCAATCTTTCCCAGCATTAGGCTCTTTTCCAGTGAGTCCTTCCTTCTCATTAGGTGCCCAAAGTATTTGAGTTTTAGCTTCAGGATCTGGCCTTCTAAAGAGCAGTCAGGGTTGATTTCCTCTAGGACTGACCGGTTTGATCGCCTTGCAGTCCAAGGGATTCGCAGGCGTCTTCTCCAGCACCATAGTTCAAAGGCCTCAATTCTTTGGCACTCAGCCTTTCTGATGGTCCAACTTTCACTGCCATACATTGCAACTGGAAAGACCATAGCCTTGACTATACACACTTTTGTTGACAGGGTGATGTCTCTGCTTTTTAGTGTGCTGTCTAGATTTGCCATGGCTTTCCTCCCGAGGAGCAAGCGTCTTTTAATTTCTTGGCTACAGTCCCCATCTGCAGTGATCTTGGAGCCCAGGAAAATAAAATCTGTCACTACCTCCATTTCTTCCCCATATTAAATCTTAAAAGCTATCTATTTCCCATCATATTAAATCATCTAATTAATAATACAGTATCCCTTTCAATAAATCAAAACCATTATATATATTGTCTGGGTTAATCAATATATCAAGCATATTTATTTATTTTGGGTCTATTTTTTAAATATTAAAGAAATAGAATCCTTATTTTCAACTAATTTCCAAATATTTTAAGTTTAATGACCAAAATTCCCTTTATCTCAGCTTCTCCCTTTAACCCTCTAATTAGTAATATGAAATCCCCTCTAATAAATCACAACCCCAATTTTCTTCAGCCTTATTCTGGCTTTCTTCCTTTACCAACTAGCCTTCCATGTTAGTGCTTTTAAATCATCAAATAGATCTCCCTCTATTATTTTATATATATTATTTGAAATAAGAGAGACCATTTAGTTGCCATTTTTTTGGAAGGGCTAGCCCATTTGTATTCATTAGATCATCTGCCTATTATTCCAATTCCCCATGATTGTCCTGATATGTTTATCTTCCTTTCAGTCTGTTCTTCTTTTTTCTCCTCAAATTTCTTCTGATTTATATAGAAAGCCTTTTCCATTTTCAGTGCTGTCACTCTCTTTTCTGGATTTTCCATTAACTGTATTTGTTGGTCAATTGAGTCCTCTGTCTTAGTATTTGATTGTTCCACTTCCTTTGTTATCTTCTGCATTGTTAGTTCTTTGGTTGTAGTCAAAATTTGGGTTTGTATATCTAAGCTGGCATCTTGTTCTTTTATGTTGCATCTTATTTTGTCACAAGCTGAAAGAATGATTTCATGTATTGCTTTCAACATGGAAAGGATGTTTTCCTGGTCTTCATCCATATTCTCTTAATAGTGTGTTAGTTAAGGACTTTAAAATCAGACATTAAAAATAATTGTATAAGTAGGTATGGGACCTCTATTTCATGTATTGTAGGTGGCTTTTGGAGTAGAAGTCGATTGTCAAGTAAGATTTTATAGTCCAAGGTATTTCATCATATAACAAGCGATAACAAGTTGTAATACCAAACTTTGCCACAAGATGTCACCAATGCCGTTTAAGGTTTTTTAAATCCAATTTTTTTATAATCCTTTTTGTAGTTTTATTTCTTTTTTGTAGACAAAAACAAAAGTCTCCAGTAAAAATAAGAAAACTTTTGGTCCCCAAATTTCAGAAACTTATAAATCCAATTAGATTAAAACTGTTATTTTAGTGCTTTATTTATTTATTTTATTTATTTTTATTTCATTTATATCCCGCCCTTCTCCGAAGACTCAGGGCGGCTTACAAGCTTAGCAGTAGCCTTCATTCTATGTATATGCCTGCTGGGTAGTCAGCCGCCACTTTTCTTAGAAGGTGGGATAGAAATTCCATCCCCTCTCTCCTCACAGGGGGAAAAGATACTTTGGGGACCTTTTACAGGAAAAAATATATACTTATGATCTTAAAGATAAGATCAGATCTCACCCAGTTTCATCCATGTTGCTTTGGAAGTGCTTGATGGTAAGTTTGACTTCAGCTGTCTGCAGCTTAGTGATGAGCCATATTGCTATGTCCAGTCTTTCCTCCGCTGGTTTGGAGGGCTGCTCCAGTTCAAGTGGAAGGGCTGCCACCCTCCCGCAATCAAGCGGGGATCCCCTCCTTGCTTGTCGCCCCTAAAGGGTGACTTTCGACCCTTTCTAGGGTCCCCCAGCAGAGCGAAATCAAATGTGGAAGATGGTGCTTGCCTTGCAGCGGCCGCAGTGGCCGCGATGGCAAACCGGAATTTGGCCATGTCAACATTATTATCTGTCTACACAAATGTCATTCCCCCACCTCACCCCGGCATGCATTATAAACAATCAAGAATTTTAGTCAGAATTTTTTAGTGTGAGACATTATTTCAACAAATAAAGTCCATTGTTGTATGACTCCTCACTTAGTTAGAAGACTAAAAGTCTTTTTGAATTGGCTATTTCAGTGTACAAATTGAAGTGGGAAATCAATATGTAAATTCTATTTTGTTACTATGTAAATTCTATATGTTACTATTTTGTCATGACACCCAAAAAGAAAGGCAGCCACATATTTGTGCAGACAAAGCATTATATTTGTCTCTTTGAAATGGAGATCTCTAGTAGGAAAGACAACAATTCTGAAGAATAAAATAGTCATTCAGATAGTAGCTGACATAAAAGTATTGGATGTTAAGTTCCAACAAGCTGTTTTATTTTAGAAAAAAACTGAATGTTCTTACTCTATATTTTCATTTAAACTAGAATATAATATTATAGTATCATCATACTATAGAAAGGAACTGGGGAAAACTAGCCTTTGTCACTGGACAAAAGAAGTTGTAACTTGGTCTATGATAGGTCTATCATATCTGTTGATGCTGGGTATATAAAATATACTTGACAAGGCTGCAATGGCAGGAAAATCATAAACACATGTCTTAAAATATTTCTTGACTCAAAAATCACATATAATGCATATATTTGAGGATGCGGAATAAAGTTTGAAGTAGTTAGTATAAATGTAGTTAGTAGTTAGTATTAGGAAGTTGTCTATACCTGCACAGAAAGCTATTATAGAAAGTTGTACTCTATCTATCTATCTATCTATCTATCTATCTATCTATCTATCTATCTATCTATCTATCTATCTATCTATCTAAAAGATTATCTCTGTATCATCATTATCTATCATATACAATATGATTACTATACAAGTATCTGTAACTGAGGTTTTACTTACAGAGCAGTCACTTGAGTTATATCTGTCTGGGGTTATATCTGTCAACATATGGTACTAAAGAACTGCATATACTGTATATCATTGACTAATAGTTTCTAGTGCTAGTTATGCTAAAGGAAAAACAATATCTATTTTACTTTTACGTTCTTATTATCTTGTGTATTTTTCCTTCCTAAATCACTGAAATGTTGACTAAACTGTGATAAATTGCAAATTTTGCACTCAGAATCTGTTTTTTTTTATATTCTAGAAAATCAAATAATGTTCAAGTATTCCAAGTATTACCTTAGTTCTAAGAGGCATACTTACAACCTGCGTTCTTATTACATAAAGAGTGATTTTTTTAGTAATTTCCTATTTCTTCTGAATTTCCCTGTGCTACTTATCACACTGTTAATGCAAAAAATGTGTTATTTTTGTTTCTGTCTACATATTGTGCCTAGATCCCATTTTGTTTTATATTGGCTTTTCTGTTATTATATGTAAACTTCCCAGAGTTAGTTGGAGTCAGATGTTTTCTAAACTGAACTAAATATATAAATAAGACTTGATACTCAGTTGAATATTTCATAGGAAAGGAAAGGGTAAAAAGAATCAGCAAAACATTGGAGCTTAATCCTTATATTTCTATTATTTCAGTGATTTTTGGTGGTTTATTTAAAAAATCTCTGAAGCAAAAGAAAAGGTGTTTTCTAAAATATTTGTTGGGAGGGAGGAAATAGAGAAGCATTGCAAGATATATCCCAAAGTCATAAATCATTATCAATGTGTTGAACTTTAATGCACCACAAACATTTTCCTTGCATTTATTTTTGTTTTGAACATGCATTTCCCATCTCTTAGGTGTGTAGATAAATTGCATTTATCTAACAGTATATCTATTCTAATTCGAAAAGACTGAGGCATGCCGGCCTCCACAGATATTACTCCCAGCAGCTTTAGCCAGCTTGACCAATTGAGAGAGAGGCTAAGAAAATGCGGAAGTTAAACAAAGCCTAGGGAAGCAGTGCCTTTCCATCTGTTTCTAAACAAACTTGTATGAAAGCATTTTTATGAGTTTGAGAATGTTGGAAAGGTTAAACAAATGAAATATGCCAAAGCAGTTACTTGTTTTGAAACAGAATTAAAATGTTTCATTTTTAAAAAATAAATATGATCATAGTCTGAGTTCAGGCCTATTGAACACAGGAAATGTGATATAGTAGAAATGATGCTGAATTATGACTGGCTAGACCAGGGGTAGGCAACCTTGGCTCTTTTATGACTTGTGGACTTCAACTCCCAGTATTCCCGAGCCAGCCATGGTGAGGGGAAGGGAGAGGTTTCCAAGCTGAGCCATGCTGGCTCAGGAATTCTGGGAGTTGAAGTCCACGAATCATAAAAGAGCCAAGGTTGCCTACCCCTGGGCTAGACCGAAGCTCAGTAGGGGTGTGGTGTGGCAGCCTAGCGTTTAAGACACTGGATTTGTCAACCAGAAGATTGGCAGTTCAGAACCCAAGTACTGCATGATGGGGTGAGCTCCCATTCCTGCTTTACCTCCTGCCAACCTAGCAGTTCGAAAGCATGCAAATACAAGTAGATAAATTTCAGGGTAAGGTAGTAGAGTTCTGGTATATAGTCATAGCAGCCACATGACCATGGAAGTGTCTTTAGACAACGTTGGCTCCCTCAGCTAAGAAACGGAGATGAGCACAACCTCCTGCCCCCACCTTAGAAGCAGACATGACTGGGCAGGGGAAACCTTTACCTTTACCTTTAGACTCAGCCTCAAGTCTACCTCAGCCATGACAATTCACTGTGTGATTTTGGGCTGGGACTTTCTTTCAGCTCAACCTACCCAGCAGGTAATTGTGGAAAAATATGAAGTATATATGCCACCTTAATATTTTACATAACAAATTAAAAAAATACAACTAATTTAAATGTTATTATATGACTAGGCTTGGTTAAAAACTGATTTTCTGATTGTTGTGTTTTCATATGCAGTATCCCTTAATTTTAAGGTTTCTTTCTCTGCTATACCAGTTACTTTTATTCAGGTAATGTTAATAGCATCATGATTTATTTCTAGTAATTTAGCATTCTGCATTTTTGCTATCATTTCTGCAAAACAAAGCCAACTTTGTTATGGAAATCTCATTCCAAATGCTAATGGAACATTTAGAATGATAAATCTAGTGATACTTAGTTTGCATCTGACCTACTCATTTTAACAGATTTGAGTTTTGTGCTTTTAGAAAATTGAAAGGCCGCTCTGATTTAATGAGTTCTTCTAGGGATAATTTCTATAGAACATGCATAGCTGCTGTTTGGGAAAAAAAGTAGATTAAAGTAGATTAAAGTCATAGAGAAAGAGCTCTATAAGGAACAGACTGTTCTTACAAACAATGATGCATAACATCTAAAATCCATGTTTTCCTCAGTTATCCAGTTTGTTATAAGTCTTAAGTTCTTCCACAATGTTCTACTTAAATTTTTTATAAGTGAGAAAAATTCTTATCAGCCAAACAGACCACAGAATAGCATCTGTTTTGCCAGCTGGAGATGAGGTATTGTTTGGCAAGCCTCTAAACACTATTTTGGCACTGTCCTCTCCACAGCCATTGTTGTCAGGGCTTTGTATCACAGTATACAAATACACAAGTTCACTTTAACACTGATCCTTTTTAAACACGTGGCTTAAAAATAATCTTACACCTTTATTTTTCTAAATTAATTTGAGATCCTTCCTTCCACCAAATTACAGAGCAGAATTAAATAAAGCTTTGTATTCCAGTAAAATAAGCTTCCTTCAGTTAAAACCAGACAGGGCTATTTAATGATGAAAGCTAAATGCTTGGCTAAGACTTTCTCTTTCATGCACCTTTGCCAGTTTTCAGCAGGCTTTAGCCTTTCATCAGCAAATGTTTATCTTTGAGACATATTGATCAGGGAATAATCTCATGTGCACCACTGCTCACCATTAGGAGACTGCTCCACGAGCACTTTCCCTATGCCTTTAACATTCTACGAACACTCAAGAGTCATCCTGCCAATTGGCCACATGCCTGCAAGAGAAATTGCTGTAGACATTGCAAGTACTGCCAGAACCAACCTGTCATTTCTCCACCTGATCCACAAAGGATTAGAGAAACCAGCCTCCACCCTCAAATCCTCTAATCGAAATTATATTTATTATGATAAAGGCAAGTAGAAAAGCGAACAATTGCAAAAACTCCTGAAGCCATGCAAAGGGACCATGGTGCTTCAGAGTCACCACAGCTGAGGAAAAATAGAAGGGCCATGTTGCTGGGACAAGGGGTAACTGTTTAACACAAGACAACTATTTAACACAAGCCCAACAATTTTTTTTTAAAAAGTTTGCTTAGTTGTGTGAAAATGCTGCCAAGGAGAAAATAAAGGCGAGAGATTGGTACCAAAATTCTTTAAATCTTGAAAGATTCTCCAAAGCACCTCCAAAGCTATTCTCCAAAGCACCTAAGGGCAGGACAAGAAGCAATGGATGGAAACTAATCAAGGAGAGAAGCAACCTAGAACTAAGAAGAAATTCCTGACAGTGAAAACAACTTGCCTCCAGAAGTTGTGAATGCTTCCACACTGGAGGTTTTTAAAAATAGATTGGACAACCATTTGTCTGAAATGGGACATGGTTTCCTGTCTAAGCAGGGGGTTGGATTAGAAGACCTCTAAGGTTCTATTCTATTCTATTCTATTCTATTCTATTCTATTCTATTCTATTCTATTCTATTCTATTCTATTCTATTCTATTCTATTCTATTCTATTCTATTCTATTCTATTCTATTCTATTCTATTCTATTCTATTCTATTCTATTCTATTCTATTCTATTGCAATCAGTATGAAAACAGTTAGCAGTTTCCACCTGAGGCTGCAGCAATGAGACTGAATGTTTGACAGTGGCAGCTCCAATGATAGAAGAGCCAAAGGAAACCATCTTATTAGTTACTGATGTAGCTGGAAGATAAATACTTGATTGATAGAAACCCTGCTGCAAAAGGCAACATTTTTGTTATTCTTGTTTTGTCACCCTAAATGTTTCCCCAGAACTGGCAGCACTTGTCCTGAAACAAGAGTTAAAATACCAGTGCCAGCTTTCTTTTCTGAAGCCTATTTAATTGAAGGAATTGGGGGTTGGACACACAGAATCTGGGCAGTGGTTCTGACTTATCACCAAAAAACAGAATGCTTTATTGAAGTCCCAGTTACAGTGGTGTGATGAGTGCATTGTTGGAAGGCCTCTTGGATCATTGTTGGAAGGTTAGGGATAGATTGCCATGGAGAAAATCTATTTATGTGGTTGCCAACAACTTAATGGCACATAATCTGTCATAATCAATTATTTTAAAATGGCAGCAATTTCATGCTTGGCTAATTGACATGCCTGCAGAAAAGATGTGAGTAAATGGAAGAGCAGGGCATGATATCACAACATTTTGCTATTGCATTTGAAAATGCAGGATACGGTTATCACATTAGCTAAAAGGGGCATGGGAAGGCACAATAGAACAGTTTTTTTTTGCACCACAGGAAGTTATTGCATCACCACCTTCTCCTCAGAAAAATGTTTCTCAATCTTGTCAACTTTAAGATGTGTGGACTTCAACTCCCAGAATTCCGCAGCCAGCATTTAAAGTCCACACATCTTAAAGATGCCAAGATTGAGAAATATAGCCTCAGACTCTACTGTAGTTTGTAGGGATTACGGCAATCAGGGACAGGTTCTCTGCTGATGCTAGGAAGTTTCTGGTCTGAGCTGATTAGCAAACATTTATGGATATATATAGCTCCCCTAGCCACCACATGGGTCAGGCTGAGGTGTATCTCCAATAAACAGTAATGAGTCAATAAAAACCAAACACTAAAATGAAACATAAAAATGTAATTCAAAATAACAAACACATCTGTTTTCAGGAAAAAGCTCATCCAGTAGGGTATTATCCCTCAGATTTCATGTCTGAAAGAAAAAAGAAAAGAACAGCCAGGTCTTTAATGTTTTTCCAAAGGCAGGCAGGATCAGGCAAACTAAATCTCAAGGAGAATGCAGTTCTAACAGACAGGATCCCTACTGGAGAAGATATATTCCTCAAGTCCTGCCAGATGATATTACTTTTGTGATGGTACCCCAACACGACAACCACAAGCACCTGTTTTAGCATGCCAAACACAAGAGGAACCGCTCAGTGGGACAGCAATCCAACAACATTAATTGACACCAATCTTTGAAATCTAAGCTGCTTTCTCAGTACAACTGAACTCATAACTACCCTGAGTTATTTTTAGTGTACATCTCACAACAATATGTTTTCCTTCAATCTCCTTTAGGCATGCTATTATATCATGACACATTCTGAATGGCTTGGTACTAACATGCATCTAATTCTAGATAATGAGCTTCAATTGGCATCATCAACACAAAAGGGAAAGGAAAGGAAAGGAAGTTCTCATATTGCCTGACTAGAATTAATTTCCAAACAAAATGTCCAAATATAATTCATATTTAGAGGTACTGAATTTGAAGCAATGAATGGCTTTTTCAAAGTAATGAACTTCAGAGTTCTCAAGTGCCTTTTACACTTATCAATGTTCAAAGATAGTAATAAAGAAAAAAAATGTATGTCAGTTTATTCAAATAGTATAAAGTACAGTACTCAACAATATAAAGTACAGTATGTCACAAACACACCAAAGTTACTTTTATTCTAAATGTGGTCTCCTATTCTAAGCAAACTATCTTTCTAACCTGGAGTCTAATTAGCATGCTGTACTGCAGGGGTGGGGAATGATACCCTTTTTATGACTTGTGGACTTCAACAACCAGAATTCCTGAGCCAACCATGTTCCCCAACTCTGCTATACCGTTTTCTACTTTCCAACAAATACGAAGTATGTACAAGGTACTAAAACATACCAAGATGCATAGTAAGTGGTGCATAGTAAGTGGTGTGCATAGTAAGTGTTATGTACTCAACAGACATATATATATTCCCCTCACATTCATAAGGGAATCCCGGCAGCCTTGACAGCCATCAAAAGGCTGCCGCGGCTTTCCCCCCCACTGACGCGGCAAGCGGCCGATTCTGACAGCTGTCAAACTGCCGCGCATGCGCAGTACACTGACAGCTGTCAAACCGGCCAACTCTGACAGCTGTCAAACTGACGCGCAGGCGCAGTGCACTGACAGCTGTCAAACCAGCCGGACCGCGCATGCGCAGTCCAGCCGGAGCTGTCAAAAGCTGCCAGCTGGCCCCGGCAACAACCCGCTGTCAACCGCGCCTACCTCAGCCGGTCTCTTCCGATTGGGCGCTGTCGCATGGCGGGAGAACCCCGCCAGTTTATTGGTTCTGTGTTAAGTTGTCAATGTTGTTGTTCCCTATAAATAGCGGGGATTCCTGGCGGTGCCTCGCCCGGGACCTCTGCCCAATAAATTAGTTTTGACCGTGCCTACTGTCTCCTGGTCGTCCTTCAAGACAACTCACCTGGCGACGAAGGTGGGATACGGGTCTGCTTGTTAGCTGAAATCACTAGCTGAAGCCACAAGCGAAGGAGGGAAGCCGTCCCACCAGCTGACACCGCTGAAGTCACTTGCTGGTCATGGAGTGCCCTCCACCTACGCTACCCCAAGCAGACCCGCAGACCAGACAGTATGGCCAACCTTGGGCACGTCAGAGAGTTTGACGTTTCCCAGCCAGAGGGCTGGGAATCACATCTCGGGCAAGTGGAGGGGTACCTCCTCGTTAATAACATCGTCAAGGATTGCCCCAAAGCCGCAGCACTCCTCTGCCTCAGTGGGCCGGCGGTCTACGATGTCGCCGTAGGACTCTGCAGCCCGGATCCGGTGGCCACTATGCCCTACGCCGAGCTAGTCGACTGCCTCAATCGACATTTCTTGCCAAGACGGTCCGAACTGTACTGGCGCCTGAATTTTGCCCACCAGTACCAACGACCAGGCGAGCCGGCCAAATCTTTCATCGCGACGGTCCGCCAGGCGGCCCGACGCTGCCGTTTTCCGGACCTCGAAGACCGCATAAGGGACCAGGTCATCGTCGGTCTGAGGAATCTGAAACTTCAGAAGAAACTCGTCACCAAGCCAACGATGGACCTGGCCGAGCTGACGATTGAAATCATGGCGTATGAAGATAGCCATAGGGAAGATGCGCTGCCGGCAGGAAATCCCTTCACTGGGTCAGTCCACCATGACTGCCCTAGAAATTCCGACCCGGGAGCAGCCAAACAGAAGAATGAAGTGGACGCCATCCGTCCGAGGCCTGCCAACCCCCAAGCTCGCCGCGAGAGCGACAAAAGACCAGATCGGCCGGCCGGAGGCTCAAAAGACACCGCCACCCGCCCCAAGTGTGCCAGCTGCGGTGGCAACCACGCCAGGGCATCCTGCAAATTCCACAATGCCAAGTGCCACGGCTGCGGCAAAACCGGCCACATCCGCTCCGCCTGCCGCAGCACCGGCCGCGAGACCCTTCATGATCTGGAAGTCGCCCCGGAAGGTAATATTTCCCCCCCCCAAATTGCCCAGGGAGACCCTCCGGTCATCTGTCATGACCACCAGCACGGACCAAGGGCCCTTAACCACCAGTTATATCCTCCCCAAGGTTAAAATACAGGTCCGTATACAAGGGATTCCCTGCGAGATGGAGGTGGACTCTGGGTCCTCAGTCTCCATTCTATCCTGGGACACTCTACAGGGAATCGCGCGCCAGTGCAGACGCTGATTTCCAATTACCCCCTCAAAAATTCTTTTAGCCGATTTCCAGGGCGCCCCAATCAAATTAAAAGGAGAAACCAAACTCTCCATTAATTATCAACAATTCCAGGGCGAACACACAGCCCAAATTGCAGCAGGAAAACGAGCCAGCCTCATTGGCCTCGACTGGTTTGAACCTTTGGGGATAAGAATCATCGGCGTCAACCACTCTCAGCCCCACCAATTACAAGCCATCTGCCAACAATACGCAGATGTGTTTGACGGGACCCTTGGGAAATTCAATGCCCCCCCCATAGATCTAAAACTAAACCCAGAGATCCTGCCTATCAGAATTAAGGCAAGGAGAGTCCCTTTCGCTCTCAAGTCAAAAATAGAAGCAGAGCTCGACAGGCTAATTGGACTGGGAGTCATAGAACCCACTGAAGGGGGCACTTGGGAAACCCCCATAGTCACCCCTGTCAAGCCTAATGGGGAGGTCCGCCTCTGCGCGGACTATAAGGCCACCCTTAACCGTGCTTTAAACCCCCACGCCTACCCAGTCCCAGCCGTCAGGGATGTACTCTCCTCCATTCAGGCAGGAACTATTTTCGCCAAACTCGACTTGGCCCATGCATTTTTGCAGCTGCCAGTCTCGGAGCAAACAGCCAATGCCCAGACCATAGTTACCCACCGCGGAGCGTTCAAGGTGAACCGCCTGCAGTTCGGGATCACTGTGGCACCTGGAATATTCCAGGAAGCCATGGAGCGAACCCTCAAAGGCATCCCAGGGGTCTGCCCCTACTTCGATGACGTGCTCATCGCGGGGGAATCCGAGGAAATATTAGCTAACAGGCTGCGAGAGGTGCTTCAAAGATTCCACACCGCCGGCCTCAAACTAAAAAAAGAGAAGTGCTCCATAGGAGTCCCCTCTACCGAATTCTTGGGCTACAAAATCGACGCTAACAGAATCCACCCCACGGATTCTAAAGTCAAAGCCATCAGGGCAGCCCCACCCCCAAAAAATAAGGCAGAACTACAAGCCTTCCTGGGTCTCATAAATTCTTATCACGCCTTCCTCCCCCACAAGGCAACAATAGCAGAACCCCTCCACAGGCTATTAGATAAAGGAGCCCAGTGGCTCTGGACCCAAACCCATGACGACAGTTTTAATAAATTGAAACAGCTCCTTTCCAGCAAATCCACCGTCACCTACTACAGAGAAAAAATGCCCCTCTGCGTCGCTTGCGACGCCTCACCCTACGGCATAGGCGCTGTCCTCAGCCACCTTCACAGCGATGGAACACAATTTCCCATCGCATACTACTCCAGGACCCTATCCAAAGCCGAGCGCAATTACGCACAAATTGATAAGGAGGCCCTAGCACTAGTGGCAAGCGTGAAGAAATTTCACGATTATTTATACGGTCGGCACTTCACAATTTTTACCGACCACAAACCCCTGCTAGGGCTCTTCACCTGGGACAAATTGACACCGCAAATTCTATCCCCCAGAATGCTACGCTGGACCACGTTCCTAGCGGCTTACTCTTTTAAAATCGAACACAAACCGGGCAAGGAAATGGGTCATGCGGACGGACTCAGCAGACTGCCCCTGCCCAACCTCGACCCAGACCCCGCACCAGCCGGCCAAATCCTGGCTATCCAGGAACTGCCGGACCGTCCTGTATCGGCAAAGGAAATAGCTGTTGCAACCAGCAAGGACAAAATCCTGGGGAGGGTTCTAACATGGGTTTTAACAGGCTGGCAGTCCACCTCTCCGGGTCCAGAATTTCAGCCCTACTTCCTGAGGCGCCACGAACTGTCCGCCCACCTCGGCTGCATCCTGTGGGGCAGCCGTGTCATCATACCAACCCCTCATAGACAACAGGCTCTAACCTCCCTCCACGACGGTCACCCCGGCGTGGTCAAAATGAAATCCCTCGCCCGCAGCTACCTTTGGTGGCCGGGGCTCGATGCGGACATAGAAAATTTCGTAGCCACCTGCTACATGTGCCAGCAGACCAGGTCACCCCTCCCACATGCCCCTGTCCACAAGTGGGAGGTGGCTAAGAACCCCTGGTCCAGGGTTCATATTGATTATGCCGGCCCCTTCCAGGGGCAAAATTTTCTCATAATAGTCGACAGTTTTTCCAAATGGCTCGAAGTCATCCCTGTAGCTAGCACAACCACAGCAGCCACAATCAGGGGATTGAGGAGGGTATTCGCCACCCACAGGTTACCCGATGTCCTTGTATCCGACAACGGCCCCCAATTTACCTCTCATGACTTCCAGATTTTCACCAGGACCAACTTGATTAGGCACGCCACCTCCGCGCCTTTTCACCCCTCCACGAACGGTCTCGCAGAGGCCATGGTGAAGGCAACAAAAGAAGCCCTAAAGAAAATCATCTCTGGCGACTGGCACTGCAGACTGGCGAAATACCTCCTGGCCCAACACTCCACGCCTTGCTCCACCACCGGCAAGTCTCCGGCCGAGCTCCGTTGGGGGCGCCGCCTGGTCACCAAACTGGACTGCTTGCACCCCGACAGGGCAGCCGCCGAACCAATCCACACACCACCTGTCAAAATCTTCCCTCCCAGCCAGCTTATCTGGGCAAAGAACTTTGGGGCCAGCGACAAATGGCTACAAGGCGTGATCTCGAACCAGACTGGCCCAGTCTCCTACCTCATCGACTTAGGGGACGGAAGGCTTATCAAACGTCACGCCGATCAACTAAGACCGCGGGTGCCACAAAACTGCATTCCCCAAACTCTCCCGAGCACGCTAATCACCCCAGCGGCGCCACCAATGTCACCTAGCCCAGCACCGCACGACCCAGACGTCGCCGACAGCCCCCAACCTCCAAACCCCGAAACTTCCCCCGCCGGGGGAAGGGAGAACCAGCCCAGCACAAGCCTTCGCCGCTCCACCAGACTGCGAAGAACCCCTTCGTACTTAGCCGATTACGAATGGGCCGGCAGCAGGACCAGCGACACCGACCCAAGTTGAAACTTCCAGGGGGAGGGGGGAAGGGGTGTTATGTACTCAACAGACATATATATATATATTCCCCTCACATTCATAAGGGAATCCCTGCAGCCATTGACAGCCGTCAAAAGGCTGCCGCGGCTTTCCCCCCCACTGATGCGGCAAGCGGCTGATTCTGACAGCTGTCAAACTGCCGCGCATGTGCAGTACACTGACAGCTGTCAAACCGGCCAACTCTGACAGCTGTCAAACTGACGCGCAGGCGCAGTGCACTGACAGCTGTCAAACCAGCCGGACCGCGCATGCGCAGTCCAGCTGGAGCTGTCAAAAGCTGCCAGCTGGCCCCGGCAACAACCCGCTGTCAACCGCGCCTACCTCAGCCGGTCTCTTCCGATTGGGCGCTGTCGCATGGCGGGAGAACCCCGCCAGTTTATTGGTTCTGTGTTAAGTTGTCAATGTTGTTGTTCCCTATAAATAGCGGGGATTCCCGGCGGTGCCTCGCCCGGGACCTCTGCCCAATAAATTAGTTTTGACCGTGCCTACTGTCTCCTGGTCGTCCTTCAAGACAACTCAGTAAGTACATACTAAGACATTATTGGCCTAGATGTTATTGCAGATGCAATTGTGTGCTTTTTAAAATCTGGGAGATTTAGATGGATGTCATGAAAAGTCACAGCTAAAATAGTAATATCACTGCCCAACACATTCAATAAATGAGAATTGAATGGGACACAAAAAAGTTTAAAAGTCTAACTCCTGGTTTCATGTACAATATGCATTTTCCTATTCTTAACTTTCACATTGATATTACTATTTTAGCTGTGATTTCTCATGACATCCATCTAAATCTTCCTATTTGTTGGAAAGTAGAAAACAGTATAGCAGAGGTGGGGAACATGGTTGGCTAGTACATAATATTATAGAAAAGCAAAAAGTTAAGGTTCAATGTTATTGCTTCCTTCTACTCCTGTAACAGAGGAAGTCAGAAGTCAGTGCCTTTTCTTTTTCCCTTCTCCCCCTCACTTTTCCCTTTTTCTCTCACCCTTTGCTCGCAAAAGCTCCCCCACTCACTCACACTTTGCTCACAAAAGCCTCCAGTCGCTCTCACTCACTCGTCCATCTCTTTCAAAGGCACCTCATTCAGTCTCTCCCCCACTCACTCCATCTCTTTCAAAGGCCTCTTGATCGCTTGCTCACTTACTGCCCCGTCTCTCCCAAACGCCATTTGCTTGTTCACTCACTCACTAACTGCCCCGTCGCTTCCAAACACTTCCAAGCGCCACTTGCTCGCTCACTCACTTACTGCATTTGGAAGTGATGGGGCAGTAAGTGAATGAGTGCCAGTGCTGGAGGCCATCAGCTGTTTGGCACCGGAGACCACTGCCACAAGGAATACAGCTCTGGGTTTGGGTTCGGAGCAGCTCTGGGTGGGGGCTCAGCATGGGCCGTGGCATGGCAACTGCAGGGAGGGGAATCCCCATGGCAGCTGTGAGGAGGGGAATCCTCGTGGCATGTGGCTCCGAGCTGCAGGGGCGGGGTGCAAAGGATGGGCAGCAATGCCATAGCAAGACACCGGCATCACTCCCAGTGACAGCACCTCTGAGTTCTGGCACCTTTTTTTTAAGAAAAAAAGCACTGACAATAGCACATAAATTATCTAAAGCCCCTCAAAACATTTTAAGTAAATCAAAAGACCCAGTAGCCCACAGATGTCAAACTTGCCACATCACATGTAGCAGGACTTTTTTTGCATTGCCGGAGCTGGGTGGGCATGGTATCCATATGATGCAACCGGTCCACGGGCCAGTAGTTTAACACCCCTGCAGTTGCCCAAGGGAAAACTAAAACCAGCAGTCATCTACAATATCTAGTATAAGGACTGTAACAGCCATTATGTAAGACAGGCAGGCAGAAAAATAGTAGAGTGCATTCATGAACATCAGCTAGCAATCAGAAGACACAATGAAAACTCCTTAATATTATAATACATGGACAGATTTAACCAGTTTCACTTGGAAATCTGAGTAATTTAGACCAAAATAAATCCTAAAACTCTAGAGAATTTCTGGAAGCTTGGCTTTCAGACAAATCATTCATCTATGGACACCTAGAGATAAATCATATTTATACACTATTCAAAAAAGGCAATAAAAACCTAACAAAGAAACGAAAAACAAAATAAAACACCAGAACACATACTGTCCACCAGCCAACACCCAGATAAGCAGAGATTAAAACCAAATTGACAATCAAGCACAATACAATACCTTAACCAAATGTCTACCAAGGAGAAAACTACATCCCCACATTGGCAAGGCAAGCTAGTGTATATAAACAAGGAGCAAACTCCACACTCACTAGTACTGATGTTACATACCATAGTTGGGCATTAAAACTCTGCAAGCAAACTACCAAGCTCGGACAGCATCAAAGACTCCACAGATCAACCCTGGGCTACATATGTTCTCTGCTATTGTATTGCTTTTACAGTTGACCAGTTTTACAGAATTTTATTTATTTATTTTTGTCTCACTGTCACCTTACCTTTCAATGACAATTAATATATTTCTGTAAAAGTAAAGATGGCATACACAAAAAATGCAGACCTCCTCAAAGTGAAGTAGAGGCTGCATGTAGTAAATTCTGTTAGAGGTTTGGTGGATGTTTCTGTACCTGACAACTTCATGAGCCTTCTTACAGGGCGAGAAGTAATAGATGCAGCCAGCATTTCAAATAATTCTCCAACTCTCCTAGCGTATTGAACCCGAACTAGAAGAACCAGCCATTGTCAGAAGTAAATACTCAGGTTAATTGAATCTCCTCTCCCAGTGCGATAAACCTGCCCTTATGTTAGTCCCAATCAAAAAATGATTTGTTTAAAAATGAAGTTCTCTAGTCTTTCTCTATAAAAGAAATCCAGTTAAATAATGGACAGAAGTTCATGAAGAATAAAATTATCATCATAAATGCTTTCAGGACAGGGATGCCAGACAGCAGTGCTGCATTATTTTACATGACAGAATCCACAATATTAACACATTACCTCCATCACAAGTGAGGAAACAATCCAGCAGAGGGTCATTGAACAGAGTGAATTCTCCAAGTGACTCCCAATTACAGAACATCTGTGCCAGTAATTTTATGCTAATCCAATGCAAAATGTAGTATTTAGCATCAAGAATCTACGTAATTTCTCCTTTATTACCTGTAGAGGGTTAGCTTATTGTTTGCAGATTTTGCGGCTGTTACATGAACTGTTTCAAGGTGAGCTGAAAGGATAAAATGTTATTATACACATTGAGTATTAATGCTCAATTCTTAAGCTTCTGCCTGTGAATATTATACTGGAAAATGGGGTTATGCAGCACTTTGGACTTCAATCTGAATAGGGGTTTAGGAGCACCTGGAGCATACCTTTTGTTGGGATCATGAAGCAGCTGTAAAAGGAAACTGTGATCTCTGCAAAAGATCTAGTTCTTGCTTCCTTATGTACTGTGAAGCATTTTTCTAAATTATTTGTCAAGCACCATAAGCTCTACTACTCAAGAAAACAGACTGTGCCAACATAAAAACAAGGACATTTTAATGGTAAATATGGTCATTCCCAACAGCAAATTCAAAACTTCCAGGAAGCATGTCACACATACAAAAAATGCAATAGAATCACTATTAGCAATTATTATATTAGCAACTATATGGAGGGAAGTGTGTAGTAGGATGCCTCAGGGCCATACTCAGCATGTGGTCCTCAATGGAACTGCATCTACATGGAGGGAAGTGTGTAGTGGGGTGCCCCAGGGCTCTGTTCTGGGCCCAGTGCTCTTCAACATCTTCATCAATGATTTGGATGAGGGGATAGATGGGGAACTCATCCAATTTGCAGACGACACCAAGCTGGCAGGAATAGCCAACACTACAGAAGATAGGCTTAAGATACAGAAGGATCTTGACAGACTTGAACATTGGGTGCTATCTAACAAAATGAAATCCAATGGTGAAAAAATAAGGTTCTACATTTAGGCAAGAAAAACCAAATGTACAGGTATAGTATAGGTGGTATCTTGCTCAATAGTAGTAATTGTGAAAGGGATCTTGGAATCCCAGTGGACAATCACTTAAATATGATCCAGCAGTGTGCTGCAGCTGCCAAAAAAGCTAACACAGTGTTAGGCTGCATTAACAAAGGGATAGAATCAAGATCACTTGAAGTATTAATGCCACTTTACAATGCCTTACTGGATCCAGTTTTGGTTACCACGATGTAAAAAAAGATGTTGAGACTCTAGAAAGAGTACAGAGAAAAGCAACAAAGATGATCAGGGGACTGGAGATTAAAACATATAATGAATGGTTGCTGGAGTTGGGTATGTCTAGTTTAATGAAGAGAAGGAAGAGGGGTGACATGATAGCAGTATCCAATATCTCAGGGGCTGCCACAAAGAAGAGGGAATCAAGCTATTCTCCAAAGCACCTGAAGGCAGGACAACAAGCAATGGATGGAAAGTAACTAAAGAGAGAAGCAACCTAGAACTAAGAAGAAATTTCCTGACAGTTAGAACAATTTATCAGTGGAACAACCTGCCTCCAGAAGTGGTGAATGCTCCAACACTGGAAGTTTTAAGAAGAGACTGGATAGCCATTTGTCTGAAATGGTATAGGGTTTCCTGCCTGAGCAGGGGGTTGGACTAGATGACCTCCAAGATCCCTTCCAACATCATCATCATCATCATCATCATCATCATCATCATCATACAGCAATATTTTGAGAAGACAACAGTGATGCTATATCAATTACTCGGAAAGAGAAATTATGCTGATTTAGAACATATAACTGTTTCTACAGCAATAGCTTGCTACTTCTCATTTTGACTGAGAATCAAAATAGGGAGACTTTGTAACCCAGGTTTTTCAAAATTAGCCCTTTTATGACTTGTGGACTTCAAATCACAGAATTCCTTAGCCTGGCTGAAGAATTCTGGGAGTTGAAGTTCACAAGTCATAAAAGGGCCAAGTTTGAAGACCCCTGATGTAACCTGTAAAAAAATAGCACAACTACAACTTTCCTTATCACATGCAATCATATCAGCATGTAATTTCTTTGAATTGAAAGGAACAAGGTTAACAAATTCTTTGATGACCTACAAAGAAAATAAGACTCATTTAACTTGCTCTAGCTCCACTGTGCCTCTTCTTATCCCTGCTGGATTCTGAAGGAGAGGCAAATACTTTTCTTTTATGTAATTGTGTTTTGTAAAAGGCAATTTAGCTAATGATTCAGGCATTTTCCTAAGTAGAGTGCCATCTGTGATGATACAATATGAAAAGGAAGGCTGGTCTCCATTCGTACTGCAAGCTCCATTCAGCCTGTAATGAATGTTATTATTCACAAATGAAGATGATGATACACTACAGGACCAGTTATGATGCAGGGGACCACTTGTTCAGAAGACAGTGAAGAGTCTCAGAATTGAAGATTTATGATGGTTACAACACGGGATTGAGGATTACTTTAGAACAGGGTTCTCCAACTTCAGCAACTTTAAGACTTGTAGACTTCACTTCTGCCTCACTATGACTACCTGTAATTACTTTTTATCCCATAGAAAACCAAGAGTAATGTTGGTGATTTGTCCCAACATAAAATAGCACCCTGGAGAAAATGATGGGACACTATAAAGACGTGGGAGCTCCACTTCAGTAAGGCATTTGATGAAGTAGATCACAAGCTACTACTTGGTAAGATAGAAAAATGTGGGTTAGACAGCATCACCACCAGATTGATTCATAGCTGGCTGACCGGCCATACTTGGCGTGTGGTCCTCAATGGAACTGCATTTACATGGAGGGAAGTGTGTAGTGGGGTGCCACAGGGCTCTGTTCCGGACCCAGTGCTCTTCAACATCTTCATCAATGATTTGGACGAGGGGATAGATGGGGAACTCATCCAATTTGCAGACGACACCAAGCTGGCAGGAATAGCCAACACTCTAGAATATAGGCTTAAGATACAGAAGGATCTTGACAGACTTGAACATTGGGCACTATCTAACAAAATGAAATTCAATGGTGAAAAAAGTAAGGTTCTACCCAGTGCTAGGCTGCATTAACAGAGGGATAGAATCAAGATCATGTGAAGTATTAATACCACTTTACAATACTGCATCCAGTTTTGGTCATTACGATGTAAAAAAGATGTTGAGACTCTAGAAAGAGTACAGAGAAGAGCAACAAAGATGATTAGGGGACTGGAGAACATTATTATTATTATTATTATTATTATTATTATTATTATTATTATTATTATTATTATTATTATTATTATTATTATTATTATTATTATGTTGCTTTACTTAATCACATTAACACCTTTGATCAAAGCTAATTGTTGCCATGCTACTGTTCTTGTGAGACAGATTGGAGTAGATCAATGTATTTAACACCTTTCTGACCAGTGGTGAGATTCAGATATCTGAACAACCAGTTCTCTGTGTCGATGCTGCTTCTGGAAGTCTATTCTGGGCCTGGACAACAACAAATTAGCTACTGGTTCTGCTGAACTGGTGCAAACTAGCTGAATCCCACCACTGTTTCTGACTGATTTTTTAGTAGAATTTGATCATAAAAGATTAAGGAGTTTTGTGGTTGCAGTTCTTAAATAGTGTGCTTTCAGATAAATACATTCCTTGCAATATAAAAGGCAAATTGTAAAGTATCTTTACTTCTTCTCATATATTAGATACCATTTAACACCTAGGGATATCAACTGCAATTGCAATTGATACAATTCTTCAGGATAAATTTCATAAATAACAGATTTTTAGAAGGACATCTTAACTTTCAGGTCCCAAGCATATTTATGGGAGTGCGGACAGTTGTGCATGAATGGAGGATAATTGTATTTCAGATCTATTTATTCCTAAGCAATTGGCTAAACATAAATCTCCTCACTCTGATTATTTTTATTTTTTTAATATTTAGGAAAGAAGCTGTATATGAAAATCTGAAGCCACTTTCTTACTCATTTTGCTCAGTCTCTTATTCCAAAAACAAATATGAAAATTTCAATATAATATGTAATTATATCATAGTGTTGCCTTTCCCTATCGCAATGTATGTGGTCCCCAAACCAAGAAAAAATAATAAAGTAGAAACTGCAGAAGAAATGCCAAAGGGCTTTTTGTAATATTTTTTTCATTCTCCCTTTAAATCTGGTTAGATAGGTCACTGAATATGTCAGCCAATCTGATGCTTTATTGCCCAGCTAAAGAACTCCCTATTGCCCTACTGACATTTGTGCCATTAAAGATATGGCCCCTTTCCACTGTAATATACTTTTCAGAGGTTTGTAAATCATCTTGGTATATGATCTCTCTCTCTCTCTCTGCCTCCCTCCCTCCCTCCCTCCCTCCCTCCCTCCCTCCCTCCCTCCCTCCCTCTCTCTCTCTCTCTCTCTCTCTTCCAGAACAACAAAAATAACCCAGATGTATTTTGACTGGTGGCTGTTATAAATTTCAAAGAATGCAGAAAATAATATTATTGTACATGCATATAGTAAAAGTAAAGGTTCCCCCTGTTCAGTTTTGTCCAACTCTTAGAGGACAGTGCTCATCTCTGCCTTTTAGCCAAGAGAACAACTGTTGCCCCAAAACACTTCCGTGGTCATTTGACCAGCATAGCTATATGCCATGGTACATGGAACACTGTTACCCTCCCACCAAAGTGATATCTAATTATCTACTTGCATTTGCATGCTTTCAAACTGTTAAGTGGGTAGGAGCTAGTGCAAATAACAGGGGCTCACCTTGTTGTATGATGCTTGGGTCTCAAACCCTGGCTTTCAGCAACTGGCAAGCTCAGTATCTTTAACAGCTGAGCTATCATGTCCCCATGTATACAGTAACACACCCTAATAATAGTTACTTAGGCTAGTAATATCCAGACAATGACACTTACTCAAATGTTGATGTACAATAGAAAAAACTGGGATATTGAAAAGGAGATTTGTTCAATTCACAGATAAATGACAAAATAACATTTAAAATTTGGAATAAAGTTATCTATTGGTTTTTGTATGTGTGTGTGTTTTTAAATGGCAAAATAAGTTCAGTAGTGCAATTCCACATCATACATATAAAATATATTCATACATTTTCCAAACACAGCATAAAGTTTGAAGATGTCTTACCCCACTACAGCCTTCCCAAAAATATCTGGCAGATATCAGATTTAGAAAGTCTGCTCAATTCTATTTTAAATTCTAGTTTTCATCACAGCAATAGCAATCAAAATTTCAAGAATTATGATGAAATCCCCTTTAAGGCAAGGGAGCTGAAATGGTGGTTGGTTTGCTTCTGTGTACAATTGAAGAAGCTGGTTGTTACGTATAAAACCCTGCATGTTATAAGACCTGGTTACTTTAAAAAAAAACTGCTCATCTCCTTTAACATTTGTCTAGCCAATTCAATCTTGCAGGGTTGGCGTGCTCTGAGTTCCTTTTATTAAACACTGTCATCTCTCAGGACTGCAGAAGTGAGCCTTCTTTGTAGCAGTGCCTATTTTCTGGAATGTCCCCAGAGATGTAGATGTCCCTACTTTGCTGTTGTTAGAAGAACTACAAAGCCCTGATTCTTCACTCGGCCCTTTGGTAAGGAAAATTGAAACCCCTCACTTTATTGTGCTCGCTTAACATAGTCTCAAAGGTGCTTTTTTCCAAAAGGCAACTGGGCTTTCTGGTTTGGTTTGGTTTTGTTTTTCTTTGAAAATGTTTCACTTATCATCCAAGAAGCTTCTACAGTTCTGAAGTAACTTCTTGGATGAGAAACAAAACGTTTTTCCTTTTGGAAAAAGCACCTTTACGACAACCATGCTCTGCATGACTGAGAATCTCCATAGATACTTGCTTAACATAGTTTTGTAAATGTTTTATAAGTATTATTGTAATTTCTTTGATTGTTGTGAGCTGTCCCGAGTAACTGAAAGTTAGGTGGCATACAAGTTTAATATATTATTATTATTATTATTATTATTATTATTATTATTATTATTATTATTATTATTATTATTATTATTTACACAAAAATGTGAAATCATAGCTTATGATTATTATTGTCTTACTGAAAGAGAAATCTATAATGGTAGATTTTTTTTCTCTGACAATGACAAAATAATGTTTACAGAAGAAAGGAGGAGACTAAGAACTTTATTTTTGTCTTCTGCAAAAAACCAAAAATACCTATAATTATGCTCTATTTCAAAGCAAACTCTGCAGGCAAGCCTCTGCTTTTGTTTACGTTCTTTGTTCCCTGTTAACTCTTCAGCCTTGAAGTAAAACTGATAATCTTCAAAGCAACTCTAACTCAATGTGTGTGATGGAAGTCTGTAGCAGGATACTCAACTGTCTCCCCTCTACTTTCCATTTTGACTGAATGCACCTGAAAAAGAAAAAGAAAACCCATACTCCTAAGGATGGAGAATGACAATTTTGCTTTCATCTTTCTCCCTATCTCTCTTTTACACACACACACACACACCACACACCATAAGTATGCCAAAGAAAATTCTTACCCATTGGCAGCAATTGCATCTGTGACCAAATGGGCAAACATTACCAAAGAGAAAGTGGGATATTTGTGTTCAGAGTGCACAACAGACACTCTCTAATTCTTGTAGAAATGCCCATATGGTCTGATTTAGTATTATGTTAGAAACTCTGTGATAAAAAAAGCTCCTTCCCCTCCATAAATGCTATCATGAACACTCATTTTAAAAATAAAAAGGAGGGACCCCAGATCTTTATCTGACACTTGGAGGCAGTGACTTCCAAAACTTTTGCCAAGAAAACTACAAAGATATGTCAAGGAGTCAAAAGGACATACATGAACTATCTAGCAAGATGTATGTACACCTGCATGCCTCTGTATTTCTATTCAGACACATCCGAAGCAATACTGTTAACATATTATATATAATGTCTTTATATTAATATATTATGTGCTAATATAACACATAATAATTCCAAAAATGTTGCTTCTGATTAGTTCCTAGAGTCTTCTGCAAGAGTAATAGATTTTTAGGAATTGAAATAAAATCAGCTGTGTGACATTGTCACAATTTTGGAAATCCAATTTGGTTGTTTTTACAGAATAGGTAGAAGTCTTGCTGCCTTTTGACGATGCATATAAACACGCTGCTCCTTCAACAAATATAAACAGAATAAGACTCATGTTGCATTCCTGAAGTCTGTCAAGAATCACAGATCATGAAAAATGAACATAGGAAACATTTTATAAAGCAAGGTCATTTCAGCTGTCAAGCTCAGGATGTCAACTAGTCCAAAATTTGAAATGGAAAGTCCCCAAAGCAAGCTGACTTGCTCATGCTTGGCCAGCCTAAGTCTTAATCAGTTTGGCCCTGGGCTGTCAAAATTCTGCCCCATGGAGTATCACTGCATCTCCTTCTTTCCTTTCCTTTTCCCTGATAGCACAAATAGCCATAGACAAGGTTTATAACTCAGTTGCTTCTGAAAATATTGAAATGACTGAAAAACTCTCTGTGGCTGGCAGTCATATCATTTTCCTGGCTTCCTCAGTTCTTACCAGGAATATTAGTCCTAGGAATTATATAGTTTGGGGCTTGTTATGTACAGTAAGACACCAGAGACAAAGAAGCCTGGAATATTTACTGTATACAGTGGTGGGATTCAGCTGGTTCATGCCGGTTCGGGAGAACCGGTAGCTAAATTTACCTGAATTTGGAGAACTGGCTGGCTTCTGGAAGTCCAGTCTAGGCCTCGGAGACCTCCCAGGCTTAGAACAGCCCACTGGAAGTGCATGATTCCACTTCTGGAAGTCTGTTCTAGGCATCGGAGGCCTGGAGGAGGCCTCCCAGGCCTAGAACGGTCCACTGGAAGTGCATGATGCCACTTCTGGAAGCCAATTCTAGGCATCAGAGGCCCAGGCCTACATCACATAATAGAACCGGTTGTTCAGGTTTTGAATCCCACCACTGACTGTATGCCTTACATTATTCATACCTGTAATTGATACAGAACATCACTGTCCCCGGCAATCTAAGAACCTATATCAATATCAATACATGAAATTATGCAAGCTAACCAACAGGAAATCAATACAGATCTTTAAGAAGGGGCATATACCATCCGTTTCCTTGCATCATTTTGCAGGGTAACTACTGTATTTTGCACCAATTTCAAATATGCTAGCCCCAAGTTCAAAGCATTATACTAAGCAAAACAGGCTGTAACATCAGATATAAATATGTTAAAATATGCCTGGCCCCAGCTGCTATCTATAAATCTAGTAACTAGTAAGGTTGAAGCAACATCCCCAGACTGATCTTTCAAGCAGAAGACAGTCTTGTCCAAACTAGGAGGAACTGAAATTCTGAATTTTTAATTTCCTATTGGCTAATAGTACCACTATCTTGCTTGCATTTTATTTTACCTTGTTCTAGCTCTTTTCAGATTATTATTAAACTGATCACTTCCTTACAATTGGTTGGTAATGAGTAACAGATCTAGATATAATAGAAGGGCGGTATACAAATATAATAAAATAAATAAATAAAATAAATAATTGGAATACCAATGATTCCCCATTCTAAAGCCTCAAATGGAAGACAAGAATTATGAGACATCAAAGATCAGTGCCTAGATAAAGTAATTTATCTGGATATAGCCTGGCAAAAAGAACTAGAACCACTTTAAAATAATGGCCCATGTTCTAATTTTGCCATGCAGTCAACATTGGTAATGTTGTGAAATTTAGGAAAATCAGTTTGGCCCATACAATATCCCTCATATGCTACCTATTAAGCAGTTTCAGAACCATTTTCTATAGAAAGCCTGATTAAAATGGATCCAGAAAACCACTTTCATTTGAATGTATCTGAAACTGAAAGGTTGTGTCTTCTTGATAATCTTTTCCAGGCTACTTGATTTGAAATATGGTTTCTTTAATACAGTTATTTAGGTATTGGGACCACATTTTTCCCTCAAGAATGTATTGAACACTACCCTTAACCATGGAGCAGTCCCACCCTGACCAATTGAATTTGCCAGAAGTGATAAGAATCAAGTATTTTGTTAGTTGTGGTTCTCATCATTCAAATACTCAAGAGGTCCACATCTTCAAGATTTATAAGCTGAAACGAAACAAAGGGAATGGGACAAGTGGTTACTAAAGCATATCTCTATCTCCTGCACAGCTATGGAATTTAAGTAGAAACAGAACCAGCCAAAGTTGTCTGCAAAGTTGTCTGCAAAGAATTATGCAATTTGTTTCACTTTGTTCTTCCTTCCTTCTGTATTTTAATAAAGGAGATGTTGTAGAGTCACAGTGCTGGTTAACGAGGTCCTCCATGAGCTCCTGTATAAAGGGGTTTTGGTGTATTTGAATGACATTTTAATCTACACCAAAATGAAAGCTGAGCCTGTCAAATTAGTTGGAGCAGTTCTGAATAAGTTCTGTGCAGCCAAGCTCTACAACAAGCTTTCAAAATACAAGTTCCATAAAGAAAAGATCGATTATTTAGGCTACTGTATCTCCCACAAAGGGGTAGAAATGACCCAGAAAAAAGTGTGAGCTGTACTGGAGTGGGCACTGCCATGCATCCCAAAGCAGCTGCAAAGTTTCCTGGGGTTCACTAACTTCTATCGGGAATTCATCCCCTCTTTCGCACAGATCACACTCCCCATTACTAACTTGCTGAAAACGAAAGGGGAGGACAAGCCAAAACCCAGCCAGCCATTGACGTGGATTATGGAATGCCAGGCAGCTTTTGAAAAACTAAAAAGACTATTTTTCCAAGGAGCCGATGATCAAACACCCAGATCCAGAAAAACTGTTTGTCATCCAGGCTGATGCCAGTGACGTAGCGGTGGTGTTGGTGCTGTTCCAGGAAAACCAGGAAGGCCAGATGCAACCTTGCGCCTACACCCCAAAGAAACTCACAGAGACCCAGCAGAGGTGGGCAGTCTGGGAGAAGCAGGCATACTTTGTGCAGGCCCCTCCTCACTTGGAGACACTTCCTAGAAGGGAACATTTTTTTTTCCAAGTATAGACTGACCACAAAAACCTCAAAGCATTAATAACCCCTAGGAAGCTGGTCCCTAAACAAGCCTGATGGGTTCCACACTTCCATTGATTCAATTTTATCCTCTGGTATTTGCCTGGGTGGGGGGAACTTCCTGGCAGACACCCTGTCAATAATGCCACAATACAACAGCACAACAGCACAGAAGCCAAAGTGGTCAAATCATTGCTGACCATGAAACAACTAGCTGCCCCTGTTACCACAAGGGTGCAAGCAAACAACCTACCCCACCTGGACAGCACAGCAAACACTGAATTCAGGCAAGCTCTAGAGAAGGATGAGTGGTTCCTTAGCCACAAACATCTCTGTTCAATGAACAATAGTCTGCCATGGGCAGGGTGAAAATTATACATCCCCACAATCCAGAGATTAAAATTCATGCAACTCTGCCATGACTCAAAGCTAGCTGGACACTTTGGATTCATGAAAACCCTCCACCTAGTAAAGATACAATTCTGGTGGCCATCCCTAATGAAAGACATTGAAAGCTGCCATGCCTCCGTCGGAGCCTGAATCTGATGAGGAAAATGAGCTGGAATGGGACCCTATGGAGGTTGAGGGAGAGGTGCTGTGGCTTCAGAGGAATGTGGGGAAGAGCAGGCAGAGACAGGCCAGGGCCTTTCAGGATTGGGACAGGATGAACAGGAGAGACAGAGTTCAGGCAATGAGCAAGGGCCACCCCCTCTTGATCCTAGAGCACAGAGAGTGGAGAGAAGGAGGGAACAACGCAGGCAGGCTCAACTACTCGGGAGGACAGTGTCCCGCCCCTCTCCACAAGGTACACCTGGAGACTGAGACTTAAGGAGACACTGTAGGGAGAGGCATTTGTCGGGAACAAACACTGATTCCTTGGAGTTTTGTGTGTTGTTGCTGATCTCATTCGGTGTTGTGATTTCTGCTTGGAAACCCAGAATCTCTGACCATTGGATTGACTGACAATGCTACTTGGATATTCAAAGACCTCGGACTGTATTTTGGCTTCTCTTTTGAAACTGCTCAGGCAAGCTTGTATTTCCACAGACCCGTTAGATTTTGGATGTATGTGTCATTCCTTGTTATCTCCGTGGCCTTGAGTAAATTACTCTTCTAATCAGACTGTGTGTGAAACTATTTGCAGCCAGAGGCGGCTGAAGATGTGTGTGTGTCTTCCTTTGTTTTGAGGCTTGCCAGAAATGTGGGAACATTTTGGGAAAATTTGGAGCAATTAAAGGGCAGTTTGAATTGCCAGCTGACTGCATTGCCTCTGTGCTGTGGCCGGGGTCATCACAGAAAGCTATGTGGCCAGTTGCCCCATGGGGATAATTATCAGCTTGGAAAATTCATGGCTATAATGAATAATATAAAATCCTGCACTGTTCCTGACTGTCAGTTTAATGTGGACCTCAAACCCAGGACAAGGTACCAGGGTAATCTGGTGCCACATCTGAGATCACATACTCAATCATGGTGGACTATTGACTGGAATATGTGGTTCGTAAAATGGAATACAACAGATTACCATTATTCTATTCCTATGCCCTCTAATGCTAGCTTACTAAACCACAGAGAAGTTTGTTTTAAAAAAAAAGGGCTGGGAGAAATGCAAAAGGTTGCTTTACTGGGAACAACTTCCTTCCTGCAACTATATCTGTATATCATCAAACATCTACATCTGCCTATCTCAGGTCCTTAGTAAAGACTCGATAGGTAGACAAAAATGCCAAATCCAGTCGGAACATCTGACTGACTGTGCAATGATCAATAATAATATAATTAATCATAAGCTGAAATGAATTGCCCTAGGGTAGCAAATATTAACTACTCATTATTCTAATTAATGTTAAGAGAAAACCTTGTTTAAACTTCAAGTGATAGTTTTCATTTAAATTTAAATTTTCATTATCTTCTTTGTGGTAACTTTTGAAGGTCAGGGGTTTTTTTTCCCAAATACTGGTGGAGAAGACTTATTACATTAGCTTTCCACTGATCATTAGAAAATTTATGGTTTCTGCTAAGGCATTCAGAGAGGAATCAATACACACATATGTACCATTAGAAATTTCAGGATAATAGTTCATATCTCTAAGTCAGGCATGTCAAACTTGCAACATCACATGATGTCTTGTGACGTATCGGGACTTTTTCTCCATTTCCGGCAATGGGGTGGGTGCGGTTTTGGCGTGACACATCCGGCCCATGGGCTGGCAGTTTGACATGCCTGCTCTAAGTTATTTCTTAAATACTGCAGGATAAAGCAATCCTTCAATGATGAACAATGTTTTCTGCATTTTTGTGGCCAAGAATTCAATACATTTCAGTTATAATGCCTGGATGTACAATCCAGAGTCAAATTGAAAAAGTTTACTTGCTTAATGCAATTAAGATATTTCATGTTTATTTCTAGTGAATATTCATAAATTATATCAGAGAAAGAAGAGTCATTTATGTTGCCATCCTACCAGTTTTGATGTCCTTTTATGATAGAAAATTAATTTGGAACATAAGTTTGTTGATTTGATTTTACTCAGCAATAGCTCTGGCTGGTGTATAAGTTAAAAATAACTGCAGTATCAAAAACTGAAACAACAAAAACAAAATAACCAGGATGGTGGAATGTATGACATAGAAACCAACATAGTAAAATCTGGGTGGGCATCCATCCCACCAGAATACCCCAGAACTGGAGGTAGAAAGCCACAGTTTCAAGACTTGTGTAAAGAACTGAAAAATCTGGACGGTTCAAACCCTTGGGTGGTCTTCCAGAAAAGCTTTATAAGTGATAATCGGCTTCTTGAAATACACACATAAGTTCACTGGTAACTACTAACTCTAGTAAAATCTGCTCATGTAGCAGAGGTGCTATCGTGGTGTGCTCAAAACTGCTTGCACCAGTGCATTCTGGACTTGCTGTAACTCTTAATGACCTTCAAGGACATCCTCATGTATAACACCTTGCAGTAGTCCACCTGCGTGGTGATTAGTGTCTCAGTGACTATAAGAAGTGATTCATAATCCAGGAAAGAATATATTTGGCACACTAGATGATGAATCTGTGCAAAGGTTTTCCTGGCCACAGGTACCCCCTGGCCTGATTTTTTTTTAATGCAAGCAGAAGAACCTTTAAGTATAAAGGATTTTTAAATCCAAAAACTGCACTATAATACATGGATCTTCTAAGATGCTTTATTAAACTATTCATACTGAGTAGCTTTATCAAGCTGGGTAGCTGTATTAAACATATCATTTTGAAATAAAGATGATAAAACCATAGGAAGATTTTCAGAAATTAGAACATGGCCTATATTAGAAATTAGAACATGATTGATATATTTTGCTGCATCTTTGTTTATAAAGCAACTAGATAATAATAATTAATTTGAAGTTTCCAGGAACTGAGTTAAAGTGGTTCATCTTAATATCTTGCTAAATATGAAGAAAAAATTTCCATTCAATGACTCAGTGCTGAAGACAGTTCTTGTATTTGATCCTGTAAGAAAAGAAAATCTGAGCTACTCACTGGTAGAGAATCTTCTGGAATAATTTCCTACTATGTGACCTAGAGTAAACAAAATTATATGGCATTCACGTGGTCTCAAAGTTCAATAGATTTACTTGTCAGCTGCTTTAAGAAAGCAAATGCTGATCAATATTGGCATTAGCTATCATGATTGCAAAATCTAGCTGCTGGATAATCATTGTTTCCATAATTTTTCATTTGTGAAATATGTGTTATTCTTTCCAAAGAATAATGCTTTCTGTGAAAGTGCTTCCAGAATAATTGTTAAAATAAATAAATAACTAAGAACAATTGAATCAAGGTCCTCTTTAGGGAAATCAAAGAATGGCATGCTACAGTCAAACTGTATACAAAATGCACAGATATTTGAAATAGTCTATGATGACTTCAAAAAACTATTTTCAAACAATGCAATTGACAACTAAATTAACCTAATCCACACAGCAAATTCACATAACAAAATGAGATTCATGAAGAATCTTGCAGAAAAAAAGGAAGGCTTAAAAGTTAAGGAGGGCAAGTTCTGTTTTAGCCTTATTAGTCCTCACCCAATTTTAAATGTATTTATTTATTGAGGACATTCTCCTCTCCATAGGTCAATCCCTGTTTCAGCCTCAGATACAGTCTAATTCTGTGGCATCTATCTCTGGAACTGGAGCCAGAAGGTATGATGGGGGCAGGAAGGAGCAAAACAAGTTGCATATTGTACAACTCACAGTTCTTTGAAAGAAATATGTGTTTGTTTTTAATCCTGGCTTGTTAGCACATGTATATTCGTCTTCTTAATATTTATTAGAAACATTAAAAAAAATAGACAGCAGCTGTTTTAACAAAGGAGAAAACAAAAACCTCAGAGGCCTCTGTTTGATAGATAAATTCCTAGATTTGGTTTCAGGATTATCTTTTTTTAAGTTTCAGTTTTGTTTTGTTTATATATACAAAATATATAAATGATATATATTCTATATACATTCACAGAACTTTGGCCTCTTCTTACCAAAACATCTATCTATCTATCCAGGGCTTTTTTTGTCATAGAACGCTCAGAATGGAGTTCTGGCACCTTTTTTGGATGAAACCTTGTAGGGTAGGCAAGGCGGGTTGTATGACATGTGTGAGTTCCGGCACCTTTTTCTTTTACAAAAAAAGCACTGTATCTATCTATCTCAGAACAATATTCTGCCAAAAGCTTACCTCTGAATTGGGGCTTACCATATCTCTACAGGGACAAAATACATCTTAAAAGCAATTCCTCATCACAAATGGTATTATCTATTAGATGTGGGAAACCTTACTGACAGAGTTTCATAACAACAGCTTGGAAATTTTGCCATTTTTTTTTAAGAAAAAAGAGATTTTGACATGTTTCACTAAGGACTGTTATATGGAGATTTTAAAAAAAAAGTATACACATTAAGAGAGTTTGAGATTTGTACTTTACGTGAGACAAGTTCCCAGCCCAATAATTAAATTTATATTGTCTTTTCTTTTCTGTAGAGAAGAATGTTCTGAACAAAAGATCAAAACCTGAATTTAAATTGGGATATTATGATAAATGAAATGATCAGCAGCAGTTCCATTTTTAGCAAACAAAAATGATTTATTTGAAAAATAGATTGCAATTTCGAGAACAAATAGAGATTATTCCAGATCTTCCAAAGGTAATGACAATAGAGCAGATCAATTATTTAGCAGTAATAAGGACTGAACTGAGATAACATTCCACACTGATCATATAGATTAGTGATGTCCACTGATGTTTTTCCTGCATTTACTTTAATTTTCATTTAGTTGCTTGCTATTTAGTTGTTTTTCCTCCCAAAATGTAAAACTGCCACAACAGTATCAATTCAACTGTACCATCTCTTTATTTATCCCAAAAAAACCTCTAAAAGAGTAGTACCATCTTTCATTTCCCATATTTTAATGATGTCCTAAAGACATCATTAAGAAGCTCTTTGTCTGGAAGTTTTTCAGATAGAAAAAAGGGGTATAAACAGGAAAGTTTCAAAAGGATGGAGAAATGTTTAATAATCAAGCAACAGTACCATCTCTTTATTTATCCCCCAAAAAAACTCTAAAAGAGTAGTACCATCTTTCATTTCCCATATTTTAATGATATCCTAAAGACATCATTAAGAAGCTCTTTGTCTGGAACTTTTTCAGATAAAAAATGGGGTATAAACAGGAAAGTTTCAAAAGGATGGAGAAATGTTTAATAATCAAGCAACAGCACTCCAGAGCAGTAAGACAGTTCATAACTACCAACAAAAGAAATTCTAAAACTTTTTCTTCTTTTTCTGTTGCTCCTACCTGTTTGTATTTTTAATTTTTGGGGGGATATGACTTTTCTATTTTTAAAATTTAATTGTGCATGTAATCAATACTCTGAAAAGAAGGTAGAAAGATCCTTTTCTGAAGAGAGAGAGAGAGAAAAAAACTTTATAGGAAATGTCCATGCACGTATTGGAGAACTGCATTAAATGATAAAAGAACAGGTTCCCTTAAGACAAAAACAGCATTGTAGCTTTCCAGTTTCTACACTCTACATCATTAAAAGATATCATTTTTTAAAAATTACAGTAAACAAACAAACAAACAAATAGGCTAGTCATGGAAATTTAACAAAGTTAAATATAAAGTGAATGTGTTCCTTTTAAGTAGCTCCTCCTATCATTTTAACTGCTTAGTTCAGACTGCTCTCTATGTTGATGATATGCAGTTCTTAATAAATTGAAAGTAACTAATATAATCCTTTATTTCAGATGGCAATTACTGATCTAGTCAGTCCAATTCTTTTGCAAGAAACAGTGAGTGTACTATTAATGATGTTTGGAGCAAAAAGTTGTTCCAGGAGTGAAAATACTGGAGGTTTTTAAAAAGAGATTGGCCAATCATTTGTCTGAAATGGTATAGATTTCCTACTTGAGCAAGGGTTTGGACTTGCAAGCAGTTATCCTGTTATCTTTTTCATAAGATCATATTAGGAATTGGTTATTTTAAAAGCTAACTTTAGACATATAAAGAACTATTCCATTCTTTAGTTTAATCATTTTGGTTTTCTTTTTCCCTAAAAATGAATTGATAAGTGCAGTTTTAAAAATATGACCGGGACCATTATAAATGTCAATCTTGCTACTTTGATAAGCAGCAACTAGATTGACTTGCTTCACAGATAGTATCATTTCAAGGGTTGTTTTTTTTCAACCAGTTTATACCTTATAGTCTTTTTCAGTATCATAATATAGTATAATAGTTCAATAATATAATTTGGTCATGATGAGTATAATTCAGACCTGGATCATTTCTCACTGAGAACAAGTACAACAGTACAGTAGCAGACTTCAAAAACTGTAACTATGAGTAATATATATTTACAATAAGATCTCTACGAAGAAAGCAGCAAATTCATGACCCATTTTTTCCCCAGATACATTCATGACATGGTCTAGTGTCAGCAATATCTCGCAAGCAATCACATTTCTCAGTGAAAAATATTGAATGAACGTGTTGTGAATTACAATCTATTGATTATTCTGAACCCTGGAGAGAAAGTCTACAATGGTGTTTCAGAAATGCTGCCTAAGGAGACATTTTGAAATGAATCTAGGAGACATTGTTGAGAACAGACCTTGCTTAAAAGGGACAAAAAACATTTTTGAAAAACTTTGCCAAAAGAAGGCATAGATAGTACCAATAGCAATAAGCATCCTGGATGCAATCCCAAAACATCTGGAGCACCACTTAAAAACCACTGGCATTGATAAAATTACCCCCGGTCAATTTCAAAAGGCATCTTTTCTTGGACAGCTTATATTTAATATAAATATATAAATGTAATAAAGTGCAATAAATATATAAATGTAATAAAATAAATAAAATTTACAATGCAGTCAGTCAATTACAAAAGGCCAAACTGTTGGATCTGCATATACACTACGCTGATACTTTACATCATCTTAAATTGTTGGGAAAATCTTGATGCAAATGACAATCAACCCTAAGTACTGACAATTGTGATTTCACATTGTTGTGTATATACTAATAGTAATAATAAGGATAATACTACTAATAATAATTTATTGCTGCTGTAGCATTTAGATTCTAGACATAACTGAAATAGTCAAAGGCCAAATAACTCTCCTTTAGGTACACTATATACCAAATGAGATGGAAGGCTGAAGTTACTATTTTCTGTTTTTCTATAGAAACAGCCTTGAATTTTGTATGTTTAACCGGCCACAATCTCCACCTTATTAAGAACCTTATAACTAAATATATTCTGTCCAATTTACATGAGAAGTTGTTTGGGATACTTCCTTCTCAGATGGATTGTTTAAAAGAGATGACTTTTTGATCCATGTATCATGTTTATAAATATCACCAATTCTAAAATCCACAACTACACAACCACGAAACGGCATTCACGACAAAAATTGATGGATAAAAGTAATTGTTGCCAACACCAATTGAAGAAGGCAATATGAACTTTGAAAAGCCCTGCAGAAGAATTCCATTTTATCTGCCATATGAAATGATGCTGGGTGAGGCATAAAGCAGATCTTTAAGCACAGGCTTGAAACAGGGTCCTGCTATGGAAAAGCTTTGCCTCATGGTCTCCAGTCAGGTCACTTTTTTATAGGTACAAGAACCATCCCCAACTAGAACAAATACATTGGATGAGGAAATTCTACTCAGGAGTAGTGATGGACTTAAAACCAGCACTTTGAAACTGGTTAGCATAGGTGTAATGTATTACATACTATAGTGGCTCTCAGCCACCAGTTCTGAGCAGTTTTCAAAGTCAAGAGTATGTAAATTCAATAGTCTAACTGGACAGTATAAAAGCATGCATTATTGTTGCCATTCTACTCCACTGTCACCAACTAGTGCTTATCCCCTTAGGAAAGAGCAAACTCGCTGTAAATCATGCCCAGTATGATTTGCCCAATACCTTGCAGCTAGGAGATAAGATCAGGCAGCATACAGTTCCCACATTTAGATTCTGACAGGGATAATTTATTAGAATGATCAATTATGCTTCTATCAAATGCCTTGGAATGTAATTGAGGCCTCACCAATTCCTCAGAAATGTTGTTATTGTTTCTCTTCATATTTGTTTTGCCTAATTGTAGAGTCTGCTGGTTTTAAGGTGTGCTTGCCTAGTTCTTATGAAAAAAGCTTATCAATGCATAATGTGAAGAGGAGTTTGTTTTTTAGCCATATTTTGTTCATCCCTATTTAGGGCTCAGAGGGAGTAATTGGCCCACGATCACTGAATTGATTTCCATGCCTACAAGAAAACTAGAAGCCGAGTTTTCTTGCTCCTGGTTCAGCACATTACTCACTACATCACACCCTCTCTCTATCACCTCATCAACCATATTCCCTAAAAAGGGAGTAAGGGATAGACTTAGGATAATAGTTGTCTGAGAGATTCAGGGAAGTCTTTTTCAAGAGAGGATGCACCACCCCAATATCCTGAAGTAGCCTAGAAAACCTCCTATCTACTTCATCAGAATCTACCAAAAGGAATCCCAGGTTTCAGAAAATGACATTGCCTCTGCTACCACTTCAGTCCCACCTATGAAGAGTTAAATTTTGAGTGAACATTGCTGGCCTTATTAGCAAAATGTTGCACAGTGGCCTATTGCAGACCTTCTTGCCGATTCATCTTTAATAGTAGGGGACTGACTGTGTAAAATTAATGAAGTACTTCTGTTTAAGAAAGTTCAGCTCTGACTGCTGAGGAAAGAAACATGTCATAGGTGCTGCACAAGATAATCAGGAATAATTTGCACAAAGTTAGACATAAAGATGATAGACACACAGATGGATAAATAGATGATAGATACATGATAGATTATGATGATAGTTAGATAGTTAGATCTATAGATATAGATGGATAGATAGGTAGATAGATAGATAGATAGATAGATAGATAGATAGATAGATAGATAGATAGATAGATAGATAGATAGATAGATAGATGATAGATAGATAGATCTATAGAGATAGATAAATAGATAATAGATGATAGATAGATAGATAGATAGATAGATAGATGATAGATGTAGTCCTTTACTTATGACCACAATTGAGCCCAAAATTTCTATTGCTAAGCAAGACAGTTGCCCCATTTTAAAATCTTTCATGCCACAGATGTTAATTGAATCACTGCAGTTGTTAAGTCAGCAACACAGTTGTTAAATGAATCTGGCTTTCCTATTGATTTTGCTGGTCAGAATATCACAAAGTGTAATCACATAATCCTGGGACACTGCAAACTTCATAAATATGAGCCAGTCACCAAGTGTCTGAATTTGGATCATGTGACCAAGGGGATGCTGCAATGGACCCAAGTGTGAGAAACAGTCATAAGTCACTTTTTTCAGTTCCATTGTAACTTCATATGAAATAAGTCGCTAAACAAAATATTGTAAGTCAAGCATTACCTGTAGAGAGACCCCCTCCTACCATTAGAATGAAAGATGACAATAAATACCTCTACATAACTGGGACATATTCAAGTAAGTCAGAATACTTACATGACCAAAGTTCCTATTGATGAGAAAAGGTTCAGTGCCATTGGTCCATCACACTAACTCCATATGTTCAGGCACATTATCGGTAGAAAACCATAGTTTAATTAGGAGTTATTTGAATATATTTGTATGGGAGGGAAGTAATGATGCCTGAACTCTCCTACAAAAGTATGTCTGTGACACAGGACAACAATCAGAAGTGTATAACAGTGGGAATAAAGCTTTCTGAAATAATCTGATGGCTAAGATAACTTTTGCTGGACTCTATATGTGCACAAAGTACTTGGGTAAATAAATTGAGTTTGGAAATAGAAAACAACTCTAAAAGTGCCTATACATCATGGCTGAAGCATACTGCTTAGCATAAAATTATCAATTGCATATTGACACAGCAATCACAATTATCCTAGTTTGGAAACCATGTCCAGCTATAGTCACGATACACGAATGGCATTTTATTGTTCTGACTGTATATTAAAACACCATTTAAAGTGACTGCCAGCTTATGGGGTAATAAAAAAAAATCAAAATAATGGAGAATATTTGTAGCTCATGGTTGAAATGAGGGGTCATTATTACTCTCTGAGCTTGATAGTTTTCTTGCATATGTTTCATTACCCAAACCAGGTAACATCATTAGTGCACTGATGATATTGCCTAGTTTGGGTGATGAAATGTGTGCAAGAAAACAACCAAGCTCAGCGGACAAAACTCTGTGGACAGTAATACAACAGAATTGTGTCAGGGGCAACATGTGCCATTTTAATGGCAACCATTAACAGCTAACCTTTTTCTGGATAATACTTTTTTTCTTCCAATAAGCACAAGGAATAGGATCTGAATTTATAGCTATGACCTTTTCTGGACTCAGAATTTAAGCAGGGGAATTCCTCGAAATTACATGAATGGAAATTTCCTAGCTGAGACTTTCAGGGCAAAAGGGCAAAAGCCTAGATTTGGAAGTAAACAAGATAAATAAACAAAGAATTTGGAAGAAAGCACTAGTGTGGAAACAAACAACATGGCTGTTTGGTAATATGAGGTCACCAGGAGATGCGTCTAACTGAGAAGAAACTTTATTGAATCGATAAATGGAATAGTATAGAAGCAATTATTTACTGTTGCAGTACATTTCTATAATGTACTATATATATAGTAAATGAGATATATGTAGCAGACAATAAATACCCCAAATCTTATTTAAACAAACAAAACTTAGTGAAAATAAAGTTAGTTTTAGTACTGCCTTTAAAATTTCTGCTGTTTTAATAAAGTTTCAGTTTTATTTTGGTAGAATTTTGAGCCAAATTTTCATTAAAAAACAAACAAAACAAAGCTGGATACCTTGGGGTTTGTCACTTGAAATGGAGCTTTTGAACCATTTGTAAAAGAAGATGTTTGTCTGTCCATTGTTCTTGAAGGTATTATATTGGCAGGAGGAGACTGAGTGTGTAAAACCGATGAGAGGCATAGTTGTACAGTCTCCTTCAGAGCTTTCAGCTGTGATTCCTGGGAGGAAATATCATGTGATTATAAGGAATAATTTATTCAGGCTTTAAAAGAAATCCTAATTTCAACCAAACCAATTTCACCAAATAAATGACCAGATACAATGCATTTAAGGAAAATTGAGACCGAGAATAATAGATAAAAATATGTTGTTCCTCACCTCAGCTGCCCAGAAACCACTCCTTGGGAAGGGAAGGGCATAGTATGATAACTGTTGCAAACAACATTGGATTAGCTAGACGTGGTCAGACAAATTGGTGGGAGTAACTCACCACCTTGAACCATAATATGGTTAGTTTGCTTTTGGCTTAGCATGTGATTTAAAAACCCACAATTTATAATTTAGTGTTCACTATGAATCAGCTCATGGTATCTTTTTCAATACTGCATAGATGAAAGAAATAATGGCTTAATGGGATGTTTGGACTCGACATGGCAGCTTTCACTTTTCAAAAGAAACATTCATTACATGTAAAATCAAAATTATGGTCATGTTTTTACAATAATAAGATTTTTAGTTCTAAATTAGGCTGCCCAAAAGCTGCTTATTAATAGAGCTAAAAGATATACTGAGAAGACTACTTACTTTGTCAAGAGCTGCTTTTTCTAATTCTTCCCTTGCAATTGCTAGTTTTTGTTCCAAGTCTGTAAGCTGCTGTGCCTGTGGGAAATTAAAAACAAATTAGCTAATATAAATTATGAACCAATTTTTCACACACTAAGCTCATCTAAAATATCTGGAAGAAGAATAAGGTAACTAAAATAGATCAAACATTGGGGAAAAATCTTGACAATGTAAATAGTTTCTTTAGGGAATATTGAGGAGTGTGGAGGAAAGATGTAAAAAGGAAGATTTTAAAATCTCGTTCTGATGACTATTTTATTATCAATTTTGAGGGACCAGAAAATATTCCATCTTGTGTTTAAATATTTAGAAATTTCATTGAAACACATATGTGATAATGCTTTCATAGCCCTGGATCAATGGAAAGTATTTTATTCATGTAAAAAAACTACAATTCAATTACATGTGAGAAGACAACTTTTCTCCATTCTTTTTCTTAAACAAAAGAACTGAAAGATCCTAAGTTTTTGCTTAACTTTTTCTGTATGCTGCATCATGAGTCTCCCTATTTTATTCTTAGCCATATATTAGAATCTTGCACGGAGAAAACCAATTAGGAGTCATAATTTGAAAAAGGAAAAATAAAGAATTCCTGTGGCTTTTCTTTCTCTGATACCTCTTCTCATTTTGTAACAGGTATGTTAATTATTTCACAACTTTTTCTTCACCCCATACATTTTGGTCTTTGCTACCAGATAGTGATTTCATTTTGTATAATCAGCTGCTTTGCATGCCTTGCAACATTTCTGGTTGTCCTGTGAGTATGAAACAACTGCTATTTCAGTTGGCCAGTCATTTTATAGAAGATTTATGGCAACACACCATGTTTTCAAATGGGTTGTGGAAAATCTGCCCTTTGGGGCAAAACTGACAGGAGAACATTCTGTTCCCTGATATCAAGGCAACATTACTAAGTATGGAATGAAATTGCACATGATTGAGCATGCAAAAAAAAATCCAGATATAAGAGAGGACCCTATATAATTAGCAACTTCTGAATTAGTGAATCAAATGCATCATTGACAATAACACCAATATAGCCATTCCTTATAATAAATAGAGCAATGTTCCTTGTTTGAGCTTAGTGTCATTAGGACTAGAAACCTATGCTTTGAAATTGGTTAACTATTACTCCAGCAACAAGAACACTTAGATCATCTACAATCCATCCATTTTTAACTACCGTATATGAAAGAGAATCTGGGTACTACTGCTATTTTTTTAAATAAATATCACTACCACAGTGATCGGTAGATAACTGCCTTTATTCCCAAATTTAAATAATTTTATGGTTATGTCTAATCTTTATGTAAAAGGAGTGGGAAAATGATAGTGGACCAGATGGTTATGTTGGCTATAAGAAATTTTTATACAGCACTGGACATTTTTAGCATATGAATTGCTTTGCAAGGTTTTATCTCACAAGACATAAAGGACATTGCATTTAGGGCTCTTCGCTAAACATTGCCAAACAAGCAATTACTAGAGTTCATTGCTAATTTTTCCCAAAGTTGCCACCATCCAGATGTCTGACTTTCATATTTCCTTTATAAAATTATAGCAAGAGACAGTTTCATCCTTTACATTTTAATGTGCTATTATGATAAGCCAGTGGATGGAATAAAAAAAACTGGAATGCCTTACCTTCTACCACAATTAACAAAACATTCAAAGCAAAATAAATATAAAACTAATTTGGAATCCTTCTACAGATATGGAAAGTAAATTAAGACAGTTAAGGGAAAAGTTAAATTCTTGGGTAATAGTGCAAAACTATTAAGGGATGCTTCATTTAATGAAAATTTGTGCACAGCACCTCTTGATAGCTGCTTGATAAAGCAATATGATTCCCTGGCCAGTTTTTAAAATAAAGTGAAGTTAACACTTTTCTTTGCCTTATATTACTCTGAGCCTCTCATCCAGTTTTCTAGCAACTAGGAGAACTGGACAAGAAGCTTCAGATGTAACATACTTTGTTGAGGAGAATTGTGTCTCATCATTGAGTGAACTAGAGGAACTGCACTGCATCTGTGGCCTCCAGGGTCCTTGTTGGGGCAAAATTCAACTGCTTGGTACAGGCCTAAGGACCTAGGACCCAAAGAATTAACCATAGTCCAGGCGTACATTATAGCTGCTCTCAAACCATGCAAATCTGGACTAACTTGACTAAAATGTAACTTTACGTAATTTTTTTATAGCTCAGTTGGCAGATTTCAGAAATGAAAATCAGAATGAAGAGTCAAGTAAAATCTGAGATGTTGCTTTTGTTTGCTGCAGAATAGTTGGAAAAAATGAAACATGAATAATTTCTGAATTTCTACATACATATACTAGAACACTAATTAACTATTTGAATTTGTTCACATAAGAATTGAGATAAGAATTTAAAACATTCCTGGTGAGCAGTTTTATATAATTTTAGGATTGCATTTGTGGCAAGTGTCCAGATGTACAATTTTACATAAACCAGAATGTTCTAGATAAAGTACAGAAGTGTCCAACTTTAGCTTCAGTTCCAATAGGAAAGGTAAATTGAAAAAAAAAGAGGATGATAGTTCAGCTATGATGTTGATGATGAGTCTATTCATGCATATAGGTATATACTTTAACATTTTTTTGTATTTGCTAAACTGGGGGAGATCATTTTTATCAGATTTAGAGACGACATAAAATTGGATCTGTAGCTAGCAACCTAGAAGGTTGAAATAAAATTCAAAGCATTCCTAATAGATTAGAAAAATGAGCTGAACATAAAAGTATCAAAGTTGACAGAGAAAAAAAAACTCTGCATATATCTCATGCATATATTTTGAATGGGGGATACCTAGGTTTGTAACAGTATCAGTGAAAAAAAAAAGATCTCAGAATAAGTGTATTACAGGGGTGACTAAGTGTAATGTAGCTGGAAAAAAACATGGGAGTAAAAATTACATTTTATGATATTGTAGTCAGCCCTCACCACCAACATTGTTTGAATGTCTAGTTTTCACACCATCAGATAATAAACAGGTTCACAGAAGGACAATAAAGAATATCAAGACTAATTGAATAAAGTTTGGATGCAATAGAACTCTTTATCTAAAATGCTATAGTGCAGATGAAATTCAAAAACTGTTCTTTGTCATTCTAGAATGCAAGACACGAACAAATGCCTTTAAATTACAAAAGGGCATATTCTGATTAAGTAATAGAAATAGCTTGATAGCAGTAAGAATAGTTTAATGGTGGAATCAGTTTTCCCAAAAGATGGTGGGATCTCTTCACTGGATATATTTAAACGGTGGCTAGATGTTCTTCTTTCAGAAATGTTTTCCTTTGGATTCCTGACCAAGTGGTTTCACCCAATGGCTTAAATAGTTTGACTACCAAAGGTTAAACTATTTTCTAAAGCACCAAAAGGAAAGACAAGAAACAATGGATGTGAACTAACCTAGGAGAGAAGCAACCTAGACTAAGGAGAAAATTCCTAATGGTTAGAACAATTAACCAATGGGATAGCTTCACTTTCAGAGGTTTTGGGTGCTTAATCACTGGAGGCTTTCAAAAAGAGACTGGACAATTATTTGTCTGAAATGGTATAGGTTCTCCTGCTTGAGCATGGGGTTGAACTAGACCACTTCCAAGGTACTTTCAACTCTATTATTCTGTGTTCTAAATGATTGCTTTCAATTGTATGAACTATGCAATATTGGTCATTTAGGCAATCAGCAGGATTGCAGGGATTTTATTGTTACATGTTTGAATTTTTAACTGCTGATAAGTTTGCTCCATTTAGTGCTATGAATTGGTGCACCATATATGGATTGCACTGGCTTTGCAATTTAGTCACACATATTTAGAGAATATCATACTAGGGAAGTTTGAACAGAGTTCAGTAAAATAAGGTGAATTTCATAATTCTCTTGCTTTCAAAACATCCAAAGCTTTCATTACATTTTTCTTTTCTTAAACATCTGTCATACTTATAAAATCATTTTATAATTTCCTAGGCAGTTTGGTTTACTCTGCCATGTAATTTTATAATTACATAATCCAAGGCTTCCTCTAATTTAAGCCAGTTATACATACAAGCAAAAGTTGTTTTAAATAAACGTTGTATATGTGTGTGATTACTTCTGATTGCCCTTTGCCTTCTTTCTAAGCCAGAAATAATAAACCTAACATAATTTAAACTGTTTTACTCCTTTGTAAATAGCAGATCAATTTTGGTGTGGAGGTAAACATTGTTCTATTTATAATTTAATCTTACTTCATAGTTAGTAATTAACCTAGTGCTGTGCACATTTATACATTTTAATCCACAATTTAATTTAAGTGATTGAGGCTAGTGTCTGAATATCTTGCACAAATCCCATTTGTTCACAGACCATTGAATCAAAAGGGTGGTAATATCAATCTTGCTACCACTTTACTTTTATAACCACTTTACTTGCATTCTTGTAGTGAAAAGCTATTTGGTTGAACAGATTGGTCATTTAGATATAGACCATGTTTAAAACATCAACCTTTTAAAATAAATAAATAAAAAAAATCACTAGATTATGGCAACCTTTATTCCTGAATTCTCTTTCAAGGCTGTTGAGTTGTAAGGGGAAAAATACAAATTACTGATTTTATACATTATGGTGCTTAGGTCAATGAAGCATGTACTAGTCAATATATAAAGATGAGTCTGGCTTGGATTAATCATAAATTCCCTTTTGAATAGGTAAATTTGAGTCAATTGCTTATTTATTTATTTATTTATTTATTTATTTATTTATTTATTTATTTATTTATTTATTTATTTATTTGGTTTATATACCGCCCTACTCCTGAAGAACTCAGGGCAGTTTACAAGGCAAAATTTAAAAACAATACAATATAAAATTAAAATTAAATTAAATTAAGTCTAGCCCCCAAAAATTAAAATCACAATTTAAAAACATTAAAACTCCTCAGTCCAGACCAGATAGCTCAAAGAGCCAGGTTTTTAGGTCCCAGCGAAATGAACGCAGGTCGGGGGCAGTCTGGAGTTCCGTTGGCAGTTGATTCCATAGGGCAGGCGTGCCCACAGAGAACGCCCTCCCCCTGGGGATCGCCCGTCAGCAATCCTTGACCAGCGGTACCCTGAGGAGGCCCTCCCTGTGGGAGCGCACAGGACAATGGGAAATTGACGCTGGCAGCAGGTGCTCCCTCAGATAATCCGGGTCCATGCCATTTAGGGCTTTATAGGTCATCACCAGCACCTTGAATCTCACCTGGAGGGCAACTGGAAGCCAATGCAGCTCACGGAGAAGAGATGTTACATGGGAATATCGGGAGACTCCCATCACAACTCACGTGGCTGCATTCTACACCAGCTGAAGCCTCCGGGTGGTCCTCAAGGGCAGCCCCATGTAGAGAGCATTGCAGTAGTCTAGCTGGGAGGTCACAAGCGCATGGGTGACTGTGCGTAGTGCAACTCGGTCCACATAGGGCTGTAATTGGCGCACCAGGCAAACCTGGGCAAAAGCCCCCCTGGCCACGGTTCCTATATGATCTTCCAAACTGAGCCGTGAATACAGGAGGATGCCCAAGTTGCGGGCCCCATCAACAGGGGGTAACACCTCACCCCCCATAGTTAACGATGGAAAGGATTGGTTAGTCTGAGATGCCGGTATGCACAGCCACTCAGTCTTGGCAGGATTGAGACGAAGCCTGTTTCTCCCCATCCAAACCCGGACTGCCTCCAGGCAACATGACATCACGTCGAGGGTATCACTGGATTGGTTTGGGGTGGAAAGAAAAAGCTGGGTATCATCAGCATACTGATGATACCCCACCCCGAAACCACGAATGAGCTCACCCAGCGGCTTCATATAGATGTTGAACAAGAGGGGAGAGAGGACCGACCCCTGAGGAACTCCACAAATGAGAGGCCTCGGGGCGGACCTCTGCCCTCCCGTCAACACCGACTGTGAGCGGCCCAGGAGGTAGGAGGAGAACCACTGTAAAACAGTGCCCCCCACTCCCAACCCCCTGAGACGCCGCAGTAGGATACCATGGTCGATGGTATCAAAAGCTGCTGAAAGGTATAATAGGATTAGGACAGAAGAACAACCCCTGTCCCGAGCCCGCCAGAGATCATTCACCAGCACAACCAATGCCGTCTCCATGCTGTACCCAGGCCTGAAACCCGATTGGTATGGGTCCAGATAATCAGTTTCCTCCAGGAACAGAGGGAGCTGAAGTGCCACCATGCTCTCAACCACCTTCGCAAGAAAGAGAAGGTTGGAGACCGGACGATAGTTGTTCAAAATAGCCAGGTCCAGGGCAGGCTTCTTGAGGAGGGGCCTCACCACTGCCTCCTTCAAGGCGGCAGGAAAGATACCCTCCCTCAAAGAAGCAGTTATTACTGCCTGGAACCAGCCTTGTGTCTGCTCCCGGGCTGCATATACCAGCCAGGAGGGGCACGGGTCCAATAAACACATGGCGGAACTCAGTCTCCTCATGATCCTGTCCACCTCATCTGGGGTCACAGGATTGAATTCACTCCAGGTAACATTCTCTAGACCGCTTGATTCCTCCCCGTCAGTCTCTGCCCAGTCAGAATCCAAACCGGCTCAAATCTGCGCGATTTTGTCCATCAGATGATATCTAAACTCCTCGGCCTGCCCCTGCAAGGGCTCCTCCCTCACCTCCTGATTAAGGAGGGAGCGAGTCACCCTAAACAGGGCATGCCGGGCGATTATCTGCAGACGCAATGAGGGCAGCGAAGTAATTACACTTCGCTGTCCTCATTGCCACGAGATAAGACCTTGTAAAGGTTCTTAACCGCAATTGGTCAGACTCAGACTGGCTGGATCTCCAACAGCTCTCTAGACCTCGTCTCTGACACTTCATCTCCCGGAGCTCCACAGAAAACCATGGATCCCACCGGGATCTGTGCCGGGTCAGGGGTCGCAAGGGTACAACACGGTCGAGCACCTCGGTGGCAGCCCTTTCCCAGGCATCCACCAAGACATCGGCTGGGCTGTGAGTGAGGGGGATAGGTATAGACCTAAGTGCTGTCTGGAACCATTCCGGATCCATTAGGCACCTGGGGCGGAACCACCTGGTCGGTTCTGCAGCCCAGCAGCGGGGGATGGCATAGCAGAAGACCAACTGCAGGAGGTGATGATCGGACCATGACAGGGGGACAATAGTTGGCGAGCCCCCTCCCAGATCATCAAACCACTGCCCAGTTAAGAAAAATAGGTCGAGAGTGTGTCCTCCCCCATGAGTCGGACCCTGAATTACTTGGGTCAGGTCCATGGCTGTCATGGAGGCCATGAACTCCTGGGCCAACTCAGACGACCCTCCCAGAGAAGGCAGGTTAAAGTCGCCCAGAACTATAAGTCTGGGAAACTCAACCGTCAACCCTGAGAGGGCATTGAGAAGCTCGGGTAGGGCCGTTGCTACACAGCTGGGCACCAGGTATGTTAGCAACAAGCCCAACTGAGCCCCAGGGCCACACCTCAGGAGGAGGGATTCACTCCCGCCTATCTGTACAATAGTGGTCTCCCGCGGACATAAGGTCTCCCGTATAACTACCGCCACCCCACCGCCCCTGCCCTGAGCCCGCGGCCGATGTAACACACAGAAAATTTAGTTTAATCCATCTCAGAAATTTGTTTTAAATTAAGAGAAAGTGAGCAATCTTATGCTATTCTGAGTCCTTGAGTTGCAACAGAAATCTAAAAAGGATCTGGCATTATATTGGTTTTAAAACAAAATTAGTTGTTTTAAATTCCTTTGAAAACCCCATTAAAGGCTTTGAAGTTCTTTAGTCAAAAACCTTATGGGATACAGCTGGAAGAGAGCCAAATGTACATTTATAAGCAGTGGTGGTAAAGCTTTCAAATTCTCTTCAGAGGCTGAAAGGAACCAGGATAGAAGTGATCTAAATAATTAAAATACTAATAGTTCACTAGGATACATCTCTCTTAAAATAACTGAGACTGAAGAATATGGAGAACTCCAAGGAATTGTAGTTCAATGACTAAAATGTTTTCTAAATCAATCTTTAACTTTATTTGGTAAATTTTCAGGAATACTCTGCACTGAACTGAGTAAACTGCCTGTATGAGATTTGTTTCAGGACTGAGAACAGAATTAATAACTTAAAAAATTAAATATTTATAGCTTGCCTTTGGCGGCCAGAGAGAAAGGTTGCTTACATCGTGGGAAGAGAAGTTGCTATTAAACTAAGTTATCCTAAACTAAGACAAAATGGTAAGAGAAAAGGGAAAGAGGGAAAGATAACTCAGAAAAATAAAAAAAAGACTGAAGAAGAGAAAAAATGAAGAGTGATCTGCAGAGCAGAGAGGAGAATTAGCTGTGGGGCAGAGAGGAAAGATGACTGAAGGCAGCGCAATGACTGGCAGAGAGGAGAAACAGGAGAGCTAGTGAGATAGTGGAGAAGGGAGGAAAGCCAGCCAGGGAGAGAAGATGAGAGCTTATTGTGAACCATCCAGGCAGCCCTGTTTGCTGAAAGAAGCAGATCACCAGCATGACAGACCAGCAAATGGGAGCCACATGGCTGCGGATCTGTTGGTGGGGATGGTGGAATGCTGCAGCACAGTAGACCAGGGCCTACAGACAGCAGCAGAGCAAGTGCTATGGATGGCAGTAGACCAAGGCCTACAGACAGCACCAGAGCAAGTGCTACAGGCAGTGGTAGAACAGGACCTATAGATGGCAGCAGACCAAATGTGATGGATAGTGGTAGACCAGGGCTGGCAGATGGTAAAAAAAGAAGAGATTTTCAAACAACAAACTCATGGAACAGGTGACTGATACTATGGTGGTATGCAATACATGTTCTATGTATGTGCTTATTGCCAAAGAACACCCAGACTATACATGCATTAGATGTAAACTTTGTAAACTACTGGAGGAAAAAGTAAGGAACTTAGAGGCAACTCTAGCCAAACTGGGTGAGATCATTCGTGGTTTTGGAGTTGGGTATCACCAATATGCTGATGATACCCAGCTTTTTATTTCGACCCCAAACCACCCCAGTGATGCCCTCGACATGATGTCCCATTGCCTGGAGGCGGTCCGGGTCTGGATGGGGAGGAACAGGCTTCGACTCAACCCTGACAAGACTGAGTGGCTGTTCGTGCCGGCATCCCGGGAAATTGCGATTATTCCATCATTGGCCATGGGGGGTGAGCTATTACCCCCCGTAGATAGGGCCCGCAACTTGGGGGTCCTTCTAGACTCACAGCTCTCTTTGGAAGAGCATATTGGAGCTGTGACTAGGGGGGCCTTTGCCCAGGTTCGCCTGGTGCGCCAGTTGCGGCCCTATCTAGACCGGGATGCCTTGCGCACAGTCACTCATGCGCTCGTGACCTCTCGTCTAGACTACTGTAATGCTCTCTACATGGGGCTGCCCTTGAGGTCCACCCGGAGACTCCAGCTGGTGCAGAATGCAGCCGCGCGAGTCGTCTTGGGAGTTTCCCGATACTCCCATGTTTGCTCCGCGAGCTGCATTGGCTACCGGTTGCTCTCCGGGTGAGGTTCAAGGTGTTAGTTATGACTTACAAAGCCCTTCATGGCATGGGTCCGGATTACCTACGGCAACACCTGCGACCGGCGTCAACTTCCCTCCGTCCAGTGCGCTCCCACAGAGAGGGCCTCCTCAGGGTGCTGCCGATCAAAGAATGCCGATTGGTGACCCCCAGGGGGAGAACGTTCTCTGTGGGCGCGCCAGACCTCTGGAACCGCTTACCGGTTGAGCTCCGGACGGCCCCCGACCTTCGCTCCTTCCGGCGCGATCTTAAAACATTCTTTTTCGAACAAGCTGGCCTGGTCTGACGGGATGGGGTTGGGTTTTTTAAAATTAGTTTTTAACTTAATATGTATTGATTTTATGGGCATGATGTTTAATGTTTTTTTAATTTTTGTACTTGATTTTTATTGTGTATTGCCCTGTTCACCGCCCTGAGTCCTTCGGGAGAAGGGCGGTATAGAAATCAAATTATTAAATTAATTAAAATTATTAAACCCCAACATAGAAAAGAAAGCTCTACCCAAACTGAACCAATTAATGAACAAATAACTCCCAGAGGATTTGACCCTACCGATAAACCCTTGGAGGAAGACAAACGGAGGTATGTCACACATAGAAGGAAACACAATACTCAAAGAAAGAAGCAGCATACAACTAACAAATCCCTTCTGCCCAATCCAACCCAACCAGAAGCAGCCCCATTAAAACTGAGCAATCAATTTCTCCCCTTGGATGGAAACATGCAGACCCACAACCTCCCCCTGAAAGAAAACATGCAGACACCTAGCAAAGAAACAACTTCAAATATCCCTAAAAATGTCACATCAACAAACACACCAGTGATAAACAGAAAAGCACCCCAGACTGCAGCCCCCCGAAAAGGAAGGCGAGTGCTGATAATAGGAGATTCTATTCTCAAAGGAACAGAATCATCCATCTGCCGACTGGATATACAATCCAGGAAGGTACATTGTCTCCCTGGAGCAAAAATCAAAGATGTGGCTGAGAACCTAACCAAAATAATTAGGCCTACTGATTACTACCCTTTCCTCCTCCTTCACATTTGGGCAGAGGTACAAAAACTATCCATATGGTGTTGTAACAACAACTTGCACCCGAACATCGGCAAGGTGAAAGAAATGGTGCTAGACTTCTGGAGGAAAAAGGAGGAACCTGCCCTACTTTACATCGGGGAGGACTGTGTGGAGAGAGTTTCCTCCTTTAAATTTCTGGGAGTCTATCTCTGCGAAGATCTTACCTGGAAAGTTAATACAACCCAGGTGGCCAGAAAGGCCCGACGGAGACTTCACTTTCTCAGGGTCTTGCGGAAGAATAGGGTAGAACAATGGCTAATGACCCTCTTTTACCGGTCTACTATAGAGAGTGTCCTCTCGTACTGTATTGTGGTTTGGTATGGTGGTCTGAAAGCCGTGGATAGGAAAGCATTACAGAGGGTGGTGAGCACAGCACAAGACATTGTGGGCTGTCCCCTGACACCACTGGATGACATCACCAGGGCTCACTGCCTTGGAAGAGTGAGGAAAATTCTCAGGGATGACTCACACCCTGGACGGTATCTCTTTACTCTCCTACCATCGGGTAGGAGATATAGGAGTATAGCCAGCCGTACCAACAGGCTGAAGAACAGCTTTTATCCATGGGCTGTTAGGCTTTTGAATGGGATATAATTTTATAAACTTTATGTATGATTGACTTGCGAGGCCGATGTGTTGTGCAATTAGCTCACATGGTGTAATAAGAGGGAGGGTTTGTATACATTGACATTGGCTGAGCCTCCCTTCGTGCCCCCACCCCCAACTTACAGTGACACAAAAGGTTGTACTTAGACAATAAAGGTTCATTAATTTCCCTGGATGAATGACACAACAAAGAACCTGAGTACAATAGTGAGAGATTACAAACATCTAGGCAATAAAGTTAAGAAGCTAGAAACACAAGTAGTATTCTCATCCATGCTCCCAATGAAAGGCCAATACTCATTGAGGGGAAAAAAGAATTCTAGAAATAAACCATTGGCTAAAGGGTTGCCAATGTTGCCAAGAAAACTTTGGTTTCCTGGATCATGGACTGCATTTCTTATGTGAAGGACTTCTGGCAAGGGATGGGCTGCACTTCATGAAGACAGGGAAAAATGTACTCGGAAAAAGACTGGCCCAACTCATTAGGATGGCTTTAAACTAAAATTGAGGGGGGAGGATGACCAAACTTTAGAATCTCTAGAACCCAAAACCAATAATAAATTCCAAGAAAACAAATCAAATAATGAGGTAGGCAGGGACAAGAAAAACAAACAAACAACAATAAGGAGATGCAGGAAACATGCCCAAGAACAGGCATAAAAGTCTTAAATCCTTAAATACAAATGCTCAAAGCTTCTGGAACAAACAGGGTGAACTAGAAGAACTAGTACAGGAGGGATGGTATGACATAGTTGGTATTACAGAAACCTGGTCAGATGAAACCCATGAATGGAATGGACTGATGGATGGATACAAATTGTTCAAAAGAAACAGATCTACAAAAAGAGGAGGGGGAGTTGCACTATATGTAAGAGAACACTACATATCTACAGAAGCGCACATGATCAAAGATAAAATCTCTCCAGAATGTATATGGGTATATGTATAAAAGAGAAAAAAAGTGACATTACCTGTATATTACAGGTCCTCAACCTATCATAAGAAAAAGATGAACTCTTTGCCAACCAGCTAACAAATGTATGTAAGAAGCATACCACAGTAGTAATGGGAGCCTTCAACTATCCAGATGGCAACTGGGAGACAAACTCTGCAGTGAGCAGGAGAACAAACAGATTCCTAACCAACCTAGCCAACAACTTCGCCATTTAAAAGGTGGAGGAGGGAACTAGATGTAAAGCCATACTGGATTTAATTCTAACTAATAGAGAAGTGATAGAGGGAGTTGAAGTTGCCGGAAACTTAGGCGAAAGAGACCACGTCATACTGGAGTTTAATATAACACAAACACTAGCAATAGAAAACAATCCAACCAGTGTCTTGAACTTCAAAAGAGCTGACTTTAATAAACTCAGAGAGAACCTAGAAAAGATCCCATAGATGAAAACCCTAAAGGGGAAAACAATCCAAGAAGCATGGGAAACTCTGAAAAATGTGATCATAAAAGCCGAGACCAGCACAATATCACTGAAAAAGAAAAACAAGAAATTCAAGAAGAAACCAGCATGGCTGCACAAAGATCTCTCTGACAAATTTATTTATTTTATTTATTTTATTAAACTTATATACCACCCTTCTCCCTTAGGACTCAGGGCGGTTCACAAGGTTTTTTAAAACAATGCAACAAGTTACAAGAATTAAAACAATTAAAATAATTACACTAACCTTGAAATAAAAACCCAATTACAATTAAAAATACAATTAAAACCCCAGTTAATACTCTCAGTCTAGGCCAGAGACTGAGATACAAGGAAAATACAAGGAATACAAGGAAAAATACAAGGAAAAATACAAAAAATGGAAAGAGGGGCACATAATTAAGGCTGATTATCAGCAGACAGCCAGAACATGCAAAGATGAAGTCAGGAAAGCAAAGGCTCAGAACGAACAAAGACTTGAAACAGAAATCATGAATAATAATAAAAAAAGTTTCTTCTTCCAACATATTAACAACAAGAAAAAAGTCAAGGAAACTGTAGGTCCACTAAAGAGAGAAGATAGCAAGGAAATAACAGGCAATAGGAAGAAGAAGAGCTGCTTAACTCTTACTTTGCATCAGTCTTTGCACAAAAAGAAACTATAGCCCAACATACCAAAAAAAAAACACTGTAAAAGACAAATTAGAAACAAAAATTAAAAGAAGCAAGAAAATGGTAAAATAACACCTATCTGACCTTGATGAATAAAAATCATCGGGACCTAACAGATTACATTCCAGAGTTCTGAAGAAACTGGTAGATGTTATCTCAGAACTATTGCATCACATCTTTCAAAAATCCTGGAGCACCTGGGAAGTACCTAAGGATTGGAAAAGGGCTGATGTGGTTCCCATCTTCAAGAAGGGGGGGGGGAACGGACCCAGGAAACTACAGACCAATCAATTTAACATCGATACCTGGGAAGATCTTAGAACAGATAATAAAAAAAACAGATCTGCAAACAACTAGAAGCAAACAAAGTTATAACTAGTAACCAGCATGGGTTTGTTAAAAACAGATCATGCCAAACCAATCTTATTTCATTCTTCGACAAAGTGACTAAACTAACAGACCAGCGAAATACTGTGGACATAGTATACTTAGACTTCAGTAAGGCATTTGATAAAGTAGACCACAACCTACTCCTTGGTAAGCTAAAAAAAGGTGGAATAGACAACATTACCATCAGATGGATCTGTAGTGGCTGGCAAAGTGTACTCAATGAGTAGTTCTCAATGGCACTATATCGACATGGAGAGAAGTAAGCAGTGGGGTACCACAAGGTTCTGTCTTAGGCCTAGTACTCTTCAATATCTTTATCAATGACTTGGATGAAGGAATTGAAGGGGAACTCATCAAATTTGCAGATGATCCCAAACTGGCAGGAGTAGCCAACACCCCAGAAGACAAACTCTTGACAAACTTGAACAATGGGCCCTATCCAGCAAAAAGGACTTTCAATGTGCAGAAAAGCAAAGTTTTACATTTAAGCAGGAAAAATAAAATGTACAATATAGATTGGGTGAGACCTGGCTCAAAAACAGTAACTGTGAGAGGGACCTTGGTGTCCTAGCGGACAATCACTTGACTATGAGTCAGCATTGTGCAGAAGCAAACAAAAGAAAAGCTAATACAATCCTGGGTTGTATAAACAGAGTCATAGAATCAAGAACACGTGAAGTATTAGTACCGCTTTATAAAACCCCAGTAAGACCAAACCTGGAAAATTGCAGCCAATTTTGGTCACAATATCACAAAATAAAATGTTGAGAGTCTGGAAAAAAATCATAGAAGAGCAACTAAGATGATCAAAGGCCTGGAGACTAAAACATACGAAGCACAGCTGCAGGAGTTGGGTTTGGCTAGTCTAAAGAAAAGAAGAAATAAGGGAGACATGATAACAGTATTCCAGTATCTGAGGAGCTGCCACAAAGAAGAGGGGGTCACATTATTCACCAAAGTACCAGAGGGCAGGACAAGAAACAACGGTTGGAAACTGACCAAAAAGAGAAGCAACCTGGACTTAAGGAGAAACTTCCTGACAGTGAGGACAATTAACCAGTGGAATAGGTTGCCCCCAGAAATCGTGGGCGCTCCATCACTGGAGATTTTTTAAAAAGAGGCTAGACAGTCACTTGTCTGAGATGGTATAGGTCTTCCTGCTTGACCAGGGAGCTGGACTAGAAGGTCTCCAAGGTCTTTTCCAGCTTTATTCTATTTCTAATTCTCTCCTCTCCTCTCCTCTCCTCTCCTCTCCTCTCCTTTCCTCTCCTCTCCTCTCCTCTCCTCTTCTCTCCTCTCCTCTCCTCTCCTCTCCTCTCCTCCCCTTCCCTTCCCTTCCTTTCCCTTTTTTCCTCTCTCCTCTCCTCTCCTCTCCTCTCCTCTCCTCTCCTCTCCTCTCCTCTCCTCTCCTCTCCTCTCCTCTCCTCTCCTCCCCTTCCCTTCCCTTCCTTTCCCTTTTTTCCTCTCTCCTCTCCTCTCCTCTCCTCTCCTCTCCTCTCCTCTCCTCTCCTCTCCTCTCCTCTCCTCTCCTCTCCTCTCCTCTCCTCTCCTCTCTTTCCCCCAAAAAGACAGGATGTGAAAATGGTAATATAGGCTACTCCCTTAAAGATGAATGTGGAAATCCCTTAGCAATAATTTAATTTAATTTAATTTATTAATGTTTCTATACCGCCCTTCTCCCGAAGGACTCAGGGCGGTGTACAGGGCAGGAATAAAACACAGAAATTTACAAAAGATAAAAGGTAATTAAATACATGCCCAATTAAAAAATACAGTTAATACATACTAAAAACCCCAATAAAAAATAGTAAAAACCCCACCAATCCCCCCTCAGGCCAGGCCGGCTTGCTCGAACAAGTATGTTTTCAGATCGCGGGGAAAGGAGCGAAGATCGGGCGCCGTCCGGAGCTCAACCGGTAACTGGTTCCATAGCTCCGGGGCGCCCACAGAGAAAGACCTCCCCCTGGGGAGATAATGAGTACTCCATTCAACATGAGGACTCCAAAAGTAAAAGTATCAGGTGTGGCTGTGTTGCTGCATGTACTTTCCTATGTTCATGTTTATTAATTAAGGCCAAGGAATATCAGTTTACAACTACAAATGTTATTTCATCATCCATTGATTGCAGGAAATTTTCATGTTCCGTCATTCCTTTTCTGTGCCCCTATTTTACTTTCCAAATTCTTTTACAAGGCAAGCCTTTCCGAATTTAAGATTTACAGTTTCTTCAGTAGGCCAATTTTCCTCCACATCAAGAAAATAAATGTGCATTCATGCGGAGGGAAGATCTAAAATACAACCAAAACCAAATCTGTTTGGTTTAAACAGATATAGGTTCTCCTGCTTGAGCCGGGGGCTGGACTAGAAGACCTCCAAGGTCTCTTCCAGCTCTATTCTATTCTATTCTATTCTATTCTATTCTATTCTATTCTATTCTATTCTATTCTATTCTATTCTATTCTATTCTATTCTATTCTATTCTAGTCTAGTCTAGTCTAGTCTAGTCTAGTCTAGTCTAGTCTAGTCTAGTCTATCCTATCCTATCCTATCCTAGTCTAGTCTAGTCTAGTCTATACAAGGCACTGGTTTTAGAAGGATCAAGAAGTTACAAAGCAATCCAGTTCTTTCAAAATGAGATGATTTATTTTAAATCAAAAATTACCAACCCCTCCAAAATCTTACAGTAAGGCAGACTGTTAGATTTTTTCCCCTCTCTCCCTCTTTCAGTTTCCCTTTTCTGCTCTTGTATTTTGTAAATCATGGGATTACCTATTTTTGAGTTCTGGAGATTTTTAGCATCTTAATTATTTCTGTTACTGTCTCTTAGGCCCCAGTCAGAGCAAATGCAAGTAAGGAGCAATTCTACAACTTTGCAGAGTGAATAACAACACTTGCTGTGACTTTGCAATAATAACAATAGCCATAATAACAAGCTGGACAGTTTCATCTTGCTGTGGATATTCATGGCACATTTCAGAATGTCTGTAGAGATGATGCTCACACTCAACTTGAATTTATCTATCTAACCTTGTAACACAGAACAGCTTGAGCTAGGTATTAAGGATCCCATTAACTTCCAATGTAAGTCAAGAAGCTTAAGGCCACCTTGCAGGCAAAAGATGGTTTCTAAATTGGATTTCTCAGTTCATTAAAGATGTAATAACTTCCTTAATACACATACCAGATTCAAAGAAACTACAAAACATTGAAGGAGGTGGGGGAGAGTACTTTTAACTTAGCAAAGATTTTGAAAGCTTTTATTTGTATATAAATATGAAGAGGTTTATCAACTAAAACTCTGTGGCTTCTTTAAATCCCAGCAACCTGAAAACTTAAATTGATATGAACCATCAATCCTGTTATTACACTAAATTATTATGGAAGCAACTGAAAACTTCTATGTAGTTCTGGTTTTGTCTCCTATTTTCCCCAACTCCTTTTGTTCTTATTTCCCTTTACTATGTATTTTAGGTAAAGGTAAAGGTAAAGGTTCCCCTGCACATGTGTGCTAATCGTTTCCAACTCTAGGGGCCTGTGCTCATCTCTGTTGCAAAGCCGAAGAGCCAGCGCTTGTCCGAGGACGTCTCCGTGGTCATGTGGCCGGCATGACTAGACGCCAAAGGTGCATGGAACACTGTTACCTTCGCACCGTAGTGGTCCCTATTTTTCTACTTGTATTTTTACATGCTGAGCAGAAGCTGAGACGAGTAACAGGTGCTCACTCTGTTACGCAGCACTCGGGATTCGACCCGCCAAACTACCGACCTTCTGATTGGCAAGCTCAGTGTCCTAACCCACTGAGCCACCACGTCTCCTATTTTAGGATAGGTATTTTATATAGGCCACTATAAAAATAATACATTGATGATTCAGTGTTGAGATAAAGTAGCAGCTTTCAAAATTTAATAGAATACCATTCCTTCCCCTTCATGGAACTTTAACCTGTGCTGGTAGAAGGGGCATCTTACCTGTATACAAAAAGGTAGTTCGTGATGAGCAAGTCATAGATAATTTATAAACAGAAGAACAGACTTAACATGACCCATTAGAGAAGGCAACCATTAAAGCATTCAGTCAAGGTTATTACTATTGCATACCTCATACAAAAAGACAAAACAATTGTCTAAAGTAAAAAAAAAAAATCCTAGATATTGAAAAATTACAGATTACTGATATAAATATTTTGTCTATAGCAACATTAAAAGCTTTACTCTTCAAAAACAATATATTTTTTATTACACTATAGGGGAAAATGTGAGAAACTGAATAAATGACTGGTTGATAAACAAGCTAAACAATATTGTACAATCTATTGGAAACAAATGTAACAAGATATAAAAAGACCCCAGACTCATTAATCAACAATTATTTGAATTTTAGTCTGAACAATATAATATTAATTCTTTATCAACAGACAATAACATTCTATTTTAGAATGTAATTTGGGTTTGTTACTGTACATTTATTAGAGGATCAGGTAACTAATCCCATGTCTTTTGTTTCAAGACATTGTCGCTACAATTAAATCTGTAAAATTAGGAAGGACTCCTAGTTCTGATAATTGGAGTCTGTATTTGTATGTGTGTGTGTCTCTGTGTGTGTGTTCCTTCCTATGTTTTTTTTCTTTGACCATTAAGTGACTGTGGGCTCCTCCCTCTTTTATCTGATCATTCCCTAGGATGTGTCTCTTTCCTTTATACCCAGTCCACACATTCCTTTACAATATATTGTATATTGATGTTTTATTGCATATTGTTCCACAGTGAAAGTTTTTCAGATAATACCTTAATTTTTAGTTTTAGTGAGGTAACTATACTCAGGGCTTTTTTTGTCATAGAATGCCCAGAACTGAGTTCCGGCACCTTTTTTGGATGGAACCTTGTAGGGTAGGCAAGGTGGGTTGTATGACATGTGTGAGTTCCGGCACCTTTTTATTTTTTTTACAAAAAAAGCACTGACTATACTTATAGATATTTCCAAGCTGAACAAGGATGAACTATCTGTTTCATTTTCTTGATAGGTGTGAATGTTAAGATTTTTATCAATTATGTTTGTTATAGATTATAGTATACAGGTAATCCTTGCTTGACTATAATAATTGGCACTGGAATTTCCATCGCTCAGTGATGCAGTTGTAAAATGCAATGTCACAGTAAAATGCTATGGCAGTTCTATCACTTCCAATTGCTGGTATTAAGTGAGTGCCATGCCATTATTAAGAGTGATAGCAATAGTATAGACTTATATCCCACCCCACAGTGCTTTACAGCAGTCTCTGGGCAGTTCACACTATCAGCATATTGCCCCCAACAATCTGGCTCCCCATTTTACTGACCTGGAAAGGAATGAAGGCTGAGTCAACCTTGAGCCCATCAGGATCGAATTCCTCGCTATGGACAGAATTTGCCTGGAATACTGCATTCTAACTGATGTGTCACCAGGGCTCTGTCATGTCATGTGGTCACCAATAGTGACCTCCTGTTGGCTTCTCCATTGACATTGTTTGTCAGAACCAACAGTTAAGGATGCAAATGCTAATCATGTGACCATAGGATGCTACTTGTCACAATTATTAGTCAGTCACCAAGTGCTCAGATCATGATTATGTGCAGCAACCACAACTATGAGAACTAATAGTAAGTCTCATTTGTTCAGCAGCATCATAACTTCAAATGATTGCTAAATGAGTGGAAGTTAATTGAGGACTACCATTATTCTTCCAATATTATCACATCCATCTTTCAATCAGTGGCTTAATCTAATCTATCATATAGTCAGGAAGTTCCTCCTAATGGCTAGTCTTAACCTATTTTCTCATAGCTTTAACTTACCAACTCTGGTTCTGCTGGATATTTACAGATATTTAATTATCAGGCTAGGTAACCTCATCATCGCATGAGAAAGTGAAGTTTTCTGATGTTTATACCTGTAGCAACTTGCCCTACCAGTCTTATTTGGAGTATAGTTTCTTCCTTGTAGGTTATTTGATTAGGGTATTTCCTTTTTTCTCTCTGACTGCTTATCTAGATGTTGTTTGTTGTGGAAGATGTGCTTTGGGCTGTTTAAGCTTGTTTTCCAGACCTATCACCCTTTTGGTAGCCCTTCTCTGATCTCACTTCAGTTTGTCAATGCCCTTTTTGAACTCTGGTACCCAGACACGGTATTCCAAGCGGAGCCTAATCAAGCAGTGGAGATATTGGAGCATTTACATCTAGATGTTGTGCTCTTGTTAATGTATCCTAAGATAGCAATTGCCCTTTTAGCAGACGCTACAGGCATTTGTAATTTTTATTCATTTGCAGTGGAAGATTTAAAATGATTCATCTATGTTAAATTATTTTGAAACCAATATTATTGAAAAATGGACTAGTTATAGTATATGGGATGGGTTGAGAGATTGTCTCTCTCCAGTGATATCTATCTGTCCATCAGGTCTCAGAAAAGAAGATTGTACTGGTTTAATTCACTAGACATGGAACACAGGAGGAAGTATTTTATTGTTATTTCACCCACATTATAAAACATCATTTTTTTTATCTTCAGTCCAGGCTGGCCCACAACCTTGATGGCCTTCCAGAAAGGCCAGAGGAGTGGCACGAAGCCCATATATTAGCTGTACTGTTTTTGAATTATTGAGCTTCCCCAGATATTACATTTTATGTCTTTGCTTGTTTCACTGAAGATATTACCTAGCCTGGTAACAAATATTCGGAAACAATCTCAGAGAATGAACCTCCACTATACCAACCTATAGATATTTGCCACTATCACAAACCTATGCTATCATAGAATGAAATCAAAAGGTATTTTCCATGGCTTCCTATTGTCCTCCTTAATTGTTAAATAGAAGGTTGTTTTGCATATACATTTTGACTAAAGACCACTAGGCTTCCAGGATCAGAGTTTGGATAGTCACTACTTTTAACACAAAGAAACAATAGTTATTGGATATCCTTCTTTGAAATAGATTTTTAAGAAATCTACTGGGGGGAAAAAAGGCTGTCGATTTAGAAGTGCAGAAGAAATTAAAGCTATTGGTTACAAGGTATAATCTCCAGGTTGTCTCTGATTCTAATATTTTGGATACTTTAACAATGTGGAAGGTATCATCCACATTTTGAATCCTGTTATTGTCGTTAAGTAGGATTCGATATTTAAAAAATGTAACAAGGTCTCAGTTAAATATAGGACATATTAAAGAGAAAAAAGAAAAAGAAAATGATGACCAGCCTAAAAAATTAGTGTGTCCTGGACCAGTTTTAAGTGTGCTTTAAAAATAACTTGCATTATAAATAGCCTTGCAGTGTTCCTTCAGTCAACATCTAACATGTGTTCAGAAGGCTGCTTTCATGCAAGTGTGCTTATCTAAATGGATTAGATGCACCATTTATGCGCAACAGCAGTCAAACCCATATCAAAGGCTGGGGTTTTTTTTCTCTTGTGCTGGGGAATTTGGAATTAATGAGCCTCACTGTATATAATGAGCATGCCAAAAAACAAACAAGCAAAAAACAAATAAACCCTCACATCAAGAGTAAATATATATGTTTTGTTTACTACAGTCCATTTAGCATGCAGTTCTCATGTCATTAATTTGCTCCTCAAGACAAGATCTGAAACAATAGTCTTTTAAAAGAATTAAAACACAGCTGGTAAATGCATTGTACACATCTGTTTGATGTGTTTGAGGTTAGCACCCTATTGTCAATGTACCTGAAATAAATGCACTTATTTGATAGCTAAGTCATTACTCCATACACTAAAAATTAACTATTCTCTCTGACAAAGCACGGATCTGTGATCAGTCTTCCCAAATATATATCAAAATCATTTCACATAACTGTATATAAGAATTATTTCATATATACATTCTCCTATTGCATTATATGTTCACCTTGGATTCCTTGGATAGATTTTTTTTTAATCTTAAACTGATGTGTGGATTTTATACCAACAGAACATGGAAAACATTTACTTTGGTCTATCCTTTTTGCTCCTATTGTTGCTTTTCGGCTCACATGTGAGAGTTAAGGTATTTTTGTAATTCAGTTTATCCTTGATTTACAACCATAGTTGGGACCAGAATTGCTTATAAGTCAAGTTGGAACCAATTTTAGGACAATTTTTACAGCAGTTGTTAAACAAATGTAGCTTTGCCCAATGAGCTACTTTTTTCCCAGAAATCAGAAAACAAGTGGGAAATTGTGGCCATGTGACCACAGGATGCTGCAACCGATCTACATAGAAGATGGTTGCCAAGGACCTGAACTGGTTGTTGTAACTTTGAATTGTCATTAAGTGAATGATCATAAGTCAAGAATGAGCTAATTTTTTTAGGAAATAAAGAAAAGAGAATAATTTGGATAAACTCAGAAATTATGGAAATTATGGAAATTCTTGGTCATCCAAGTGATGGTTGTCCCAAAGGTGCTTTTTTAAGAGGCAACTGGACTTTCTTGTTTTTCTTTGAAGATGTTTCATTTCTCATCCAAGAAACTCATCAGAGCTGAAGAAGCTTCTTGGATGAGAAGCAAAATGTCTTCAAAGAAAAAGTCCAGTTGCCTCTTGAAAAGCACCTTTGGGTTAAACTTTTCTTTTCTTTGATGATTTCAAATTATTTATAGACAATTCAATAAAATAGCCTTTCCCCTTCACTAGATAAATATTATGCCAGGATATGTAAGCCAGGATATCCTGTTTCTGATACTGTTGTGTAATTTAGATTCTGCATTTCTAGGAAAGTGGGTAGTGTCTAACTACTGAAATTTTTTGGAAAGGTTATGAACCAGCCCAGAACTGCCCAAATAAAAAGTCACTCAAAATCAGAATGAGATCCTGCTCGTCACAAATTAAATAATGTATAGGTTTCTTGATCCTCAACTCCCACAGTGCTCTGATTTAAAATGTACAATGATTCTTGTTTTGTTCTCCTAAGCAGGAACTAAGTAAGTCTTGGCTTCTGTTCAGCCTTGTTACTATTTTTGTTGCTTATGATGTAAGGGAGGAGCTATCAGCTATAATTAATTTGGCTACATTAAAGCCTATTTCAGGAGATATTTCCAAAGTGTTATATCAAGGTTTGATAATTCCCAGAAATTCCCTTTATATTTTGGTTTTAGTAATGGAAACTTTCTTTAAGCAAAGATTCCACCCAGTCCCGACTTTTGATTGCAAGATGATGAGACAGATTCCCATCATACTTTCAAAGTTGTCATCACACCTAACACATAGGAACAGTAGTTCTTCTTAATTATTTTCACCCTATATTCACTCAGTTTCATTCAGTTTACGTGTTGTACAAAATGTGTTATAAAGTTGATAGAGGGAGACTGAGGAGATCATACACACAAACATCTGAACACATACACACCAACAACCATTTTATATCATGAAACAACACTTACTTTAATAAAAAAAAGATTATAGATGGCATTCTTATCTATGGGCCAGATCAGACTTCATGAAGTGTTTTTAATTAGTCTATCAGTTCTCCAGTAGATTGCTTGCGTCTTTGTAAATTACTTGCCCAACTGTGTGTTCTTCTATATATTTTTGTTTCCTTGTAAATGACTTGCCCAACCATTATGTATGTATAGAGTAACAAATCTAATAACAAATCTAACTTCAAATGTATTACTATAATCAAATTACTTATATTGGATGTATTTTTGACCTATTCATCTGATAACAATTGTCTCTTCTGTACAGAGTTGAAGGGTAAAGGAGCTGTGCCTTCCTTTGTCATGTAATAGAAATAGCACTTAGACTTATATACCACTTCACAGAGCTTTACAGCCCTCTCTAAGTGGTTTACAGAGTCAGCATATTGCCCCCAACAATCTAGATCCTCATTTTACTGACCTCAGAAGAATGGAAGGCTGAGTCAACCTTGAGCCATTGAGAATCCAACTGCTGAACTGCTGGCAATCGGCAGTCAACAGAATTAGCTTGCAATACTACATTCTAACCATTGTGCCACTACAGCTCTTAAAGCTAAATTAACAATAGCAGCTTTGAACAGAGGTGGGTAAGTGAGCATTCTGCCTTTAAACAATTTAACTGAGAGTCATTGTAGCATATCAGTACTGGAGCTTAGGAACTATATTAAAAGTATAAACTGTGCATTACCATGCTTTATCTCAAGTTTCAAGAATCACTTTGCTTTCCTTTTATTACTTTGAAGAAATGAACATTTCAATTCCACCTTGAGGGAAATAAAAATCCATTTTTGTCCTCACAGATGATTTCTAGGTTCAATTTGTAAAATTTTAAGACAAGACATTATTTTTTTTCCTAGATAAACCATTCTTGATAAAAAAGAGAAAGTTTGCAAAAGAGATGTGCTGCTAAGGACATAGTCTACAAAAAGTAGCTGCCATTTTGGATACATTTACATCATATCCATATCCGTTCAGAATTAAATAGGGTTTTTGGTATTTACTCTGGCAAACAATATGCTAACAATTGCTTGGCAATAAAAGTATAAGATGCTTCAGATCCTTGTTTCCAGGTTTACATCTCTTGTTACTAAGATAACATATTGGATTTAGCCAGGAGTTTCTATATCTCTTTCTCATCTTCAATAAACTCACCACTATGAAATTTCTATCACTAGGGGAAAATATCCATTTCCTTTTTTTTACATCCAAACGTTCTATAAATTTTTAAAATAGTGTTAGTGCAGTGAACTGACATAATAATCTCATTTCATTTTGTTCACCTCATTTGTTCACAGATTTTTCCCCTCTGTGCATTTGTATTTTCAGTGAGATAAATAATTATATTTTATGTCTTTTTAAGCATATATCTGACCTTACCTCTTGGACAAAAATGCTTGAAGTAGCATCACACAGACTCACCCCGGACTAGCAGTAATAATGATATAATTGTAATATATAAATTGCAATAATGATCATAGGCTTATATTATATAAATGTATGATGATTTATTTTTATTATATAAATAGCATCATCCACATAAATGACAATGTCAAATTTTAAAAAAAAGATAGGTCTGTGCCCTAAAAATCCTACACTTTAAAATTTAACTACAACATAGATAAGAGAAGATAAAGAGAAAGGTATTGGGAATAAGGATAAGGACTGAATGCAGGAGATTGTTATTTTTAAACATAATTTAACTATATTTGGAATGGCACTTCAGCAAGAAGGGTTGAACCAAATGTTGAATTTAGTCCTTTTTAATTTAATTATTAATAAAGGGAAAGAGAAAGCTCAGAGGAGTAAAATAACATTCATTTAATAAATGAATATGTGGAAGATGAACTTGATCCCCATGTAGGCAGTCACAAACACTGAAATGCTAAAAGAAACAGATTTAGCACATAAGCTAAACATAAGGTTATTGTTGTAGGGAAAGTAGGAAGAGGTAAGTGTGTTATTTGTACAAATGCCATGAGTTATGTGTATAAATGATAAAGGCAGGATATTAAATAAATAAATTATAAATAAGCAAATGATAAACATTTTATAATCTATCTATCTATCTATCTATCTATCTATCTATCTATCTATCTATCATCTATCTATAATCTATCTATCTATCTATCATCTATCTATCTTATGAGGGTCTCTGGGAGTAAATTCATGATGGAATTTTAGATCCTCCAGTTCATTTTCCTGCTTTGGAATCTAGAATATAATACAGTTAAGCACATCAATTGAGCAGGAGGATGGCTATTGTTATCTGAAGAAATTTCTCATAAATTGGATTCTGGTTTTGATTATATTACTATTATTGTAATCGGAAGTGAGAAATGATTGCATAAATAAATATTTCTCCTCTTCCTATCACACACACACAAACACACACACACACACACACACAGAGAGAGAGAGAGAGAGAGAGAGAGAGAGAGAGAGAGAGAGAGAGAGAGAGAGAGAGAGAGAGAGAGAGAGAGAGAGAGAAGACAGATGTTTGAAATGTTCCTCCTTTCCCCATTCCACCATTGTGGAACTCCTTCCCTCTGAAAATAAGGGAAGCAAACAGAGCAGGTGGGATAGATTTGTAAAGGCAAAACTCCTTCAAGTTGAATTTGATTTCTGGGCACACATCCATGTACTTTTCTTGCTGTTATCTTCTGGTGGATTTTTTTCCCTTTCCCAATCTATATTGGGTTCTAGAATGTAAATCTTTAGAAATATCGGGGTTTTTTTTCCTGATCCCAAATAATATAATAAATATTGATTGCTAAACAATGATGATTTGATGACATTAAAATTTTGAAAGCCTCACAGATAGAATGGTCTAGACTCTAGACTAACACAGTAAAGTCCTTGATGGGCCACAATTCATTGCTTCATTTGATCCTGGTTACCTGAATGAACATTATCAGTGATATGTTTTAGTTTGACATTTGAGATCAGGGATGTATTAATCTTATAAATTACAATTTGTTCTCTTGCTTTTACAGGGTTGTTTTTAGACTCAATATTTTTTTCCTTTTTCAGATATTATTTATCATGTATTTATAATTATAATTCTATCTTGCTGAAATCCAGAAGATTCCATTGTTAACATTTTTTTATATTTTACATGATATATGGGTGGGATTTATTTAAAGGGTCAAGGAGGGAGAGAATCTCCCTGCCACACTTCTTCCCTAGCAGCCAAAATCAAATAAGCAGGAAACAGGAAATATCAAAAAGCCAACAGTTCAACCTTGAGATACATATATTCTCAATTATTATTTATTCATGTGTGGCAGAGTCTTATGAATTCATCTGGGGAATGACATATGCAAGGCATCTTTGACACTAGTAGCCTTTGCCAGGAGGCATAAACTCTAGCCTGAATAAATTAAAGATGAAGATACTAAAAGATATGTCTTTCCAAAACCCTTGTTGCTCTTTGTGTTATCTGTAGCTTCCAACCCTTTTGAACAAAAGCAAATTCTCTGATTACCTACTTCGACCTATTATTAGAAGATAACCAATGTTCATATTTTTCAGTAAAATGTTCCTAAGCCTATAAAGCAGGTGCTCGGATTTTTAAAATGTAAAATAAAGAATTAATTATTCAGAGTATTTTTAAACTTTATAAATGTAAGATCCAGAAACTAAAGAGGATTGGATATTTGGAAGGATAATAATGGGAATTGCTGCCTGATGTTCTTTTAGTTTGGCTCTGTATACAGAGTCAATGTTTGCTTTATGTGCTTTTTTCCTTTTTTTATTTCAAAATAAATTAATTAAACTAAGAGGCATTCTTTGCATAATTAGTTCTGAGTTAAACTATGGGCACCTGTATTGTGTTTCATGCTATCAATTTGATTTACAGCAGGGGTGTCAAATTGCTGGCTCACAGGCCAGACACGTCATCCAGAAGCCGCGCCCTCCCCATTGCCGGCAATGGCAAAACTGTCCTGAATCATTGTGTGACGTCACGTGACATTGCGAGTTTGACATGTCTGATTTAGAGGGAACCTATGACATACACAATATTATCCATATAATGCTTACTGTATGAAAAACAGATGAACTATTTAAAATCTTAAATATGTCGCCAAACTATATAATTTGGAGTATAAAATTTTCATCCTCTGCTCACTATGAGGTCATCTTGAAGATGATCACAAGTCCAGAGAAGGCACATTTCTTGTTTGGTTTAAGTAATTATCTTTATTCTATTGTCATATACTATACTCAAATCTATAGCATTCAGCAGATTTTTTGGGAGGGTAGATGGATGTTGTAATCAAAGAAGAAAGTTCTTTGTAGCAACCCAATTGAATCACCACAAATCCTACTGGAGTGGTTACCTGGAAGTTGACTTCTCTCAGAATTTGCATTGTGGTTAAACAATAATCTTTTGGGATCTAAACCATTAATCACCTATGCAAGAAGCAGAGAAAGAAGTAACAAAATTGGTGCATTAAAGAAAAGCTTGGCACAGAAAGGAACTTTATTGCCTTTTTGTACAAGTTTGCTTTAAATGAGATTTCTTTCTGTAATATTAGGTTTGTCAATGGTATAAAGAAACTTTTATTTGTTTCCAATAGAGCAAATCACTTCCAGTGAAGCCCTAAACATATTCCCTGTTTCTTTTTCCCATTTCCTGATTGTACCAATCATTTATTTATATAAAAGGTGCAATGAAAGTAATATTAATATTAATAATGCTTTGTAAATATTGATATTGAAAAAAATAAAAAAACTACTTTATTTTATTTTGCATAATATATACTGAAAGAATGTTATTAGAATTTAGAGGAAAATCTGAATAATCAAGGCAACATGTTAATATTAGCAATTCTTAACCAGTTCTGAACCCAGTCACAAGATTCAGCTGAGGCTAAATTCAGCAGCAATCCAGTTCAATTCAGGTTTAATCAGAGGTTGTTTACCTTGATTCAGGGTGCATCTCCACGGCCAGGTTGCCATGCCATGACTATCAATCATTCTGGACAGCAGATATGGATATTGTCATTTTCTACTCATATCCAGCCCCTAGAAAGCATGACTACTGTTCACACTTTTCTGCTTCAAGTTAAATATAGTAGTTTCTGTCTTGTGCTAGCTCAAGTGTTGCTGTCCATTGAAATAACACCAAGAGCCTGGATAAAGATAATTACTACAAATACCTGGACATTCTTCAAACTGACATTAGGCATTCTAGTCTTCTTGACTTCAGCATGCTTAATGTCAGCTTGAAGGATGTCCAGATATTTGTAGTAATTGTCTTCATCCAGAATCTTGATGTTATTTTCATGGGAAGTTTTGATTCTTTCAGTTTATACTAGTTTTTCCCATGTTGGTAGTAAGCGTAGCACTTGCATATCACAATAACTTGGCAGTACTGGACAGTATTGAGAAGCAAATCTGTTTCAGAAGATATTTTTCCATACATCTTCAGTTTGTCCATGTAAAGGAGGCAGGGTAGCCTAGAAGAGGTTTTTAAAAGCTCCTTTTGTTTTTATAATAAACCAAACTGTTATTCAAAATACCCTTGAAACAAAATAAATTGGATGCAGCAGACTGATGAGTTCATGTAGTGATGTAGATACATTTCAAATGAGGAAAAAAATGCATATTCATCTAGTTTGGAAAGCCATATCAGAATTAAGCTTGGTTTGTAATGGACTTGATTGTGTCAATCTTCCTTTCCTGTTTCTTTCTAAACAAATTTAGAAAACCCCCTCAAAGTAATGTAAATAACAGTGTTAAGGCACATTGTTTGATATGTTTGGTCTCTTCTTAAAAGGCCCAAAATATTTGAGAATATTTAAGAACAGACATGGAGATCTTTCATTTACTTCATTCATTCATTTCAACATTCCATTAGAAAGCTCAGGCAAAAAAACACCAAACAGAATTATTCTGAGGCTAGTGTAGCTTGCCCATCCATATTTTCAATATTCTTGGAAATCTTTGGGTTCCTTAAATGTTTTGGAGATTTCTCAAGAAGAAAGTTAGTATTTATAGACATCATGTTGTGAAAGAAATCCAACTTATAATTGTCAGTTTTGCATGTTCAAATATACAGATATTTTGTCACATCAGTACCATGGTACATTGGTACTCAACTGCTTTGAAACTCATTGAAGTTGGAACTCAACACATTTTGATGTGAAAATTTTGTCCTGGTTCCATCATTTGTTTGGTACTCAACACATAAGCTAGAACTTGTCAGTGTCAGGTGCTTTGTGACTCACTACATTATTCTTTATAGGAAAAAAATGTTTCGTACTCATTGTTTTTGTTACTCATCATGCCTCCCAGAACCAATTAATGATGAGTACCAAGATACCACTGTATTAAAATGAGTGGGGATGCTTACAAAATGCAACCTTAAGATTGCATATCTGGATGTTGCTAAAAAGAGTCTAAATAAATGTTTAAAACCAGATCAACTGCAACAAACCCTTTGTTAAAATGTTCTCCACTGAAACGTTCTTGGAGAACTAGATTTCCTAATTTTGTTCTTGCTCCTTTTTCATTTAAAATCCAATTCATTTCTCTTTTTAGATCCAATTAACTATTATATGGAATGCAATTATGTATCTGTTGGTAGTTTTTAATATAAAATGCTAATACTTTACATAATATCACATATTATTTGATAATATAGTGTATTTTTAAATGCTATCCTCTGAGCTCCCTAACTCAGGCTCTGATTCTTAGACTGATTCAATCTGTGTTTTTTATTATTCCTATGTCATAAAGGCCAAAATGGTCTTTGGGTACTTACGGTTCTATTTGGTTCTTCAGTGACTAATCCACACTACACTAGGGGAAAGTGAAAGGTAGGGTCCCCTGGCTTCTGATTTGCCACGCAGCTGCTATGGACAGCTGGGAGACTTGCTCTCTCTCCCCTGTCCAGTTTAGCATCACTGGGGGCCCCTGAAAAGGGCTGAAAGTCACCCCGAAGAGGCGACCAGCAAGGAGGAGCACTCGCTGGATTGCGGGAGAGCCGCAACTCTCCCGTTAGACCTGGCGTTCCCTCCAAACCGGCAGATGAAAAGACCGGCCATTGTGGCTCATCCCTAGGCTTGTAACAGCCGAAGTCACATTTTCCACCAGGCAACTCTTAAAGCAGCGCAGAAGAGACTGGGTGAGATCTACCTCTTTTACACCCTAATTACTTTCTGTACCTCCTTAAGCTGCTAAGCATTCTCCCCCCTGCGGTGAGGGAAGGGGGACTTTCACCCTCCCTCCAGAAAGAGTGGCAACTAAATACCCAGGGGTGTTTTAAACATTGAAAAAGTTACTGAATCCCAATTGGAACTTTATTTCTCAAAGCATGTGGATTGAAAGATTTTTTTATTTCCTATTTTTCATTGTCTACTTATGTTGGAAATCTGGATTCTTTCTTATGAAACAAAAAAAGAAAAACTGAAAAGATTAAGACAACTTTGGGACTCAAAGGGAAACTTTAAAAGGGGCCTGGCTGACTGCCCAGGGAAATAGATAAGATACATAACCTTGAGAACTTTGAAACAACAGCTGTGAAAGGCTTTGTGTTCCCTACCTAGGAAAAAAAATTCTCTTTTGGATTTTCTAAGTGTAAAGCCTTTAGCTTAAAATACCAATATGGAAGAAGACCAGGAACAAAATTTCCTTATAGATGAAGATCAACAAACTCTCGCTGTGTTGAAAACATTAATCCAAATTATTACCACAACCAATGAAATACTAAGAGGCTATGTGCTGGAACAAGAAGACAGTCCAGATATGAAAGCCCAAACTTTGACTACAACTAAAGAATCATCTATATAAAATACAACATAAAAAATGAAACATTCAAATACTATGAAAGAAGAATCTACTATTCAACAAATATTGACATTTGAAAATCCAGAAAAGACATTGACAACTTGGAAAAAGGAAAATATTTCTTATACAACTCAGAAGTAACCAGAGGATTTAGAAAAAGAACAGTTGGATGAGAAGATAAACAATTCAGAACAACCACGTCGATATGGAAGAATAAAGAGATGACCCACTAGAGCTACAAGTCCTGTCAAAAAAATAGCAACCGGATGGTTTTGTCAATATCAATTAATATACATGATATTAAAAGGAGACTGGTTCAATGACCCAAAAACAAGGACATGGAAGATGATTTGGCAAAGGAAAAAAAGCCAGAATAAGACTCAAGAAGAATGAGTTTTGACCATCTTATGGAAATCTAAAACAGAACGTACTTAAATAGATAAGATGTGCATGTTGAACACAAGACATTGTTATGAACTGAGATAAAGAAAAAATTTTGGTCATTAAAATTTAGCAGTATAAATACTAATACCTAATTTGAATATTGATTTGTGTATAAAGGTCATGTAAGGGTGAACAATGTAGATAAGCTAAAAACTTATTGTTAAAAGCAATAAATAGGTCTATATGGAACGTTAAAAACAAAAATTATTAGTTTAAGCAAGAGATAGCAGATACAAAGAGGAAGAGAGAGGAAGTATTAAATACTGAAATAAAAAGAAATTTTGATTATTACTTAAAAAATCCTGAAAACTAGCAAAAAGGAAGGATATCATATTGTATCCTTAACCTGTTGACAGAGGGTCAGAAGTTAAGTAGATGGGATGTGTATTTTGAATATTAGACTTTGTGAGGAATAATGATAGATGAATTGGGAGTATATTAAAAATTTTTGGAATGATAAATATCAAATGTTAAATCTAAATGTTGGTGGAAATTAAAACTGAAAAATCTATTAGGTCATTGATTGTTTTAAAAGATTGAATGTTAAAACAACTAGAATATGTGTAAACTAAAAACTTTAGATATATGTAAGAAAGCTATATTCTATGTGATTAATAAGATAAAATTTGTCTTTTAATTTACAAATAGACAGTATATATGAAGGGAAAAAGAGAGGAAATGTTTATGGTAGCAATCTGAAATCTGTACTAATGATATCTGTATGTAATTGAATCACTACTACTCAGTCACCACATTGCTTTTCAAATATGTGAATGTAATATTAGAAAATCAATAAAATTTGTATATATACAAAAAAGAAAGATAGGGTCCCCCATCCTAAGTTCAAAGCAGTTATCAAAAGAGTGAAAAGATCAATTTCCACTGCAAGTCTTCTGCATGGAAAGTGTGTTTATGTGGCAGTGGGGACTTTGTACCAGGTCAACTCAGTGATGGGATTCAAATATGTGAACAATATATATATATATATATATATATATATATATATATATATATATATATATATATATATATATATATATATATATATATATATATATATATATATATATATATATATATATATATATATATATATATATATATATATATATATATATATATATATATATTGAAGTTTCAAATAAAGGAGTACTGCACCTTTCAGCCTCATACATGCCTTTTCAGAATGAACTGTTAGTGCTGTACTGTTTCATTGTCATGCAAATAGTGCTTTTATTACATTTATTACATTTTCCTAATTTTTTTAATTCCCTTTACCAAATATAATAATTTATTTATCAACTTCCTCTCTGCATTCCATGTCTTTCCTGGTTTGGGTAGAAGCATAAAGAGAGGGAAGTAGGGCTTATTTGAATTATTTATTACTCTTTGTTTGCTGTAATCCTGTGCTAATTATACAGAGCTATGGGGAGTTTTACACTTTTCCAGATGCTTTTTTCAGTCGATACAAAGATATACAATGGAAAGGTCTTAGAAAACCGAGTATTCCAGTCAAAATTCTTTAAATTTCAGCCATGGTATTTAAGAATATTTCCAATGGAACTTAACAGGTATAACAAATTGATTGGTTGCAAAGAAAAAAAAAACTTTGTTTTTTTTTTAAATAAATATGTTTACTATGACCATTTATAATAAACATTTATGGTATACTGCTACAAGGTTTTGGTCATCCGCTAAAATTAGTTGCACACAGCACCAAGCTAATGGACGTCAAGATAGCAGAAGCCAGGCTACAATTCTGCCAAGTATCTGACAAAGATTTAAAATGTATAGTGGCTACATTTTTTAAACCAGTAGTACATCCAACCACAACTGATACAATAAATCTTGTATGTCATTATTTTAAAGCTATCTTATGAAACACACCTGCATGTTATAGATTGGAACTAAGAGCTAATAGTCCCTTAATGTCCTTTGTGGTGATTGTGGTTGTGGTGGTGGTTTTGACAGCAGTTAGAACAGAAAAGGAAGCCTTTCTTTTCCTGCATTAGATATTCCACTAAGGATCATTCTCCTTCTTTTATTTATAAGCTTTTAACTTGTAAAAAAAAATCAATAGAAAGACATTTCTATCTTCTGCAGATTAACAGTAATGCATATTACTGATTTTGTACCCAGGAACAAAATCAGTGGTTTTTCTAACAGAGAAAACAGCAAACATAAGGGAATAACATCACATCGTGTTATTATAGTTATACATCTGTACCTAGGTGCAACCAAATATTTAGAAAACATTCACCTAATTTACCAAGGGGAATACCGAAAAAAGGTTGGGTGTGTCAAGACTAAGTCCATCTCCAAGAGCATTTCTCCCCACTGAATGCTGAATGTAAACACAAAGGACTCTTTTAGGTTAATAGTATTCTTGGCTTTCCTGATGACAATTGAATGGTAACTCATACAGACACAAACACACACGTCACAGATATCGAGACACTAAAATCATATTGCAACTTCAAAAGCCTCTAGCAGGGAACATTTAATTTGCAGACCTTCCAGCCCTCCTGACAGTTACTGGGGCTCTTTTCTTTGCCTAAAATAATGCCTTAAAATAAATGCATTTTATAAAATAAATGCCTATTTTAGATAATGCACTTTAGAGAGGTTGAGGACAAGATGAATTAGGATGTATGATCCGTGATCCTTACTCCTTGATCCTTATCTGGTATTCTAATTTAAAAAAAAACACTAAAAGATGTATGTACTGACTTCATTTTTAAAATAAAGACACTAGTTACATGTTTATACACATTTTCTGTTCCATGAGGGAAAAAAAAACTTTTTAGCCCATTAATTTTAACAAGCACCCTTAACTTTCCCCCTCATCACATAGTGGACTGCTTTCATAAGGGAAAATCAGTTTTCAGAGTGCTTTGAGATATGTATTTTGTACTGGCAGTAAAGTATGTCTCAGTTTTTAATTATTGTAGCTTTTTTTAAAAAAAAGCACAGCATACATTTAGATAAAGAAGATCTGTTTCATAGGCCACCATCTTACAATATTTTACAGTAGTGTAATATTTATCCCATGACAGTCATCTACTTTGGTGTTAAATAAAAACCTAAAACATTATGGTATGAAATAAAACATCCATGGTACAAGGATTAAATCAAAATTACATCAATAAGAAAACTAAAAATGGGAAAGCAGACAGAAAAGTTTTACAAGATGGCACAACCTTAACTAAATATTTTTTTTTTAAAAAAAAGGTAAAATATTCCTCCTTGAAGAAGACTTGAGGTCTTTACATGAGAAATAAACAGCCTGATCAATGTTTTAGAACTGCTTGATTTTTCTTGGGAAGCTGTGCCCTCTGAGACCATTTTCTCCATTAAAAAAGGCGGAAATACATGAGTATTTGGATCATGAAGCATGGAAATTAAATGTACCTTTCTTTTTTCCCCTTAAATCCCTTTGAATATGTATGTTGACATTTTTGTGATTTTCCTCCATTGGTGTTAGAGGAACAAAACCATTTGGTCAGATTATTTTAATGTTGCACTGTCTTTAAGCAAATATCATTGCCAGTTCAAGTGAGAAACTCACCTTAAATATCAAATCCTTTTTCCCATAGCGAAGCTCCTTCAGTTGGGCTTGAATCTTTTTTGACTGTAAGCAGAGGATAATATATTAATCTTTTAAGTAATGCAATACTGCTTCATGTACAGAGTTTTAAATATAAACTTCAGGCAATAGGACAATGTATCCTGAGATTTTTTTGGGGGGTGGGGGGCAGGCTGCTGAATTATTACATTTTGGGGTGTGTGGGATAACCTAATCTTCTGATGAAATGAAGCAGAGTTACTCTAGTTGTACTGCTGTTTCTGCAGTAAACACACAAAGTTCAGGACAGAAAATAATCCCAATATCCCACGGATATAAGAGATGACTAGAAACGAATACTCGGGTTAGAGCATGTGTCATACATGTGAAGGGAAGCTCATATAAAGAAGCCGTCCCTTTCTCTGCTTTACCCTTCATGTCCTTTATGATCAGGAGACTAGAAGCTAAAACATATAAAGAACGGTTGCTGAAATTGAGTATATCTAGTTTAATGAAGAGGAGGAGTAGGGCCCACACTTGGAATACTGCATCCAGTTTTGGTCACCACAATGTAAAAAAGATGTTGAGACTCTAAAAAGAGTGCAGAGAAAAGCAACAAAGATGACCAGGGGACTGGAAGGCTAAAACATATAAGGAATGGTTGCTGGAATTGGGTATGTCTAGTTTAATGAAGAGAAGGACAAGGGGGGACATGATAACAGTGCTCCAATATTTCAGGGGCTGCCACAAAGAAAAGGGAATCGAGCTATTCTCCAAAGCACCTGAAGGAAGGACAAGAAGCAATGGATAGAAACTAATCAAAGAAAGAAGCAACCTAGAACTAAGGAGAAATTTCCTGACAGTTAAACTATTAATCAGTGGAACAACCTGCCTCCAGAAGTTGTGAATACTTCAACACTGGAAGTTTTTAAGAAGAGACTGGACAATCATTTCTGGGTTTCCTGCCTGAGCAAGGGGTTGGAGTAGAAGACCTCCAAGGTCCCTTCCAACTTTATTATTATTATTATTATTATTATTATTATTATTATTATTATTATTATTATTATTATTATTATTATTATTATTCATTGCACAGTCAGCCAGATGTTCAGACTGGATTTGGCACTTTTGTCCACCTATTGAGTCCTTACCAAGGACCTGGGATAGGCAGATGTGGATGTTTGATGGTATTATAGATATTGTCACAGGATGGAAGTAGTTCCTAGTAAGGCTGCCTTTTGCAATTGACTAATGGTGAATTTGTCAATGCCAATGGTGTTCAAGTGGTGCTCCAGTTGTTTTTGGATTGGACCCAATGCACCTATTTCTATTGGTACTTCCCTTACTTGCCTTTGCCACAGTCTTTCTATTTCTATTTGTAGGTCTTTGTATATTGTTATCTTCTCCAGTTCTTTCTCATCTATTCTGCTGTCTCCAGGCACTGCCATGTCCACTATCCAGACTTTTTTGTCTTTGTTATCGACAATTGTTAAGTCTGGGGTGTTATGTTGCAGGTGCTTGTCTGTTTCAATTCTGAAGTCCCAGAGCAGTTTAACTTTATCATTTTCTATGACTTTCTCTATTTTATGATCCCACCAGTTCTTGCTTACAGGCAAATGATATTTCTTGCAGATCTTCCAGTGCACCTTTGTTGCTACTTTGTCATGCCGCTGCTTGTAGTCAGTCTGTTGCTGTCTTCTCAATTTTGACTTTTTATGCATCATCATCATCATCACCATTATTATTATTATTTCCTGGTTTTCAGTGACTGCCCTCTCTTCATTATTTATTCATATCTAGGCTACTTCCCAGTCCTTCATTATTTGTTCCTTTTTATTTATTTATTTATTTATTTATTTATTTATTTATTTATTTATTTATTTATTTATTTATTTTTGGGACTTATATGCCGCCCTATCTCCCAAAGGACTCAGGGCGGCTTACAACAATAAAAAACAACAGTACAAAAATTAAAAAAACGAATTAAATAGCCCCAAAATAAATTAACTACAGTTAAAAATTAAAACATATTTAAAAACCCATCATCAATCCAGGTCAGCCTGATGGAAGACTTTTATGACTTTTACAAAACGTTATTCAAAAATTGGATGGCCAATCTAAAATCGAAGACCTTGTGAAAAAATAATAATAAAAATGAAGTATTAAAATAATTCTTAAGCAGGTACAAGAAGTGTTTAAAGACTTTTCAACATACTATGTTCCAAGCAGATATTGATAGATAATTAGAGCAAGCCAGTTTGGTGTAATAGAGGTAATGGGTAACTAAGAATTCTCCTACTGCTTTAGCACACAACCAGCTAGGTGACCTTGGGCCAATCACTTTCTCTCTCAGCCCTAGGAAGAAGGCAATTGTAAACTACTTAATACAGTATTGTTGCTAAAATAATGCATGGATTTGTTTGTGCAATTGCCAGGAAACAAAACTGAATTGAAGGAATAGAAAGAGAGGGAGGGGGAAAAATGAAGTCCCCCTTGCAAATTATAGTTCCAAATCGATTAAAAAAAGAAACAGATGATACTTCTGGCAAAGATGTATTGCTTGTATGTTTTCTGTCACTGCATATCACCCAATTAGTATGTAATGTAGGATAGATGCCAACAATTCACAAGAAGCATCCAAAATATCTTTTGAATTATTAATTCATGCAAACAGCCACATGTTCATGTGGCCAGATGAAGGCTATCAGCACAGTAAGATATTTAATCAGAACTAGTTGTTGTCATAAGGTTTTAGCAATACGCACCTTGTCATTCCAACCATGCTTATAAAAAGAGTTTGCATAATATTTTCTTTCTTTCTTTCTTTCTTTCTTTCTTTCTTTCTTTCTTTCTTTCTTTCTTTCTTTCTTTCTTTCTTTCTTTCTTTCTTTCTTTCTTTCATCTATCTATCTATCTATCTATCTATCTATCTATCTATCTATCTATCTATCTATCTATCTATCTATCTATCTATTGGCACCTACTCCAATACAAACTATGTTCTCCATTACCAAAATCTGTTCCTTCTTCAGTATCCTATATACATAATCACCTCTGGCTAGATGACATTTCTTGCCATTTCTGTTGATAAGTCAATATTTGAAGCATTTTAACTCATGATTAAAATTCAGCATAATGTCACTACTTTGAAGTTACCCAAGCTGTTCAAAATATATAGCTCATAAAGTGCTTTTTTATCGTTAGATACCAAATGCATCTGTTGCACCAAGTCCCTGCTATGCAGAAGAAATCTAGTGCAGATCCTGTTATCTCAAGAAAACTCACAGCCAGGCAGGTTTATTTTTAAACACATCTTCCATTATAAAATATATATTTCCTTGGAAAGATGATCAGTGAGCAATTCCAGGAATTAGTCACTTCAGGTCTCCATGATAAAACTACAATTTACCTACAGTGAATACTCAAATGCACAGCTTTATTACTTTATTTTGCAAAAAGGCAAATTCCCTAACCCTAACCCTTCCCCTATTTAAATTAAAACTATTGTGTTAGCTTATTCAGAGTTATGCTGCAATGTTTATGTATGTTTGTGTGTGCGCACACACACACACACACACACACACACACACACATTCAATATATTCCAAAACATTTAAGGTAAAAGGAATCTATTAAAAATAGTAAAGATGTGCCTAATAGAAAAAGAACATACAGAAGAAAAAAAACCTGGTGGGCCAATAGGGCAATATTAATTCTACAAATCCCAGAATTCCTGATCTTGTTGTCCATATGAACAGGGGAATTGAGAAAGAATGGGTTAATGTATTCAGATAACAAAACAAAGGAGAGAAAGAAGAGGGCACTATAAATATTTCATAATTTTGATTAGGAAAGACAATAAGGCAATGGTGAGTATAATATATTGATTTGTATTGCTTTGTTGCACTGTTATCAGAACTGGCCACCAACTATCTTTGGAGATCAACAATAGACAATGTCACTGTCTAGTAATCACTCTATTATTGTGAGTACTGGGGGTACTTTTTCTTGTTTAATTTGTGATGTTCACTTTCCCATTTTATGTTCTGCAAACTTTCTGTCTGGTTTGGGAGTAGACCTCAGTCTGTAGAAGTCTATTGTCTATTCAGCTGAGGAAGGACTGGCCTTCAACTGAGTTAATATTTACCTTGCTCCCTATTACCTTTTAGAACAGTCTTTTACTCTAAATGCTAAAATGCTAAATGGTAAAATTTACTCTAAATGCGAAAACAGTAGTTTAAAAAGTTCTTGCATATATGAAAGATACTGATCTGAAACATAGCCAATACCCACAGCTTCCTCCATTTCATCTTCCTTCCTTTTTTTTCTTACTATGAGCATCCTACCTTTGTCATTTTTTTTTAAAATAAAACTAAGTAATCTAGTGCCATACTTTTCTTCATTTTTCCAGTCACTTGAGATGGAAGTATTCACTCCCACCTCCAATATAGCTCTTAGATCAGGGGTGTCAAACTGCCAGACTGCAGGCCAGATGTGTCATCCAGAAGCCACCCCCACCCCATTGCTAGCAATGGCAAAACCATCCCGATACATTGTGTGATTCACGTGACATCGCAAGTCTGCCTTAGATGATTTGGGCTATTTGGGAGTTGGTGATTGGAGACTGACATAATGACTACAAGACCAACTAAATGGGAACACACGCAACCCCCAAAAATCTGTTCTGTGCCCAGGGCTTTTTTTCTCATAGAATGCTCAGAACGGAGTTCCGGCACCTTTTTTGGATGGAACCTTGTAGGGTAGGCAAGGCAGGTTGTATGACATGTGTGAGTTCTGGCACCTTTTTCTTTTACAAAAAAAAGCACTGGTTGTGCCTGTATCTGTGTGCATTTCTTTAACTTAACAGAATAAAAAATAACAGAGTCTTCTATTTCAACCCCCTGCTCAAGCAGAAGACCCTATACTATTCTGGAGAAGTGGCTGTCCAAACTCTTCCTAAAAACCTCCAGTGATGGTGCACTCAGAACTTTTGAAGGCAATCTGTTGACCAATTGTTGTTGTTGTTGTTAGCTGCGAAGTCGTGTCCGACCCATCGCGACCCTATGGACAACATTCCTCCAGGCCTTCCTGTCCTCTACCATCTTCTGGAGTCCATTTAAGCTCATTGACCAATTACAGTAAGTGTTCTCAGTTAGGAATTTTCTTCTTAGTTTTAGGTTGGATCTCTCTTTAGTAAGATTTCATCCATTACTTCTTGTCTTGCCCTCAAGTGAATAGGTTGTGTCCCACTCTTCTTTTTGACAGGATCTCAAATCTTGTAAGACTCCTTCTCTTCACTAGATTAGACATATCCAGTTCCTGCAACTCCTCCTCATATGTTTTAGCCACTAGACCTCTAATCATCTTTGTTGCTCTTTTCCGTGCATTTTTTAAGAATCTATTTTACTTTGTGTATGTGTGGCAGGACATTTCTTGGAGCAGGAAGCTGGGTGGACACAGCAGCAGAGGAATTATTCAACGGGACAACATGGTAGTCTGCAATCTGGACTAAACACTTTGAAAGCCCTTACTAAAGTGTCTCAGTCCATTTCAGAGTGAATCAGCTTGGGCACAGGATAGAGTACTTGGTCAATGACGAATGCAAATAAGCTCAGTGGCATAAAGAAACAACGATGACTGCTTCTTGCTATCTATGTTTTAAGTAGAATTCCACAAATGAGAAATGACTGGATGAAATTTTGTCTTGGTTTTGGGATGGTAGTACTCTCCTCATTCCACATATGAAAATAAAGCAGAGTAGTCATTGAGTCATAACTCTGAAATGGGTAACAGATGAAAGTCCTCCAGTACACCTGAGGGGAAATAAGCTTCTTTAAGCAATTCAGGCTGGGCTGTATGAGATGCTCAATTTATCTTCTGCCAGTGGAGCATAGTCAGGTGCCTCAGAACAACATCTCCAAGGGATTGTAAACACTCCTATCAACATTTATTTACATAGTTATGTTGCTGTGTTTAATGGTTGTTCAGCTTTGGGAATCAATTTAATTTGACCTTTTAGGAATGGAAAATAGAAGCCCCCTACCTCCTCGAGAAAGATGTGTGTGTCATTTTCCCATAATTTGTTTTGGATTAGGTTGAAACAGCTGCTCCAAAAATGTCCTCCTTTTTCTGGCAATTATTATGGATGGATGGTAGGGGCAATAAATTTGGATCAAATTGTGTTATTGTTCACAGGAAACAACAGTTTCCTTCCAGCATATGGATATTCCTTGTTGTTGTTTGTCATTTTGTTTTACTGTTTTGTGTGTAAATAAAAATGCAAGCACAACTGAATTCCTTAGATGAACAGCTGCAGAGAAAGTTAAATTGAAGCTGAAGTAATACATTATTACCTTTTATTTATTCCTGTGTTGCAAGATTTATGAGTTTACCTGGTTAGTCTGACAAACGTTTGCTTTAATTTTGGCATATGTTTCAAATGGTAAGTTTTGATTCCATGCTAATTATTAGCATTGTCATACATACAATTATTTGCCTTTATAGCATGAAGTAGAAGTTTCAAAGCACTTCCATAGAATCTTAAGATGTTGAAAAGTTTATTAGTAACTCTATTTTTTAAAATAAATACCACCAAGCAAGTTGTATCTAAATAAAGCTCATTTGTGGCTACTGGTGTTTTTCTGCAACACATGTTACTAAATTTTAGAGAAGAGTTTTAACTGACCAGGTGATTCAATTCAATGATTCAATTCGTTTGTAGAATCTTTTAATCCATTGACATAGATAAAAATATTCCAAAACTGATGAAACATTTATTTATTTATTTATTTATTTATTTATTTATTTATTTATTTATTTATTTATTTATTTATTTATTAACATGAAAACAAATATAAATAAAGGTTTGTTTGGAAAATGCAACCCTCATAATGTAAACTAGGCTGAATTGCCTCCAGTAGTTATTCATGTAAATCTATTCCATCATAATATATTCCCTGGAGAATTCCTGAATATAGAAGCATGTTCATTAACCATTTCTCCAGTTCAGCAATCCTGAGACACTGCAAAAGCCAAAGTTAATTGCTAAAGTCAACTGTTCGGTCAATCACAGTCAAAATAACCAAGAGTTGATTACACGAAGAACTCAAGACCATTGGTTGTATTGGAGACACTGCAAGCAAGCACATGACAAAGGATGAATATGTGAAAATAATCCAAGGTCACTCTCTGATTACCTGAGATAGTAATCTGGAATGAGTTATTCTTCATTTTATTAGATATATTATAGCAGGATCATGCAAAAGCTATAGCAGTAGGACAAGGGATGACTATTTGAAATGCATTTCATTTCCTATCTTTGAGCCAGCACAAAGCTTTCTGCCTAAAACATGGCACTAAACTATTTGAAATGTTGAAGGTATCTGTCCTCTTTTCTTTTAATAAGAAACAGCATTATTTATGTGATCACACAGATCATATCTATTCTGCATGGAAACAAAAATTAAGTCTATTTGCAACCCTTGAAAAATATAACAATAGTTAATGGAGATTTCAAATTATATAGTATGCTTTTTATAATTGTGAAAATACTATTTACCCGTGTTTTTAAAAGTTACATGTTTTAGATAAAATTTCTGATCTGAGAAATGTATACCAGAATCACTTATTGTCAAAGCCAAACAGAAATGGATGCATAGAAGCATATAAATGAATGATAAACACATACATAAATAATTGTGAACATAGAGAAAAAGACAGCCATCTCTATAATAAATGGCCCACAATGCTCAGGGTGCCCAGTGTGACTCCAAAGAGCAAGGTAGTAAATAAATTAATATTATGAAAAAGAAATGAGATGATTTTGATACTACCTAACACTATGAAAAAATCTTGTATAGGTGCTGAATCAGATGCAGAAAGAATTTAGTACTGAACACTTTCTACATTTCTTCATGTCAGTTCCATACTATATCAAATTTATAAAATTATTTGCTGGTGCCCAAATGATTTAGCAAAGCATAGCTGCCTTATAACTACTATTACTACTCCTACTCCTACTCCTACTACTTTAAACTAAGAATATTAAAGACATATGTTGCCACAACTAGTTCCTTACATTCTTTGATTTGTGACCTGGAACAATAGATTTGATTTTGTTTGTTATCACTGGGGGTCAAATCTTTCATGAAATTCCTGTTTTAATCCTTTGCATTGGGAAAAAATTAATGGGAAAAATTCAGTGAATTCAAATTCGATTAATGTCCATTTTATAGCCAAACTATGATAGAATAACTTCTGGAAATTCAATGAAAGTGCCAATTTCTTTTAGAACAGCAGTTGTCATGAGTAATTAAAATTTGTATTCAGTTCATTTGTTTGTTTTGGATTCAGAAATATACATTTCTGCTCCATTTTCCAAACATACCAGCATACTCTATCCCCATTTCTATCCTGTGCATGGCTCTAAAGGGCTACATTATACAATTAGATAAACGTGTAGCATATAACTGTCAACCTTTTGGGGGGGGGGAGGAACCAGGCAGTCCAATACAATCCAGAATTATGGTTTACTGAGAAAAGGAGGCATTGTTTAGAAAAAGTAATCCATGCCCTGCCCAGATTCCTTTGTTGCTGGTAATGTTTCAACTTGGTTGGCACTATTGTTTTTATTTAATCTCTCACTCTTGGAATGATTGTGAATTTTTGGAATTTAATATACATTGTTTGCTATCAAGCAGATTTTCCAGAATGCTATAGAATGAGTCATAAAGTGTTCAGAATCTACAGGTCAATTTGCTGAGGGGGCATCTTCTATTTAGCTGTCCTTATTATGATCAGAATAGTGCTGTTTATATATATATATATATTTCTTACCTCTTCTGCATGAATTCCACAAAGCTTATTCCCTGACAGGAGTTTATTTTTCAGGCTCTTGTTCTAAGAAAAGGAGAGAAATATTTTGATATTATTAATGTGAAATCAAATATTCAGTAAATTAGTAACTATAATAGCATAATATATGAGATGGGATTTCAAGTTGTCTATGAGGAATGTATCTACCTAACAACTTACCTACATATTTGAAATCTAAATAGATAATGTCACAAGTAGCATTATACATTCAAGATTCTATCCTTGTGGGATAGAAGAACACATTCTTGGTTTTGACAAGTCTCAGGTAATACCGGCATCAGACTCTTTTGTTTAGTCTGAAAAGCAAAGAAAGATGGAGTCTAGGTGGAAGACTTCCATGAAACACAAGGATAATATGCTAAATAGAGAAGTAACAATAAACAAACAAGCATGGAAGAAGAGAGTGGCAAATAATTTCTCTATTTGCTCCCAAGAAAACCACATAGATGTATCCACAGAGCCATCAGAAAGTCAGCTTGACTTGAAATTATCTTTTTTTTAACTTTCCCTAAAATATAATCCTAGGTCTTTGGAATAAACTAGGTCTTTGGAATAGCTTTGATAGTGGAATCCTGCCCCATCCTTCACTGAGTGATTTAACAAAACTCCAATCCTCACTCAACTTTTACTTTTCATTCTTCAAAATAAGGATGTTTGCCTTTTAAAAAAAATCAAATCAATTGAAAAGTATATCATTGAATAATTTCTAAATTATTTTCATTTCATTTTCATTTCTTCATCAGTTATTTTGAGTTGTTACTAGTGCTCTACTCTATTACAGACATACAAAAGAATGTGATCCACTCCACCTCCATGTGCTGAAAACACAGTTGATGGACTTATACCATTCAGTCTTTTTACACAAAACAGCCCATACTCTGGCTAGTTTACATCATCTATCATTTCATGGGAGTATTCGGGAGCTCAATGGAACTCCATATCTTCTTCTTAAGATAGTTTTGTTTTTGTTTTTACCTTATTTTATTTGTTAGATATATATTCTGCCTTTTCTCTGAAAGTTCAAGATGGCCTACATTCCTTCCTCCAATTTTTCCTCAGCAACAACCCTGTGAGTAAAACGTGAACTGAATGAAAAAGAATCACAAAGTTACCTAGTGAATTTATATGCCTGAAAGTACAGTTGACTGGATTTGACTAATTCTCCTCATCTTCAACCAAAGCAGGAATCTCAGACCAATGAGAATTACTTGTTGTTGTGTAGTGGGTTCTGAAGAGTAGGAATGATGCCAGGCAGATGAGTATAGTCAAACAGCTCTTTATTTGGTGACCAACTGTACTGGCTGGCTAGGGTTACCTGTACCCTTTATATAACTTGCCAGGTATGCAGTCAGCCAATCAGATTGAACCTCTTCTTCCTGCCAGACCATTTCCCGCCAGAACAGTTACAGTTCAATGCCTCCTAGTGGTGACTGTTATACAAGTGTTTCTTTAACCCTAATGCATAACACTTGTGGAGAAGCTTTATATATGGATCTCCTTATCTTCGTAGGACTGTTTCATATAGCTGCTGACTGTGGCTTCCAGTAAAGACTGGAATGCATATATTAGGTAAAGACTTAACTTCTGGTGGATATTTCAACATTCTCAAATCAATGTCATTGGTGAGCAATAACTTTGGCATGGAGCACTAACATACAAAGATCCTTCCACATGGCCACTACCTTTCAAATTTTACAAAATAAGCGACACAAGTTAGCCGCAAAAGCCACTGCCACATGATACAGTAGGTTTGCTGGCTTTATCTTCAAGGTATACCCTACTTCAAATCTTGATTATATTTATTAGTATACAATGAAATTCTAGCAATGTAACAATGTCCCCCTATAAACAGAAGTGGACACACTTTTAGTTCATTGCATTTGAATGAAAACATCTATGGAAATTTTTCCAAATACTTGTCGCAACAGTTATGCCAAACTCCTTAATTCTTTTCATACCTACATTTTCTATCCTCATTATTATACAAAACCTATTACTGTCTATATTTAATTGCATGTGGGTATGAAGAAGCCTTGTTTTTTTAGAAAAAAACCTAAAGTGGTTTCTAATGGATCTTATATATATTTAAACATCACAGTATTCCATAGAGAGGAGCTTACATAATGAATATTACATTTTTTTTTAAAAAAACACAACTATTAACATTTATGACATTAATATGCTGAGCATATGTTACAGATGCAAGCTGATCCTTTCAAGTAAACTGACAGGCCTACTGCAAAAGTCCTTTCAGATTCAAATTCAGATTCCCCATTTATTCCTATTCTGGATCAAATGTACTAATAATGCAATATCCAGAGACTGACATAATGATTCAGGATAGAAGCCCTCTTGAAAATGGAGAGGGAAGTCATCAAGTTGGTTTCCCCTTCAAATGGGATTAAACCTTGGTTTCTTTGAATATAAACAAGAATTTACACTTTTCCATGAGAAAAGGACATTTTCAGTTCTGCACGAAAGTCACATACGAAAGAAGATTATGTACTTTGTAATATTGCCAGTGCTAATTAACTAAACTCCTTTTTTGGTATTCAGTGTAGCACCCCTCTTAAAAATATGTGCCAAAGTACAACATACTAAATCAGTGTTTCTCAACCTCAGTGACTTTTAGATGGGTAGACTAAACCTTCCAGAATTTCCTGGCCAACATGTTGCTGAGGTTGAGAAGCACTGTACACACAGATCATCCTGGTAGTCCTGTGCTGTATATTTGGTCTTTCAAAAAGTCTTGGATAAGCTTCCTTATCAAAGACTTTCAAACAAATTGAGCAATCAATGGAAAAGGTGCCACGTGTTTTTACTGGTTAAAAAACAAACCAACCAAAAGGATAACTTTCTCAATAGATGGAAGTCTGTGTTGGGATTCTAAATTAATCACATTCATAAAGACTAATGATTTAGAGCTACACAGGGAGCTGACCAAGTCTGCAGAAGATTCTAAACTATTCTGAGTGGTAAAAAATCAAATATGATTGTGAAGAGCCAAAGCAAGATCTCTTCAAGCTAGCGAATGGTCAACCGATTGACAAATGTGATTTAATTTAAGTGGGATAACAAACAATGCCCCTATTGAGATAGAGAGATGACAGAGATGAGAGTGAGTTGAGAGGGAGAGGGAGAAAAAGATGAGCAAGACATGAGAGATATGAGAGAGAGATAGAGGGGGGGAGGGGCTGGAGAATGTGAGAATGTAATCAGGAATTTATTTGTGGTCCCAAAATTGCCATAAAGTAACTTTTCCCAAACTGCTAATCTCCAGATGGACTGAATTACAATACTCCTCATTCTCCATATGGCTACTATTGTTAGGAGCTGGAATATGTTTTGTTTTGCTTTGGTTTATATAAAAGATGTTGATAATGGAAAGATTTTCTTACAAGGAGGAAAATAGTATTTCAATAAATTCTTTGAGAAAGAAAACCTAAAAAGGACTGAATCTCCCTCTCTCTCTCTTGAAAAAAAAAAGGATTACCATAGTGTTTATGTGTGCCGGGGTATTCCATTGCTTTTTACATTGCCTCCAAACATATTTTGAAATGAAATATGTGAACTCTTTCAAATATCAACCAGCTGTAAACAATATGAAAACCTGGTCCCTAAGCATTTGGATCTTTTACTTAAGGACTCTGTAATATCAGTACAAATTTATTGCTAGCTAGTAATAGCATTCTGCAAAATATATGCACAGGAAACACGTTGCCAATTGAATCAGAATATTAATTGCACTCAATAGACAGATTTAAGTCTATATCCTAATGGAAACTCTAAAAGTTTGATTTGTAAATTAGACACTTCTTTATCCAAATAAATGAGCTAAATAGAGTCAATGGAAAAAGAAATAATTCCCAGGCACTGCTTACGTTTGAATTTCCCTCATGTGTCTTTTTGCAGAATTTCTGGGCAATGACAGCATCCAGCATCTTGTTTCACACACATTTTAACTTGTTCTCGTCTATTACCCAGTGAAAGTAGCTCCTTCTGCAATGATAAATTGCTCCAAGCTGCTTTTTGCAGGTGTATGTGTGCTACTGTGAGGCAATGAAGAGTAACCAGGGGATTACAATACAGAGAACTCAATGTGTATATTCCTATCACAGCTTTTGTTTTCAAAGCCTTCAGGGAAAACAGAAAGTTATTTTGCCATGTGCTAATTGCGTTTGTCCCCGATCAAGGTTCCCATAAAAACTGGTACTTCAGCATCGCTTTTAAGCAGAATGTGAGATTCTCAAAAATTCATTTTATTCTTGTGTTCATTTTACTAGGACTGTTTTTTTAAAAAAATGATTAAAAATATTAATCCACAGACACAAGTTCTAGGTTCTCCCATGGTTGCCTTACACCAGCTTGTTAAAGATTAAAAACAAGGTGTCAGAAGTCCTTGCCACACCCCTGGCTCCAACAAGAAACAAGCCGTTGAGTTCACAGGTGGTTGGTTTATTCACTGAATGCTCTGGCATGCAGTATCCAAAGAAACAGCAAACAAAGTTAGTGCTAGGAGCAATCACCTCCCAGCACTCTAAATACATGCCTTCCGACCAGCTTCACCCCCACCCACATGGCCAGCATCTGGCATGCACGCTGGTAAGAGCACCCAGGCTGGAACACAAGGCAAGCTTCTGGCTTCCTGCTGCTTCATTGCACCGATCAGCTGTTTGGTGGGATGGCTGTGGAGCTGACGGCCACATAGTGCGCTCCGCAGGGTCCCCCTTCCAGCATCCAGGTAATGGGGGAGAGAAGGAGCTGTGGCTGCCGTCTCTGTTGCTGGTCCTGTCTGCTGCCTCCAGATGCCTCCATCTGATGGTCTTGTCCCCTCCTCCCCCCTCCCATTAGTGACAAGCCCACAAAGGCTTGACAAAAGGCTGAGAAGATCTTTATCTACCCCACAAATAATAATAAAAATGTTAATAATGTCATCACTTTTTGGGGTGGAGGGGAGAAGAAAATGATGAATGTTAGACAGTTTACGCTTGTGACTGGCATTTATTCTGCTATGTCTTCCTAAACTGGAATGGATGCCAGGCAGCTTCTGGAAATTTTTGCAGTCAAATTATTTTACTACTTATTGTCAAAAAGAACAGAATCATTTTGTTAGCAACAGTCAGTTGGGTTAGAAAGAAATGGTTGCTTTCCAAATGTTTTGACTTTAATGCCCATCAGCTACAACTAGCATGGAAAACAGCAGGAGATTGTGGAAGCTGTAATTCAAAACAACTGGAAGCTACCAAGTTTGCCCTGGTCCCATAAGACAATTGCTAAGCTACTTAATACTTATCAATCCTTATGTCTTACCACAGGCATTTTGGTTAATGGTTTGATATTAGACTTTTATGCATACAGCTTCAAGAAGTAAGCTGGGAACAAAGTTTTATAAGTATTGTAACAACACAATCTTTTCAGCAGTTCCAAGAAGGCTCCACACCCATTTGCACTACTCAGGTGACCTTGAGGACACAGACAAACCTCCAAGTGGTCTCAAGGCCTCTCTAAAACAGACATGTCAAACTTGCGACATCACGTGACGTTGCATGACGTATCGTGACTTTTTCCCCATTGCTGGCAATGGGGTGGGCGTGGTTTCGGTGTGGTGCATCCGACCCGTGGGCCGGCAGTTTGACATGCCTGCTCTAAAAGAATGAAAATGATCAGCTGTCTGCAAGGAATATAAATCCTTCCATTTCCCACCATCCAGAAGAAACTTCTTGGATGAGAAGTGAAATGTCTTCAAAGAAAAACAGTTGCCTCGTGAAAAAAAGCACCTTTGGAACAACCATGACCTGGATGATTGAGAATCTGCATAGACTTGTAAAATTACTAAATAGTAAATACCCACCTCTGGTTAGGTATGATAGCAAATAAATTGTAATTGTAATATGTCCACCTGTTTCTTTTTTCTTTTTAGATTTTAGGATATGAATTCCATAAAAATACTTGTGCAAGGAATATAGAAAAGAGAGAATTGGGAATGTGGCACAAATCTAATTTTCATTTTAAGCACAACTTTAGAGATACAAAAGCACTGCTCTATCTCGTCAGCTAGGGAAAGAGAGGTCAAAGGCATGATGGTTTTCCAAAAAGGTAGTGTGATTAATTATAAACCAATCTGGAGAGAAGCTGCAGCAGAAAGGTTACCCTAAGGCTAGAACTCTTCAGTTTAAATTAAGAAAGAACTTTAAAATTACTTCTATCTACCATTAAAGCAGAAAGTACTAAATTCAGGACTACCTGTTATACAGTTGCTTTGCTCATTTTGCTAAGGTCCTTATATAAGGGATTTTAAAGTTCCTAAATACCAGCATGGGATTGCACACCACCAGGGCATTACATCCCCACCTGGCAGGTAGTATAATTAAATTGCCAACAAAGAATTATAAAATACACACTACAAAAGTCACTTCTGGCAAAACTTTCTCTTTTTGAACTTACTCTTAACAGGTAAATTTTCAAAGCAAGAGGGTAATATGAAAAATACAGGTAGGGGGAATTATACTGTATGTAATATTCTAGTTAAGTGGAAAACACTGAAGTATGTCTACAGGAAAATAGGAATCTGCCTTATACCAAGTCAGGCTTTGGCTGTGTCTCCATAATACACCAAGTCAAAGCAAAGATGCCTCATTTTCATTTAATGACCTATGAAGCCAGTCTTTATGGCTCAGACCATGATTAATAGCTTAGTATGCTGTGCAGATCCATGAAGTTGTAGTTAATTCAATAAACTTATGGTTAAGCAAACTTGGCTTACTGCAGTGTGAGAATGCTATCTATTTATTCAGCTAGTCCAATATTGTCTGGCAGTAGCTCTCCAGAGTCTCCCTTGCACAAGCATCCTTCCTATCTTCAGCTTCCTAATTTCTGTAACTAGAAATGCCAGCTATTCAATCTTGAGCTTTCTGTATCCTGGGCTATAGAAGGAGAGTCATACTATTCTTTTGGTAGCCAAAAAACAGGAGGAGTTTGGTTGCACCTTTCTTGAATAACAAATTGTATTAAAAGACATAAACTTTTGTGAGCTACAGCTCACTGCATTAGATGCAGGGGAAATGCTACATTGATGTAAAATTTACATTGGGATGATGATGAAACGAGCCTTTGCTCACAAAAACTTTTAATACAATTTGTTTGCTGTTTGCACTGCAAAACATTATACAGGCCTATTCAGACATGAGTACTATTTGAATGGAATTCATTGAATTCTATTCCTGGGTTAGCAGATCCATTAAAAAGGACGTATGAAAAATCAGCCAGTACCTCTTGCCTTTGCAATTTAGCAGCAGCTGTTGAAGATCAACACATATTTCTCCAGAACATTAATCACTGACTAACTTTTCATCAAGGACATACATCAGTAATTTCTGCCTTTTGCACTGTATGCACTAGCATTTAGCAAAGGACTCACCTGTAATTTTTTTCTTATTCTCTTTGTTCTCTTTTTTTTCATTGATCAAGTAAATAATAAATTCCTGTGAAGTTGAAGCCCAATCACATGTCAAACAGTTAAAAAAATAGGATTTTTTCCTCCAAATTTATTTATTAATGTGGAGTTTTAAATGTACTAACCAAGTTTTAATGGTATATGTGTATTTGAATTTACAGTTGTTAGTATTTGATTGGATTTGTATTTACATTTATATAGGGGTAAGGGGCATACTTGAAGAGTTTGAAGTAGTATCATGATAATAATGATTCAATGAAAATTCAATAAATGTGTGCCCAAAATATATTTTATTTTGAAGGTGAAGCTTCCTACACCCGAGCTACAGGTATTTGCCACTATATTTATTTTGTTTATATAGAATGAAAATCCAGATGTCTCAGATGTTCTGGATATAGGGAACTATAGGAATTTGGACCAGCAAAAATCATGTTCTCTCCTAGATAGGAAGACGAAAAAGCAGATAACCCCCCCCCCCACACACACACACACACTCAAGATGAATCATGCTGTCTTTCAGGAAATAATTTCTTATAATCAATGCCAACATAGACATTTTATTCTCTGGCATTTTATTTGTTTTAACAGGATAAATCTTCATCTGTTTTCCCCTAATGAATACATCAAAGCAAGTTATGTTGGGCCCATCTTTAGGATTCTGTATATAGAAAAAACTCTTTCTACTATTTCCCACAAAATACTATTCCACAATTTTGTTAGGATTGATAGCCAAAATAAGTCATTTACCATATCTCTTAATGATGGTTCTCTACATGGTTTGATGGCATCGAAGGGAAAGAAAACATGTTTTTGGTAGCCTAAATATTTTTAAGTATGTAATTTATTTTAAAGCAAGATGAAAGCCAGATTCATATAACTAATACAGAATCTGCTTCCACCTAGGATGATACTCAAACTTTCATCTGTACCAGAGAGGAAAAAGACATGCTGTGATTTGCATTAATACAGTTTATTCTATGTAATCTAAATAGCCAATAAAGGAGGAGGAAAATAAATAAAAGGGAAAATAGGAAAACAAAAAAGCACACCTTCCATTATTACTCCTGACATACTCTCCATTTATTTCTACCATCAAATTTGATTCCAGAGAACATGCCCTTTAATTATTTTCTCCATGTGTGAAACATTTCCAATTAAATCAAAGCAATGGATTTTAACACTACTGCATTTGAAGATGCCAAATATTTGCTTGTATTATTCAGAATTGTCTAGCAAGGAAGCCTGGCAATTGTCTAATGGGGTGATTGGGAAGGTCTGGGGGTGCTTACAATATAAGTCAAACTGGAATACCTTTTTAGAATCCTGTCATCCTTTAGCACTGTCTTCCTATCTAATTGAGAAATGACCCTGAGGTCTTTGATGTGCACAGGCTGAAGATTAAGTTTAAAAACACATTACTGCTAGGCGCTGACAGTGCCACCAAAAGCAAGCTGATAAAAAAATGAAGTGAGCAGCACCCTGAAGCCATATATGCAAATCAGAGTAATTTAAGTATGAAATGCTGTCTTGGATTCCTGACTTCCAAACAAATGGGTCACTGCTTTGAACAAGTGCTTTTGGCTCCAGATCTTCTTGTTTTCCAACCGTAGTGGTCTGTATAGCATCTCATTAAATGAGTACATATTAGCATAATGAACTTCACCTGGATCATGACATAACTACAGTACAATAAGGCCTAATCATGAGAGTTTTGTGAAAAGACATTGCATTTAAGTAATCTTTTTTCTAATATACTCATGATTTGCATTATATTTATTTTTCTTCAGTACAAATGCTGCAGCTCCCTATGCTTATGAACTTTGAGTTCCAAATTTGTATTTCTTACATGCCTTTTTTTGTGGAAGAAGGAAGTACTTTGTCTTTTAGTAAAGGTAAAGGTTCCCCTGCACATGCGTGCTAGTCATTTCTAACTCTAGGGGCTGGTGCTCATCTCCGTTTCAAAGCCAAAGAGCCAGCGCTTGTCCGAGGACGTCTCCATGATCATGTGGCCGGCATGACTAGACGCCAAAGGCACATGGAACGCTGTTACCTTCCCACCGGAGTGGTCCCTATTTTTCTACTTGCATTTTTATGTGCTTTCGAACTGCTAGGTTGGCAGAAGCTGGGACGAGTAACAGGCGCTCACTCTGTTACATGGTACTCAGGATTCAACCCGCCAAACTGCCAACCATCTGATCGACAAACTCAGCGTCCTAACCCACTGAGCCACCGCATCTTTTAGACTACAATAAAAAACATGTTACCCACTCTTATACATTTCTATATTGGCTCAGTGGTTTAAGATGCTGGGCTTGTCAGCTGGAAAGCCAGCAGCCCAGGTTTGAGACCTGAGCAACTTGTGAAAGGTTGAGCTCCCGTCCTCACCCCAGCTCCTGCCACCCTAGCAGTTTGAAAGCGTGCAAATGCAAGTAGGTAAATAAGTACCACATCAGTGAGAAGGTATATTGCTCCATGATGTCATGCTAGCCACATGAGTGTGGAAATGTCTTCAGACATTCAAGGGTCAATAGCCTGAAACAAAGAAGAGCACTTCCCCCCCCCACAGTCAGTGATGATTAGCAGAGTAAAATCCATTGAGACTCCTATACTTTTCTATATCTACACTTCATTCACTTTTCTCTTTTCCACAACCCACATAGGCACATGGGCCTCCTGCCTCCCTTGTATTCCACTCAGTCCAGAGATAGAGACAGGGAATATGACCTTGGCCAATGTATGAAAATGAAATTTATTACTGGACATCATCATTTATTTTGATGGGGATATGTTCATATTTTATACAATAGTGAAATGTCCATTGGAACATGGAAAAGATAGTTTCTGTTACTTTACAAAGCTTTATTATTACAATTGCATAAGCATCACACACACAAACACGTGAACATATTGATTCTTATTCATGCTCTTTTACTCTGTACAACCTGGCTAAGGAATGGACATGGTTTTGGGAAAATAGGAATATGTACAAATTGGGGAACATCCAACTGAGACCCATATGTTTGTTTGTTTGTTTGTTTTTGCCACAAACTTCTATCCCACTTTCCTTTCCAGATCACTTTAGCCTTTCTTGAACCTGTAAACTGGTGAGTCTGATATGACTTGGTGCATAGCAGTTAATTATTTGCTTTGTTGTCTCTGGTTATTGTCCTCTGATCTTGATTGGTTGTTTCTTTGTAACCTGTTTACCTGATAGGTGGTATCCAGACCTGGTCTGGTGGCTTTCTTGTGCTTTGACCTTCTTTGTGTGTCCTCATTTTTCTTCAGGTTCAAATTCTAATCAGCTATCTTAGCCAATGTTATATTTCTCATAACACACTTACTTGTGAAATCATTCAGATATCCAATGAGGATAGTGAGGGTGTTACTACAAAGATCACTATAGGCAATGACAACCTCCCCTCCTTCCCCCCCCCAAAATATATTCTAGAATGGGGATATAATTTGCACTGAATCCTGAAACATCAGGAAAATGCATTTGTGTTCATTTTAGATTGAGGATTTAAGTTGTATGAACTAATTAATTAATTAAGTTAAATCATTCAAGAAAACAGAAGATAGTACAGTTAGTACACAGAGAAAATAAGGTTTTGTGTAGACAGTGTGGTGCTGTTCAGATATTTATTCCATATATGGTGGGTCTCTATTCCAACTTTCCCTGAAGACTTCAGTTTGGAGGGTGGAAAAAGACTGGCCATTGTATAAAAACAAGGCTGCCATGTTATATTTTATGGCCATACAATGTTTCTGAAAATGAGTCAACACTCTGGAACAATGTGAAGGAATACCTGATAGCTGCTTGAAGCTGGTAGAAGCTGGTTGTGTTTATTTATGTCACCAAGTAAAATACCAGGCAAGGACAAAAGAAGAGGTGAAATCCTTCAACTCTGATGTCTTTAAATTTCTAACTCTATTTTTCCCCCATCTATTGTTCTATCAGTTTGTGTGAGAATATGTATATGAGTGGTCACATTCAAACATTTTCATGGATATTTCTCCCTTTTTTGGTGTGTGTGATTTTTACTGAAAACTGGAAGTTTTCCAAACATGTTCATACAGTATTATTTTTATCAATATATAATTACAATATTAATACTGTAGTACTGTACATGTTACACTACACTACATACTTTTCAGTCTCGTGCCTTTTCCCTTGAAAAATATATTGCAAATATCAGGAATACACACACACACACACACACACACACATGCACACACATACATACACTAAGTTTAAAAGGATAACTGCATTCTGGTTGTTTTTGTTTTTTCATTGATCAGGAACATATATTTATAGGAACTGCTTAAGTTTGCTTAAGTTTGCATTACATTTAAATGGAAGTATATCTCCATCTCAATGATTGTACCAGCAGTAGCTCCATTTTTAAAGGAAACTTTACCTGTTATACCAACATTACCTGTTATACCACTTTGGATTCTAAAAATTGTATACATGCTAAGCATGGTAAGCAAAAGCATTATTTTTCACTCCATTCCATATTCTCTGCTTGTTATTTTTAAATTGTCTTCTTTTGTATCATTCATCATTCAAATCTGCAGATAAAAGCTGCACTCCAGTGAGGCAATAGACACAGTAAGACACATAAGTTAAAAATCTCTTTGATGTTGCAAACAAAAACAACTGTCCTCACGGAATAGCTGGGGAAAGAGGTGGAGGGGTGGGGAACCCTGCTTAGTTCTGAGGTTGAAAATGTTGTTGATACCAGCAAAAAACTAAAAAACACAAAGACCACCTTAAAATAATAAAGCCTGACACTTCTCTGCAGGCATTACTTTTTAAGGAATATTCCCAGGGAATTCTGGGAGTTGTAAATGAGCATGTTTAGAAGTTTAAAATATGTTTAGTTCAAGAAAGTTGCTACACAGAGAATATATCGATTAAATTTGCATTGGAGAAGAGCTGTAGGATTGTATTCCTATAGACACAGACTCTCTTCAAACTGACACCAATTGCACAATTCCTAGGGAGAACCGGGGGGGGGGGGCAGCAGGGATAAATGTTGAGGACAAAAAGATACCCATGCATCTTTGATAGTCATTTCATAAATGTCTATGGAGACTGTCAGTCATCCAGGTCATAGTTATCCCAAAGGTGCTTTTTCATTAGGCAACTGGACTTTCTTGTCCAGTTGCCTCATGGAAAAGCACCTTTGGGATAGTCATTTCATAAACTCTGAATCCAGAAGTATCAAGTTATTCTTATGTAGACAGTCCTTGACCTATTACCACAACTGAGCCCAAAACCTCTGTGGCTAAGCAAGACAGCTATTAAATGAATTTTGTCCCATTTTAAAACTTTTCTTACCACAGTTGTTACTGTAAGTGAATCACTGCAGTTGTTAATAACATGATTGTTGAGTGAATCAAGCTTCCCTATTGACTTTGTTTGTCAGAAGGTTGGAAAAGGTATTCCCATGTCCCTGGGACACTGCAACCATCATAAATATGAGTCATTTGCCAGGTATCTGAATTTCGATTATATAGCCATGGAGGTAAAAAATGGTCCTAAGTCACTTTTTCCAGTGTCCGACTTTAACTTCGATCAGTCACTAAATGAATTGTTGTAAATTGAGGACTACCTGAAGGTGGTTATTTACTAAAAAAGCTCACACAATTTCTCCTTGTTTTGTGATCTGCTGAGAGACGATAAAATTAAGAGCTGACCCAATTATCTCCCTAATTAAAAGCTAAATGTGTGCTAAGTGACTGAAGTGGTACAGAACTAGTTCAAGCTTTTTAGAAGAGGAGTCCCTTATTGCATACTGCACTGTAACAATACATGACAAAATATTGTCACTGAAAAGTATGAGGGTTGTATTTTAGAAGGACCTCAAATTGCAAAGAGATTATAGGAGATTTTTGAGCAGTCAGGGATGTGTACTGTAAGAGACGCTCGCAGGGTGAAATCATATTAAAAGGGATGAACTAAACCTTTATCTAAAGGGACGCGGTGGCTCAGTGGGTTAGGATGCTGAGCTTGTCGATCAGAAGGTTGGCAGTTTGGTGGGTCAAATCCCAGAGTGAGCGCCTGTTACTCGTCCCAGCTTCTGCCTACCTAGCAGTTCGAAAGCATGTAAAAATGCAAGTAGAAAAATAGGGACCACTACGGTGGGAAGGTAACAGCGTTCCGTGCGCCTTTGGCGTCTAGTCATGCCGGCCACATGACCATGGAGACGTCCTCGGACAAGCGCTGACTCTTCGGCTTTGAAACGGAGATGAGCACCGGCCCCTACAGTTGGAAACAACCAGCATGCATGTGCGGGGGAACCTTTACCTTTACCTTTAAACCTTTATCTGTTTTTCAGGTAGAGGAGTTAATAAATCAGAGATGGGTATGGAATGGTCTTCAAGTCTTGCTAATAGATGGCTAATTGATTACACCACAGATACTGGACTGAAATGGGTTTGTCAATATTTTGCCCAGCAGGTGGTGAATCAGTCAGAAAAATCAACAATGAGGCTTCCAACTTCAGGCATTTTCCTAGCAGATTAAGCATTCTTCCCTTTCCCCTTATCTATATTTTCAGAAATCATTGGGAGGCTGGGTAGGGTGTCAATCCATCTTTTGGAAAGTCAGTCAGTCCAGAGACCTTCCCATCTCTTTTCTCCTGAACTTTCCTGAATAAATAATATTCCAAAGAATCATATTCTGTCAGCCTGTGATCATTCTTCCTTTGCTTGAAAATCCCCTCTGCACACAGAGAGGCTAGCTATAGGTGGTTCACAGATGCTCTAAGCTTTGGATTCCTTTCTCCTGAACTTAACAGAGAGAAATCAATCCAAATCTTTCATTTTCAAAAAAACAATGCTTCCTATAGCCTCAGGATGATTCAGGGTGATTTTCTTGTCTTTATTATATCTTGCTTCTGTAGCTAAACTTTTTTTAAGCATCCCTCAATCGAGAAAACCAAGGAGAGATGAAGGGGAGTGGTTCTGATCAATTTACCAAGGTAAATCTAAGGCAGTGTAAGTCATCTAAGTATCAGGAGATTATAAGAATGATTTCCAGGATTTTTTTTAAAACACTGTAATTAAAACCCTTTTTTTTACTATTTTGTGTTTCTACTCAAGGTCCAGTACTACTCAGTAATTATCTATATACTCTGCTGACACCTTAGGCAGATCTTTATTAGAATCCCATATCTTTTCTCTGGGATGTGGGGATATTTTTCTACAATGTGTTTCTTTATTTTGTATCTGTATGTGTGTAAGTCTATCTGTGGGTTAGCATTCAATGTGTAGAAAGAAAATATTTTTGTTTCTTTGTTTGTTTTTTAAAAAAAAAGATTTTGGAGAGCCAGTTTGGTTTCATGATTAAAGCAACAGCCTAGAAACGGAGAGACCATGAATTCTAGTTTGACTTCAACCATGAAAGCTGGCTGGGTGACTTTGGGCCATTCACTCTCTCTCTCAGCCCAATCCACCTCAGAGATTTGTAGTTATGTAGAAAATAAGAGGAGGGGCATGCATTAGATATGTTTGTTGCCTTGAGTTATTTGTAAAAATAATTTAAAGGCAGTATATACATACATACATACATACATACACACCTGCTTACATACAATAAAGCCTATTTATTTTCTCAGTCTTGGAAGCTACATCTTAAAAGTGTCATTCCATTGCAAATGCCTCTTGGTTGGGGGAATGTTAGCAAGTTAGCCTGAAAGATGGACATCTTTCCTTTCACAGAATAGCATGAACAGTGGTAGTTTGTTTTCACTTGACAATTATACCAAAACTGTCCAGTACTGGCCTTACTGCTATAGCAGGGAATATTGCACATTCCATAGCTATGGCCAAGACTAGTTACTTAGTCTGCATCTTCACTTTCTTAATAAAATGTGTTATGTGAAAGCTTTGATTGACCAAAGCCATGGTGGACCATATCAGTGAACCCATTTGGTGATGACTACGGACTGTGAAAGTTTGCAACTTGGAATGTAAAAGGAAATCACACATAAGAGGAATGTATAAATGACAGAAATTAAATAAAGAAAAATAGGTACAGTGTGGGTCTTTGAAAATAAGAGAAGGATGTATACATCTGAATGCAGGTAGCCTGATCTTGTGGAACAGAGCTGATGAATACATGAAGGAATTATTAATGAATTGGGCAAAACGTATTTCAAAAAGTATGGATTTGTGTCATCTATTCTATAAATTGAATAAATAAATAAATAAATAAATAAATAAATAAATAAATAAATAAATAAATAAATAAATAAATCTAATGTCATAGGACTACAAAGGAAAGAAAGGATTCAAAGATTAGAGATAGTTTGATGTTACGTTCCAGGGAACTGTGATAATGGAAGAATTGAGAGCCAGATTGATGTAATAGTTGCTAGCCTGGAAAACAGGATATGTTGAGCTCTAGTCCTGCCTTGACTATGAAAGTCAGCTGCTTTATCTTGAGCCAGTTACTCTTTCTCTGCCCAGCCTATCTCACAGGATTGCTGTGGGGAAAAAGAGGAGGAAGAGGGAGTATTATGTATGTTCACCAACTTGGGTTATTAATAAAATAATAAAGGTGAGATAAAAATCTAATTAGATAATAAATTTAATTTCATGAGAGTGTAGAGGAAAATTATGCAATACTTTGAATGACTGGGAGAGGGATTATCTAACCTGAATAGATGTATTGAAATAAAAGAAAAAAACATAGGAAACAAAATATTGGTCTATTTGGAGAGCCAGGAATGATTGAAAATATTGCCTACACTTTGAGTATTGCTTAGAAGAAAATCTGTTTGTCTCTAATGTATGGTTTAAAGATAAATCTATTCAGAGCCTTGGTGGAGCAGTGGGCTAATACCTCCTTAAGTAACACCAGCTGCCTGCAATTAGTGCAGGTTCGCGTCCCACCAGGCTCAAGGTTGACTCAGCCTTCCATCCTTCCGAGGTAGGTAAAATGAGGACCCAGATTGTTGGGGGCAATAAGCTGACTTTGTAATAATGCCGCTTGGGGAGGGGGGGTGAAAGCCCTAATAAGCAGGCATATACATAGAATGAAGGCTACTGCTAAGCTTGTAAGCCGCCCTGAGTCTTTGGAGAAGGGCGGGATATAAATGGAATTAAAATAAAATAAAAAATAAAATATATAAATAGGCCAAAGGAATGAATATAAATCTAAAAGCAACCTATGTCATTGTTTATGATGTCTAGAGGAGAAAAAAAACATGAAAAATGTTGAGGGAGATGAGAATTCTGCATCTGGGACAGTTTTTAATGGTGTCAAAGATGAGGAAAAACTGGAGATGGAAGAAAACAAGGCAAGAGATAGAAAACAGAATGACTGCAGGAACAGGAAAGTTCGAAACGTGTGTGAAAGAGTATTAGAAGAAATAGTAATCTTCCATCTCAACAGAATGAACGGGAAATGAATCAAAGGAAGGAGGAGGCAGAAGCTGCTGGGAACAGAATGAAAAGAATTATATTACAAAGAGTCACAGAAGTGTGTGGAGTCACACTAATGAAAAATATGGAAAAGGATGCTTGATGGAACGGTAAAATGAAAGAGGCTGTGAATGAAAAAAAATGGCATGAGAGAATGACTGCTTTCTTTTTAAAGAGAAAAATACAGTATGGTGTATATGGAGTTAAAAAGATAGTCAGAAATAATACAGCAAGGAAGGAGCAAAGATTAAGAGGCAGAGTAAATGCTGACTGTTTTTCACCAAAGCAAAATTGTTTCGGAAGTAGGTGAAAAGGCCTACAGGAAAGTGAATGGGAATTAAAATAAACAATGTGTCGAGCCCCTTGGGCCTGACATTCAGTGGGGGAGGCGGTCTCTTGCGCCGGCCCCTCTCCCCAGTCCCAATCAGCACCCCTGCTTCTGCCAATCTCCCCATGGGGCCTAGCGCCAGGCAGCTGCGTCCGTCTCCCTTCCCCACAGATGCCGCCGGCCTTCCTGGGTGTCCTGCATCTTTGGCTGCCTGCCAGATGCTTCCGGAAATGCTGGTAGGTGCAGCTGCGCAAACGGGCCTTCCTGCCGGGTCTGCTGCCAAACAGCTGATCCAGGAGGCGTTGGAGAGGGCTATGTGGTGACTAGAGTGTCCCGGTGGCTCCGCTGCCGACCGGTTATGCGTGGGGACCTCGGAGGGGGTGGTGGCAGTGGAGCATTTGGAGCTCCCTGATGGGATGGCTGTCAACCAGAAGAGCCCAGGAACAGACTTCTTCGGGTTTGCGGAGGGTAGTTTCGGCTGTGGCGTTCCTTGTGCAGCTGGGCACGGTGAGGCCAGACATTTAGGAATAAGGGTGGGGGTTACATGGTCTACTTACCTAGTTGGGGGTGGGCTGCTGGATAGGGGGGACACAGGCTGACAAATGCGTGTGGGGTTGGCATCTGGAGACAGCAGCAAACGGAGCTGTAGGGGGGAGGAGGGATTATATGGAATTGTGGGCGGATGTTGGTCTATGGATTGAGGATGGAGACCAGTACCTGGTGACTATGTAAGCATTGGGAGCGATGTTCTACCAATGCTGACTTTGTTTTCACTTTATGTGAATTGGAGCTGAATAAAACAACCTCTGTTTTGTCACACGTTCCTGTTGAAGATTCGTGTTTGCTTTCATTGAGGATGTGTAGTTGACACAATGGTGAACTGATATGGGATGAAACATGTGGAGGAATGCTCAAAGGCATATTTTAGAGATTTCTATGGGAACAATAGTATTACAATATGTTGAAGAGAATGATTTAAATGAATGTAATGTATTAAAATTGGATGAGAAGGAAATCATAAATGCTTTGAGAGTATCAAAAAACGGGTTAGACTGGAAGAGTATATGGTGTAAGTGAAGTATATGGTGTTAAAATATGGATGACATTTGCTTGTGGTTGTAGCGTATGCGATTGTTTAATAATTATATAAAATCATAGAATCCTAGGGCTGGAAGATACCTTAGAGATCTTCTTGTCCAACCCCTTGCTCAAGGCAGAAATCTTATGACCAATACTTTGAATTGTTTATGGAAAGAAACTGGGAGCCAGTAGCTTGGGCGATAGGCATGTAACATGGGCAAACTTAGGGACACCTAAGTTCATTTTGAGCCTTAGCTTTCCTCACTTCACCTTTGCAGGCTCAGGCTATTTGCTGATATTCTGCCTTAGTTATGTGCCCCTCTTTCCACTTTTTATACTTGTCCTTTTTGTCTTGATTTCCAAGTCACTAAAACATTAAGTTCTTAAAGGGCAATTATACGCAGTGAAGACTGAAGACAACAAATGCTTTTTATAAACAAAAAAAAACATAGCAAAAGAAAGAATATCACTTCACTGCTTCTTTAAGTCATTGTGCTGAATGTAATAATAAGGTAATCAACAGCATATAGGGAACTGCTTTACTAAAGGAAGACATTTTTGGAAATATAAAACAAATTAGATTGAGTACTGAACTGGATGAGCAGAATACATTCTATTCTCAGGAATGAAACTGCACTTTTGAAGCAGTTAAGTGTATCATATATATTTTTTACACGCTGTCCTATCCTTTCTAATAGTCACAAACTGCAGTTGTGCACAAGATAAAAGTAAACATTGATACAGCATGGTTTCTAAAAAAGGAAATTTTTAGCCTGCATTTACTGATGTATAATTTTAAATATATGAAGAACTCATTCCATTGTATTCTGCATTGAACAGGTTTCACCTTGATTGCAATCAGAATGGGAGGATTTGATGCTGCTACCTCGACACAGCCAGCAGGGGGAATCAAGGACTCAGCAGTGGCAAGAAGGCCACCCCCTGTTGGCCACGTTGAGCTAGTATAAAGTTTCCTGCTTGAAACCTTCAAGATCCCCACCCCCAACTCTGTTACTCTGTTTTTCTGTTAAGAACTTAAAGAAATATCTCACCAAAGAAGGCCAAGATAGATATGCCTATCATCCTGTGTTCAGGTTATATGAAATAAGCTAAACTCAGAATCAGGTAGAATGTTATGAAATAGTTGCAAACAACGGGAGCTATTTAACCATGGTCTCCACAGGGTGAATAGTTATAATGATATAACGCATCATTAAATCATCACAGAAGTGACACAAATCATATACTATTTATCATTTGTATAATGATAGCAGGCACAATTTAAATAATCAGTGCTATTTTCAGCAAGGTATGATATGCATTATGACATCCTCATCTTATTTAAGGAGGGATAATATCCTTAAAGAAGGGATGATATGTCTTCTTGTCAAGAGACTGGCTTTGGATCCAATGCTCTTGGATAACTATCATCCCAACTCCAGCATTCATTTTTAAGGGAAAGTTGTAGAGAAGGTAGTTGGACTGCAGCTGCTGAAACTCTGTAGGAAGCAGGTTATCTTATTCCATTTTGAACAGTTTTCAAGTTGCAATTCAATTCAGAAACAGCTTTGATCACATTTTTTTGATGAACTATGGCAAAGACAGGAGAGGAGTGGTACATCCATCCTTATGCTTCTGGATATCTTGGTGGCTTTCAATACCATTGACCATGATACCCCCATGGACCAGTTCTGAAGTCAGAGAATTGGGGACACAATCTGGTGATTCTCTTCCTTCCTTCAGGGCTGGAACCAGTTGGTGCTGGTTGGAGAAAAAATGTCATTCCCCAGGTCCCTCCTTTTTAGGCTGCCACAGGATTTGGTGTTCTCTCCACTCCTGTTCAACAGTTCTATAGAAAACTGCTAGATGAGGTCATTCACTATTTTGGAATGTGGTACTCAATTATATTTTTTTTCTATCCTAGGCTGGCCAAGCAAAGTTATTAAAATCCTGTTTCAGTGCCTAGAAAGCATGGAGGCCTGGAGGGGAAGGAAGTGTTTCCAGTTCAGTCTTAACAAGAGTGAACTGGTTATGGATGAATCAAGGTAATGAAGGGTAACCTTGATTCAGGCAGAGTTCAACATTAATCTTAGCTGGTTTCAAAGGTGGTACACACTCTGGAAGTCTTCATGGCTCATGGTTCCTGCTCAATGAGGGCCTTTGCACATCTTCACTTAGTGTACCAACTGTATCCTCTCCTGGACTGAAAGATCTTTCAGAGAATCAGTCACTTTCTAGATTGATTATTACAATGTGTTGCACCTGGACCTGCCCTTGAAAACTACTCAGAATCTTCAACTGGACTATCATGGGCAATGATGATCATGCCTCAGTATACTGTCTCTGCTCAACAAGCTGAATAGGCTACTAGTTGCTTCCAGGTGTGTTTCAGAGTTTTGTTTATGATATATGAAGTCCTACATGACATACAGCTTAGCCATTTCAAAGACCAACTATTTCCTGTTGTGTCTGCCTGGCGGATATAGGTGAACAAGGCTGTCTCACTTTGGGTCCCTTCAATTAAACAGTTTCTTCTTTTCTGTTGCCACACCTGCCCTTTGGAATTAAGTTCCCTGGAGATCTGGGTGGCTTCCATCCTGATAGCATTCTGGAGAGCTTTAAACACCTAGTTAAAGCTTCATGGTGGGTTTTGTGTTGTTGGCTGGCTTTGTTATTATGTTCTTTATTTTGTCTTTATCTATTTGATTTGTGTTTTTTAACTGTAGTGTATTTTCATTAGAAAATATATGTAGCTCTACTGGAACTATAGAATCTTTAGTGGTCTGAGCTTAGTTGCTTGTTTGCCAATATTTCCTTACCTAACTAGGTGACATCATTAGTGTACTATATTTTATTCTCTTTCCCATATTGTGAGTTGCCTAGGTTCTTTCTGAATTTGGGAAGTCTCTAAATCAAATAAATTATGTTAAATCAAACCTCAGTTCTATGGATACCTATGAGTCCATCATTGGAACCAATTACTGTCAGAGAAGTTGATTTATTTTTTTATTCGATGAATTTAAGCAGAGGCTGGGCAGCCATCTGTAATAATGCATTAATTTGAATTTCTGGATTGAATATTGGGTTGGACTCATGGGCCCTTCCAAGTCTATGGTTCTTTCATTCTATACAAATAGCTGCAGTAGCTTAAAATATATTACTGAAACAAATAATGGTCAGCCTATTTATGGAGGACTATCAAAATGCATGATTAAACAATAAATACATACACAGGCACCTAACGTTTCCTTTATAGTCATGTTCTTTATACTATTAACCATACAGTACTTCCAAGAAACTAATATTTGAAGGGTTAAGACGAGAATAAAGTTGAAAATATAATACCTGCTGCTCTGTATTGGAGGATAGCAATACCAACAGCACTTAGACTTACAGTATATACCACTTCACAGTGCTTTACAGCCCTCTCTAAGTGGTTTACAGGGTCAGCACATTGCAATCTGGGTCCTCATGCTACCGACCTTGGAAGGGTGGAAGCCTGAATCAATCTTGAGCCAGTGAGAATCGAACAGCTGAACTGTTGGCAGCCAGGAGTCAGCAGAAGTAGCCTGCAGTACTGCATTCTAACCACTGCGCCACCATGGCTCCTAAGATAGATAGGCTATTTTATCATCATTGGTGGCTGAACCAGTGTGCAATACAGTAAAATAACGTATGGCAGTGTATATATGCTTAAAATTTGACTAATCTTGTCTGGTTGAGACCTTGCTAGTATTTGGATGGTTGCCCACCAGGCTCAAGGTTGACTCAGCCTTCCATCCTTCCAAGGTAGGTAAAATGAGGACCCAGATTGTTGGGGGCAATTAAGCTGACTTTGTAATAATGCCGCTTGGGGGGTGTATGAAAGCCCTAATAAGCAGGCATATACATAGAATGAAGGCTACTGCTAAGCTTGTAAGCTGCCCTGAGTCTTCGGAGAAGGGCAGGATATAAATGGAATTAAAATAAATAATAAAAAATAAAAAAGGGGATCGCATGACCCTGGGAAACTGCAAGCATCATAAATATGGTTGCCAGTGTGAAAAAAGAGCCTTGGTGGAGCAGTGGGCTAATGCCTCCTTCAGTAACACCAGCTGCCTGCAATTAGTGCAGGTTCGAGTCCCACCAGGCTCAAGGTTGACTCAGCCTTCCATCCTTCCGAGGTAGGTAAAATGAGGACCCAGATTGTTGGGGGCAATAAGCTGACTTTGTAATAATGCCACTTGGGGCCCCCCGAAAGCCCTAATAAGCAGGCATATACATAGAATGAAGGCTACTGCTAAGCACATTGAGTTGTGCTTTAGTTTGTAAGCCGCCCTGAGTCTTCAGGGAAGGGCGGGATATAAATGGGATTAAAAACAAAAAAACAAAAAAAAAACAGTCTTAAGTCGCTTTTCTCAGTGCCTTTGTAACTTTGAACGGTCACTAAATGAACTGTTGTAAATTGAGGACTACCTGCCTTTTAGTGCTGATTGACTGAGAATACATTTTGAAGGGATGCTGTATATGAAGGTCCCTTACACTGACTGAACTTATTCTTCTGCAATCCTAGGTGGAAAAGCTATAGACTGATCTGAGACTGTTGGAGGAAAAAGATATTCATTATGATGAAGTTTTCCTAATGGTTCTTCATGGAGGAAAGAAATCCTTTGATCAGGCTTCTCTCCCTTAATACTGACTTGTAAAAGAAATTGGGCTCCAAGGCCATGAGTAATGCATTTGTTTTACTCATTGGTTGTCAAGAAATAATAAGAATGATGATGATGATGGAGGAGGAGGAGAAAACTTGTTCATTTTGCTAATCACAGTTAAAATGCCAGTAACAATTTGTTGATTGCTGGTAATTCATAATTCAAATATGAACAGAATTGTTTTAGATGTAATTTCATCTTATGTATATATCTAGGCCTGGAGATCACAACAGAACAGAGAGAACTCACCACACAGATACATTGATTTTAACATTTATATGAAGTTATAGGCTGGTTAATCCTAGTTATTTTTATGAAAGCCTATTTACTTCTGAAAACATAATATAAGGCCAAATACCTATGCATTGTTTCCTAGGAGCATGGAAAAATACATGTTTGAATATGAATATCAATTACAGGAAAAACTAGCTGAAATCATATTATAATGAATATTAAATATAATATGAATTATATTACGGTTAAATGTTTGATAAAGAAAAACATTGGTATATTATGGGAAAAGAAATGACAGTAGTAAGCAATACTGTTTGGAGGCAGCAGCTTTAAGCTCTACTTCTGCATCTAAAAAGATGGTTTCCAAGAAAAAAAATATAATGAAATTTACAATATTGTAGTTTTTTTTTCTTCAGGGTTTGGCTACACATTCATGATATTTCTGCACACACCACTAGATTAAATGCTTCCAAATGCATGGCCTGAAAACCCCAAAGTTCCTAGGGAGTTGCCAAGTATTAGAAGCAACTGAGTCATTAATTCAATTAAGGAGTCAGCTTGGTACACACATTTGAAGAGACTTCACACATAGATACAGTTCATAGCAATGCAATTAAATAATACCAGTATTCAAGATTCATAGATTAATATAATAGAAGGGATAAACTTAGGTTTAATGTAAAAAAAGACCTTCAGCAAAATAAACTACTATTCAGTAAAAATAAAAATGATTTACTGCAAAATAGGGAGTTGGTTTATTTGAATACAAATCTTAATACTTTTTTTTAAAAAAATGGAAATCAGAGAAGAGATAAATAGGTGTGTGTGTGTGTGTGTGTGTGTGTGTGTGTGAGAGAGAGAGAGAGAGAGAGAGAGAGAGAGAGAGAGAGAGAGAGAGAGAGAGAGAGAGAGAGAGAGAGAGAGAGAGAACGAACATCAAACGTCTTTTTTGCAGGATATTGAAACACTGATTATGTTTCCAACTAAAATAAGATTAAAGAATATCAATATGAACAAAGGCAGAGAGAGAATACAGAAATGACCTTGAACTAAAATTATAAGAAAAGTTTACACAAGAATGAAGATACTTCAAAGAATAGAGAAACTATATGTACCAAGAAAGGCAATATCTGGGGATAGAAATAAATAATTGAAAATGTATCTGGTTCTAGTAGATGAGTGGGCTCTTCTTCAGAGCCAGTTAAATATAAAAATAATGAGATAATTTTAAATTCTTATTGGTTTTAGGCTACATAGTATGTTAGAAGGGAAACAGAAAGTCCAAACAAGTATACTTTAGGAATAGCCAGTCACTGAAGGAAAGTTGAAATGATATGCCTAAGGTGGCATCTTGCTTTTGTGTAAGAAAAATAATGTGTACCATGGAAACTTTACCATTATGGACATTTGCTCATGTTCTCAATTGATGTATATGTGTAGTAAACAGCCATTTTTGCTATCCGTCCCTTTGTCTAACCAAATAATATAAGCCAACTAAATAGATTCCATTAAGATTTAATATTAGAATTTACATAAATAATATATTTATATACATAAATACTTCAGAGAAAACATATCAGTAGAATAGGAGGATTCTTTAATGTCTGCATCTTTACCTGATCACTCTTGGGAAAGTGTTGCAGCTGTTCTGTGCGACTCGGGGGGTGGGGTGAAGTCAACATTATTTGATTATTGTAGACAATTTAGGATTGATTGAAATATTTCCCTTCCCTAAGGTTCCCGTGATAGGTTTACTACACAGCAGAATAATGCTTTGATTTTCTGTGACATTGTAACTGACAATGAAACCCAATTTATGGTAGCAGAACTCTAGTTGCTCCAAATATCCTATACCTCTGACTCTCATTACCACAAATGGCAAGTTGGAGACTGAATCATAAACTGCGAAAACATTATGTATTACTCTTTTAAAGAGGAGGTCAAAACCACTGAAGGTCACTAGATATTGCTTAGCAGAATTGTCAACAGGGAAATGACTCAGGATATCCTCAATAAGATTTTATTTTGAACTGATCTGACACTGGGGAAAAAAAATCCCCTTTAGGTTACAAAGCCACGAGCCTGGCCATTTTTATAACCAGTTCCATTAATTCAGTGAGGAATTACTAGCTGTACTGTAAGATACCAAGAAAAGACAGGACAGACTACACGGCAAGTCTTTACCATCTTTTAGAGGCAAAGTAACTCCCATGAAAGTTGCACTTCATGAATTATGTTGGATTCTAAATGTATATACTATATACTATATATATATATATATATATATATATATATATATATATATATATATATATATATATATGTATGTATGTATGTATATGTGTATGTGTCTCTGTGTATGTGTATTCATTCTATGCTTTACAACCTTGTCTTGTAGAAGTAAATGTTAAAGGGAAAATGCTAAAGTAAATTAAGATAAAATGAGGCCCATGGGTGTTGATAATTATGAGAGTAAAAGCATAGAAGTTTCAATCTCAGCAATGACATGAAATTTTTGTTTTGTTTTTTAAATAGTTGATTATATATTCATTTCAGTCTTCATGTCCCTTCATTCTAGTAATTTAGTTTTGCAGCACTAACATAAATTCAACAAAGATAGCTGGAATTCTCCTGCAAAAATTCACCATGAATAATATTTTTAAACATCAGCCTACCCTTAATTCAGGTTAACTGCCTATCAGCGTCAGAGCCAAACAGAGCCAATTAAGATAATAGTTCTAATATTCTTCTGTGTTTTCATGTGAAGAATTATGTAAGTTTATGAATTAAACAAAACTACAATTCAAAAAGCCAAATTATCTAATAGTACCCTGTGATTTAGAAGAATATTGATGTGAGCAGAGAGAGAACAGTAAAAGAAAATCAAAGCATTTAAGACCATGGCACGAGATCAAAATTAGACTGATTTTGTGCCATGATCATAATGGGGCAATTTGGCAGTGTGATTATGCCCTAAGTCAAGCTTCCATGAATCTATCAATCAAGTCTATAGTTACAAATATACTGGGACATGGACTAGTAAAATATGCTGAAAAGAAAGAGAAAAACATTTATAACAGAAATAAAGTAGAAGCAAACAAAAAAGTCCAAATGACTTTCTCAAGACCACAACATCTCATTTTAAGTATCTTGAAAGGGCAGACTAGGGTTGGAGTGATGTTCTTCTTTATTCAGATATTGTCAAGTGCAAAGGATCAGGATCATGCATAAAGTTTTGGAATAGAAGATTTATGCAAACCTTTACATAAGAGTCTAGTCAACTAACAATCAACACTAAATTGGTGCTAGGTAAGGGTCAATGGAATTCAATGGGACTTGGATGCCTTGCGCCAATGCAAGGACTCTAAATTGAGGATGTGTCTAATTCCATTGCCATCCCAACTCTGCCTGCTCTTCTCCTACAGTTACTTATGCAATATAATTTGTAACTTTATGGTTTTAGTGGTGACCCATTGGATAGCTATAGTTCGTAGTTGGAGATGGCATCATTATATTTTCATACTGTACAGACACACAGAGATGGAGACATAAATACTAAATTAGTCCCTATTATTATCAACAGAAAAAACATCAATAATAGGGTACTATATTAAACAGTATCAGCTCTGGGACTCTGTTTTGTTTTTGTTTTGTTTTTTGCTACATGGCTCATTTCAGTCACTGTCCCTACAAGACACTGTGCCACCAATGTAGTCCTAGATCTCTATCCTGAGGTACAGCCCTGGTTGATCACTAAATCTATAATCCTATACCAACATCCCTTACTTTATCCTGACTGTTTTACTGAGGTAAAACAAAGACCCCCATTTCCTGTATTCTATAGAATAACAAATGAAGGCAAATCTTACACAACTAGAAGAACTGTCTACTAACCCTTATGGGATAGGTGAAAACAAAAATGCTAAAGCAGAACATTTTTTCCCTTTAACATAATAATACAGCTATGATGTCCCACTATTATCCATGTGTACTGTATTTGTAAAATTTAAATGCTGAGCATGTTAAGATTTACTGGTATTCAAATTAGCATGAATGCTATCGAAAACAACTTTTAAGAACAATTTAACTTCTAGATGAAATGGCTTTCTTTAAACTTTCAGCCTCAGAATACTGTGGCGTAAAAACTGATTCTCTATAGAATTTTCTTTTCTACTTTTAAATATGCCTTTTGAACAGCAAAGAGTTTTAGCTATTAGATTCCACAAAGTAAGGACTATTGCTTTAACTGAGTTTAGCTGGAATAAGCCCTACGATTCCCTAAGCATAATGTTCGGGTCGACATCTTTAAGGTAGATTGCAAACTGGTTCATTTTTTGGAATTAGTATGTGAATTTAACTCCTTAGTGTGTTTCCTTGGCTTTCTCCAGTTCTTTAAGTAATAGTCACTTTGCTGCAGAACCAATCTGAATCCTAATACAAATACATTGTTGGCTTCTCTGCCAAAATAAATTTTGTTATGTCTCACAACAGCTACATCTATTGATATATTTTTTTACAGAAAGAAATATGAAACTGGGTCTTCCCAAAGTCTTCAAAAAACACCTGACTGAATCCAGGTTTGGTAGTGTCCTTGACAGTCCCAAGGATTCAGATAGACAGAAATAATAAAACTCAGGGCTGCAAACACTGAGCATTGTCTCAATGCAAGACAGGCATGGGCCAATGCTTTGAGAACTGTTACTTGTATTCGTCTCAGCCTGTTAAGTGTTGCTGTTGGGACCACTTGGGATTAGAGTGTCTCTAAGGCCTTGATAATGGCCTTGCCCATAACTTTTCCAAACTGTAAATCTTAATATTTGAGGAGGACAATTTAACGTGTTTATACATTCTTTGCTGACATTTTTCCTCAGCAATAAAATGCTATGCAGTGTGCCTTAAGCAAAAACCAGAGAAATTGGAACAAATTCAGAGAAGAAAATACTCTTCAAATATCATAGATGAGGAAAAAAGAGCAAAATATTATTCTTTGGTGGTTGAAAATAAAGGGCTTAGAGCAGGGGTGTCAAACTCACAACGTTACTTGTTGCGACGTATCACAACTTTTTTTCCATTGCTGGCAATGGGTTGGGCGCAGTTTCGCCATGACACATCCGGCCCACGGGTGGACAGTTTGACACCCCTGGCTTAGATATAATGGGGAATATATGGGAATTACAGGAAAGCTGTCTTCTTCTGTTTTATCTGCTAAAACAGTTCTAATGGTAATTTTCATATACAAAGCAGAACATTGGCCAATCTCCAAAATTTCATTGCATTCTGGAATTTTATACTTACGAACATCCTGTGTTTTTGTGACAGTTCAATTGTTTGGATGGTTTACAAATAATAGGGCATTTTAGGTCAAATAAGCTTATTTACTTTTGTAAAACTATTTTAAGATACTCATGTCACCTGCAGTGAGGTAATTAAAGCTCACAGAATGTCACTATGCTTCTCCAATCACTAGAACACACTTCATATTTTCAAATCAGTCCCAAATAATAGCTATGACCTATTCCATAATCTTTTACACAGAGTTCCTGTAAACATGAATTTGGAACACTGTGCAAATTGAACATCTTAGAGATGAAAGGTTTGGGATTTATGCAGATTAAAATAGTTGTTTCGTTTCATATCACTTTTTGGGCAAAAATGTATCTCATTGCTTGGGTAAAATCTAGAAACAGTGGTGCCTTTTTTCATATATTCTTTATCAGTAACACATTTCACTCTGTTCTGCTTGGCCTATGTCGCTATTCCACCGGTCAGCCTTTCTTTTGAGAAAAAAAAAATCCATTCACATTTTATCAGTTCTCTCACTGTGCTGTAAGTCTGACATATGAAATCCTCTCCAACATTTCAAATGAGTCTTCGAACAGTGATTCACATTATATAATCTGCCTTTGAAGCACTTTTACAATTTCTTTAAAATATCTGCACTTTAAAATGGCTTTCTGTTGAAAGGTTTTCAAGAATCTTACTGAAAAGGAGAGTTCTTCCCTTTCCTTTAAATACAGAGTAATTCACTACACCCAAATCTTCTCTCTCCTCACTTGTTCAGTTATTTCTTCTCTACTCACTTGTTCACTTCTTCAGGTAACTGATTAAATAAATGTATTTACACAGTGTGTGCACAAGGTTATACGTACCAATCTGGCTATTCCAAAGGTGTATAAAATAAATGAAGACACATTCACCAAAGATTCTGCCTAGTGGAAATACATGGAATATCAAGAGTGTGATGTGGAAGTTTTGGTTCTTCATCTTTTCAGTTTATAAAATGATGATCATGGTGGTGAGCCAATATAAACTCAAAACTGGGATGGGAGGGAGGGAGAAAGAAGACCCCAAATGAAATATCTAGTTTCTAACTGCTGACTCTATAAGGAGTCTTATAAAGTTCAAAATTCTTCTTCATCACAGATTTAGAAAATATGAATCTTTGGTATACTGACTATCTAACTTGTCTTCCTAGCTTCAATCAATCTTCTGAGAGTTATCCATTTCTTTCAAGAACCATTATTGTTTTAAAGTAGCTTCTACCCCCCCACACACAAACACACACTCCCAAAAAAGTCTAAGGTATGCACTCATGTAAATAAATAGTTCACGGTTACGTACATTCTGATCCCTTCATTAAAAAGGGGGAGGGGAGCTGTTAACTGAGAAAAATGCATCAGTAACTGAATTAACTCAAAGGGAGCTTTATTCTTTTCCAGTGAAGTAATCTTCTACCCTACTTATCCTATCCTGTCCTGTCCTGTCCTGTCCTGTCCCGTCCTATCCCGTCCCATCCTATCCTATCCTATCCTATCCTATCCTATCCTATCCTGTCCTGTCCTGTCCTGTCCTGTCCTGTCCTGTCCTGTCCTGTCCTGTCCTGTCCTATCCTATCCTATCCTACCCCTACTTGTATTCTACTATGCTACTTCAGTATTGCTCAGTATGAATAAACAATAATAGTAGTATTCAGTATATGTTTTTACACATTGGGTACACTAACATAAATCCCGTTTCTTTAAACCTTAAAATACAAGGGTTATATTATATTTTCTTCCATACAAAAGGATTGGATCATTAAAATCAGTCATGATCATTAATTAGCCAAGTTTCATTACATGGGTTAATAAATTATGTGAATCCTACATTTTTAGCCCATCTTTGCTAATAAGATATTTTCTGTTCATTAATTCTCTTTGATCATTCTAGTCTCCTGCTCCCTTATACCTGAGCTGCGTATTAAAGGCAATAAACCACTGTTATAGTCCAAGTATATTTGAAGGAATAACAGAAAACAAGCAGCAGCCCTTGCCAATTTGGAATCTCTCCTAACATTTTTACATGGACCAAAGTGTGACCACCATTGATCTGACATTCAGCACCGATACAGACAATGTGTTCTGGCCAAAGAACAAATTAATTTACCCAGGGAGAGAATGTGCAGATTTATAGCTCCACTTTGCACTTACATGCTTGACCTCAGAAGCTTGCTGCCCCCTGAAAACTGCCATAATTAATTTCAGAATTAGCATTGCAGGGATAGGGAGGACACTAAGGGAAATATTAAATGTTGCCACTTCGGGTTGTCAAAAGTCTAAGAAATTCAGTGAAAACTAAATGGTCCATCTCTACCTCCTGATTGGAATTAGCCACTCATTCACTCATCTGTAACACTGAGATAAAGAGATAGAAAACTCTGCAAATGAGAAGAATGCTATTTTTTTATCTCCTTTTCTTTTTCCTGACTAAGGAAGACATTCTTTTTGAGCTACTATTTTTGGGGGGTGCTGTCATCTTTTGCATTGGTTTGTACTCTTCTCCTTTTTCATCATGAAATAATGCGTTAATCCTGTGCAAAACTGATACCATTACAACAATTTTCATTTTTACAATATATTTCTCAAAAATCATTATTCCAAGAAATTTCAGGGGATAGAAAGAACTACAGTTCTGGATGATTATAGGAAACAGAGAAAATTCAGCTTTAGTTGCTATATTGAGGCAACATTGCTCTTAGGAAATAGTTATGGATTTATTTTTGGACATTAAGAGAAAATAGAGCTAAGATATATATTATGCTTGGAAATCTTCAATTGCATGATAGATATATATCTATAGATTAAGATTTAATTTACATCCTACCATTCCTCTGACAGCTCAATGTAATATAGATAGCAGCCCTTCCATTTTTTCTAATTGTTAGTTTTTGCTAAAACAAAAGGATAGATTGAGCTAAAATAGTTCCACTCCCAACAGCTTAAGCAGAGAAACCTCTTTGCCACGAATCCGTAACTGGACCATCTAATCTACTTTCTATTTTCCCTGCCAGGGTAACAGCTACCACCATGGGGCCAATCTTTTCACATATTTATTTGGTAGCTGAGATATTAAAACTTCAGCATGAAGTGTTGGAGGATATCCAGCAGATAATTATTTGTAGTCTACATTCAGCACATACACACAAACATAAAATCACAGTGGATTCTGCAGAGAGTGTCACTTAGCAATAGAAAGGGATAGCAGTTTAACACTGAAGGACTTTTAGCTTTCTCATTGTTAGAGTTAAATGCTTGCATTATATTTTTTGCACAAATAGGTTATTTTAATCTCTTTTGGCTAAGTTATGGATTATGTCTGATCTATTCATGTGGATTCACTTTGCTATCAGAGTGTATATTCCCATGAGATGCTAACATAAATCTGACACTAAGTATGGGTAAGCTACTTATCCATCAGTTCATTCCCTGCTAAAATATCAAATTGTGGCACTTATAAATGGTGGTTATCAGCCAACTGTTTCATGGCTGACTGACAATATTTTCTTAAAAAAAATAAAGCAAAGTAAAATCAAATAAAGTAGTTGGCTATTTTATCCCTGTTACAATACCCACCATGCCTAGTGGATATATGGGGGGAAAAACAGAGAAGAAGAGAGATTGCAATGGAATGGTCTGATTAGACAGGCACCGTAGCTATCCAGCTCTATTGTCAGAAGCCAGACATTTGCATCTTATTATCCTTATTATTAAGGGTGGCTCAGTGGGTTAGGATGCTGAGCTTGTCGATTGGAAGGTTGGCAGTTTGGCGGGTCGAATCCCGAGTGCTGCGTAACAGAGTGAGCGCCTGTTACTCGACCCAGCTTCTGCCAACCTAGCAGTTCGAAAGCACGTAAAAATGCAAGTAGAAAAATAGGGACCACTCCGGTGGGAAGGTAACAGCGTTCTGTGCGCCTTTGGCATCTAGTCATGCCAGCCACATGACCACGGAGACGTCCTCGGACAAGCTCTGGCTCTTCGGCTTTGAAACGGAGATGAGCACCAGCCCCTAGAGTCAGAAACGACTAGCACACATGTGCAGGGGAACCTTTACCTTTACCTTTTTATCCTTATTATTAGTATCGTTTAGATAAATAAACTAAAGTAAAATTTAACCAATGAACTAAATTTCAAATGTTTGTTAATTATAATCAGTACATGGTTTAATTTGTCCCAATGACATGATCATTCAGTCATTTCATTTCCTTTGTTTGTTTCCACTGTTTGAGAAACCACTAGATGTCATTTCTCCTAGAGGATGGAATGAAAATCTGCATTGAATGAGAATCTACATTACAGTGTACTCATCTATGTGTGTGAGCACAGGAAAAAAATGCTGAATGCATGGGCAAATGTTTATTTGTATCTCCTCCATTCAATCTTGAACTGATCAATCCTTGTCTAAGTGTATCTGCTTTTGTAACTTATAAATTTGAATCACTCAGATCTTTAGAGACAAAAAAGTAGCTATCTAAAGGTGCTTATTCCATCTCCAATTACATACATACATACATACATACATACATACATACATACATACATACATAAAATTCTATGATCAAGAGCTTTGTAATGTCTCCTTTGGGGTTTTGGAACTGATAAAAATAAATTTTATCAAAAAAGCATAATCAAAATGCATCTAAGAAACACAGATATTTACAATAGGAAAAACCCATGTATTGCATTTTTGCCTAGCTGGGTTCGCCATGAAAGCTTAACTAAGTTTAATTTCATTTGAAGAACAATATTCATCAAAATTCATTAGACACTTGTAGGCATTTAGCTGGAGGCTTTCAGGCAGTCCCAAAGCAGTGTTTAGCTTCCATTTCATATTTTCTTTTTTTTTTTAATGCATCTTTTAAAGCATTTTATGTGGAAAAAGAACATAGATTTTGTATAACTCTCTAAGTGACATTTCCATGCAATTCTGTTCCCAGAGAGTTGGTGAGAGAGCATTTGGAAAATGAAATTGTCTTACGAGAAGCTGGTGGGTGACAAATGTTTCATCCAAGTTACTTCATAATATAATGTGGCAGAGAAAATCAGAGCTCTGTATGCTACCTTGGATATTTCAAACAGCTGGAGGCATTATACCCCCAAAAGGTGCTGAAACAATTTGAGACATTTTAAGAAAATCTCAAATGAGTTTATTTCTTAGTCACACATTTAAGTGAAAAGTAAATGCAATATAGTAACAACAAGGATTTTTTGTGCAAGTTAATCCCTTTTGTTCCCTTTCTTGATGTAGAGGAAATCACTGGATTTTTTTTTTTTTATGTCCCTGTAACTTTTCTTGAGATTCCTTTGCTAAAACCTAAGAAGGTTTTAAACCTAAAATTGTATTTATCATTCTGACTTATATTAACAAGTATTAATACTTTATTATATTTATTCATTATCATTAATTTTGTAGCCATTTTCAGTTTCCGAAACATTTTAGTATCTGGATGATTATATGGTGCCAGCCATAAATTTTTACGAACTATTGCATGAAATGGAAAATGTGTTTTACTTGGAACCCAAAAGAACAATCTTTTATTTTAGTTGTTCTGCCAAATTGTTTCAGCTGGGCTGCAGATCAGCAGGACCATATCCCCAAACATTGTGGTTGTTTCAGGTTTGGGCCAAAAGAAAATCCAGAGGGCGTTATGGCCAAGCAGGCTGAAACAAATGAACCTCATCCATCTCTTTGTATTTCTCTCCACGTTTTTTGTGTATCAGCCTACTGTCGATATTTCTTCTTTCTTTCCCTGTTTCACTTCCAAGATGTTTAGCTTCAAGCACAGCGTATTTAGCTTCTCCAACTTCTCCTTCCCTCAATATTCTTCCCTTAGTTATCAATGCCCTTGGCTTCAAGTGTGGTACAATTAGCAACTTCCTAACCCATTTCTTGATCTTCTTAGCACCTTCTTTTCTCCACCAACCCTTAGCTATAACTGATGTCTTTGACTTCAAACACGACATATTCAACCAGCCTATCAATCATTCCTCCTGTTCTTCCCATTGCCCTCCTTTCTTTCCTTCTTTGTCTCATCACTAAAGTGCTTACATTTATAATGATTTTTTTCTCACCCAAAACATGTCTGCTTGGAACACAATTTCAGACCAAACCTGACAATACAAATGTTCTTTGGCTCAAAAGTGAAACATTGAAAACTAGTTGCTCCATAGTTTGCATGCAAAATATTTTTCACACCTGCATTACAAATTTATTTTTCATGTGCAGCTGGTATCCCATAATATAGAAAATAACAATTCCAAAATCTCAAAATGTGCACGAAATGTTTGTATTTTAATAAATTTTGTTTTCCAAAGCTCAGTTTTTTCCACTTCATTAAATATTGCAATGCAGACCTGAAAATGAAGCCCTTTCAAGGGAAATTATTAACTATCCTTCATTAAGAGGAATTAAAAATTTCTACCAACTAGAAATGAAAATTGACTCCACATTATCAGTAACTCAAACACTTATTGAATAGTTGGTCACTGGAATATATGCATCGGCTGACAAATGTTTCACTGATCTTCATGTCCATGAATGACCACAAAAGGATGTGAGTATTGATTTTGCAGTTACAAATAAATTTTAGTGAGCAGCCAAACTTGCAAATATTGAATCTGCAAATGATAAGAAATAACTATAACAAAAAAAATCACATTAAAAGGTAAAGTGTCTTTCAAGTTAAGTTTGAACCATGAGAACTATGTAACTGTTTTAGAAATAACATGGAAGTGATTTGTCAGTATTTGCAGTCTGGCCTATAGTCAAGATCCACTCTGCATAGCCTGCTTATATTCAGCTACCATAACTAGCTATTTAAATACATAACACATAATAAAATTATGAGAAAGAATCAAAAACTCCCAACAGTGTTTTTGCCAAGATTATGGTGTGGCAAATCAAGTATCCACGTACTCTATATGTACCGACAAATTAGTAAACAGTTACTTTGAGTTTAAATATTCAGGACAAATTATGGTACTAATTTTATAAGGGTTAAATGTTTAAATATTCAAAACTAGTTCTTTCTCTTGCAACATGTCATTTTAAACATATAATACAACAACAGGAAATACATTGGGAATATGCTGGGCATCTAATAATTCCTTTTCTTTTTCCTATAAAAACAATTCTTGGATACCACAAATTTGTTTCCTAACAAAAGTGTAGTGATTATTCAGTCTCTTCTGGGAAAATAATAATAATAATAATAATAATAATAATAATAATAATAATAATAATAATAATAATAATAATAATAATAACAACAACAACAACAACAACAACAACAATAACAACAACAACAACAACAACAACAATAATAATAATAATAATAATAATAATAATAATAATAATAATAATCTCACCTCATTTTGGAGATCTCTGATCATTTTGCTTTTTCTCTCCATTTCAGTCTTCAGAAAATTAATCTGGAAATGTAAATTTGAAGAATTTATTGAAAATCTTGCTCTAGACAGGATAATAAGGAAATAAAGTAGTATCTGTCTACTTCTACATTACTTCAGCTGTCATTTAGGTTTCTTCCATTGCTCATTTGTATGTAGGCCAGCTCCAGTCCTTTATTCATCTCAGTCAGTTTTAAATCCAACATTTAAATATTTCTACAAAGCCTTTTTGGATTTTCAGAACCACTGATTCATTGATAGGAAGATCCATCCACTCCATGTATATTTCTTGGGCTTTTGCCTCTACTTAATTCTGGGTATTCTCTTTACTCCAGGTCTATTCATTCAGAGTAGAAGATTATTGTGGTGCATATGTTGTAAAAGTTAGACACCTCATCAGGCCATACTGTATTTTATTTTTCCTTCTGTTCAGATTAAGATAGGACTGTTTTCCTCCTGTCACCACCAAAAAATGGAAAAAATGAAGTCAAATATTCAACCAGTCCCATATCCCTACAAGCCTACATGCAAAGCTAATGTAGGATATAATTCTCAGCTTATTATAAAATAGTCTTCTAAATAATAATTTTATTAATCCTGTATTAATGTATAGATAAACTAAAAGTGTAGAACACACAGAATAGGTAAAATTTAAAAAAATGCCTTTTCAAGGACTTAATGAGTTGTATGTTTAACTAATTATTCATAATGGAAGGTTCTCTAGGATCTGTGATTTTTGTGTGTAATTCTAGAAAGGATTTCTTTTCCTGTACAGCAGTGAAGATGGAAAGAGTCAGTCTCTAAAAATACCCTTGATTTTTTTTGCACAGGATCTATAGAAGTAGTTTATAACTAAATATATTTCTTTCACACACATTTATCTTGCTAGACATATATTATTGGACTGCCAACCTACTTAATTCCAGGAATAACATTCCTGTTTATAGACTGCTTAAGTTTATAATAATTAAAAAAAAATCTCTTGATGTTCTCAGCTGACTTCCAATAATTCTGAACAGCTTAATGAAGTAAAGGGTAAAGTAAATTAATTTCACACATTTTCCACAAATGACTTCAAAAGCTCTTAGCAGGCTTTATTGGATTTCTTCCGCTAAGTTTCTCTCCTGCTACCTTTATTATTCTTTTTTTCCCCCTCACTTTTTTCTTCCTCCTTTTCTTCATAAAAGAAGCACAGACAATGTTTTAATGCAGGCCTCAAAATTATTTATGATGGCTCACTTAATTTAAAGGTAGGTTACTAATTCTCCAAAGCAATCCTGATAAAGTATAGTAGAAAGATCAAGGCTTCAATAGATCTTCAGAGCCAGGCTGCAAAGAGATAACAGCAGACAAACTCTCTGCTTACTTTCAAATAAATGTCCAGAGTTTTGCAGCCCAGATCAATGAACCTAGGCTTTTATTTTCCAGCAGCTAGAGTTTCCCTATATTACCATATTTAGAAGTATATTTGTGTCTCTAAATAATAAGAGTCTGTGTGAATGAGCTTATGTGGTATGAAGGCCTAGCCATCCATCTCTACCCACTTGGAGGGTTCTGCAGGGACTTGTGGCATGAATGGAAAGATTTTATTCAAAGCTGTTAAAATAGCTTCCAGTTATTTTATTCATATATTTTAAAATGAGTAATCTTAATTATGTGAAAGCTTATCTCAACCCTGCCCACTTACTGGTGAGGCTCTAATGACACTTTTTTTCTGCAGATGTTCATGCTTTCTTTTTTTTAAAAAAAAACCACAAGTTTTATTAGTTTTCCAATTTAAAATCCAAATATTTAGAAAGCATCATGGTGACTGGGTAATCAAAGGCTCAGTAACAGAGTTTTTAGTACATAATTCAGTTTACATTATCAAAACATCCTTCTCAATTTCCCTTAACATTTAATATAACATGCTTAAACCAGTAAATTTCTAAGAATAACATGATCATTTAAAACATTTGTCAGTCCATTTTTAGTTATACGTATCCATGTCCTGTTTTTAAGTTTTACCTAATTTTTGATTTTGGTTATAGTATTCAAGTTTAGCCTTTAACATCCAAAATAACATCCACAACCCAAATTTCCCTTATTTTTCACTACACAAAAATTATAACATCTAAAATACACATAATATCTATATGAGTGAACTCTACTTACATTTCATAAACATTTTCTATTTCTCATCCTGATACATCACACGTTGCCAATACAATAACCTACATTTATCAATCTATTTTTACTTATACATTTCCAAATTCTATTTTGATTTTTTCCTAATTGTTAGTTCTTTGTTAAAGTATACAAATTTAACCTTTAACATTGATAATAGCGTCCATAACCCAAATTTCCATTATTTCCCTACACAAATTATAATATCTAAGATAAGCCTGATAAATACATAAGCATATTCTAATTTTATCTCATAAACATTTACTATTTCACATCCTAATAGATCACACATTACTAAGAGAGTAGCCTTTAGTAACTCTCTAGCAAATGATTTTTTAAACCTAACTCTAGCTTTCTTTTTTCTTTTTTTGCCTTTAGGTCAGATAGGTCTCTCTTCGTTCCAGCACATATTGGTTGAATTGTAGGAGACCATCTAACCATCAGTAATCCAAAAAAGCTAAACCATTTATAATCATTAGGTTGTTGCCCTTTTGGTTCAAATCTCTGTATTTGCTCTAGTGTCTTTATCTTCAATTTAGTCTGGTCTCTTCCTTCCTTTGGTTTCTTCTGATTTAAGCAGAAGGTCGTATCCAACTTTGTAATTACTGCTTGGTTGTCTTGGTTTTCAATAAGCTGTCTTTGTTGATCTTTAGCATCCTCTATTTTGGTGTTACTTTCTTCCGCTTCATATACTTTTGAAGTTGTAGGTTCTTTAGATGGAGTCAGGATTTGGATATTAAATTTTTCAATATCTTGTTGTTCCTTAGAGTTCTCTGTCTTAGTAGTTTCTTCCAGCTTTGTTATTTTCTGAATTATAAGTTCTTTAGTTGGAGTCTGGGTTTCAGTTTGTGGTTTCAAGCTAGCGCCTTTATCTTTCAGTCTGGATTTAATTATCTCAGTGGCTTCGAGAATTTTTTCAAGTATAAGCTTATAGTCAATTGAAGTTTGTAGCTGGTCTCCCTCCATTTCTGGAATAGTTATAGATAATCCTTTAGTGGAGGCTAATTTTTAAACAAGAGTCAGTAAATGTTCACCTCCACAGTTCTTAAAATCCAAATTCACCTCCCAGCTGTTTCAAGTTTTTATCTTTAGCTAATGCCAAGGACAGATTTAAGTTGTAAACAGATTTATTTGCCAGGGATATTCACTTGCTGTACCAGGCTTAACCACAAGATGTTCCAGTGTTATTTAAAATCCTTTTCAGACAGAGTAGGCTTTTATAAAATTTAAGTTCTTCGTCTTTTTCCCCCCCTTTTTTGTCAAATGCATAAAGTAGACAGTTCCCATGAAAATAGGAGCTTTTTGAGTCACCAAATGTAAAAGAGATATGGGTCTAATTAGTTAATTATATTTTTTCAAGGTTTTTTTTTCCCCAGTGTATTCAAACGCCACCATTTAAGAGGGTGGGGGAAAAAGTTCGCTTCCCTCTCTCCTCATAGGGGGAGGCAATTTCAGAGGGCTTTTAACAGGAAAAGAAAGGAAAGTTGTATAGGTAGAAGGCAGTTCCCACCCAGTTTGTCCGCTGTGCTTTCAGGTGCTAAGTTGTTAGTTTGGCCTCAGTTGGAAACGGCATTAATGATGGGCCATGGGAGTGGCTGATCCTTTCTTCATCAGTCCAAAGAGCTGCTCCAAGTTGATGGGAGGGCTGCTGCCTTTCCAAAATCAATTTGAGAGTGCTCTTCCTTGCTCGTCACCTCTCCAGGGTGACTTTTGACCCCTTTCAGGGGTCCCCTGGTGAAAGAAAGCCAGACAGAAGGAGGAGCGATCACCCTATATGTCTGCCAGCAACACGATCCAGAACCAAAAAAAAAAAGTTTTCCTTTTAAGCTTTTTCAGAATCCTGAAATACAGCAAATTACTATAGATATATTTTTGTATTGTTCTGTATTATAGAAGCCATCTTGTATGTAATTTCTAAGAAGGGTAATATAGGGCGTGGGGAGAGAAAGAGAAAAAAAGTGAACCAATTTTCTAGATCTACATTCCAAAGCTTGCAGTGGTTTCCTAAAAGGAGAAAGAGACATTTTAAGAGAAAACTTATTTTCTAGAAGGGCAAAAATTCTCATCATGAGAAATATAAAGCCTATAAATGTGAGTGTGCAAGTTAAGCTTTAATCCATGGCCATCTTGCAGATATGAACTTAACATGGGTCTCTTATTCTTGAAACATCTGATTTATCTTCTAGCATTATACAAATTGATTATAAATTATTTACATTGTCAGTGGAGAGAGAGACAAAAGAATTCTCTACACCCTGTCAAAGCAATCTACAAATATAGAGTATAAACATTTGTTATGGACAACTCCCAGACTCCTTAATCACGTACAGAAGATCTTTACTAGACAGCTATCTTTTTATCTTTGGAAGGCAATACAAGAGATACTCAACTGAATAACCTTGAATGTTAGCAGAGAACTGGCAAATGATTTTGGGAATAATTCTTCAATGGAATCACCTCTCTGTTGCATTCTGATTTAAAGCAAATGTTAAAATTTTGTATTTCTTTTTCACAGTAACAGTCTTAATACAATTATACTGCTCTCTCTTGCTCTCCATTATCCTTATAATGCTACCTTAGCAGCTTAAATCATGAAATTATCCTGGATAAGTTGTGTTTAATTTAAATTGGCAAATCTTACCAAGCAATGCTGAAAGCAGTTTGCAGAGAACGCTCAGAATGCTGGACTTGTATATTTCAATGGTAGCTACAAATATTTTTAATAAGCAAATATGTAAGGATTAAAACTATTCAATATTTCTAAATTCAGCATAGATGCTGTAGCACCACAAATCAGCTGAAATCTCAATGTAAGATTCAAACTTGGCAAGCTTATTAAAATTTGAGTTTTGAAGGCCAAAAGATTTGAATCAAACTGATTTGAAATTTTCTTTGATAAATGCCACTGTCAGTTATGGTTGCCTACAGCTGCTTCATTTTGTGGCCAAATGGGATGAAATGAAACTGAAAATAACAAGACTGAGACGTCTTTTAGAGGACATTAACTGTGATGCCAAGTTTTGGCTGAATACATCAAAGGTTAGACTGTAGTCATTTCTTGAAATATCTCCTTCCTTTCTTTCAAAGCAGCAATAGCAGAGATAAAAATGATAAAGCCGACCAGCCTCTTTGAAATCCTTTCTGTACTTCTTGAGAACTTCCAGAAGTACAGGCAGGATTTCAAAGTGGCAGAGGAACTAGAGATCAAATTGCCAAAATACACTGGATCATGGAGAAAGCTAGGGAGTTTCAGAAAAGCATCTACTTCTGCTTCATTGACTATGCTAAAGCCTTTGATTGTGTGTATCACAACAAACTGTGGCAAGTTCTTAAATCTATCTATCTATCTATCTATCTATCTATTATCTATCTATCTATCTATCTATCTATCTATCTATCTATCTATCTATCTATCTATCTATCTCTTTCCCACCTTTATTATGCAATAATGTTTTGGATGTTAGACTATTTTAGACCACTCATGAAGTTAATCATTCCAGGAACAGGAAAAAACAGACAAAAGATAGAAAAGAAAAATAAGTAATTGGTTCTTCAGGGAGAATTAAACATTAGGTAAAGACAGACTGAAATATCTAAAAAATGTCAGATATGGAATGTAGAAATTAATAAAGCAGGGCATCCTTGAAAAAGAATTTGGAAGATATTATTCAAAATGCATGGAAGAAGGACATATTAAAGGAGCTATGACTTTTTTCCAGTTTTAAAACAAAACAGAAGAAAAGAAAAAATTAAAGAGGCGCTATAGTTGTAACAAAACACCTTTTCCAAAATATTTTTGGAGCATGTACAAAGACTACAAATATCACAGTTAAGACATATACACTGGGATTAACTAAAAATAAAGTTAAAAAACATGTGCTTAAGGAAAGACTGTCACAAAAGGAAAAGCATATCAGCAAAAAAATAAATCTGAATCTTGGATTTTGCATAAACAATTTCTCAGAAATATGGGACAGACAACAAAGTATTACTCCCTTAAGTGTGGAGGTATAAGAAACTGGTGTGATTAATTAATCATTTGAACTGTTGTGATTAAACTCATCTGTTGATTATTAATGTCTCAGCTTTGTCCACTTATGGAAGGAAAGTTGCTTGATAGCTCCGAAGCCAAAAAGTTCATCAAATCTCTGAATTGTTACCTAATCCCTCCAGACCTAATAATTAACTGAAACATTTAACTGATTTAATAATATTTGAGCTAAATCAAATTCACATTTTCACACAGACTTAACTGGGTCTAAGTTTTGTCTCTTCATTTGTGCCTGGATTAATTGTCTGCATGTAAACATATTTCTATTATGTTACAGATAAAGCTATGAGGAATGGGGCTTACAAGCTCTGAATGTTACATAACTCTGCTCTTGTAGATCTATTCATGATCAAACATTGAGTGGGCCAACTGTATACTAAGCTCATATCTTCTAACAAACCTGTAGCATATGTAAACCAATAGCCACGTTATCATTTACATCTAATACAGGAGCCACACAGTCTCTCCAGATTTTCTATAATCATCCTAGTTTAACCATTTTCTCTCATATTTATTTATTTATTTATTTTAATTCCATTTATATCCCGCCCTTCTCCGAAGACTCAGGGCGGCTTACAAGCTTAGCAGTAGCCTTCATTCTATGTATATGCCTGCTTGTTAGGGCTTTCACACACACACACACCCCAAGCGGCATTATTACAAAGTCAGCTTATTGCCCCCAACAATCTGGGTCCTCATTGCTACAGATTTAATAAGTATACCACAGCTGGGCTGTAAATAGAAACAATCACTAGAAGGTTGAAAAAGGAGTAATAGTAATCCAGATATGTATGAAAACAAACTGTGTATGCTACATTAAGTTCTGAAAGGGAATTAAGCACACATTGTCAGTTAATTTCTCCAAAAGCCCACCAGCTGTGCTGGTATATGCAAACAACAACAACAACCTTTATATTTTGTTCTCAATTGTTATGTTTCAATCTGAGAATAAGAACTTGGAAATTGTATGCTGCTTAGAGTCAGTCTCAGTTGAAACAGTTTATGTGAAATACATACATATAAATAGAATTGTTTTCAGTACCTCAGTCTTTGACTGCCTGGATTAGTCCCTGCAGTTTTTCCTGGCAAAGATTTTAGAAGTGGTTCAACCTTGTTTCTTTTCTAGGGCTGAGAAAGTATGACTGGACCAAGATTACCCAATTGGCTTCAAGCCTAAAACCAGACTAGAACTCATAGTCTCCCAGTTTCTTCTCTGGTGCCTTAATCTATATACCAAATCGACTCTCCCATAACCAGCCAGTACAAGATGGTGTATATATAATTATTATGAAGCACCTACTCACATGTTCATTGCCAGAAAAAGTAGTGGAATCTAAACTTCAAAAAAGTTATCAAAAGGTTTACATAATTACTTCTCTTCCTATGTTCAGGCTGTGAATGTAGTTGCTAATGTAATGTGGCACCACCTACACATAAGGGACTTCAGGGAAGTTACAAAATCAAGTTTAGAGCCAGCAGTTCCCAAGCTGAGATGTCAGTTTTAAAAATAATTGGCAATCGATCCAATAGTTCAGTGTAACAAAACTAGAAGAGAAGGTGATGGATTTGAATGACCTAGGGATATAAGGCAGAAAGCGAATCTTCACTTTGAGCTTTTCCATACTGCACCCTTAAACTAATGAACTCTCATGCATAAACTAACTGGAAATAAAGCCTGCTTAAAAATCCTTTTCTACATTTTATCCTCCTCTGCTTTGGCCATGATGATAGTCCAATTTTCTACTACAGTCCCTGACATGCATTTCCTTTCTCCTTTACTATTCCTGGATAAGGTTTTTTTTTAAAGCCCTTAGTTATATTATTTTCCCTGTCACTAAGGCTACAAGGAAATTTCACCTGGTTAAAAACATAACAAAATAGACAGGCACGCATCCGTACTATTCCACTGTTCTATCAATGAAGTTATTTGTTAAAAAAATGGTTGTGGAGGGCAGATGCAATGACCAGAGAGTGCTTTCCTGCTGCAGTACACAAATAATGAATTAGAGTTGTTTGCCTACAATGAAATGGAGAGCAGCAGGAATTCAGGCAGACCATCTGAGTCAGAAAGCAGGGTTTTTGTTGTTGTTGTTGAAAAAGGTGGGTAGAGATTGCCTTCATGTGGACTGTGGATGAATAGAGAATGACATAGTGCGTTCCTACATTGAGCAGTGGTCAGCAGCTCATGCTCACAGTGAGCAAGCTTGTTATAAAGATCAGACCTTCCTCGGAGGAAAATTCACACTGTTTTTACAGCTTGCACCTAGTATGCAACTGAAGTGCTTATCTAACAGTGCCATGTTGTGTATCCTAGAATTTCTACTCAGCTTTTGCCAAGTTCTTATGCCAATTCTGCCATATTTTAGGGTAGAAAAAAAATGAGAACAAACAGTTCAGTGAGAATTCATGGAATATGGGTTAAATGGAAGAAAATATAGGTAGCTGGGGTTGAACTGTGAAGTCCTTGGTGCTCCGTCTGCATCGTTGTTTGTTTGCAGGAATCTCATTACCCAGTAGGTAACATCATCAGTGCTAGTGAGTATGAGGTTTACTCTACAGGGTGGGAAGACAGGGTTCTCCAGGGAGTAGTGACAAACAGCTTAGAGCGCAGCTGTCAAACTCGCTGCATCACATGATGTGTTGCGACGTACCGTGAGGTGTTTTTTTTTTTGCATTGCTGGAGGTGGGATGGGTGTGGCATCTGTATGATGCAACCGGCCCATGGGCCGGCAGTTTGACACCCCCAGCTTAGAGCATCAGGGGGTCCACAATATGGGTTGAGCGTGGACTGGAAAAATAACAAGCAGAAGAGAGCAAAAATGTTCCACTTCACAAAGCTCATTTTCAAATGAATTTGAAGGCTTTAGAGGGGCTATCAACAGCAAACTAATTCTGGAAACTCTGACATGGAATTGGAGTTCCTATTTCCCTCCAGAAGAGCCCTTAGTGACAGAAATCTTCCCTGCTGACTCTATCCCACCACTTAGCCCTAAGCATAGAAAGGGACGTATTCAATGATAGACAGGTGCAGGGTGGCTTTCTGAGAAACAAAACCAAGTATGAACTACATGTAAGTAAGACACCCATGGATGGGAAAACCCCAAAGCAAGCTCTGCTGGCTGGCAGATCAACATGCACTCTAAAATGACAGCTTTAAAAGCTTTTAGGTAACTGGCAGCCGAAACAATATTTCGTTCATCAGCCTTCCTGATGAACTTGCCTAGCTGGTTCTTTTTTGCTGCTGGTGGTGGAACCCCAAATTTCTTAACCTGCCCTGGAAATTATTTCTTCTAACCAAGTATTTTATCCTGAAGCAGGGAGGAGGAAATGAAATATTGTGGGCAGAATTCTATGTGGCAGGTGCAATTTTTTTTCTCTTCCTCATGTTAGTTACTGACATGGAATATGCAATGTGATTCATACTGCAAGTACATTGTGATTGTTGTATGCGACCATATTTTTGAAAGTGAAAATGCCTTGGTACTGGTATTTATATGCCCATCACTACTATTACTTTGATTTGCTATTCCTATTTACCAAATGCAAATGTGCCAAAATTGGAAGTAGGTACATACAAACAGCACAAAAGCATCTCCAATTTGAAATGCATATTAGATGACCCAAACAATTCATAGCCCAACAGTGAATTATCATCGCTGAGCTCCAAATGGATACAAAATGTGTGGATTTCATCCAGCTAAGTGCAGTAAAGAAATGAAACTATTTCTAATATTGGGGAGACAGCAGGCTATAAATATAAAGAAGGCTCCGGATTGTGGATAAAGGATGTATAATAGACTTGATTTAGAAATGTGCATAGTTAACAAGCCTTTTTCCTCTTTGTTTTAGAAAATTAAGACTTGTATTTTATATTCCTCAATATTGCAAGATAAATGATCGGATTCTTCAACACTGCAACAAATAAATCCGAATTCAGTGAAACATATACTCTGGATTTGAATCAAAGGGCTCTCATGGAATCTTGGAGCATATATTGCAAATGCCATAAGCTTAAAGTTTCTGAAAAATACAGTTATGTTTTTAATTGAATTTGCAAATGTATTCCTTAGGATAATTGCCAAGAAAGTTGAAAACTTTCTATGGATTGAAAGTATATATGGATGCACCCAGCTTCCAAAGAATTTACCAAAATTGCAGGAAATAAAGCATAACCTCATATGTCATGTGAATTTGGTTCTTAATATATACTTTTCCATCTTTTGCAGATTTGAAAGTTGGCATATAAGTGAAATTGGGACTAGAAATAAGTTTGTTCTGCTTGAAGACAAATGTGAAATAGCAAAAATATAGTTAGTGACATAGCCTTTTACATTTGCTGCAAAACACTGGGAGAAGAAGGCATGGAAAATTATGTTCTCTCCTCCTCCTCTTCCAGCACACATTATCATTGTTTTTTATTGTGGCTGTTCTAAAACATCTTAGGGCTATTTCTTATAATACCTTTGATAGTTGAACTCATTTCAGTCATCAGAATTGCTGCAGCAATAAGCTTGGGTGTTTCATCAAACTTATTGCCCAGATAAGGAGGGAGGCTGACAACCCTTGCACTGTGTGCTGATATTTTTACAGATAACACCCTCAAGACATTAGTCTTAAATGCCAGGAGAAAGAAGCTTCCCCCCCCTTCTTCTATTTGCAGTTTTAAACAATAAAACTTGCATTGACCTAAAACCACTGCATAGCTCTCTACTCAGAAATAGCCCACTGAGTTCAAAGGATCTTATTTATTTTTTTTAGGAAATTGGTACAGTATATTATCGCAGTTATTTCTGCAGTGTGCTGCATTCAGGGGTATGGATATAGATGGATATACTCAAACTGCATGCCTATATTTACAGCCTATTTACAATTAGATCCAGGGCAAAGGCTGTATTGTATAAAGATCTCCATTCCAAAGCAGAGTTTACTAGTCCCATGATCTTTTATCAAGTAACGTAGCTATAATGAATGCCTTCTAATTTCATCGGAGAGTCAACTATATGATCCTTCTGCCACCATCTGGGTCATCCTGAACCTATGAATGCAGCTAAAGAATCCCAATTGCATAATTGATGAGTTTTTTAAATTACTTTTCTTTAGGAATTGATTTCCTGCATTTATTTTGGGGTTTTAATATACTATTTTCCCCTCTAAAACAGATAGTCTTCAATTATGCACTTCCTAAACATGTTTTCTGCATGCTCAAAATGTGCTGGGTCAGCTTGCTTAATGAATAACATATAGTAACTTGGAAACTGGATTGTGTTATTGTTAGTTGCATAAGACCCACTGGTCTTCCTTTTACAAGCATAATAATACCATTTTGTCATACCAAGCTTTGAGACCAAAACTTCTTAAACATGCCCAAACCTATAAACACACACCAAAGCACACATAGCATACCTTGGGATGTTTTGACATAGTAATACACGTGACTCATTTTAGGGAATTTCCCATTGATGGAAGTTGGGTGATCTAAACATATAATGAACACATGGATAAATAAATGCATAGGAAATGCTCAGATGTCTCCTCTTTTGGAATCACCAAAGAATTGGTTAGTTCCATTGGTTAATAGCCATAAGATATGCTCCATAAATGTATCCAACACAGATTTACTCAAAGGATATTCCCCAATTTATGTATATGTGTGTCTATTTCGATGTATGTCTCCATATACATATATACACATACACACATTTTCTACAACTAGTATAAATCAACAGTTTTGTTCATGAATAAAGATCAGTGAGAATTTTGTTGTGTTCCTTTTTTAAAAAAAAGAAAACTATTACCAAGTATTACCAAGTACCACACCCATTTTTGAATTGAATGGAAAGATGTTGCAGTTTGAAAATAGAAATAAACCTAAATTGTTAGGCTTGTCCATATTCATTTGTAAAAGTATCTCTGAAGAGTTTGCAAAGGAGGGGACATGGAAACACAGATGAAAATAATAGAGAGGTCACTTACTGTGGCTTGCTGTTTTTCTGCCTTCTCAGTTGCCTCATTAAGTTGTTTTTGAAAGGTCTCCTGGAGCGATTTCATTTCTTCCCTAGTTTATTGAAGAAACAAAACACAAACTTCATCTCTATTGGCCATTAAGAAATAATGCCTTTGTTTTCTCTTATTTCATGACAAGGCACTTTTAATTACACCAAACAGCTATTGTTTCTGCTTTCCTGAAGTGGCTTATTAATACAGCTACATAAAACAACCAGTGCACACCAGTAAAATTCTTAAAGGAAAATTCAGAAATAGGAAATTGTCTCTCTTTGCGTCTGCTATGTAGCCTGCTGTGGAAGATATTGTCACTTGAATAATTCTGGCTGGTCAAAAAAAGTACAATTGCTGTAAGCAAAGAAACTCTAATGGCAAGTTGAATCAGAATGAGATTATTGTAAGTGGAAACCATTCTGTATTTTATTTTAAAACAAATGAGCAAAAAAGCTTGTTAAATATTAAATGTAATTATTTGCATTCTTGTTTCCAAAGTAAGTCCCCTAGTTACAAAATTATGGTCAGAAACAACCACTAGAAAAAGACACGTTCAGTTAATCTTGAATTCTTAGAGGAACAAAGGCAGATCTTAAGCTTCATTAGTGTCAAGAAATGATATGTGTTTTTTTTTTCCTACAAGGCAAATCACACTTAAGGCCAATTCAGTTTCTTTTGCAGAGATCAGATAGGATATACTTGTTTCCAAAGACACATCCTCTATAATGCATAACCAAGTTTCTCTTCCTACTAAATGCTTCCTATGTTTTCAATAGCTTACACAGCACTCATTTAGTGAATTAGTTTATTTCCTACTGAAATATCTGCACTATAAGCATTCTAGTGTACTGCTAGATATAATAGAGTCATCATATTTGAACTTCATAAAAGAATGTACAAGACTATTTTTATTCCACTTTTTCTTGGGAATGCAAGTGCCATATACATTATGGGGGGAAAATCCCTTTCATCTCAACAATCCTAAACAAGGTAGATGAAAGCTGCTAAAGAATGTACTGTGCAAATCTATCCAATGTACTCATAGTCAAGAGAAGGCTTCATTCTTCATTCACCCTGGTCCAAATCCAACTTTTTATGCAAATGAACAGAAACCCATTCTTACTTACACACCCAAACGTATCATACATACATATTCTCCTCCTAAATCTTCTTCACTGCATAGGCCTACAATAAGAAATAGAAGGCTAGATCCTAGAAGGCAATTCTAAGATGGATGTGAAAGGGGGAAAAAAGTGTGTTCCTGTGGAAACAGGAAGAAAAGAAGCCAGGTTCTGGACTGGGAATCAGGTTTACTGTGGGGAGAACAGAAGGACAATGGGTCTGTTAAGTTGGGTTCAAGAATCAGAGATGACACAGGTTCGGGAGTTACATTGCTTTATTGAGGAACATGGCCGAACTGGGGAACAAAGGATTTCAGCCCTCATTTATACCTGGCCAGGTAACTACCTAGCCAATGGGTTAAAATCTAAGCGTCCTTTCGGCTGGTCAGCCAATCCCTTTAAATCTGGCTCTCCCGCCAAATGCTGTCTCTTTGTTCTGGCTTCCCGCCGAACGCTGTTCCTGCTTGCTGTTCCTGCACAGAGCTGTCCAGCTCTGCGCCTCCTTAATTCACTGACCCCTCACGTGTATTCAGAACCTGCATACACTACACCCCTTCCCCCATGTCAGGAACACACCTTCGTTCCCATTTACTTCTTTCCCTGTACCCACACTATCAATACAACTTACCCACAACCCCCTACCCCCCTCAAGTACGTACATAATCTGAGACGTAGGCTGGAGGCCTGTGGGCTCAGCCAGACCCCCCAGGCTTGATATTGTCCTTTGAGCTTATGCTTCTTTGGTTATGCTCCCCCGGTGCTGCTGAAAAAGATGATGAGGTTTCAGGTGTGGTCGCCCCAGGTGACATCAGTACCTCACTTTGATCCAGCTGTTGATGAGATCAGAGCAGTTCCAACCCCTCTGAGTTGGGAACTATCTCCCTGTTTGCTGTGTCTCTTTGGTCACTCTGAATCACTACAGGTTGGGTGTCTCTTTGGTCACTCTGAGTCACTATAGGTTGGAGTGAGGCCTCTTTCCCATTATTAGCTGGGCCCCTCTCAGGAGCTTGATGCCTGAGTTGGTCAACATGTCTCCTCCACAGTAACCCCCCCTCCACCCTAATGATGTAAGATACTGGTCCCGTCTGCTCAACTACTTTCCCTTGCACCCATGTATCCTTGGAGCTATAGTTCCTAGCCCAGATGAGGTCCCCCATTGTAAATTCCCTGGAAACCTTTGGGTGTTCCACATCTGCCGCCACTCTGTCTGGGTGTAGTCTGTCAAGAGTGGTTATGAGGCGCCTTCCCCAACGAAGTTCTGCTGGGCTCTTCCCAGTTGTGGTGCAGGGAGTGGTGTGTTTGTGCAACAGGAATTTGGCCAAATGTTGTTTCCAATTTCCATGGATGATGCACTTCAATGCGTCCTTTGTGGTGCGTACTGCCCGTTCAGCCAAGCCATTACTGGAGGGGTGGAAGGGAGCCGAGGTGATGTGTCTAATCCCATTGGTCTTCAAAAACACCTGGAATTCCAAGGAGGTAAGTTGTGGACCGTTATCAGAGACCAATACATCAGGAAGGCCATGAGTGGCAAAGAGCCCCATGAGCACCTGGACAGTCCCTGATGTGGTCAAGATACTGACTGGCACCACCTCCAACCATTTGGAGTGGCTGTCTACTACTATCAAGAATGATTGGTTGTGCAGGGGGCCTGCATAGTCAATGTGTATCTGGGACCAGGGTGTGTGTGTCTCCTCCCACTTGTGAACAAGGGCATGTGGCTGTGGTGGCCGAGATTTTTGGCAAATGTAACAGCCAGCTACTTGTTCTTCAATATCTTTGTTAAGGCCCAGCCACCACAGATAGCTCCTTGCCAATGCCTTCATCTGTATGACCCCTGGATGCCCCTCGTGTAGTGAGTGGATTACTCTGTTCCTCAATGTTTGTGGTATGATGACCCTGCATCCCCACAATAGACAACACTAGTGTGAGGATAATTTAATTTAATTTAATTTAATATTTGCATTTGTATACCGCCCTTTCCCTGAGGACTCAGGGCGGTTTACAGGGAATTAAAAATCAAAACATACAAAAGTTAAAACCAATTAAAAAGCATTAAATTCACCCTGTACATTAAAACCCCAGTTAAAATTTTCTCCTCAGCCTGGGCCCGAGAGCTCAAAGAGCCAGGTCTTCAGGCCCCGGCGGAATGATCGGAGGTCGGGAGCAGTCCTCAACTCTACCGGCAGCTGGTTCCAGAGGGCAGGCGCTCCCACTGAGAAGGCCCTATCCCTGGGTGTCACCCGCCGGCAATCTCTCACCGGCGGCACCCTGAGCAGACCCTCCCTGTGAGAGCGCACTGGGCGAAGGGCGTTTGATGCCGGCAGCAGGTGTTCCCTCAAATAACCCGGACCCAGGCCATGTAGGGCTTTATAGGTGATAACCAGCACCTTGAATTTCACCCGGAGGGCAACCGGAAGCCAATGCAGCTCGCGGAGTAGAGGTGTTACATGGGAGTATCGGGAAACCCCCATTACAACTCGCGCGGCCGCATTCTGCACCAGTTGAAGCCTCCGAGTGGTCTTCAAGCGCAGCCCCATGTAGAGAGCGTTACAGTAGTCCAAACGGGAGGTCACAAGCGCATGAGTGACTGTGCGTAGGGCGTCTCGGTCCAGATAGGGACGCAACTGGCGCACCAGGCGAACCTGTGCAAAAGCCCCCCTGGTCACGGCTCCTATGTGATCTTCAAAATTGAGCCGTGAATCCAGGAGGACGCCCAAGTTGCGAGCCCTATCAACGGGGGGTAACACCTCACCCCCCATCGTTAAAGGTGGAATAACTTGGTTAACCCGAGACGCCGATATGCACAGCCACTCAGTCTTGGCGGGATTGAGACGAAGCCTGTTTCTCCCCATCCAGACCTGAACCGCCTCCAGGCACTGGGACATCACGGAGAGGGCATCACTGGGTTGGTTCGGGGTGGAAAGAAAAAGTTGGGTATCATCAGCGTACTGGTGATACCCCACCCCAAAACCACGAATGATCTCGCCCAGCGGCTTCATGTAGATGTTGAACAGGAGGGGCGAGAGAACCGACCCCTGAGGGACTCCACAAATGAGAGACCTCGGGGCGGATCTCTGCCCTCCTGTCAACACCGACTGCGAGCGGCCCTGGAGGTAGGAGGAGAACCACCGTAGGACGGTGCCTCCCACTCCCAACCCCCTGAGACGCCGCAGCAGGATACCATGGTCGATGGTATCAAAGGCCGCTGAGAGATCTAATAGGACCAGGACAGAGGAACAACCCCTGTCCCTAGCCCTCCAGAGATCATTCACCAGCGCGACCAATGCCGTCTCCGTGCTGTGTCCGGGCCTGAAGCCCGATTGGTACGGGTCCAGATAATCAGTTTCCTCCAGGAACAGAGGGAGCTGATGCGCCACCACACTCTCAACAACCTTCGCCAGGAAGCGAAGGTTGGAGACTGGACGATAGTTGTTTAAAACAGCCGGGTCCAAAGCAGGCTTCTTGAGGAGGGGTCTCACCACCGCCTCCTTCAAGGCGGCAGGGAAGACACCCTCCTTCAAAGAAGCAGTTATTACTGCATGGAACCAGCCTCGTGTTCCCTCCCGAGCCGCATAAGCTAGCCAGGAGGGGCACGGATCCAACAAACAGGTGGTGGAGCTCAGTCTCCCCATGATCCTGTCCACATCATCAGGGGAAACAGGGTCGAACTCAGTCCAGATAACGTGCTCAAGACCGCCTGATTCCTCCACATCAGACTCTGCCCAGTCAGAGTCCAAGCCGGTCCGGATCCGAGCGATTTTGTCCGTCAGATGATGACTAAACTCCTCGGCTCGTCCCTGCAAGGGATCCTCCCTCACCTCCTGGTTAAGGAGGGAGCGAGTCACCCTAAACAGGGCGGCCGGGCGATTATCTGCGGACGCGATAAGGGCGGCAAAGTAGTTAGACTTCGCCGTCCTTATCGCCGCAAGATAAGACCTTATGAAGGTTCTTAACTGCAATCGGTCGGATTCGGATCGGCTGGATCTCCAACCGCTCTCTAGACCTCGTCTCCGACGCTTCATCTCCCGGAGCTCCACAGAGAACCATGGAGCCCAGGGGATCTGCGCCGAGTCAGAGGTCGCATGGGTACAACACAGTCGAGTGCCCTGGTGGCAGCCGTTTCCCAGGCCTCCACCAGAGCATCGACTGGGCTGTGGGTAAGGGTGATAGGTATCGGCCCAAGCGCCCTCTGGAACCGGTCCGGGTCCATTAGGCGCCTGGGGCGGAACCACCTGGTCGGTTCCGCCGCCCAGCGGCGGGGGATGGCATGACGGAAAACCAGCCTCAGGAGGTGATGATCTGACCAAGACAGAGGGGTGATGGATGGAGAACCCCCTCCCAGATCATCCAACCACTGTCCAGACAGGAACACCAGGTCGAGAGTATGATCCCCCTCGTGAGTAGGGCCCTCAATAACCTGGGTCAGGCCCATGGCTGTCATGGAAGCCATGAACTCCCGAGCTAACTCCGACGACCCCCCCAGTGATGGTAGGTTGAAGTCACCCAGGACAATAAGCCTGGGGAACTCCACCGCCAACCCTGACAGGGTGTCGAGCAGCTCAGGCAGGGCTGTTGCCACACAGCTGGGCGCCAGGTATGTGAGCAACAAGCCCAACTGAACCCGAGGACCACATCTCAAGAGGAGGGATTCACTCCCGGCCATCTGGACAATGGTGGCCTCCCGGGGACACAAAGTCTCCCGAATAACCACTGCCACCCCACCACCCCTGCCCTGAGCCCGTGGCTGGTGCAGCACCCGGAAACCTGGCGGGCATAACTCGGTGAGAGGCACCCCTCCCTCCGAACCCAACCAAGTTTCCGTGATGCACGCTAGATCCGCACATTCCTCCTCGATCAGATCACGGATGAGGGGAGCTTTGTTAACTACGGATCTAGCGTTAAAATAGACCAACCTGAGCTCAGGGGCCTGATCACCCTCATCCCCGGGTAGGAGGGTGCTAACCGGAGGGTCGGAGCGCGCCACCGCTCGGAGATAGCGGGGGCGCGATCCCAGATGTTGATATGGCCCTCCGCGCAAACACCTGCTGCCATACCCTATCGCCGTGGGGATTCGATGCCCCACCCCCACATTCCCAGCGCCAGCAGCCACCTCCCCCGACCCCGTCCCGTCGGGACCTCTAACAGGTCCAGACTGAGTGCCGGTTACAAATTCCTTCCCCACCCTCCCCTTCCTCCCCCTCCCTAACCTCTTAAAATAACCGGCTAAGAATCTTATCAGGGGCCTCTTAGCGCGTCTTAACTCGAGGCCCCTGTCCAAGCCCAACCACCTCTCGGAGTCCCAAAGCTTGGACCCGTCATTAAGGGGAGTATGGAAACAGACTCGTGTCTTCTTGCGAAAAATGCCGTGAATTTGGGCCCTGGTGATTTGTCTTGCCAACCTGTGTTAACCCACGTCTGTACCCTACTCAAAATCCTATCCTTTATGGTTCTTGCTGCAATGTCTCAGGCACTGAGAGGACATTCTGGCAGATCTTGAATGGCTAATATTTGGGCTGCTGGTGCTGGATCTGGTTCCGTGTTGTTAAGAGGAAGTCTGCTTAACCCATCTGCATGGCCCATTTCCTTGACCAGCTTCTGCACTAGTTTCCAAGAGTAAGCCAAAAGGAAGATGGACCAACGGAGCATTCTGGGTGACAAGATCTGTGGTAAACAGACCTAGCAAGGGTTTATGGTCTGTAAAGATGGTGAAATTTCTCCCATACAAATAATCATGGAATTTCTTTACTCCAGCAGCTATTGTCAGGGCTTCCTTGCCTATCTGTGCATAGTTCCGCTCGGCTGCTGACAAGGTCCTGGAGTAATATGCAATGGGAATTTGTCTGTCATCCTCCTCTAGGTGGCTCAACACAGCCCCCACTCCATAAGGAGAAGCATCGCAAGCAATGAAAATTGGTTTATTTTCTATGAAGTAGGTGATGGTGGCATTGCTTGCCAACAGATTTTTTAGAGATTGGAAACTGCTGTTGTGTGCCTTGGTCCAGTTCCAAGTTGATTTCTTATCTAATAGCCTATGCAAGGGTTCAGCGATTGAAGCCTTGTGGGGTAGGAAAGGGTGATAGAAATTAAGTAACCCCAGGAAAGCTTGCAGCTCAGCCTTGTTTTTTTGGTGTGGGGGCCTCTTTGATTGCTTTCAACTTAGATGCAGCAGGATGAACCCCCTCAGCGTCAATCCTGAACCCCAAGAATTCTGCCTCAGGCACTGTAATGCAGCACTTCTCTTTCTTAAGCTTAAGCAGCACAAAATCTACCCAGAACAGTCTGCAGTCGTTCTGCCAAAACCCCCTCTGAGTCCCCTGCTATGAGGACATAATTGAAATACGGGCAGACGCCCGGTATGCCCTTAAGTGTTCTCTCCATCACCTCCTGGAAGATGCCTGGAGCTACACTGACTCTGAACTGCAACCAGTCTACCCAGAACGCCCCCTTGTGGGTGACTATTGTTTGTGCAGCAGCAGTCTCTGGGTTGACCGGGAGCTGTAAATAAGCCTGAGCGAGATCCAGCTTAGTGAAAATGGCCCCTCCCTGGAGTGATACTAGGATGCTGCTAAGTGTGGGTACTGGGTATGCATGGGGGTTTAACGATTTATTGATTGTGCATTTATAATCAGCGCAGATCCTGATGTCACCATTTGCCTTGAGCGGGGTGACAATTAGGGTCTCCCACTCTGCCCCCTCTACCGGGTGCAAAACCCCCTGTGTGACTAGCTTGTCGAGTTCCCACTCAATTTTATGCTTAAGGGTGAACGGTACTCTCCAGGGCTTAATTCTGATTGGTTGAACGTTGGGGTTCAATTTGATTGCAATCGGTGGACCTTTGTATTTTCCTAGCATTCCATCGAATACGTCTGCAAAAGCCTTGCATAGGGATTCGATGCTGGGCGTCTGAGTCTGTGTCTGGTGAATTCCAACAATGCGGATTCCCAGTGCTTTGAACCAGCTTAACCCTAACAAGCTGGTCCTCTGTCCCTTGACCACTAGGACATCCAAAGGCCCCTGGAACCCCTTGTACATCACAGAGAAGGTGGCCTCCCCCCGGACTTGTATTGGGGTATTCTGGAAATCAGTAAGGGTAATGCTAGATGGCCTCAAGGAAACCTGCTGGCCGCTCCGGCTGCCAATGAGCTTATAAGTCTCATATGAAATGACTGAGACTGCGGAGCCTGAGTCCAGCTCCATTTTACATGGAACTCCTTGGAGGTGCACCTCTAGCTTAATTTTGGGGGTGAGGGATTTAGAATCCCCCATGTTACAAACTGCCCATCTGCTCTTGGTATAGCTGATAAGCACTCTGCGCTTTGGACCCCTGGTACCTGGCAGCTGGTGAGCTTCAGCGTCCACCTCATGTAGCATGTCTCGACTCCGGTTCTGGCAGACGGACACGATGTGTTCCGTCTTGCCACACGCTCGGCATTTGGCTCCCCGAAATTTGCAGGTAGAGTGGTGATGATTCCCCCCGCAACCAGCACATTTCTGTCGGGACATGCAGCCTTTGCACCTGGAGCATCTCTTGTCCTGGCTGTTGGTGGCTGGTGTTGTTGATGCTGGTTGTTGTCCTTTTGGGATCCCGCACTGTCCGGACGGATGGGGGGTCGTAGATGAACCAGGTCTACTTCAGCCACTAGTTCTTCCTTGCTGGTTCGTTCTGCCCCGTGTGTCGTATGGATGGTGCCTCCCTGGCTGCTGCGGCTGGCGTCGGACATCTCTGGCTTTTCAGCTAGCTCCCAGGCCAATATCTCTTCTTGCACCGACTTGAGGGTTAGACCCAGTCTGGCCAGCAGCTTTTGTCTCAATTTCCGGTCTCTGAGCTTGCAAACGATTTGGTCCCGCAATCTCCTCTCTAAGTCGTTGAAGTTGCACAGGCGAGCCGCCTGCCTGACTGCACCCATGAATGCAGACCCTGACTCCCCCGGCTGCTGGTTCCTTTTTTCGAATTCGAACGTCCATGCCACTTCTGACATGTGTGGGTTAAAATACTGTTTTAATTTGTCCATAAGGTCATCATACTTCACCGCCCTGATGGCTGTGGGCATGCACAGGCCCACGGCTAATTGATAAATGTCCTTCCCACATGTGCTGAGCAGGGTGGCCACCTTGATCCTGTCCTCAGCAATATTATTGGCGATGAAGTAAAATTCTAACTGCCCTACGAATGCCTCCTACTCTTGGGGATGAGCACTATTAAAAGTGGGGGCTACACTGACCGGCACCATGGGGGCTTGACTGACCTGGACCATGGGAACTGGACCCGCCTGAGCCATTTGAGCCTGACCGTCCTGGGACATCTCATGCATTTCTTCTGATCTGATCTGATGCAGGTGATGATTTTCCAGTCAGTTGAGTTTCCTACCACCTTTCAGAACATCCCTTCCTCGTTGCCAGTTGTTAAGTTGGGTTCAAGAATCAGAGATGACACAGGTTCAGGAGTTACGTTGCTTTATTGAGGAACATGGCCGAACTGGGGAACAAAGGATTTCAGCCCTCATTTATACCTGGCCAGGTAACTGCCCGGCCAATGGGTTAAAATCCAAGCGTCCTGTCAGCTGGTCAGCCAATCCCTTTAAATCCGGCTCTCCCGCCAAACGCTGTCTTTTTGTTCTGGCTTCCCACCGAACGCTGTTCCTGCTTGCTGTTCCTGCGTGGAGCTGTCCAGCTCTGCACCTTCTTAATTCACTGACCCCTCATGTGTATTCAGAACCTGCATACACTACAGGGTCGGTGGCAGCAAAAGTAGAAGTTTTGTAGAAGCCCCTCAAAACAACTGAACTGGCTCAATAATACCCCTAATATGGGTGGGTGTTTTCTCTAAGAAGTATGTCTAGAAGAACTGTGTTCATCTTCAGTTGTGTTCTGTACCAGCCTACTACCGGCCCTGCAGAAAAGGCAGGGACAACCCCTTTACAAAAAGGCAAGAGGCTGGAACTAAGCCTGCCAAATTTATTGACACAAAACAGAGCAAACAGAGCAAAACAAAAACACGAACCATGAAACAGGAGCTATTCAAACTGTTGCCTTCAGCAAACCAGCCCTCCCACACAGTCCCCACAGTTCAAGGCGTGGCTTCTCTCTGCCTCCTTCCGAGGTGCCCATTGCCTTCCTCTGTTTACTCCTGATTGACTGCCTCCTGCATCAGGCATCCTTGAACAGGGCCAGCTGTGGATCATCTTCATCCACACTGTCAGGCTCACACAGCTGGGTCTGCGTCGTAACCAGATGGGAGGGGCCTGGCTGAGGGCTCTGCGAAGCCTCAGGGCTGTCCTCTGCAGGCTCTCCAACACCCCCCTCCTCCTTTTCTAAATTGTCCAACCCAACTGCCAAACCCACAGGCTGACCCTGAATCACAACAAGTTGGACGATGCTTTAAGCCCAGCAGCGTCTCAAAGTTTCTTCACAAACCAAATGAGATTCTTTCACTTTTGACATGTGACCATACTGATTTATTCCAGTCTGTTTTGGAGCCCTTCTCAGCATTCTCCTGAGGGGTTTATGCTATCAGAGAAGGCAGGGAGCCCTTTCATCTAATGCTGGCATAAATGCATTCAGATCCTCCAGCAAATGGCTTCAGCAAATACTCTGGCAAACCCTGCAGGTTATGAATCCAGCCTACTTAAGGAACCCTCTCACTCTGACTGGACTGGCCCAGACTACCCATGCCAGCAGAGGGGGCATGCTGCGGATCCTGTCAGCCAAGGAATTTCAAGCTGACAGGCTCCAGGAAAATAAAGTTCCTGCCCTTTGGAACATCTTACCACCAAGATTGGCTCCCCACCCCCCTGATACTTTGAAAGAGCCTTAAGAACTGACTTGCCAGATGGCTTGGGGACCCAATGGGGGAATTGCATACTGGAGGTAGATGATTAATGAAAACTTAATCTCACTTCCCCACCTCCTGTCGGTCCGGCTCCCTGGTTTTAATGGTTTGTAATTGTCAATGATTTTATCTGCTGTGTGCCATGACGATTGATTTTAATGTCTTTTCTGCTTTAATGTTTTATGGTGTAGGGTAGGCAAATAAATTTTCTAAATAAATAAATAAACCCAGCCTCACCTATGCTAGGGAAAAAGGCTAAATGTAAAGTGGAAAAACAGAAGGCTATTTCTCAGGAACTCTTTGGAAACTCGAAGACAGAACTGCTTCAGTGTAATCAGTGATAAAAATAGGTTGAACAAGAATATGGAAATGTGAATATTTTCCACAGACTGATCTCTTCAGCATGCATACATCTGGTTTATGTCAGCCAACGGATGTCATTAGAACCCAGATGCAAAACTATCAAGTATCAGAGATTAGGTGCAGGTAGTCCTTCATTAATTATAATAATTGGGACCAGCAAGTCTGTCCGTAAGTAATATAGTCATAAACTGAGATGTCATGTAACCACACTGACTTATGACAGCAACTGCAGCACTTCCAGTTGCCATTGTCAGGTAAATCCTGCAAGATTGCAAATCTTACAGTTATGTGATCACCATTTGCAACCTCCTGCCAGCTTCCCCATTGATTTTGGTTGTCAGAAGCTGGCAGGTCACAAAGTGTGATCATGTGACCATGGGCTGTTGTGACTATTATAATTGTGAGCCAGTTGCTGAATCATGAACATGTGTCTATAATTACATGCAACAGCTACAACTAGAAGGACTAGTTTCAAGTCTTTATTTGGCATTGTTGTAATTTAAATGGTCACTGAAAAAGGCTATCTGCAGAGAGGGGTCCCCAACCCCCAACCCCCAGGCCATTGGGAACCGGGGCCATGCAAGTGTCAGATGAGCATGCAAAGCAAGCAGTGAATGCACTTGCAAAACCATCACTACCACCGCCCCCCCTCCTCTTTGCCACCACTGCCAGTCCATGGAGCTGGAAAGGCTGGGTACCATTGCTATAGAGGCTTAGTTTCCACCATAGTTATGTCTTAATATTTTAATGTAGAAATGCTGCTAAGGAATTATAGTTCTGATTAGAACAGAACATTTTGAATGGAAGAACTACATATTAAATGTAAAAGCTATCTTGTACACTGCTCATTAGGTTCAATGGAATAATTTCAGAGAGCTACTTTTTTCAATAAATAAAGCAGGGAACCTTTCTTAGTTGTTTCAGAAAATTTATTGCAGGGTAGACAAGATAATACATTAAGACTCAGCTCTCTATCTGATACAGTAGGTATCTTTATCCTGATGGATTTACTGTTAGGTTGTTTAACTATCAAACAGGAACTGGAAGTGCATGTGCATTGTTCTTTGCATGAATTACAGGGCAATTTTGTGCCTTACATTTTTAACTGTAGGCACATTTTAAAATGTGTGCCTTTCCAACCAAATGGATCCTAAATCCAGGAATTATTTAAGGACCTGCTTATATTGGCCTTATTTGGTATATGATTTTCATTGCATTTGCCTGGAGAATTAGAAGATAAGCTGGGGGCAATAGCCAACACTTTAGAAAACAGACTGCAAATTACAGAACTTTGTTGGAAGTCAGCATTTGTTTTCAAGACAATAAATTTCATAAATTTTAAATGTAGTGGAAATCTTCCCTTATGAATCTTGACACTATTTGGAAAGTGTGTGTGGAGTATTTCTTTTGACTTGCCTCAGATGGGGGTTCATAAAACTCACCTCCTTACTCTGGAGATATCATTTTGCTTTTACATGATCTGTTTGATGCTTCAACAGTGACTGAAATCTGGTGCGCTCTCATTTTAGTATGAAATGTATAGAGAGTCACGTGTAATGGTTTCTGGGAATTAAAATATTTTGTTTCCCACTCAGTTGTATCATGGCAACTCTGAGATGACACTTTTACTTTGAAAATGGCAAACAGAGTAAATTTCTAAAAAAATGTAACATCTCCAGAGATTTGAAAGCAAGGCTTTGGAATCTATAATGTTCATTATTTTTCCTTTATATAGTTAAATGTGAAATGGTTTAAATTCAATACTGTTCAAATTCAGATGATCTTGTAAGGGAATGGGGGAAGCAAGATCCATTGCTTAACAGAGAAATTCCATAAAGGCAGAAGGCTATATTGCATTGATTCAGCTTCATTGGGTGTTGTAATATAATGTAATAAATACTGTTTAAAATTCTTTAAGGAGTATATAAAAAAGATAAATTTATTTCCCATATAAGTGTGAAGGCTTTTGTCCCTTTTCTCCTTTGTTGTTTCAATATTTATGTTACAAACCTAAGCATACAAAAATTGTATTTTTATTGCCACCCCACAGAAATGCATGGTTTGGGTTACAAATATATCCAGGTAGTGACCCAAATTGGTTTAGAAACTTGATGACACAATATTGCAATGGTAGTGAGTGTATATAGCTTGTAGCTGTCAGATTGCACTGCTTGTAGCTGGCAGATTGCACTGTGAAATCCAGATATCTGGTCTGGGGAAGGTTACACTGGATAACTTTTTTTTTCAAAATTTTGCTTCCTGAAAAACTTTTGGTGTTCATTACAGACCCCTTCAAACTTAACACAAATATAATTTCAGAATAACTGTCTCATGTACAGTTGGAATCTTGAGAAATGCAAAATTAACTTTTGATGAGAATAATGCATTTAATTGTATAATGTTTCCAACATGTTGCATGAGTTCAACAGGACTAAAGGTGTTTGGCTGCTGATTTTCATGTGTACTCAGTGTCTTACTATAGTGTCCAACAATATTCAGACAGCACTGTCAGATTCCAGTTGCCCTGATACTATTCTTCCATTGTGGTCATGTCCACTAAAACCTTTACTAGGTTTGTCACTGACTGCACCTAGATTTTTTTGGGAAAAGTCCACGTGTGAATGTAGAAAATAAATCTTCAATGACATGTTGTACTCCATGGCATTCTCTGTTGTAAGAAGTTGGTCAACCAGTGGAATACAGGTGATTTTCTCTGACCTCACTAACAGATGTTTGAACTACTTGTCATGATGTATCTGATCTGTAGACCAACAAAAAAGCTTTCCTTAATCTTGGCATCAGTTATTCCTGGAAACATCTGTCTCAAATAACCAAAACCTTCATCTTCCTGGTTCATCATTTTCACAAAATTTTTCATCAGTCTGAATGTTATGCAAAGTGCAGTCAAAACTATCTTCATTTGATCAACAAGGGGTTCATGTGCCCTGTTTTTTCTTTCCTGGAACCAAACTCTTTTAGAGTAGCCATTTCTTTCTAATGTAATGTGCCTCTCTTCCATTGCTGTCCTATTCACATCTGTAGCATCAGTACTTGGTATATCCAAGCTGCATTCCAAGCAGCAGAGCCACTACTTTTAGATCTTCACAGATATTCCACCTGCATGTGGTGTAGTGGATGTGCTTCAACAATAGTTCCATGTTTTCTTATGCTTCTCTCATTATGCAAATCAAATCAAATCAGCTTTATTGTCAAAGTACAACATGTGTACAATGAGATTGGCTGAGCCTTCCTTCGTGCACCCCCCCACACACACACAACTCACAGTGACAACAAACAAGGATAGCCAGCTAGTACTGAAAAGTGTACATTGCCATTGGCTAAATACTGATTAGCCAAAAAAATCTATAAAATACACCAAAAAATATTCGGAGAACAAAATCTTTGTTGTGCAATAACTCTACATATTTGAGAAACAGTGGAAAGTAAAGTATAATGTACCCAGTCTTACTAATGCCTTTCTGTATTAATTGCTTTGAGTCAGTGTCTATATATGAGTTTCACAATTAGAAATTTTTTTGTTGTTTAAAAAAAACCTACTTCATTTTGGAGGTTAAATGCTAAGTAGGTACCTAATAGTCTATAGATATTCTTGAGTTGTAAGATATTTAGAAAATAAACATATAATTGTGATATATCCATTTGGATTTCTTAATAAAAGAAATGAGCTCCTTACTGGGTTCCTCTAAATCCTGTGCCTTATAAAATATGGACATTTGCTCTTGATTTCCTGCACATTACTTCATTCTGACCTTTGGCATCTATCGGATTTAAAAGTTTGAGAAGAACCACTGTAGATTTTATCTGCCAGACAGTGTAAAATTTTCCATCACTGGGAAATTGCCATAAAATAAACCTGAAGGTTTGCATTCAGATAATGCTTCTGATTAGCTTTAACAAAATGAGACTTCAGAATTGAAGAATCTTTTTTGTGGTAGGTCTTTGCATGCAAAATGAAAATATTTCTCCCCCCCCCCCCATGGAATAGACTCCAATATAGAAGTAACTTCCCATGTAGAAAACTGGTTCAACAAAAAGATTTTAATCTTGTTCTTTCTTGTTTTTTCCCCCTTTAACTTCAAAACATGAAACGAGTATTTCAGGTCAGATTGTTGATTTTTTTTATGATCCATTTCTTAGGTGAATGTTTTGTTTTGCTTACTGGCTTTAAAAGGTAAGGATTAATCATCATTTTCTATTTATATTAGAAAATATAATAGTTAAGGCAAATAAATGCTGAATCATACCTTTGTTTCTGGCCTAATTCCAAGAGTTTCTGCACATCACTTTTTGCTGATGCCTCATCATTTTTCAAAGACTGATAACAAAAGGAAGAAATCAGGTATTACCAAGGAGCTCCCTTAAATTTTTCACCACTAAAATTATTCATTGTGACTTTTTTTTTATTGAAAAGTTTTATCATACATTTTATCTTTAACAAACCCCCCTACAGCTCCCCTATCCCTCCCTCCTTACCCCTCCCCCCCTCCCCCCCCCCGACTTCCCAGAGCTAAGTACAAGGTATAAAAAGCAAAAAAAAAAAAATCATAAACAACCATATGTTAACAACCGTAAACTCTAAAATCTATCACTCTCTAGCTCATATAGGATAACTACAAACACTATTAATATAAAATATATAAAAAAGAGAAAAAAGAAAAAAAAGAGAAAAGAAGGAAAGACTTATTCAAATGCTACATGAAACTTTTTAGTATTAAAGGCTATATGTGAAAGATACATTATATGACAGAAAAGAAAGTAAGGAAGATACAACTTGGCTGTGGCTGAGTTTTAACAGCACGCTCAAACAAATTGGGTGGTTCATAAGGCATAAGCTGATTTAATATGAATCTGAACATGAAATTCATCCAAATATCAATATACACAACATAATTGTAAGCTACGCAGAGTAATTGACTGAGATGGATAGCTGCAGAAATTGAATAAATAAATTAGGCAAAAGTTTAATTGTTATCATCATGCTTGGTTGGGACTAATCATGGTTTCCCAGCCTAATATTATGATACACTTTTTCCCCAGACTAATATTATGTTGTAATTTTTAGCCACATTACCAGTTTGGATTTAAGACAGAAAATAAGACCTTGGTTCTTCAACTCATATGACTTTCTTTCTTCACAGAGCAAGCTCTTAAAAATGAAAAATGAAATATTGAAAGTGCATTTATCTCAGGCTTTCTGTCTTCTCCATTTCTTTGACTTTTGCTTTGTTCAAGAAGCAGGCGAGACAGCAAGTTGAACGATTTAACTTTTATTCCGAACCAGGCAAACAACAGAAGAACATGACATCTATTTATACTGGCAGCTGTCATAGGTTAGCCAATCAGGGCTGAGCCGGGTTCCCGCGCCGTTCGTTCCTGCCAATTGGAGCCGGCTGATTTTGACAGCTCTGAGCTGTCAGCGGTAGCGCGTGTAGAACTGTCAGTCGGTTGGCGCCTGCGTAGTTCTGTCCGGCAGCTTTTGACAGCTGTCAAAAGCTGCCGCGGCTTCTACCTCAGCCCTGTTAATCTCTATTAACCTCTATGTGAATGTATAACAATATATGTGAATACACAACACCCCTTACCCCTCCCTCTGATTGAGTTGATTTTTCCCCAACTGTTTCTTTTTTGGGTTTCCCCATTCAAAGTCTTTTAAGTAGGCGGGGGGTCTCTTTATCCTTTCGGAGCGCCGGGGGGTTGTCTCAACTGGTTGTTCCCTTTCCCCAGGCGTATCGAGGACTGGCTCAGGGGGCATGGGCCATGGCTCCGTCGTTTCAGCGTCGTTTGGATCGGGGTCTTGAAGTGGTACGTTCTGATCGGGGGGGGTTTGGCGTGAAAGTGTTTGCGGCGGGGCTTCTGCCTGCATTTCGTCGTTCCCCCTTCCTCCTATATTTTGCGGGCTGCGACGCCGGAGTTGGTCGATGTGTCTGCGGATGTGGGAATTGTGTCCAGTGTCTATGATGTAAGAAAGGGGACCAGTTTGTTCAATGACAACCCCCTGTGTCCATTTGTTGCCCCCCCCCGTAGTTCCTTGCCCAGACAGCTTGCCCTGTGTAGAGAGTCCTGTGCTGGAGGGGTAGTTCTGGGTCTGGAGGGGCTCTGTCAGGGTGTAGACGGTCCAGTCTGGTAGTTAGTCTTTTGCCCCAGCGAAGCTCTGCTGGGGACTTTCCCGTGGTTGTGCATGGGGTGGTGTGCTGAGATAAAAGGAATTGAGCAAGTCTGCGGTGCCAGTTGCCGGAGACGATTTTCCACAGTGCCTCTTTTGTAGATTTTACCATCACCTCTGCCAAGCCGTTCGCGGATGGGTGAAATGGCGCCGTGGTGGTGTGCCTAATAGAGTTCGCCGTTGTGAAACTCTGGAATTCGTAGGAAGTAAATTGGGGGCCGTTATCGGAAACTATTACATCTGGAAGCCCGTGTGTTGCGAACAACCCCCTTAAAACTTGTATTGTGGCTGCTGAAGTCGTGCTAGTCACTGGTGCCACCTCCAGCCATTTCGAATAGCTATCTACGACTATTAGGAATGATTGTCCCTGGAATGGACCTGCATAGTCTATGTGGATACGTGACCAAGGTGTTTTTGTAGTTTCCCATCTGTGTATGGGAGCCTGGGGCTGAGCGGCTCTTGACAACTTGGCAGGAATAGCAGCCGGCTACATACGTTTCAATTTGCTTGTCTAATCCTGGCCACCAGACATAGCTCCTGGCCAGAGCCTTCATTTTGACGGCCCCAGGGTGACTTTCATGGAGGCTCTCTAACACCTTGAGTCTGTGTTTGTCAGGTATGATTACCCTGCTGCCCCATAATAAACACCCCTGATGGGTGGATAATTCCTTTTGCTTTAAAGGAATTGGAGTTGGGTATCATCAGTATGCCCAACTTTTCATTTCGACCCCAAACCACCCCAGTGATGCCCTCGACGTGATGTCCCGGTGCCTGGAGGCGGTCCGGGTCTGGATGGGGAGGAACAGGCTTCGTCTCAACCCTGACAAGACAGAGTGGCTGTGCGTACCGGCATCTCGGGATATTCAGGATATCCCACCCCTCATTATGGGGGGTGAGTCTTTATCTCCTGTAGATAGGGCTCGCAACTTGGGAGTCCTCCTAGACTCACAACTCTCCTTAGAAGATCATATTGTAGCTGTGACTAGGGGGGCGTTCGCCCAGGTTCGCCTGGTGCGCCAGTTGCGGCCCTATCTAGACCGGGATGCCTTGCGCACGGTCACTCATGCGCTCGTGACCTCTCGTCTTGATTACTGCAACACTCTCTACATGGGGCTACCCTTGAAGACCACTCGGAGGCTCCAACTGGTACAGAATGCAGCCGCGAGAGTTGTACTGGGAGTCTCCCGATACTCCCGTGTTACACCTCTGCTCCGCGAGCTGCATTGGTTACCAGTTGTCTTCCGGGTGAGGTTCAAGGTGTTGGTAATGACCTACAAAGCCCTCCATGGCATGGGTCCAGAATACCTTGGGGAGCACCTGCAGCCGGCGTCAACTTCCCTCCGCCCAGTACGCTCCCACAGAGAGGGCCTCCTCAGGGTGCCGCCGGTCAAAGAATGCCGACTGGTGGCCCCCAGGGGGAGAGCGTTCTCTGTGGGTGCACCGGATTTATGGAACCATCTTCCGGTTGAGCTCCGGATGGCGCCCGATCTCCGCTCCTTCCGGCGCGACCTTAAAACCTATCTCTTTAAACAAGCTGGCCTGGCCTGATGGGACGGGGTGGGATTTTATTAACGACTTCAATTTTAAATTTGTATTATCTCTGGGCATTGTTTAATTATGTTTTAATAATCTAATTTTAACTTTTGTATCTAATTTTTATGTATTGCCCTGTTCACCGCCCTGAGTCTCTTGAGAGAAGGGCGGTATATAAATTAAATAAATAAATAAATAAATAAATAATAATATCTTGTCTGCAGCAGTGGCTGCAGAGATGTTTTTAACAGATAATGGGCATTCAGGCAGGTCTGAGATAGCCAAAATCTTCCCAGCTGGTGCTGGGTCTGGGTCGATTATCGGTTGGGGCAGTCTGCTAAGACCGTCAGCATGGCCCATGGATTTCCCTGGCTTGTATTCTAAGTTGTATGAATAAGCTGACAAAAAGGTAGACCATCTCAGGATGCGGGGAGATAATATTTGTGGCGTTAATTTGTTTACTGTAAAGAGTCCTAATAGGGGCTTATGGTCCGTAAAAATGGTGAAGGGTCGGCCGTATAAGTAGTCATGAAATTTTTTAACGCCAGCCACAATAGCTAAAGCCTCCTTATCAATCTGAGCGTAGTTACGCTCAGGTTTTGACAGCGTTCTGGAATAGAACGCTACAGGGGTTTGCGTTCCTTCCCTAGTTAAGTGGCTTAGGACTGCTCTGATGCCGTAGGGGGAGGCATCACAAGCCAGACATAAGGGCAGCTGTTCGTTGAACAGGGCTACCGTTGCGTTGCTAGTGAGTAAGTTTTTTAGTAGATTAAAACTTTTATCATGCTCAGATGACCAGTTCCAGGGTTTGCCTTTATCTAATAGCCTGTGTAGGGGTTCAGCGATGGAGGCTTTATGCGGCAGGAAGGTATGATAAAAGTTAACTAACCCTAGGAAGGCTTGTAGTTCCTGTTTATTTTTTGGGGTTGGTGCTGTTTTAATGGCTTTAATTTTTGTTTCAGTGGGGTGAATTCCTTTAGCATCAATTTTAAATCCTAAAAACTCTGTTGATGGCACCCCGATGGAGCATTTGTCCCGTTTTAATTTGAGGCCAGCCTCCCTGAATCTAAGGAGCACCTTTGTTAATTTGTCAGCTAAATCTTTTTCTATTTCCCCTGCAATTAGGACGTCGTCGAAATATGGACAGACCCCGGGGATCCCTTTAAGTGTTTTTTCCATGATTTCTTGGAAGATCCCCGGGGCTGTAGCGATGCCGAATTGAAGGCGGTTAATTTTAAATGCTCCCTTATGGGTGACGATTGTTTGAGCTAAGGCGGTGTCAGGGGTGACAGGCAGCTGTAAATACGCCTGCGCCAAGTCTAACTTGGCAAAAATGGCACCTGACTTAATGGCCGCGAGGATGTCTTTGACAGCCGGGACCGGGTAGGCATGGGCATTTAATGCACGGTTGAGTGTCGCCTTATAATCGGCACATAATCTTATTTGGCCATTTGGCTTAATTGGGGTCACTATGGGTGTCTCCCACTCTGCCCCTTCTACAGGTTCGAGGACTCCTAAGTTAGTTAATCGGTCTAGTTCCACTTCTATTTTTTCTCTCAAGGCGAAGGGAACTCTTCTTGCCTTGATTCTGACAGGCATTACATTAGGGTTTAGTTTTAGTGATACAGGCGGTCCTGTGTACTTCCCTAGCGAGCTGTCAAAAACGTCCGCGAATTGAAGGCAGACGGATTCTAAGTTTGACAGCTGAATGGCGTTGACACCTGTCAATGCTATTCCTAGCGCCTCAAACCAGTCTAGTCCTAGCAGGCTGATTCTGTTTTCCAGGGTCACTAGTATAGGGAGGGATCCTTTAAATTGTTTGAACTCCACGGGGACGGAAGCCTTTCCCCGGAGTTTAATGGGCGTTTTCTGAAAATCAGCTAGGCGGAGTTTGGTGGGTCGAAGGGCGGGCCGTTTTCTACTGTGGTTACAAATGTCCCTGTAAGTTTGCCACGAAATGAGTGAGACAGAGGACCCAGAGTCCACTTCCATCTCACAGGGAATTCCATGAATCCGAACGTCCACCTTGACTTTGGGCTTAAGAGTGCTGTGGACTGTGTATTTTCCCGCCCTTCCCCTCACATTTAGCACTAGGGGTTTGGAATTGTGCCTGGCCCTGGGTGTGTGTTGGTTCATACCTGCGGGCGTCACCTCCAGTTCATGCAGATTTTCTCGGCTCCGGCTGCGGCACACGGCTTTGAGGTGACCTGTCTTTCCGCACCCGTGGCATTTGCGGGCGTCACCTCCAGTTCATGCAGATTTTCTCGGCTCCGGCTGCGGCACACGGCTTTGAGGTGACCTGTCTTTCCGCACCCGTGGCATTTGGCACCGTGGAACCGGCACGTTGCTCTTGGGTGGCTTCCGCCGCAGCTGGCACACTTGGCCCTGTTTGACTGGAAGTTAGCGCCTTTCTGATTGTTGGCAGGCCCCCCCCTGTAGTTGCGTTGCAGCCTGAATTTTTCGAACCGCCGCTGTACCGCATCGATGTCTATGGAGCCGTCGTCATCCTCGGGACCGCTGAACCCGCCGTCCTCCTGGTGCACGGACCCACTGGGCCCGCTGTCAGGTGAACGTCGGTTGTCCCCGTGGCTGTCCTCGTATGCAATGACTTCCCTCGCCACATCGGTCATTGTCATTTCTGGCTTGGCGATCAGCTTCTTCCTCAGCCACTCGTCTTTGAGCCCTATGACGATTTGGTCCCGGATTCGGTCTTCTAAGTCCGGGAACCGACACCGCCGTGCGGCGTGTCTGACCCGGGTTATGAAGTCATTTGCTGGCTCGTCAGGAAGCTGTAGTTTTCGGGCGAAATTTACCCTCCAGAAGAGCTCTGACTTGATGGGCATGAAGTATCTACTCAGCCCCTCGGTAAGATCGGCGTAGGAGATTGTGGCGATCGGTTCAGGAGTGAAGATTCCCACAGCGGCATCATAAACAGCGGGCCCGCTGAGCCAGAGGAGGGCTGCTGCCTTGGCCCGGTCATCCGTAATCTTCTTTACCACCAGGTATCCTTCTACCTGGCCCAGATGAGATTCCCAGCCTTCTGGGTGGCGAGTGTTGAACTCTCGAATGTGGCCATGGTTCGTCATGCTGTCTGTAGCAGTGGGTGCAGCTGCTTGCGTTGTACGGAAGTTCGGCTTCCGAGTGACTTCAGCGAGTGACCAGCTCGGCTAAGGGAAAAAATCTCTTCTCCCCTTAGGTAGTGACTTCAGCTTAGGCAAGCAGTCATCCCACCTTCGTCGCCAGTGCTTTGTTCAAGAAGCAGGCGAGACAGCAAGTTGAACGATTTAACTTTTATTCCGAACCAGGCAAACAACAGAAGAACATGACATCTATTTATACTGGCAGCTGTCATAGGTTAGCCAATCAGGGCTGAGCCGGGTTCCCGCGCCGTTCGTTCCTGCCAATTGGAGCCGGCTGATTTTGACAGCTCTGAGCTGTCAGCGGTAGCGCGTGTAGAACTTTCAGTCGGTTGGCGCCTGCGTAGTTCTGTCCGGCAGCTTTTGACAGCTGTCAAAAGCTGCCGCAGCTTCTACCTCAGCCCTGTTAATCTCTATTAACCTCTATGTGAATGTATAACAATATATGTGAATACACAACAACTTTCATTCATCGTTGAATCACAAATGGAGGAAGAGCCAGATAAGTTTTCTCCAAATGATTTATTCCCTGCCAGAAGTCTAATTGGTTGGAAGAACTGGGAATTGAGCATACCACATTTACGAGTTTAAAAAAAATGCTGATGGTCATCAGAAAGGAATAATAATTAGGAAAGAAAACAGAAGGATGAAAGTTATTTTGCCTTCTAAATCTTGACACCTTCCACTATTATATTGATATTCACTTTAAAAGATTATATAATTCTACAGAAGGGTTAAAAAAGGGAGCTGATATGAATGAATAGGCAAGCTCGCATTCAAAATTAGTTTCTCCTCTGTCTTTGTGGAAAGGGGTCTGAAGGTGGTAAGTAAGTCATGCTTGCTTGAATATGATCAGAAAAGTTTTCATGTCATAAATCCATCCAAGAAGGCAGAATTACAGATCATATAGGCATTTCTACGGACTCTTCAGAAGAACCCCACAATGAAGAGAAAAGTCAGGAAAAGCAATTGTATCTTTGTCTACATCCCATGTCCACATTTCACCCTCATGTGATCTGAATAAATAATGTTGCAGAGCTAATGTCAAATGCATTTTACAGCTATAGAAGAGGAGGAGGAAAGGCATAAATGCTAACCTGAAGGTTTACTTTAATTCCCTCAAGCTCTTTGGATGTCTTTGACAGCTGGCGAAGTATGTTGCTTCTTTCCTTAAAGACTTCTTTAAGTTGTCTTTCCAGCTCTTCATAGCCCTGTCTAACACATTAAAAAAACAGTGGTGAGATTGTCTCAAAATAACTGAAGCAGCACAAATAGAACTGGAATTATACCTTGGTTTGATTACAGCAGTATCCAGTTCCTTTACTGACCAAAAAGAGGATTATTTGTTATTTTTAGTCCATGATCTAAATATCAACAGCCAAATCCTCAGGTATTTGGATAGTAGCAGTCTTATTATCTGTTAGGCTTTTCATAAAAAAATCTGTTATTCTAACCAGCATCTGTGAGACGATATTTTAAATTTGACAAATGTTACCTTTTGGGGTGACTTTAATATTGAAAATAAAGAAATGAAGAAAAATAAACATTGGGAAAAGTATTTAGCTCAGCTATCTTATGTACTCTTTGTCATTCAATATTACTACTCTTTTGTTGCTTTATATATACACATTCCCGAAGCCTATCCTTTTTCTCTACAAAAAAGTCAATAGTAAAGATACATCCAAAGTGAGGAAAATCAACACAATTCAGTTCTGAGTCTGGAGTCAATATCCACATGCAGAAGAGAAAAATAGAGATGATGATGATGATGATGATGATGATGATGATGATGATGATGATGATTTAATAGTTTGAGGGGGGAAAGCCAACACAAAGGGGAAATAGATTGCTAAAATAGCTTTTGTGCTACAAAATTGAAAGCTATTTCCTCTGAATTTAATTGAATGATATTACTGCAATTATAAGAAATAAATAAATTTCAAACAATGTACTCTTTTGTGGATTCCAAAGCATCAGTGATAAAATATGAAGTAACCATAAAGTAGAGAAAACCTTCCATGCTGATGTAATCTGGAAAGGCAATATATTAGTCTTTCTGTCATCAGAGCTGAAGCAGACAATAATTCTGAACTAGTGACAAGAAAAAAGAACTTATTACCTCCAATTTAAAGTTGCTTATTCATGAATTAATATAGTTAGTTAATGATGTGACCAGGTAATTTCAATCTTGTCACACTCCTACCTCCCTTAAATGGGCACAAAGCTTACTTCACTTGTAAAAATATAAGAAACCTGTTCTTGCATTATTCCATGGTTTTACAACTGCTGGTTTGTTATACTTACATTATAACAAAACAGACAAGCAATTCACCAACACTAATAAGAGTTGCATGTACAACATTAATATTTTAAACTTGTATAAAGCACTATAGTAGCCACAGGAATAAAACAGTGTTTACTGCTAAATATATTTCTTTGACAATAAGAACAACTACTGTATGTTATAGAAAAGGGGTACACACAAGTAACATAATGATAATCTGCGGCCATGTATATTCCTGGAAACACCCTAATGTCCAGGAAGGAGGGGCGGAGCAAAATGTTGGAAGTAATGTTAGATCTCTTGTGCCTCAGATAAGCCATGTTGAATCAGGTGCTGAAATCAGGTCTTTTGCTCAGTGTCCTATCATCTGTCACTTCCCAGGTCTAAACTCTGGCTCAGAAGTCAGCCTTTATTGCACCATAGAAATAACCAGAGTTCCTTTTGATTCCTTAATAAATTTACTATTTTAAGGATTCTTGTTAGAATATGATCAGAGTTCTGATCTGGTTATTCAAGTGGAAGCTATATATTGGGGGTAGTATAAATCAATTGTGGTTCAATTCCAATTTGAGTTTCAAGGAAGCATGAGTCAGTGTGAATTTATGATTCAAAAATCAAGAGTAAATTGATCTAATCTGAATCACTACAAGATTGGAGTTAAAAAATTTTTTATACATATGCAGCTGTTTCATTTTTTTGCAGCACAAGGTGAAAATCACAGGGAGAATAAATTTTAAGAGAAGTTTATTGTCAAGGTCAATGCCAAGTTTCCACTGAATATTTTCAAAGGGTTTTTTCTACAATATTTTTTTTAGTATAGTCATTCTGCAAAGAGATAGCAAAAATGTTTCTTTTTTTGTTTGCTTTCCTGGGATTTGGGAAATGATGAAAAATAACAATTGATATGTTCTTGTAGGGTGGTGTGGTTTGCTATTTTTCTGCTATATCACTGCCCTTTCTACCGTGTCAAGCAGGATTGGTATAAATGGTTGGGAAGTTTGATTTCTTATGAGCAGGATGTCCTTATCACAAATTTTAGCAGGGTGTCAACCTTAACAGATCACTGAAACAAGGAGTTGGAAAAAAAAACAATTGTTGACTTTGCCCTTGTGGCATATTATAGCTTTGTTGTTTCTGTTCACTAGGGTCCCATAGATTCCAGGAAACCTGGCTGATTGGTAAGCTTGGGCTCTCCTGTAAAGGGATTTCTTTATCATTTACATGATTTAATCAGGTTTTGGACAGACAGTAATATTCTGTGTTTGTTAATTAGCCCAAAAAGTAGAATCAGTTTTGCAGAGGAAGATATTATGTCATACTTCAGAGAAAGAGACCACCAGAGAAGAATTGGCATTTGTAGCCTTGCCATCCTCTATTTTTGCTGTAAACATTTAAACCAGTGCTTGTGATTGTTAGCATAGTAGCCATCCACTCATAGTTAGAAGCAGGGCTTTTTTTCTCATAGAACGCTCAGAACGGAGTTCCGGCACCTTTTTTGGATGGAACCTTGAAGGGTAGGCAAGGCGGGTTGTATGACATGTGTGAGTTCCGGCCCCTTTTTCTTTTACAAAAAAAGCACTGGTTAGAAGACTTAAGTCTGCCCAAGTTATGAAGAATAGAGAAGTAGAGTTTGACCCAACAGCTCATCTGGACAACATTCAGAGTGCTGAGCGCTGATTTAAACTGAGTTATCAATTGTATTTGTAGAATATGGAAGCAGCAGTGCCTATGGTGTGTATATATATATATATATATATATATATATATATATATATATATATATATATATATATATATATATATATATATATATATATATATATATATATATATATATATATATATATATATACACATACATACATACATACATACATACATACACACACACACACATATATATATATATATATATATATATATATATATATATATATATATATATATATATATATATATATATATATATATATATATCAAAATGTCAAGATAGCAAAAAGGGCCATCTTGCCTATTTTCTCTCTCACATTCACACATACATGTGCACACTAGATACTGCTGCATAAAGCATAACATTCCCTTTACAAAAGAGATAATAAAGCTAAGGCTTATGTGGTCTACATAATAAGGAAACTGAGGGCTGAGAGAGTGAATGAAGCTCAAAGCACTGTTAGCACTAACATCCCCCCTACACACCCCATTCCAAACTTCTGGAGACAAAGCATTTCATAAGATGATAAAATTGACCAGATACTTATCAATAATAAAGGCCATCCCATCATTCAATATTTTCCTTGTGCACTCTCACTATATGTCAGCAGAGTTATAATATTGTGCATTGTCTTTAGCAAGCTTAGCAGTAGCAGAAAAGCTACCGGATATAGGATTCATTTCAAATTTCTACAAAGATTTTCAGAGAACTCTGATTCAACATAGGAATTCCTACTCTTATTCAAACATTTGCTTTGGAATGATTCTTCCTGAGTTTTGTTGATGCAAAACATCCTTTGTAGCTTTCCACAAAACTTATTTCATTTCATTTCATTATTTCATCTCTATCTTCAGATAAATGTAGCTAAAATAATACTGAATCCTTCAGCTAGCATAAAAGCAACAAGATAACTACCACATTTTTTTAAAAAAATGGTGTTCATTGGTAAACATTAAACAGCCACCAGAAAGGGATATGATTTTTCTAGAGCAAAACTTCACAGCTGGCTGTATCCATCACAACACTAGTTCTTGTTTATGCCTCAGAGAGCATCAGTAATAAACCATTAAAATCATTGATGCTGTGAGACTCCAGGCCATTTTCCTAGCATGTGACCCATAAAAAATGTTTATAAATGATTGTCTCAGTTTCAGTAAACACAACAAGATCTTTCTGAACTTTTCTTTTTGCACTTTTTACATGTTTCTTGGTATAAGCACCCATACAGCACTACTGTTAAAAACCTTTGCCTGCATCTATCAGTAATTTTAGTGTTTGTATGTGTGTGTGTGTGTGTGTGTGTGTGTGTGTGTGTGTGTGTGTGTGTGTGTGTGTTTTCAATGGATTTCAGTAGTTTTCTGCTTCTGTGATATGTCTTTTTTTCTCATACTGTCCATGGAACTTATCTGAAAGCTTATCAGAGATTCTTCAAAGAGATCAGCTCAGCTCTCATGGATTACTTAACCATGTTATTGATCTTAGCATGCCATGTTCAATTGCACTAGAAGTAGAAAAGTCCTATTTGTATTAAGCAGTGCATGCCTACAGTTACAATGTGTTGTAATAAATGATAGTGGGCTACAGCAGGAGAAGGCCAGACACAAAGGCCAGTATCATCCTTTTTCTCTTTCAAACAACAGATTAGGAAAGAGACAGAGATTTCTTACCTAAACAGTGATTTCTTAACTGGTACTTCTTAACTAGAACATTTGCAAAACAAGTTTTGAAATCAAGTCAAGAACTATTGAAATTAATCTGAGAGCTTCAGGTTACTCATAGATACAGGACCGTATACAAGAGGTGGTGGTGGTAAAAAAAATATATATTCAAAATTGTGGTCACAGCTGCTGTTTTCTAACCCCATTCCTCTCTCCAATCATATGCACCCTGACCTACAGAGATAGTTTATGGCAATTTTGTGAAATATTCTCAGGATTTCAGAGGTGCACAATGGGTAGTCTAGAATTTGTTCTAAGCAGCAAAATTTGGAAACACTTTCAAAGATCACAATCTTGTGGATTCTGTGGACTCTCTCCCAGTACAGAATATGTTCCCTAATTATGGGCTTTGGAAAACATTGTGATGAAGTGACCACTAAGAAGCAAGGAATACAATAAATATTTGAACAAGCCTAGAAGGTTCTTAGGAAATGAAATGATAATCAAACTATTTGTGGCACATAAAAGAGGAAGGCATTTATTCTGATATAAGTTTCATGGTTCATATCATCCAATGAATAGAAAAGAATACATATGAACTGCTGATTGTGTGGATTGGGGAAATGAAAATTGAAGCTAAAATATTAAGCTAACCCAAATTTGAATCTTCTAGTTAATTCACTGGAACCTGTATCTAGCAAAGCACATGTGTATCAACAAACCAAAATAGCCAACAGTGGCAACATCTGTCTCTGTCTCTTTCAAATTTGAAACACTCTGATCTCAGGAACACTGTGAGGTTGAAATAGCTCCATTTGAGATAGAGAATCTCTAGTCCTTGGCTTGGAGTATTACCCATTATTTCTCAGAACAGCTTGTTTGATGCTCAGAACAACTGTTTACCACTCAAAATGGGACAATTTGGATCTCAGATGAGATATTTTGAATTTGAAATAATTAAAATTCAAAATGTTGCATATATTCCTGGACAGAAGTGTAAAGTCCTACCCCCAACCAAAAAAAAGAGGATAAGTAAAATTTATTAAAGAAGAAAGATAACCCTGTACCTGAACTTTCTACCCTCATGATGAGGAAAAAGTAATAGAGAAGCATTCTATTCATATGTAGAAAATACTCTGGTAAGGAAACTCTTAAGAATGTCAGTCTTTGATTTGTAGAAACTAAGGAACAAAACATTTTTTCCCCTTTTATTTTAGTAGTTAATTGAATAAAACATGCAAAAAGTCAACTTTTCTGAAGCTGCATCTTCAAAACAAATAGTAAAATGATGGCAAATGAAATGAGGGCTTGCAAATTAAAAGATGATTTAGAGTCCCAACACACACGACTACAGAAATATATGTTATTGAAAAGACCTTTGGTATCTTGGAAGGACAATGTACCAAATGCTACTTTATGCTCTTGATATATGTTTGAAACCAAAATGAACCCTGATCAAAATTCAGAACAATTCTACTTTGTTTTCTTTCTACCTGAAATGACAAGACAGTCAAACATTGTCTTTATTTGTGCTTTTAATAGCATTATTCCTCATGTTTCCAGTGCTGCAGACATGAATCACTGTGTGATCTTAAGAACTGTAGGTTTTTTTATGGGACAAGGTCAAGAGGCATGCCAACATTCATTAGTACAACATTTTCTACATTTTTTGAAATGTAACTTATTGTTCTAAAATCAGCTTCCAGAGAAAGAGACTATCTGAGATGGTAGATGCAACAAATATAGAAGGTTCTAGCTTTAAGATTTTGCTATGTGGTTGAAAAGCTGAAGGAAGGGGGGGGGGAAATCACCAATCTTATTCCCATGTGTGAAATAGAGGAGTGAATAGCATATTGGAAGAAGGAACAGATCTAATATAAGCTAATTACATATGTTCATATCACATTGATTATAATTGTCCTCTCACATCCCTTTAGATATCAATATGTTCAGTGGCTCAGTGGGTTATGATGCTGAACTTGTCGATCAGAAGGTCGGCAGTTTGGCGGGTCAAATCCCAAGTGCTGCGTAACAGAGTGGGCACCTGTTACTTGTCCCAGCTTCTGCCAACCTAGCAGTTTGAAAATAAAAATGCAAGTAGAAAAATAGGGACCACTACGGTGGGAAGGTAACAGCATTCTGTGCGCCTTTGGTGTCTAGTCATGCCAGCCACATGACCACGGAGACGTCCTTGGACAAGTGCTGGCTCTTTGGCTTTGAAATGGAGATGAGCACCGGCCCCTAGAGTTGGAAATGACTAGCACGCATGTGCAGGGAAACCTTTACCTTTACCTTTACCTTTACCTTTACCTTTATGTGTTCAGTATACTTTCCTATGAACAAGTAAAATTTGACTGTACAGTTAGCTGAGTAGTGTAGATTTTATACTACAATAATGATTAAGAGGAATTCATGTGTGATATATTAGCCAACTGCTCCCAAATTGACCAATATATTCCTTATAATTAAAAGGGAATCCAGCATTGCACTGCCAACGACAAAGGCTAAAGTCTAATATAACCATTTTATATTTATTTATTTATTTTATTAAACTTATATACCGCCCTTCTCCCATAGGACTCAGGGCAGATCACAAGGTTTTTTAAAACAATGCAACAAGTTACAAAAATTAAAAACAATTAAAATAATTACACTAACCTTGAAATATAACCCGATTACAATTAAAAATACAATTAAAACCCCAGTTAATACTCTCAATCTAGGCCAGAAAGCTCGAAGAGCCAGGTCTTCAGGTCCCGGTGGAATGAGCGAAGGTCAGGGGCAGTCCTAAGCTCTATAGGCAGCTGGTTCCAAAGGGCCAGCGCACCCACAGAGAAGGCCCTCCCCCTGGGTATTGTCCACCGGCAATCTTTTACCGGTGGTACCCTGAGGAGACCCTCCCTGTGGGAGCGCACAGGACGAAGGGAGCTTGATGCCGGCAGCAGGTGTTCCCTCAAATATCCTGGACCCAAGCCATTTAGGGCTTTATAGGTCATCACCAGCACCTTGAATCTCACCCAGAGGGCAACCGGATGCCAATGCAGCTTGCGGAGTAGAGGTGTTACATGGGAGTATTGGGAAACCCCCATCACAACCCGTGAGGCTGCATTCTGCACCAGTTGAAGCCTCTGAGTGGTCCTCAAGGGCAGCCCCATGTAGAGAGCGTTGCAGTAGTCCAATCGGGAGGTCACGAGCACATGAGTGACTGTGCGCAGGGCATCTCGGTCCAGGTAGGGCCGCAACTGGCATACCAGGTGAACCTGGGCAAAGGCCCCCATGGTCACGGCTCCTATATGATCTTCAAAACTGAGCCACGAATCCAGGAGGATGCCCAAGTTGCGAGCCCTATCGACGGGGGGTAACACCTCACCCCCCATCATTAAAGATGGAATGGACTGGTTAGTCCGAGATGCCGGTATGCACAGCCACTCAGTCTTGGCGGGATTGAGACAAAGCCTGTTTCTCCCCATCCAGACCTGGACCGCCTCCAGGCAACAGGACATCATGGCGAGGGCATCACTGGGTTGGTTCGGGGTGGAGAAAAAAAGTTGGGTATCATCAGCGTACTGATGATACCCCACCCCAAAACCATGAATGATCTCACCCAGCGGCTTCATGTAGATGTTGAACAGGAGGGGAGAGAGAACTGACCCCTGAGGAACTCCACAAACAAGAGGCCTCGGGGCAGACCTCTGCCCTCCCATCAACACTGATTGTGAGCGGCCCAGGAGAAAGGAGGAGAACCACTGCAAAACAGTGCCTCCCACTCCCAACTCCCTGAGACACCGCAATAGGATACCATGGTCGATGGTATCAAAAGCCGCTGAGAGATCTAATAGAACTAGGACAGAGGAGCAACCCCTGTCCCGAGCCCACCAGAGATCATTCACCAGCGCGACCAATGCCGTCTCCGTGCTGTACCCGGGCCTGAAACCCGATTGGTATGGGTCCAGATAATCAGTTTCCTCCAGGAACAGAGGAAGCTGATGTGCCACCACACTCTCAACAACCTTTGCCAGGAAGCGAAGGTTGGAGACAGGACGATAGTTGTTTAAAATCGCTGGGTCCAGGGCAGGCTTCTTGAGAAGGGGCCTCACCACCGCCTCCTTCAAAGCGGCGGGGAAGACACCCTCACTCAAAGAGGCAGATATTACTGCCTGGAACCAGCTTCGTGTCTCCTCTCGAGCCGCATAAATTAGCCAAGAGGGGCACGGGTCCAATAAACAGGTGGTGGAACTCAGCCTCCCCATAATCCTGTCCACATCATCAGGGGAAACAGGATCGAACTCAGTCCAGATAACATGCTCAAGACCGTCCAATTCCTCCATGTCAGACTCTGCCCAGTTAGAGTCCAAACCGGCCCGGATCTGAGCAATTTTCTCCGTCAGATGATGACTAAACTTCTCGGCCTGTCCCTGCAAGGGCTCCTCTCTCACCTTCTGATATTATATATATTAATGAAGAACATTATGTGAAAGTCTTAATTGATAAAAAAAATGATTTAGGGGATGGAACAGGGGCAGAAGATAATATTGATGAGATGATCTGATGATGAACATGAAATATGGGAGTTTGAGACTTGATATGAAAGAGGACTTGGCCGGATCAAACTTATTAAAATCCCAATCAAAAGACACACACCTGGCTATTTCAGAAAGCTTTTGGGGACTGAGAAAATGGCTTATGGAGCCAGAAACAATCTGCTACTAAGGCTAGTATCAAGTGATATGAGCAAGAGACTCCATCCAGGCAACTCATTCTCTGTCGTCCCCTTCTTCTCTTGCCCTCAATCTTTCCCAGCATTAGGCTCTTCTCCAGTGAGTCCTTCCTTCTCATTAGGTGGACAAAGTATTTGAGTTTTAGCTTCAGGATCTGGACTTCTAAAGAGCAGTCAGGGTTGATCTCCTCTAGGACTGACCGGTTTGATCGCCTTGCAGTCCAAGGGACTCGCAGGAGTCTTCTCCAGCACCATAGTTCAAAGGTTTCAATTCTTTGGCACTCGGCCTTTCTTATGGTCCAGCTTTCACTGCCATACATTGCAACTGGGAAGACCATAGCCTTGACTATACACACTTTTGTTGGCAGGGTGATGTCTCTGCTTTTTAGTGTGCTGTCTAGATTTGCCATGGCTTTCCTCCCCAGGAGCAAGCGTCTTTTAATTTCTTGGCTACAGTCCCCATCTGCAGTGATCTTGGAGCCCAGGAAAATAAAATCTGTCACTACCTCCATTTCTTTCCCATCCATTTGCCAGGAATTGAGAGGGCCAGATGCCATGATCTTGGTTTTCTTAATGTTAAGTTTCAACCCACGTTTTGCACTCTCCTTCTTCACCTGCAACAAGAGGCTCTTTAGTTCTTCTTCACTTTCTGCCATTAGAGTGGTATCATCTGCATATTTTAGGTTGTTGATATTTCTTCCAGCAATCTTAATTCCAACTTTTGATTCATCTAGCCCTGCCTTTCTCATGATGTGCTCTGCATATAAGTTAAATAGGCAGGGCAACAATATACAGCCTTGCCGGACTCCTTTCCCAATTTTGAACCAATCAGTGGTTCTGTGTCCAGTTCTCACTGTTGCTTCTTGGCCCACATATAGGTTTCTCAAGAGACAAATAAGATGGTCTCTTTAAGAACTTGCCACAGTTTGTTATGATCCACACAATCAAAGGCTTTAGCATAGTCAATGAAGCAGAAATAGATGTTTTTCTGGAACTCTCTAGCTTTCTCCATGATCCAGCATATGTTGGCAATTTGATCTCTAGTTCCTCTGCCTCTTCGAAATCCTGCCTGTACTGGTAGTTCTCAATCCACATACTGCTGGAGTCTAGCTTGTAGGATTTTAAGCATAACTTTACTAGTATGAGAAATGAGTGCAATGGTGTGATAGTTTGAACATTCTTTGGCACTGCCTTTCTTTGGAATTGGAATGTAAACTGATCTTTTCCAATCCTGCGGCCACTGTTGAGTTTTCCAAATTTGCTGGCAAATTGAGTGTAGCACTTTTACTGCATCGTCTTTTAAGATTTTGAATAGCTCAGCTGGAATACTGTCACCTCCACTAGCTTTGTTGTTGCTCAGCTTTTCTAAGGCCCACTTCACTTCACATTCTAGGATGTCTGGCTCGAGGTCAGTGATCACCTCATTGTGATTTTCAGGGACATTAAGCTCATTCTTGTATAGTTCTTCTGTGTAATTTTGCCACCTCTTCTTAATCTCTTCTGCCTCTGTTAGGTCCCTGCCATTTTGGTCCTTTATCATGCCCATTTTTGCATTAAACGTTCCCTTCATCTCTCCAATTTTCTTGAAAAGATCTCTGGTCCTCCATATTCTATTGTTTTCTTCTATGTCTTTGCACTGTTCATTTAAGAAGGCATTCTTATCTCTTCTAGCTATTCTCTGGAATTCTGCATTCAATTGGGCGTATCTTTCTTTTTCTCCCTTGCCTTTTGCTTCCCTCGTTTCCTCAGCTATTTGCAAAGCTTCCTCAGACAGCCATTTGGCTTTCTTGCATTTCTTTTTCTTTGGGATGGTTTTGGTTGCTACCTGTTGTACAATGTTGCAAACCTCTGTCCATAGTTCTTCAGGCACTCTGTCTATCAGATCTAATTCCTTAAATTTATTTGTCACCTCTACTGTATATTCAACAGGGATATGAAAGTAGGGAAAAGCACTAGGCCACTCAGGTATGAACTAAAGTTCATACCTGAGTGGCCTAGTGCTTTTCCCTACTTTCTTCAGTTTAAGCCTAAACTTTGCAATGAGAAGCTCATGGTCTGAGCCACAGTCAGCTCCTAGTCTTGTTTTTACTGAGTGTATAGAGCTTCTCCATCTTTGGCTGCAGAGCATATAGTCAATCTGATTTCTGTGTTGACCATCTGGTGATGTCCATGTGTAGAGCCGTCTCTTGGGTTGTTGGAAAAGAGTGTTGTTGTTTTTTAATCCCATTTATATTCCACCCTTCTCCGAAGACTCAGGGCGGCTTACAATCTAAGAAGCACAAATCAATGTGCTTAGCAATAGCCTTCATTCTATGTATATGCCTGCTTATTAGAGCTTTCGGGGGGCCCCAAGTGGCATTTTTACAAAGTCAGCTTTTTGCCCCCAACCATCTGGGTCCTTATTTTACCTATGGTTTGCTATGACCATCGTATTCTCTTGACAAAATTTTATCAGCCTGTGCCCTGCTTCATTTTGTACTCCAAGTCCAAACTTGCCTGTTATTCTGGTTATCTTTGACTTCCTACTTTAGCATTCCAATCCCCCATGATGATAAGAACATCATTTTTTGGTGTTAGTTCTATAAGGTGCTGTTGGGCTCCATAGAACCAGTCAATTTCATCCTCTTCAGCACTGGTGGTTGGGGCATAGACTTGGACTACTGTGATATTGAATTCTTTGCCTTGGATTCGACCTGAGATCATTCTGTCATTTTGAGGATTGTATCCCAGTATTGCTTTTCCTACTCTTTTATTGACTATGAAGTCTATTCCATTTCTTCTGAGGGATTCTTGCCCGCAGTAGTAATTCCAGATGGCTCAGGAATTCTGGGAGTTGAAGTCCACAAGTCATAAAACAGCCAAGGTTGCCTACCCCTGTCCTAGAATATACAAGCCCATCTTTTTCTAAATTTGTGAGTCCCTTTCTTTATGCTGCCTCTTTTTTTTACATCATCCATCCCAGGTGGTTCCCTTGCAAGAGTTCTGACTAACAGAGCTCTTATTCCTTACTACAGCTGGTCAGTGGCAAACAACTGTGATTATAAACTCTCAGCCTTCAGGAAAAAACTAAATAAGCTGAGGTAAACTTGGAAAAAAGACGTAAATGCTAGCATTTGCATTTCATTCCTCCACAGCCACTCCATTGTGAATTTAAGAGACATTCAACATTATAGTTAAGGGCTGGGATAGTTGCAGGCTCATTACCATTATAAAATCCTCTTTCTCTGTGTTCTCTCATTGTTCACTCTCAGGTATTAGCATGTGAATCCAGTGTTGAATATATTTATTTCTTGCATACTAAAAATAGAATGGAAACCCAGAAAAGAAGGATATTTGAACTTAAGTGCAAAAGAAAAATGGGTCTTGGCAATTTCATCTATATAAATTTGTTTAGGCCATGCATTATCTTGGCATTAAAACACACACATATTTAAATACCTGGTTGAGACAATTAAAACTCATTTGGTTATATACTTCATCACCTAACGACTTCTAATATAGAAGGAATAGAAATAATTACTTTTCAGAGACACTCTAAATCCATGGTTTATTGCTGGTAAATCACTGGAGGAGAATGAAATCTTTTAATATTATCAAGAGATTATAAGTTTTAGTCCTTAATTAGTCTTTCCTAAGCGATATTATTCTGTGAAACCCTTAGTGCTCTCTGAGCTTGGTTGTTTGTTTGCAGCTATTTCATTACCCAACTAGGTAACTTCATCAGTGCTAGTGAGTGTGGGATTTACTCCCTGTTTATATACAATAGGACTCCAGGGATTCCACATTTCAACCCTGAGCTACATAAATTCTCTTCTATTGATGCAATATTCTTTCCAACAGAAGAGAATAAATGTAGCTCGGAGTTGAATTGTGGAGTCTTTGGTGCTCTCTGAGTTGCTTTGTTTGCTTGCAGACATTTAACTACCTGACTAGGTGACTTCTTCAGTGATCCCCACTGTAACATCACTGAGGATATTACCTAGTTAGGTAATGAAATGACTGCAAGCAAACAACCAAGCTCAGAGAGAACCCCAAAACTCCACAATATTGTTCTTTCTTCCATTTATAATTAATGGAACAGTTCTTTATCATGCAGTTAATTTGCATTAATTAGCAGTATTTATGATGCTGGTTCTATAGTATGTATGATTATTAAAGATTAAAGAAGCTCCTAAGAAATTTAAACAAGAACAGGGTGTTTTAAATCAAGACAAAAAGAAAAACTGTTACTCAGTGTGGGAAGCTACATTATAAAATTAAGCAAGGAACCCACAAAGCTGCTGCAATCTCCCATAGCAACACAGTGGAACTCTTAGTGATCATTTCTTTCTAATTTCCTGAAGTTTCTTCTGAACCCTGATTCAGACCGTACCAGCTAGGACTGATAAAGATACCCTGGGTGGCAAAGAGGTATTGCACTATTGTTATGGTATTGCCAGTGAGGTTGAAACTCTGGGCTAATGGGAACAGTATAAAGCTAAAGTTTTGCATTTATCTTCTTTCAGGGACAGCTCATCATCAGAGATCAGGTGATCCTATTATAGTATAATTGTATGACATGAGGTATGAACCAAGAAGTAAATAATACATTCCAATGTCTATGGAGATTCTCAGTCATTCAGGTCATGGTTGTCCCAAAGGTGCTTTTTCAAAAAGCAACTGGACTTTGCCTTTCTTTGAAGACATTTCACTTGTCATCCAAGAAGCTTCTTCAGTTCTGAAGTTCAATTCTGAACTGAAGAAACTTTTTGGATGAGAACTGAAATGTCTTCAAGTAAAAACAAAGTCCCATTGCCTTTTGAAAAAGCACCTATGGGACAATTCATTCCAATCTAAGAACATAGTTTATACAGAATGATTCTAAGAATCCAAGTAGGCTAAAAAAGTCAATTATCAAAGTGAGTTATATAAATTACTATAATGCTATGTAAATTTGCCTTGAAGACTTCAAAGTGCTAAATGTTAAAGAGGCTTAAATACTAATACATCATCACTGCTGGGATAAAGGGATTTCATCTGTGCCACAGAGAAAGGTATTATTGATTGCTTTCCATTGCTGTCTGTGATCTGGAAAATGTTGTTATGAGAGTCAGTCTTGTAAGTTTCAGCACTTTGTATTTTAAAAGTTAGCAGTAACTTTTAAGACGAAATTTAGAAAACAGTCTTATTCGTTCTCCCACCACAAACAAAAATAATAAAATCAAAAACTTATTTTCTGTTTCAATATGATTTAGATAAAGGTAAAGTTTCCCCCAGACATGCGTGCTAGTCGTTTCCAACTCTAGGGGCCAGTGTTCATCTCCGTTTCAAAGCCAAAGAGCCAGCGCTTGTCCGAGGACATCTCCGTGGTCATGTGGCTGGCATGACTAGATGCCAAAGGCGCATGGAATGCTGTTACGTTCCCACCATAGTGGTCCCTATTTTTCTACTTGCATTTTTCACGTGCTTTCGAACTGCTAGGTTGGCAGAAGCTGGGACGAGTAACAGGTGCTCACTCTGTTACGCAGCACTCAGGATTCAACCTGCCAAACTGCCAACCTTCTGATTGACAAGCTCAGCTTCCTAACCCACTGAGCCACCACATCCCTATAATATGATTTAGAAGTCCATTATTCTCATGAACTGATGTATCATATGTTCCCTAGGAAGACTATGTAAGTAAGAACATGCTTCACATTCACGTGGTCTCAATTTAATGCTTGGCACCACCAATTTAAAGGGGTCGGGGTAGAACCATGCTTTGTGCTGTGTTTCTGAAATTAAGGAGTCATGTAAGAGTATCTGCTGAAGAACCTACTAGGAATAAGACACAAACAAAACACACACAACAGGACATCTATAATAATAATGGAAAAGTTCGCATCAAATGTGCTTGTGAAGCAATATGAATGTATAATTGAACCCCTAAAATATATTGATAGTGAGCTTTAAGCACACTTAATCATATATATTTTAAATGCCCTGACTTTAAGTGTTATAATGAATTAACATTAGGTTCCTTGTTACCAAGAGTAGTGGTAACAGAAATCATTTATCCTATTTCCTAAATTGGCTCCATTGTGCACCATTGATTTACATCACAAATGTCTCCTGCTGTGTTCCTTACAAAGTACACTGCATTAATTTAGTCAGCCACTAAAAAAATAATATGATTAATGCACGTTTCTGCCTTATATTAAAGCGATAGACTGTTTTGATAAAATTTCCTTGAGAAAAGTTATCACCTTACACCACATCCTTTTTCTCCCTCCATTGCTTTTTCTTCTCTGGTGGTTTTTTTTTTTAATAGGTTGTGAAATAAGAAACTATGATCAATCAGCACAATTTTATTCTATATCACCCAAGTAAAAAAAATTGTTAGTCCACTGAGCCATCAGATGCGTTCTAATGAAATACCGGGGGTAGGGGGGGGGGTGGAGAAGGAAATTATGGAGAAAGGTTTACTTTTCACAGAGAAGTGTGACTTTTAAAAACCTTTTCCTCCAGTTTGAGCCACAGGACCAGGAGAGAAAGTAGTTTAAGAGTGGAGCAGTTAACAGCATTTCACTCAAAAGTTGAGTGACATTTTCTCAACTTTTTTCCCCTATGCAGTTCTCAGCTCATTTTTTAACCCAATTTTCCTTTTGTCAGAATTGTGCTTTTCCCACATCATAATTGATTCAGTTCTATTTTTGAGCATTGTCCCGCAGATGACCTGACACAGACAATCCTGCCTCCCTTTACATAATTTCTTTACAGCATTCTGTAATGTTGGAAGGAATAACACATGCTATCTTGCTAAATAGCAAAATAAAACTTGCTAACTATAACCATTTCCTTACTAGTGATTTATAGGCTCTCATAACATCAACTAACTATAATTGTGGCTATATAAAGTCTGTCTTCATTAATGATATATCAACACAACAACAATAGGATGACACTACAAATTAGTATAAAGCACTAGAGTGGAAATGACCTATATTTAGTATAATTGCTATAAGGTAGGTAAATAACTGGAAGCAAATGTCCCTAACTGAAAGCCAAAAGGGGGGAGACAGAAGTAGAAAAATGGAAAAAAAACTTGGTTATTCAGTCCAGTCCAGTTTTTCATCATTTTTGGTTGGATATAACTGGAAATAATAGGTATTATGTTTTATAGCCTTTCTTAATCCTCACTAGGATATCTTTCTCATAGCTTATTTGCTGATAGTGGTGGATTTTTGTCACTTTTTAAAATAGTATTTAAGACATACCTGGATAAAATAGAAAAGAGAAGCTGTATAAATACATTTTCTGAAATTAGGAATCATCCTCTGCTGACTGACTGCATGAATGTATGTTTTTTTTTTAATCATTCAATCTCAATTTCTTCTCAATTTGATTTAGCTTTTGGGGTGAACACTGGCCAAATTTATGGAGCAATTGTTCATCATGATTAAATAAACATTTGCAAAGTGGTTTAAGAGAACCCAAAGATGCTTTTTCCGAAGCCAACTGAACTATGTTTTTCCTTGAAGACATTCCACTTTTCATCCAATAAGCTTCTTCAGTTTTCAGTCATCCAGATCATGGTTGTCCAAAATGTGCTTTTTCCAAAGGCAACTGGACTGTTTTTTTTTCCTGGATAAGAAGTGAAACATCTTCAAGGAAAAACAAAGGAAATCCAGCTGCCTTTGGAAAAAGCACCTTTGGGACAAACAATGACCTGGATGACCCCATAGACATTTCAAGACAATTTTCTCAAGGTAAATACTTTAAGTAGAAGTGGCACATATATTTTGATGTTTGCAAATATAAAGCAATGTTAGTTGGAGAGGGGAAAAATTGCAAATGCACATTATACGGTCAGAATTGAGAGTGATTTGAGTAGGAAAGGAAGCTTAGAATTATGTTGGTGAGGTTGTTAAAAAGATGAAATGAAAGTAGGGCTGTAGTTGTTCTTTTTAAAAGAGGAAAAATTCAATGCAAGGATTTCCAGGGAAGAAAAATCGTCAAAAAATCCAAAATCATAATGTCCTTACATATGATGAAATTACATTTGAAATATTACATAGAGCTCACATCACAGCTCACCAAAAATAAAAAATAAAATAAAAAATATGCACAGCTGGCTAATGGGCGGAAAGGACAGCTACAAAGGAGTGATTAGAGATGAGGCTGCAGCATATTTCCTATAAAGAAAAACTACAGCAAGTAGAGCGTCATATGTTTTATAAGAAATAATGTAAGAGACAACACATTAGATAGTTTCTCCCACTTCCCTCTTTAAATACAAAATCTGCCTCTGCCCAAAGCCTGAAAATTAGTAGCACTGTTTCAATGACATCATTGAAAGGCCTGCCTGCTTAATGAATATTTGAGTTGCAATCCCTGACCTCACAAAAGCTAATGAGCCCTGATGTAGATAAACCAGCAGAAATCTGTGTACTTATATCTGTGCATCCTTATGTTTTCCTCTGGTGCAAGGTGGACACCACATGGTATATACCAAAGTGGATGTTCAAGAAAACAGAATACAGTTTCTTTAACATGCCTCACAACCTTGCAGATTTGGGAATGTCCTTCCTCATTCAAATAAGGTCTTAATGGTTATTTGCTAGTTTTGCCACACTTTGCCATGGGAAATCGGACTAGTTCCAATTTTGTCACTCTTCAGCCAACAGACCTTTAGTGTGTGAACTGGCTTAGTAGCTGATCTCAATCAGAATAGAGCTGGAAGGGACCTTGGAGATCTTCTAGTCCAGCCCTCAGCTCAAGCAGGAGAACGTATGCCATCTCAGACAAGTGACTGTCCAGTCTCTTCTTAAAAAGCTGCAGTAATGAAGCACGTACAACTTCTGACAGCAAGTTGTTCCATTGGGTAATTGTCCTCACTGTTAGGAAGTTTCTTCTTAGTTCCAGGTTGCTTCTCTCTTTCATTAGTTTCCATCCATTGTTTCCAGTGGTGGGATTCAGCCAGTTCGCACCACTTAGGTAGAACCGGCAGCTAATTTTTTTGTTGCCCAGGTCCAGAACAGACTTCTGGAAGCGGCATCCACACAGAGAACCGATTGTTCACATATTTGAATCCCACCACTGATTATTTCTTGTCCTGTCTATAAGTGCTTGGGTAAATAAGTTCACCCCCTTCTCTTTGTGGCAACCTCTCAAATACTGGAATATTGCTATCATGTCATCCCTTGTCCTTTTTTTCTCTAGATTAGCTAAACCCAAATCCTGCAACTGTTCTTCACATGTTTTAGTGTCCAGGCCTTTAATCATCTTAGTTGCTCTTCTTTGCAGTTTTCCAAAGTCTCAATATCATTTTTGTACTGTGGTGACCAAAACTGGATGCAGTATTCCAGGTGTGGTCTTACTAAGGCTTTGTAAAGTGGCACTAATACTTGATGTGATTTTGATTCTATGGCTCTGTTTATACAACCAAGATTTGTATTAGCTTTTTTGGTGGCTGCTGCACATGGCTGGCTTATATTTAAGTGATTGTCCATTAGGACTCCAAGGTCTCTCTAATAGTTACTGTTTTTGAGCCAGATTTCACCTAATCTGTGATAGGGTCTTGTGATAGGTCTTCTGATGGGTCAGGTGTGAGTCATCAGTGAGAGGTTTGAGATGGGTCTTGTGATGGGGAGGTTACATCAGGTTAGGGTCATTGGAAGGTGAACTGCTGGTGGGGGAGAGGGGACTTGCGTGGGTTGGATGTGGGTCGGTGCTGTCTCTGGTTGGTTGTGTGGTTGATTTGCATTCTGAGAGGTTTGTAGGCTGTTTGTAGATCAATGTGTCTGTTGATGGAATTGCTTATGCAGTGGCAGGCTTTGATGAACTCACAAGAGTGACAGGTGGTAGCATGGCCGATGATTTTGGCATTGCTCCAATGCTAAACAATGGTATTGTTTGGTGTCAGTGTGGGTAGAGATTAAGGATTTGGGATCGTGGCATTTGACTGCCAGCCGGTGTTCGTGGATTCTGGTTTTTAATTGACATGACGTTTGTTCCACATAGAATTGGTTGCAATTGTTACAGTTTGTTTGTAGATTACATTGTTTCTTTCATCCTTCTGTGTCTTGTCATATAAGATAAGATAAGATAAGATAAGATAAGATAAGATAAGATAAGATAAGATAAGATAAGATAAGATAAGATAAGATAAGATAAGATAAGATAAGATAAGATAAGATAAGATAAGATAAGATAAGATAAGATAAGATAAGATAAGATAAGATAAGATAAGATAACCTTTATTGTTATTTTTTTACTATGGGCACAATGGCAAACATCTACCAGTTGTCTTCCGGGCGAGATTTAAGGTGCTGGTACTTACCTTTAAAGCCCTACATGGCTTAGGCCCGGGATATCTGCAGGACCGTCTGCTGCCGGGGACGACTTCCCATCGCCCAGTGCGCTCACACAGAGAGGGCCTCCTCAGGGTGCCGTCGGCCAGACAATGTCGGCTGGCAACCCCCAGGGGGAGGGCCTTCTCTGTGGGAGCGCCAGCCCTTTGGAATCAACTCCCCTTTGAGCTTCGGATGGCCCCGGACCTCCGGTCCTTTCGCCGCGACCTCAAGACGTTCTTTTTCCATCAGGCTGACCTGGATTGATGATGGGTTTTTAAAAGTTTTAATTTTAACTGTGTAATTAACATTTGGGGCTGTTATTTAATTTTTTCTTAACTTTTGTACTGTTGGTTTTTTATTGTTGTTAGCCGCCCTGAGTCCTCTGGGAGATAGGGCGGCATATAAGTCCCATAATAAATAAATAAATAAAATAAAAATTGAAATTTAGTTGCCCGCTCTCAAAGTGGAACACATACATGACACACATATACATAACAAATAAATATTAAATACTGTCCATCTTGAATATATAACGGAAGGAGGAAGCCTGAGAGTTCACAAGGTTAATGCTGTATTGAATGCAACTATGGCTGAATCTGGATGTTCTGCTATGTATACCAGGGAGTCTCCTCCCAGAAGGTAACAAGGAAAACAGGTTGTGGAGAGGATGTGTTGTGTCCCAGATAATCTTATGGACCCTGTTCAAACAACGCTTCTGTGCTATGTCCTGGATGGGAAGGAGGGAACTGCCAATGATCTTTTCGGCCATCCTCACCACTCTCTGCACCGCCTTCCTGTCTGAAGCAGTGATGCTTCTAAAGCAGACTATGATGCTGTATGACAGGATGCTCTCAATCATTCCCCTGTAGAAAGTGGTCAGATGTGCTTTTCTCATGTGATGCAGAAAATGCAGGCACTGCTGTGCCCACTTCACCAATTTCTCACTGTTGAGCGACCAAGCCAGCCTACTCGTTAGCTGCATATCCAGGAATTTGATGCTGGTAACCATCTCCACAGGAGAAACGTTTATGCACAGAGAAGTGTGGCTGTGCCTGCCTTTTATGAAATAGACAATGATCTCTTTGGTTTTTCTGGTATTTAAAACTAGGCTGTTTTCCTTACACCAGTTCACCAACCCCTCAACCTCCTTGTGGTAAGCTTACCCCTTGTCATCATGAATAAGGCCCACTACTGTTGTATCATCTGCAAACTTCACAATATGGTTGGTGTTATAAAATATCATATAAAATATATATGATTAAGTGTGCTTAAAGCTACTATGAACATATTTTATGGATTTAATCAAACATTAATATTGTTTCCTAAGCACACTTGATGTGAGCTTTTCCATTATTATTGTAGATGTCTTGTGTTTTTTGTTTTTTTTTTTAAATGTCTTGTCTTTGGTTCTGGATAATTCCTGGCAGAGTGTGGCTGTGGGTTTGTGGACTATTGCTATTCCTAGAGGTTGGAGAATTCTGGCTGTCATTTCCAACACCAGGGTTACTTTGCATGGTTATCAGCTGTGTGGTGTGTTGTGGTTTGGATGCTGTGTGTTAGAATACAAAGTTTTTTGGAAAGCTGTTACAGAAAAAGATGTCAAGCAGATATTTCTCTTCTTCTGGTATGTCCTAAGTATGGTATGTCCTAGGTTCTTGTGGGTATATATGAAAATAGGAATCTACAAGATGGTACTAGGTATGAGTTACATTCCAATGAATAATAATATTGAGGAAATCAATATATGTTTTGGAAGCAAATGTGTACCTCGTGTACCTTTTTCTGTGGAGTAGAAAAATGCATAAAAGAAAATAATTGCTGGGGGTAAAAGTGATAAAAATTATTGTGGAAAGAAACAGACAGACAAAGAACTTAAATAGGAGACTAAGAGAGAAGGAAAAGAAAGAGAGAAAGAGAACTCAAATAAGGAAAAGAGTGATTATGCATATAAAACATTCTTTGCAAATACATGTATATTAAGAGGGCTAAACAAAGATCAGATTAACTGGATTTAAACAAGTAAAAGCAGTTAAATTGTTTAGGGTAAAAATGAAATGAAGGCCTGCAGAAAAGAGCATTTTAGAAATTCACATAGGAATGATATTAGTCTGTGAAAGACTAGAACTGAAGTAAATACTATAAATGTTAGTGTCAAAAGTGCTGTGTATGTTGTGAAAAATAAGGCTTGAAGGGGTAAATGCTATAATGCTATTCTATTGTAGCATATCTATCTAAGCTATAATAGAAAAGGTAATAGAATAGAAATGGTAAGGTGCAACTATAATTTGCTTAAGACTGGGTCTGTAGCTTGTTTAATTATCAATTGATGGTTGAAAGGATGCTTTTCAATGTAGCAAAAGTGAAAGCAAAAATTATAGGGAGTAGTTTAATTGAGTCTAGGAATGTACAGTACTGAAAGAATTGAGATTGCCTGTCAACAAAAGAAAACAGCAAAACTTGAAAGTGCAAATGTTTTTATGCCAGGCAGAGTATGTGAGATCAGATTTTTGCTCTTCTAACTGTTGACTTCACTACATAAATTATATAGAGTTTTGCATGATGTTGAAGCTGATTGTGCTGATTTATTAAATTTGCATGCCACCAAATCTGTTAACAGTTTACAACAACATAGAACAACATAAAATATCCAACATAAAATAAATATACTGCTTAACCTCAATAACAGCAAACTAAATTAGAATATATAAGCAATGATGTAATGAAATAAGTACAAAATAACAAATTTAATGTAATTTAATCAATTTAGGCACAGTCTGACTCCAGATTGAATCTGAGTGGCTTATGACTACAATCTCATAAGCAGTTATAAAAATGGCAATACAAATATACAATAATAATTGACAAATCCAGGTCCAGATGGTGCACAATCATTCCCTAAAGCCTTCCAAATGAATCCACTCTTCACTGACTTCTGGAAGGTCACAGTTAATGAAAGCAGCCTAGTTTCTAAAGGGAGACTGGTTTGAGGAAGGGGTGCCATGCTAGATAAACAGCATTTTCTGGTTTCAACCCCATTCATTCCTGAAATTGCAAAAATCACAAGCAACTTTTCTTGGGAAGATCTCAGGCAGGTTAACTATGGCTGCCATACTTTGGATATGGAGGGTTTTTGATTCAGAACCATATAGAACTGGATTAATTAAAAGTAGCATTTGAATTATGCCAGGAAGAATAATTGATTCTCTTCTTTACCACTTCAGGATTCAGACTTTAGCTGATTTTTTTAGAAGACAAAGTCTTTCAGAAGGGGAAAGTCTTAGGAACTGTCCTTTGCTATGTGCCATCAAGTCAATCCATGCTTCAACTGACAATACCTTGCCTGACACAAAAAAGTATGGAGTTCCTCTCTGAGACACAATCTTGTTATTACAACAGTACTTAAGAATTGTATGTATCTTGTATGTATATTTCTGCTAATTAATTCAAGAGTTAGTCTTTAAAAAAATGTTTGCTTTAAATGGAAATCTTAGTCCATTCACAAATGAGCTCCTTTCAAGCCTTTTTTAAGCTGATGCTGATCTTTATTATACTGTATATGTGATAGTTCTTAATATAACATTTTAAAGAAAACATCAAAAGTTTGCTTTCCACATTCATATCTCTTTCATGAAGACTTAGCATGTCTCTGAGGTTTGGGGACAAAATTATCCCCAAATATTACTCAGTCTAGGTGAACATCAGTGTCTTCTATACAACAACATGTGTTGTTTCAGGGTATTAAAATGATCATTTAATGAAAGATGATCCTGGCAGTGTCTGGCCAAATAAATAAATAATCGAGGGCCATTTTAACAGTTGCTCTTTTGCTGAAATGAACTAAGCACATTACATCTATTTAAAAAATGAGCTTTCTTCTTTGCAGGAACTGGAGAAGAATCTATGGATGGAGACATTGTTTCCTATTACACTGTTATTCTGACTTCTCAACTTCCCACACAACTTCCCCACAATTCCTGATCTGAGAAATCTTTCTGAATTTTCCCTAGAATGCCTTCCACTGGGATTTAATTAAAGTTGAGGAAACCAGGGGGATTGCACTAGAAGAATGATTGTACAATGAAAAACAAACAAACAGGATATTTACCCATCCATCCTTTAATGAAATAATGAATAAGGACACTAACTTTATTCAGAAGCATTTAGCGATACTTACTTTCCCTCTGAAGGCAATGTCAGCAGAACTATTGTATCTTCCAGTTGAATGAGAACTTGTAGAAAAAAAGCAGGAAGTATTTTAGGATGCCTCTACTGCATATTATTATTCTATCCATTGCAACCCTTAATTCCTAAAAAATAATTTCAGTTTCCAAAGTTATTAGTTTTGTTGGAAATGATAGAAAGACAAACTTCAAATAATCTAGAATAAGAGAATCATACTGTTGAAAAGGCCATTTAGGACACTGTGTTCTATGCCTGACTCCAAATTAAAGCAGCTCTGACTGAAAGCTGCTTAGCCTTTTCTCGAATGCATCCTGTGAAAAGAAATGTTCACTCTTTAGTAATTTGTTCCACTATCTGGCTTTCATTCAGAAACTTCCTTCCTGAAATTTAAATCTATTATTTCAGTCCTACAGTTTGAAGCAACAGAAAGCAGATCCTGACTTTCTTTTGACTGACGTTGGTTTAGATATTTGAAAAATCCTACTGTCTATCTCCTTGACCTTCTCTCCTCAAGGAGGAATATTTCCAATTGCTGAAACCAATCTTCACAGGGCTTTGTTTTTAGTCCTTTGAATGTTCTCATTACTATGTTCTCATTTGTCTGAGTTTTTTTTCTAAAATATGGAATATAGAACTTTAAACAATACTCAAAAAGGCTTCTGACCAAATACTATATCTATATCTATATCTATATCTATATCTATATCTATATCTATATCTATATCTATATCTATATCTATATCTATATCTATATCTATATCTATATCTATATCTATATCTATATCTATATCTATATCTATAGATGATATATAGATATTAAATAAATCTGGATTGCTGACAAAGAGTTAAAGGGAGACTGATATAGATTTCGCCCATATTTGGGCCGACAAGGTGCTCAAAACACTCAAGACAGATATAGATATATAGATAGATATAGAGATAGATAGATAGATAGATAGATAGATAGATAGATAGATAGATAGATAGATAGATAGATGGCTTTTTTTCTGTTAGAATGCTCAGAATGGCGTTCTGGCACCTTTTTTGCACACAAAAAAAGCTTTTGCACAAGTTGTGTTACACCCCCTATTGGAAATGCTGCTAAGTGCGCCAAAAGACCTGGCCAGCAAACTTTGCACAGGCAAGTTGCCTGTAGTGAAGGACAGTTGGCAGGAACTTGCACCCCTCCCTGCTGCTCAACTACACCATCTCAAGTAGGTAAGTGAGGACAAGGAGTTGGAGGTGGGTTCTGCGGAGTCCATGTGGACTCCTTCCTTGTGCTCACCTGTGTCAGCCAGGTTGATGGCCTATCCGGTGCTGGACCTGTGCCCCTGCTGCCGCCTCATCCTGCGCACCTACATGGCCACGTTTCTGCACACTGAGATAATTGGCCACTTGCACAAATACAGAGCCTGTCATGCCTATGGATTACTGATACACATTTCCCATGGATTGTTTTCTGTCCATGGAAGGGAAGCTTAGTAGATTCTAAATTTCATAATTTTATTTATTCCTTTGGCAGGGTATATATGAGAACAAGCTGCAAAGATCTTTAAAAACATATTTATCACACATTTATATTTTTGAATCATAAATATTAAAGCTTTGTTCTTTTCAATGATCCATACTAATGCTTTAGAAATATAATTTCCAGTTTTAGCTACAGTAAGCAACAAAATTACACTAAAGATAACATTAACATTACTTGTTAAAGATATTTACTATATTTCAGAATTAGTATTCTTTCAGTCACAATCTTGTTCCTATTCAATTTAGCTGATTTTAAAATGCGATGTAAAATCATAAGCACATAAAAAGAAAACAGCAGAAACAGCTGCAAATTAACTCAACAGTTCTATGCTTAGCAACATTTCCATTTAATCAAAGTCCTTGCTCTTTCCAAATTGATTTCAGGGTTTACTTTGTATATATACACAAACAATGGGAAATGAGTTTCTAAGCTGGTTCAAATTTTTTATAGATTCCAAAAATTATGTCATGAGTGATATATTTATAGGTATATAATTGACAGTACAATTGGCAGTGCAGACATGCCAAATGCTTCTAAAGTGAGAACCAAAATACATATATGCACAATTTTTTTCTCCCCTAAATTTTCAGGTAATGTATCTGTCACATATAACTATAAAAGCATGATAGGCTCTGTATTTGTGTACGTGGCCGATTATCTCAGTGTGCATGGATAACTACAACCAGAAGTTGCAAGCCCTCTCCTTTTCACTGCATGGGAATTCAGACCCGAGATGAACTTTTTGCTCAATCTCTGCTGGATCTTCCTAGGATAGAAAGGCTGAGAGGGAAATCCAGAATCTTCACGATGCCAGTATACAGGTAAGTGCACTTCTTGGCAATCTTTCCTCCTTTTGTGCCCCCGGGAAGCAATTTCACCAACTTTCTCTCAGTAAGTAGTGGATTGCAAACAGGGCACAGTGCAACCAAAGACTATAAGCCAATTAAGAAATAAATATATATATATAAATAAAAGATTAACAAGATGAGAGTTCTGGCACATTTTTTTTAATAAAAAAAGCACTGGATAGATAGATTCGGAACCACAGGTTTGTTCATCTAGCTTAAAATTGTGTGCCTATTTTGCAACTGTATTCAGGTATTCTGAGATGTTTTCTACTAGTACTACCAAGTTAAATATTCCCCATTTTATAAACCATTAATCTATTCTTTTAATCTACCATAATTACATTACATTTTATTTTTGTCTTACTTTGTCTATGGTATTCATAACCTGATCCACTTAGTGTGAGATGGTCAGCCATATAAATTATGTAAATAAATAATTAAAGTAAAATGTTTGTCTAATATGCAGATCTAATAAGCATTTATGTAACAACAACAACAACAACAACAACAACAACAACAACAATAATAATAATAATAATAATAATAATAATAATAATAATAATAATAATAATAATAATAATAAAGTTTTGCATGGACAGCATTTGAAAAACATTGAAGGAAAATGTGATAACAACTTGACATGGGCATAGCTTATGGTGGGAACCATCAAGAAAGAAATGGAAGGAGCACTACAAACTACTGCCATGAAAGCAAAGATACAAAAATCTACTGACAATCCAAATTGCCGACTTTTCAACAACAAAGTTGAAACTGTTTCACATTTAATATGTGAGTGCACCAAAATCACGCAAACTGATTACAAAACTAGACATGACTGAGTTGCTAAACTAATCCATTGGGCATTGTGTAAAAAATATGACTTGCCTCTGTCTGAAAAGTTGTGAGAACATAGGGTGGAAAAAGTTTTCAAGAATAAGAGGGTGAAGATCTTATGGGACTTCCAAATACAGACAGATTGCCATTTGGAACACAACATGCTAGATATCACAGTTGTAGAGAACCGAAGTGTACAGTTGATTGATATTGCTGTACCAGGAGATGCCAGAGTCGAAGAAAAAGAACTGGAAAAAAATTATGAAATACTGTGACCTGGCCATCAGAACTGCGTGATTATGGATGAAATGTGCAACAGTGATACTCATTGTTATCGGGGCACTGAGAACTATGTCCAAAAACTGCAAAATACATAAAAAAATTGTAGCTTCCTGCAATAACTCCAGCGAAGCTACAAAAAACTGTGCTACTCGGAACATCTTACATTTTAAGGAGATACCTGGTTGATACCTAGGATACTGGCAGGAACCTGTGTCAACCATTAGTGCCAGTCAATTTGAATGTTCAGTTGACTGAGGTTCATGTTTAATGAATAAAAGTGTTATAACAACAACAACAGCAACAACAACAACAACAACAATAATAATAATAATTTATTTCTTCATATACTTGTTTTAACTCCTGTGCTCTTTACAGTGTCACGAAATTCACCTACTTGCATTTTTGAACAGGTGTGAATGTTTTTAACCTAGTGCAACCCCTCCTTCTTTTCTATAGTTTCTATTTTTTTCTGAACAACTTGCATCTTCAATTGTTATATTTCAATCATGCCATTTATACCTGTTAAATCATATTTGCTGTTCTGTTTTAAGAGTTCATGGACATATTGTTTATGTCCTATGTTCTTAGTATATAAACAAAGAAACTCAGGAATTTTAAGAGGTAAGGTTCTTCCTACCTTTTTATTGACTGATTTTTAATTGTTCTAACTTGTTTCTTTATAGCAGGACACAACTTGTGATGGAATCTACAGCTAGACTGGGGGGGGGAAGGTATGACGAGAAAGGGAGGGAAGCTTAGAATCCTTGTACAGCAGGAAGCAATGCAGATCTTACAACTCTCAGAATCCCTAAAATCCTTTATCTGGCTGCTGCCAAGAAAATGCCTTCAGTTTTGGTAGATTCTTGTAAATAGGTATGCAGCAATAAAGAAGCAACTTTGATCAGCTCACAGTTTTGGTATCTTGTGCCTGACACAACCTGAGCCTTGAAGCCCCTCAACAATCCCAGATCGTGTCACTAGACTAAACTCTGAGCAGAACACCTCATGAAGAAGAAGCAGATAAAGCAGTTACATTTTCAATCTTAAATTTCCCCAATCCAAGGAAGCAGATGGAAACTATTATCTATAGCATGTTTTGCTAATTATTCAGGTTGCAAAACTGAGCACTGTGTATCCAAATTTAGAAATTATTAAATTTTAAAATTTCTCTTTGTCCTCACCTCCTCAACCCAAATATCGTTATGTATTCAATTTGGCTTAAACATGATATCCAATTCATGAGTCCAATTCAAAGTGAAGGTAATGTTCTAGTCAAATCATCTGCTTATTGAGAAAAAGTTTCATAGCAGTTGATCAAATGTTTGTTGGATAGCAGTATCTTTTATGTATTTATTGGGTTCCATGAAATTCAACTACATGCTTTCTTTTCTTTTCTTTTTTTCATTTTACTCTTCACACTTCTATTGATCTACTCGCAACTTTCAAGAGCAGATTCAGACCTTTCCCTACTGTTGAACTGAAGTGCTATCCAACCATCATTAAATCCATACAAGATGATACCAGTTGCTATGTCCACTGCTAATTGTTATCCTGCCTGTTTTGCCTGCATCAATTCACTGCAGTCTTCTGACTTCTCTCCAAGTATGGTAGACGTTATAAAACTTACAGGTGGCCTTGTATGGTGTCAGAATAATAATGCTGTATTAAGGGTGGTTCAGCAAAGAATGGCATGTGTGATTCACTCGTAGGCAGGAGAATGAGATGAAACCAGCATGGAGAGATAGTAGGCATGTTGGCCATGTTGCTATAGTGGGCTAAAAGATAAAGGCTCCAAGGATGAGTGTACAGAGTTTATATTTGTCAAATGGTGCTTGACTGACAGCTCAAAAAAGCTACTGTTCACATTTATTTCTTAGGGATGCTAATGTCTTTACGGAGTAATTTTCCAATCATTTAAATATCAGCAGAATATTTCTGAATATATTTATTTCAATATGGGTTGTTGTTGTTGTTTTGTTATAAAAATCAGTCATCCTTGTCATTGGTTAACAAAATAAATAAAATAAATGCTATTCTTCTCTGAACTATCCTGGGGAAAAGAGGTTATCAAGATGCTTCAAACAACACTGAAGAGGAACATTTTAATGAAATCAGTTTGAAAACTAATAACAGTATTTTAGCTGATTTTCTGGACAATGAATCAATAAAATTATTGCATGTTACCAAAGTAAACACATGTATATATCAACAGATTTCCAATAGCATATTTTTGTGAGATCAAACGAGATGGACAATAATGTTTTACTAAGAAAAGCTAGTTCTTTTCAGTCAAGGAAAAGTTTTATCCATTACACATTTCAGGCTGAAATAATAGTCATTAAAAGATACAGTCAATATTTTGCTTTCAACAACTTTTAAACTAATCCTTCTACAAATCTTCAAGACATAATACCACAGGAGAATGCTTTTGCTTTGTAAATACTAAAAGGTAAAGGAGTCTCTGCGGATTTTACTCTGCTAGTCATTGCCGGCTATAGGGGGAAATTCTAATCTCCATTTCAAGGCCATTGAGCCTGGGTTGTCTGAAGACATTTCTGCAGACATGTGGCCAGCATAATATCACAGAGCACTGTTACCTTCCCACCAAAGTGGTACTTATTTATCTACTCACATTCACGTGCTTTCAAACTGCTAGGTTGGCAGAAGCTCGGGCTAGGATGGGAGGGAGTTCACCCCATTTCATGGCACTTGGGCCTCAAACCTGGGCTACTGGCTTTCCAGCCAACAAGTCAGATTTCCAACCAACAACTATTGACAACTATTTGTAAATAGTTCCATAGATAAAACAGGCTCTTTCTTTGAATGCATTGGATTGTTTTCTATGAAAACATTAACCCTCTTTGTTTGGTCTAAATTTGGTCACTCCTAAAACTATTTGAAAGAGCCATTGTGGTGTAGTAGTTAAGGCACCAGGCTAGAAACCAGGAGTCCATATGTTCCCAATCCTGCCTTAGGCACCATCTGGATGACCTGGGGCCAGTCACACTCTCAGTCCTAAGAAGAAGGCAATGGCAAAACACTTCTGAAATCTTGCCAAGAAAACTGCAAGGACTTATCCCGACAGTTTCTTGAAGTCAGCACTGAGTTGAAGGAACACACACACAAACTATTTCCACAGCTTGCCCATGCTGAAAAACGTATTTACACAATACTGGGGGGGGGCGGGAATTACACTGTCATCCTATCTTCTGAACACTGTTTTTAACCTGTCTTTGAAAAAAAAAATCAGAGTGCTATAATATTTCTTTTAAAAAATTTTGATGGTGCTTTGAGTTTAATCCATTATTTTGAGGTAGCAGAAGGTTTTTAATCTTTCCATTTCTGGTGTGAAAAAAAGTAATAATAGAAGAGTTCCTTTCATGATATCTTATCTTAGAGTTCAAGCTACATATGGAAAACCAGACATATGCAAACACCTGGAAAAGTGATTATATAGTATAAGCATGGAACTCTCCTGCCCCAATTTCATATACCTTGTACAAACACCCATGAGATTTTCACTAAACGTATTTCTTCTTTGGAAGGGAAAAATAAAAAGACATTTTTACTATCTTCAAAAAGAAAATGTTGGAAGAAAAAGACAGAACAAAATGTTAACAAGATGTTTTAGGTCTGCATATTTTATAAGTTGAAGGATCCTGTCCTTGACCTATTCTTTGTATTCATACCTATCTCTCCAGACCCAACAAACTACCATGAGCAGGAATATTTAAAGGGAAGCTGTATTCCTAAATGCAGAAGTAAACTCTTTGCATGATTGAACTTTAAGAAAGTATTTCACAGTGGCACCAACACCCGCTTCTTATATGTACAAACTCACAAGGAAAGCCGAGACAACAGCTGCCTGTATACAGTGGCGCAGCGTGGGGGGTGCAGGGGGGGCTGGCCGCACCGGGCGCAACATCTGGGGGGGCGCATTAGATGCATTTTACTTTAATTACATCAGTATTTTCATAACAAACAATACATGTGCTTAGGGGGTAAGGGTTTCTTTAACTAATCTAGTGGAAGAGACTCGAGTGCTAAAATCCACGGGTTAGGGGGCGTAAATTACTTGCCTTGCCCCGGGTGCTGACAACCCACGCTACACCACTGCCTGTATATGTAACATGCTTCTTTTGTTAACAGTACTGCTAATTCTGCAGTCATATCAATGCCTATTATTTTAGCATAAGCAATCAACAACCACTCAGTACACACAGAGTCTCTTGAAATGGAGCAGGAACAAAAGGCAATAGGTTTGAACTATGCAATCCCAGAGGACAGTCATCCATTTTTCATTCTAATGTGTGTAAAGATTCTTATCTAGTTGAGCAGTTTTGGAGCTTTTAGTTAACTTCAAGCCAAACTCTACCAAGTTGTGCATCTGAAACATTCTGCCAAGGTTTTGCCATTACAACTTGATTTCTTTCTTTTTATTCTCAGGAGAAGAGCCATGAAATTGTCTCTTCATTCATGTTTTCTAGCACCAGGGTTGCCCCTGTCAAATGATTTCAGATTGGAGCTCAACTATCACAGCTCATCTTGGCAAAAAACTATTTTAACTATTGGGCATGAAGTTCTGCCTGCCCTCTGACTGGTTTTCAAAAAAAAAAAGCTGGATGTCAAATGTTTGAGTTCATTTTTTATGATAGCATAAATCAATCCTTTAGGCTTTTGATTGCAGCTTCTGACCACACTAAAAATACACTCAGTTTTCCAATTTTCTTTCCTAACACACAATTTTCTCTCCTTACAGACCTTGATCCTACTACTTTTCCCCATCTTCGAAGCAGGGAGGAAAGAATTTGAAATAAAACACATTTTTATTCTCAATTCAACAGAAGCATAAATGTTTAACTTATTGGGAGGGATACCCAGGATCTGAATGTTCTATAAACATTCAGTATACGTTTATAGTTAACATTATCATCTCCTTCACCAGATCCATTTGCTGCCTCCTCACAAACACAGACTTCATGACTATTCTTACATTATTATCCGATGCCAGTGATTCAGGCACTAAAGAGAAAGGCACTTAAATGAAAGGGAAATTGAGAGGAAGATATGGCTGAGGAAAGGAGCAGAAAAACCGAATCACTCAAAAGAGAGAAAATAAGTTCTGTAAGAGTGGAATTTCCCCCAACTCTGACCAAAGAAAAAAATATGAATGAAGGAGAAAGAGCTCCCTTTTTGTTACTCAGAGTCAAAAGAGGGAGTTCTAGTCTTTCTAGACAGAGTCACAACTCTGGGATAGGGATAGAGAAAAGCCTAAGTGTAGAAACTAGTTATTCAAAGGGTAGAGGAGATATATAAACAATGTATGTGGTTTACAGCAAAGTCCATTAGATCATGATGGGAAGAAAATGGTTTTCCGCTGTTGTGGATAATAGAAAGAATTCAGATCCTTATTTTGACAAAGTGTAATAATGTTGTGACAGTTTGTGTGTCTGAGGGCCTCTAACCAAATTTAAGTCTAGCATCCAGACCAAGTAGTTTTGAATCAAATATCTGGTAATTTCTTTTTTTCCCTTCTATTTGTATTTTATTTGGGGGGGGGGAAAGTTAAAATACAAAATTCCAAAACAAAACAACACAAAATAAAACAAAATAAAACAAAGAAAAACACAAAACAAGCAAGACATTAAAAAGGAAAAAAAAACCCACCATTTATTATCACCTAAGATGAACTCTGATTAGCACATTACTACAATATTAGTTCCTACCCCTTACGAAACAGATCCCCTCAAAAATTTTAGACTAATAAATCTATTTGCAAATTATTGACCTGTCATTTATATGCTATATTAATGACAAAATAGTTAACAGGAAGAACAACAGTAATGAAAAGGAGACAATTAAAACTTCAAAACCCTCTTTTTACAAATTGTTGTTGTAATCAACGCATAGAAAGTTTACCATGATCCCAAATCATTACAAAAGTTACATCATTCATCCTGGATCAAATATCCACATTTCTTTCTTAATACCTCTTATCAGTTATTGTCTAGTTAAATATAATAAATTCAATCTCGACAAGGGGTCTTGTCTTCTCAAGGAAGTCCAGATAGAAGTGATTCAGTGTAATAAATCCATTCCCCAATCCCCCTCAGTTCTCCTAAAAAAGCAAAAAAAACAAAACACCAAACAATTTGTCACTTCCCAATTCAGTCAGGCTTCTGCTTTTGTAAGAGAATGCAGGCTTGAAGTTCCAACTGACATATGGAATCAGCTCAGTTAGTTCTCCATCTGTATAGTGCATATCTCTTTGGTCTGCATCTTTCAAATCAAATTCCTTTTGTGAATCTAACTTATCCAAAGCTACGTGCCTCTGAAAATTTTCCACGTCCATTATCATCTCATCAAACTTTCAATTAAAGGTTGCATGTTACCAAAAGATCTTTTCTCAGATTCCAGCCACTCTTAGAGCTGTTTGTAATCTGATCCAGTGTTGTTCTGTGAGACTTAACCAGACAAAAACTGAAACAGAAGGAAGGTATTTTAATCCAAGATTGAAAGAAAAATTAAAAAGAAATAAAGTCAAAGTATTTTACAGATTTAAAAAAAAACATGCAAAAAACCCTATGATGAGAATCCAATATTAATGTAAATCAAATGAAAGCACTTCACCAGCCAAGAGCATGCCATGTTTCCATATGGGAAAATGAAAGTTATTTAGAACAACAGCATAAATCAAAAGGAAAAAGAAAAAGAACAACTAGAGTCCTGCATTCAGCCAGCTGGTCTACTTCTAAAAATAGAAAGCAAAGTTCAAAAAGTAAAGTTAAGACTCAGGCATACTTTGAACAAGCCGGCCTGGCCTGATGGGTTTGGGTTTTATTATTGTTTTAACGTATTTTAACTTATTGTTGTAAGTTATTGGGCACTTTGTTTAATCTTTTCTTAATTTTTGTACTTTTGTATTTTAGTATTTATTGCCCTGTTCACCGCCCTGAGTCCTTCGGGAGAAGGGCGGTATACAAATAAAATTATTATTATTATTATTATTATTATTATTATTATTATTATTATTATTATTATTATTATTATTATTATTATTATTATTATTATTGTTATTGTTATTGTTATTGTTATTGTTATTGTTATTGTTATTGTTGTTGTTGTTGTTGTTGTTGTTGTTGTTGTTGTTATTATTATTATTATTATTATTATTATTATTATTATTATTTAAAATGAAAGGCTGAAAGGAAGATGGATGCCCATGACTTTCAAATATCTGTAAACTTCTGACAGGAAACTGGCACTACTTGGATTTAACTTTATTTTTATAACATTTATTTTATCCTCCCAAAGTCAGTGGTATTTTAAATTATTTGCTTATATCCATTTTGATCTGAGATTTAAGAAAAAAAATATACGTTTGACACAACAAATTAAAAAAAAAATTCCTTGGAATGACTATTCCTAAATATAATAACCTGACAAATTACCAACTGTTGCACAAAACACATAATTATCACCAATATAATGTATCATAATTATCATAAAATAACAGCTTGTATTTAATTCCAGCTGTGTTAGACCTATACTTTCTTTGTCTAATAAAACAAATCTGTGTATTTAATACTGGATTATAATGAAATAAAACACTCCCTTGACATTTTTCATGAGACAGCTTCATAGATGACATAATGCTAACACTAGCAAAGGATATAGGATACCATATATTAATCCAATTGATAAAAGGGAGGCTATCCTTATTTCAGCAAATCTCTGACATTCCCATTGGATCAGATCTAAGGCCTTTTCTGACCCAAAGAGGCCATCATGGCTTATTTTGATTTTTTTTCTGAATGAATATCCAGGACCCTTTTTCATAAAGTATTATTATCAAATGCTTGATTGCCTTTTATAAAATCAAATTGGGAAAAATGGATTATTGTAGTTTATATGTCAAAGTCAGAGTCAATATTTTTGTGACAATGTTGGGGAAAGAAAGTGGATCACTTGTTCAAGCAGAATATTGTTTACCAGCTTTCAGAGTCAGAGTTTTGTAGCTTTTTCTAAAGGAAGCTAGAAAAACTTATTTGCACAATAACTGTTTAGTATCAATGGGGCACAAACCTCAATTTTATTTCTTATACAACTCAAGAAGATAGCCTACTGGACTGGGACTGCTTTCTGTTTCACAGATTTAATGGCATCTATTATTTCTTGGAGAGATAATGATGCAGCTAAATAGGCAGCTTGATTATGCATAATCTTAGGAAGAGCTCTATTATATGAAAATGATTAATTTCTTCTCCTGTTGCATTGGATTCAGTGTTATGTAGTCAAGGGAAAATATTAACATTTTTAATTTATTGAGTCAGAATCATTATATATTTTGCCATGGTTGCACTTAATACAAAATACAATAATGTTGTTTTGAGACGTCTACAGGATATGATGTTTTTGTCAAAATAATAAATGTGGCACTGTGACTTGGTGATGCAAGCTCTACTGCATACATTGTGAGGATGTAACATAATTTCTGTCATGTCCTCCCTTTGACACTCAACTCTTCCTCCTGATGTTTTTTGATGTTGTAGTTATTTCGGCTGAAGACCTAATCATCTTTCACAGCACTTCCAATATTAGTTTCTATAATTTAATGAATACTCTGTGTGAAAGGCATAAAATAAATGATGTTCCTGTTTAGCAGATACAAAAATGTTATATGGATCCAAAGTAGGTGGTCTTGCATCTCTACTCAAAATGTACTTAGCATTCCCCCACTTGTTAAAAGCCTTTCTTTGAAGCAAAAGCAGGCCCACACAACACAAAACACAAAACACAAAACACAAATCATAAATATACAAACATACATATAAGATATAAACACACACACACACACACACACACACATGCACACACACATCATAAAGCCCTGGTGGCACAGTGGTTAAAATGCAATATTGCAGGCTGACTCTGCCCACTTCCAGGAATTTGATCCTGACATGGCTCTGGGTTAACTCAGCCTTCCATCCTTCTTGAGGTGGGAAAAATGAAAACCCAGATTGCTAGGGGCAATATGTTTCACATTTGCAAACCACTCAGAGGGTATGTAGAGCACTATGGTATGCATACAAGTCTGTTGAAATAAAGGTATTTCAAAACACCCAATGCAGTACATTAACTGAATATCTACTTTTTCCTCTGGGAAAAAAATATAGGACAGACTAAGTAATAATTTTAATTCAGTTACCCAATTTCATATCCTCCCCAGATTCTTCCACCTTCCCTTTCCTCTTTTCTAGAAGCAGCAGCATCCCCCTACACCTTCTAATAGAAACAGCCCCAGGCCCATCTTCTGTCAAAATGATATACTCATTATTACCTTGGGCAATGACACGTGGAATATTTTTCCCATTTCAGTTGCTAACAGCACTTAGCAATAGCACTTAAATTAAATTAAAATTAAATTATATTTCATTTATATACCGCCCTATTCCCTGAGGACTCAGGGCGGTTTACAGGGAATTAAAAATCCAAAATACAAAAATTAAGAACCAATTAAAAAAAATATTAAATTGACCCTGTAGTCGATTAAAAAGAACCCCAAATTAAAATTTCTCCTCAGTCTGGGCCCGAGAGCTCGAAGAGCCAGGTCTTCAGGCCCCGGCGGAATGATCGGAGGTCGGGGGCAGTTTGGGGGGTGGGGGTGGGGAGTATCTGATACAGTTCATGAAATAGGAAGATTCTGAAACTGCAGTTGTACCAGTATTAAATGTATTAAATCACTCAACTAAAAATCATATACAAAACTGATGTAGTTGAAAATAATTCTCATGTGGGACTAAAATAAAAAAGTATAGTCTTCTTGCCAGTAATGTAAAAGTCTTACTTGAATACCCTCAAAACCCTATGAAGGAAAGAGCTTGCAAGGTCTAAAGCAGATAGCCTCAGAGTAGACTGGTCCATTACAGGTGCCAGCCACTTCTCCCATCAGAAACAAATGGCCCAGACCCCTATAATGCAAAGGAAAGAGAAAGAAATGTAATTTTTACTTGAGGGAGTTCTTGGAAAAAAAGAACTTGAATCCTAGAGTGTGTAGTAGCTGGTGTTCTTTGCTACCAAAGGTCCACCAGTATGAAGAATGAAAGCATCTCTACAGATGCGGGTCCTTAAGTTCTTGTCTACGAGCTCTCTGGTTCTAATGTCGGTCTGGGGGAAGCCTACAATCAGTGCTGCTACCCAGTGTCATTACTCCATTATCTAAGGATAAAATTGAATTTCTTGCTTGCTTGATGCTGTCTGATGTTTATCTAGGTTCATATTATTACAACATAAACTTATTGGTGTTGGGAAGTTCATGGTTTGCCTTGACTGAATGCACAAATGCAAAACACCCTCTCTCTTTCTTTCCCTCTCTCTGGCACCCTTCATCAAAGTTAAATGAAGGAGACTTTACATTAAGTGACAAGAGCCTACCCCAATCTCTTTCTTTCTTGTTCTGTTGGAAGATTAATGAAAAGGCTGTCAAGTCTACTGAAAGATGCTTGTGCATTAGACTGACAGTTCTTATTGCAAGGCTGCACTTTGATAGATGGAACACAATCATTCTAAGGCACCTCTAATGAAACAGTTGCTGTTCCCAAACATCCCCAAAGCTTATGGAAGCAAATTACTTCATCTAATTCAGGAGGAGGCTCTTATAATGCAAAAGAAGCTTCTGCTGAATTAAATATAAATATTAAATGCTAGCCCTTTCTAAAAAAAATGAATTGCCCAAGGCCAGATATTCAAAGGAAGATATGCATCATAATAAAATATTTTAGCATATATACAATGCTATCTCTGGGGGAAAAAATAAACTTAAAAGAATCCTGTGAGTGCCACTATTAAAACTGCCAATTAAAAGAATATGCAGAATACTCTTTTTAATCAGCTCATAAGGATTTCTCAGCATTGGGAGAATTTTAGCATTCATATTTTTTAAAAAAGAGAAATAGTTTATAGTTTCTCATTATTGTTACATGAAAAAGAAACAGACACACGCAAAAAACCCCATTTAGACAACATTTGTCATGAAGCCCATTGCATTGAAAATAGCAGACAGCATGCATCTCACAGTAATTGCTTCATCATATGCTGAAAATTTAATTTATAGGATCACTGCTCAACTCTAAAAGAAAAAAAAATATCTCTATATTATATGCTATAGGGATTTACATCTTTGTTTTCCCACAATACACTTATTTTTCCTCTCCCTCCCCATGAAAATAATTACATGTACCGGTAACTATTATTTTATTGGGGAAAGCAATGGCTGAATTTGCTATTATAAAGTTTTTTCTTTCATTTTTAAAATGGCTTTTCACAACATGATGAAAGAAGTAGCTCTGTTCATATCAAGCAGGTACTTCAAAGGATTTCCATTTGCAGTTACCTGAGTTCCTTACAAACAATTAAGTCTATTAATTAAGTTTTAGACACATTAAAATGAGCCTTGGTGGAGCAGAGGGCTAATGCCTCCTTAAGTAACACCAACTGCCTGCAATTAGTGCAGGTTCGCATCCCACCAGGCTCAAGGTTGACTCAGCCTTCCATCCTTCCGAGGTAGGTAAAATGAGGACCCAGATTGTTGGGGGCAATAAGCTGACTTTGTAATAATGCCGCTTGGGGTGTGTGTGAAAGCCCTAACAAGCAGGCATATACATAGAATGAAGGCTACTGCTAAGCTTGTAAGCCGGCCTGAGTCTTCGGAGAAGGGCGGGATATAAATGTAATAAAAAAAATATTGAAAATGTTGCCCACCATGTGATGCTTATGAATAGGATTGAGAGTTAAGAAGTTTCTTTAACTCACCGCTAAAAGATATTGATAGATGATTGTTTTATTTTATCTTTTTCTTCTATATGGAATCAAGGACATGTTCCATCTTCTTTAATAGCTCTTTCCAAAGTGATCAAAGATTTTCTTCAATGAAGGTATTTGAACTTGAGTCATCTCACCGAAGCAAAGAAGCTGATTTGCCTCAACACGCCAATTTGGGTTGCTTCAAAGCACTTCAGATAAAGGTAAAGTCTTCTCCTGTATTTTCCCCCCATGCTGAAGTGCCTCCAGCTAGAAATGTTTGCACTGTTCTTCAAAATTGCTTAGCCTAGAAGTCTTTCAGTCTTCTGCAAGGCTATGCAGATGCAGTGTTGCTGATGTGTACACTGAAAGCAATTTACTTTAAATCAATTCAGTGTGTTGGAGGGGCTTCCAAGGTTAAGAGATGTGGCATAGGTCAATCAATCAGAATAGAGTTGAAAGGGACCTTGGAGATCTTCCAGTTCAACCCCTTGCTCAAGCAGGAGACTCTATACCATTTCAGACAAGTGGTGGTCCAGTGTCTTCTTAAAAACCTGCAGTGATAAAGCACCCACAACTTCTGAAGGCAAGCTGTTCCCTTAGTTAATGGTTTTCACTATTAGGAAGTTTCTCCATAATTCCACTATGTGAGGAGCACCTTGGCACTGGGGGATGAAGTGGGCTTCAGGCTTCCTATTTCCAACACATATTTTTCCTCCTGTGGACTTTCAGGCTTTTGAGTAGCTGCTTCTGATATGTGTGATAACATGTTGCCACCTTTCTCATTGCTGCTCAGTTGTGGAGACTGTTCACATACAGTGAGTTTACACATAGCCCATTGAGATGTTCACATTTTTCATGGACTTAATGGATTCCTTGCCACCTTTACTGGAGTAGACCAGTGTGGCTAAGGGCCTTCAGGCTAGTATCTCACACATAAGATCTGGAATTGTGCATAGTTGATGCTGGAGCTGCTTAGCCTGAGATACTTCTTGACATAGAAGTTAGCCTGAGATACTTCTTGACATAGAAGTTCAACTTGTCTCAGGGTTTTTTTTCCCCTAATTTTTTTTTCCTCATAGTCCTGTGCAAGAAGCCTCAGAGGGACTCTGAAGCAAACTGAAATGAAGCCACCATATTTCTTTCTTCTTCTTTACTTCCTCTTTTACCTCTTTGGGTGTCGAGGGAGATAATATATTTCTTTGCTTACATCTAAAAATAATTGGACCACTGTCACTTTGAAGAGAAGCTTTGAGGACCATGTTTCTTCTATAGCTTTGTCAAAGCAAACATGCCTTTAAACATTTAAATGCCCTTTTGAAGCTTCACACAACCTACCACATATTCACTTCCTGAATGAATGAATGAATGAATGAATGGGTACCATTTTCTGTTAGGGATTTTGAATTCAGTTTTCATGTCATAAAATCAGGGCTTTTTTGTCATAGAATGCTCAGAACGGAGTTCCGGCACCTTTTTTGGATGGAACCTTTTAGGGTAGGCAAGGCAGGTTGTATGAAATGTGAGTTCCGGCACCTTTTTCTTTTACAAAAAAAGCACTGCATAAAATAATCTCTTCTCTTTCTTCAGAATTAAAGTTGTTAAAAGTGCATTATAACTTGAAAGGGAGTGAAAGTTTACAGGTAGTCCTTGATTTACGACCAAAATTGACTCCAAAATTTCTGTTGCTAAGTGAAACATTTGTTAAGTGAGTTTGCCCCATTTAATGACCTTTCTTGCCAAAATTATTAAGTGAATCACTGTAGTTGTTAAATTAGTCAAACTGCTGTCAAGTGAATCTGGCTTCCCCATTGACTTTGCTTGTCTGAAGGTCACAAAAGGTGATCACGTGACCCACAGGACCCTGTAAACATCATAAATATGAGTCAATTGCCAAGCGTCTGAATTTTGATCACATGACCATGGGGATGCTACTACAGTCATAAGGGTGAAAACTGGTCATAAGTCACTTTTTTTCCAGTGCCGTTGTATCTTCAAACAGTCACTATAACAACTGTTGTAAGATGAGGTACAATTGGTGAAGTTGAAGCAGAAGCAACAACTTAAATACAAAATGTGGAAGACATGCATAGGACCATTCAAAGAATTTTAGAAATTTTAGAAATCAAATTTGAAATTTTCGAAACTAGGTACCATATAATGAGTCCTCCGGGAATAGGGCGGTATATAAATTTAATAAAATAAAATAAATAAATAAAATAATGCCAGAATATATTAACAATCACCCCATCATTTTTTGAAATAAATGGTCATGGCTACAGAGATAAATTTTGCCCAACCAAGCTGAAATCATCTGACTGGGAATAAAAGCTTATAAAGGCAAAGTAAAGGCAAAATTATAGCACATACTGAATCCACAACAGAAATTTAAACAAGTATAATTGTTGTATATTTAATACTTACAGTATCACGTAACATTTACAGGAGGGTTTTAAGGAGGCTTCAGTGTTTAAAAACAGTGCAAATCTTTCAGAGTAGAGGAAAGGGGGAAGTTAGAGATTAAATACCCATCTACTTTTTCCAAACATGTCTGATTTTTCTTTTTTCTTAGTATTAATAAATTAGAAAAAGTAACAATAAACTTTTTATTAGAAATTAATTCAATGTACTTTACAACATTATACTCAGTGTTAATCACACAATGTAACTAACTCGGTCCGTTTACATCTCTGAAATCATATTTAACATTGAGATACAATTTCTATTTTGAAAGGTTTTACCTAATTTATATAATCATGACTGTGCTAATAGCTTTCAGTTCCTGATGTTTAAATTCCATTCCACTTGGCTATTATTTCCATTCTATGATGTAATAAAATAATTTTTAAAAGACTTGGAAAGTAGGAAATTATCCATTTATAGTAGAAGCTGGTTTGGGGCATTTCTCAAACACTTAATGGAGACGTCTTCAGACTGCAGCATGGTGCTGATGATGATTTGCTTGTGAATGTCCCATAGTGCAGAGGGAGTTTAATAAAAGAGACAACGTTATATAAAATTAAAGATGTAGTGGTGGTGGAGAATAGTCCAAGATTACATGGAAGAGGATAATGGAATTTCTAATGTTCTTCTCTTTGAGGGAGGTAATTTAGATACAATGGCAGAAGCTCCTATGGATCATCCAGATGTTATTGGACTGTAAGATTCTGTTCCAGCTGGTACAGCCAAAGGTTTATTAACTGGATACATAAATATACATTTCTTATGATACAACAATGAATATAAATTCATGGGATCTCAGCTGACAATGATGAACTAGGAAAGAGATATATTAGAATCACAGAGGACAACTCAGTGGAAATGTCAAATACTTCAGGAAAAACAAATTCCATGTTCAGAATTATTAGGTGGGGGGTAGATTAAAAACCAAACTACCAGTATAATAATGCCATATAAAAATTTATGAGGACATGCTTGATCACATCACCTTAAAAACGGTATTATAAAGTTAGAAAAGGTATAGAAAGGGAACAATCAATAGAGGTTAGAATATTTCCCAGATGAAGGCTTTTTTTCATGTATGGCAAAAAGAATAAAAATATATTAGAATTATTGTGTTATTTATTCTTCTGTAGTGAAGCTGGTGGAGGTTGTGGGGTGGACTGAAAAATGGAAAAAACCCTTTCATCTTGCATGACTGAGTGTACTGTGCACTTTGTGTTTAGGTAGTATTTTCATTACCACACATTAACATTAGTTTTTAAGAGAGAGTCTCCATATCTTTTCCCACCATTCTAACTTTTTCCATCTTCTAGTTGTTCTTTCTTCTCCTCCAAAGTCACCTGCTTTCTTTCATAACCCTCAGCAATCTCTTATTCCTTCCCCTTTTTTCCCTTTGCAATGACAGAATGGAGGAAAATCTCTAGGGATACTGTAGGCAAATTTCTTCCTCTCCTCCCTCTTATTCTGTTGCAGTGAAAAACTGTTATGTACTGGGCTCTCGTGAAATACCATGTGGGTTGCTGGAGCAGCTAACGGCTCTCCAGCAACCCAGACTACAAGTCTCCTGAGCTGCAATTGTCTATCTCCAGGCGGCAATGGTTGATTTAAACCTATTGGCGGCCGCCTAGGGGCTAGACTATATATTGCGGCTAGTTACAGGCATTTCCCCCGGTACAGTTCCAGCACGAAATAAATAATGAGTTATCCTGTACTCTGTTCTGCATCTTCATTCCTGCGCCAAAGAACCTGCTATTTAACAGTGGCGACAAAGGTGGGATCCTACTACACTGATTAAAGACCTGAAGTCTACGAGGGAAAGGCAGCACACGCTGGAGGGAAGAGGCATTACCCCCCCTCAAGGTCAGCTAGCAAGCTACGCTAGTGACCTCGCGCTCAGTGGACTCATTCCCTGAGTCTGAAGCAGGATTCGGAAGAACGCAGAAACCAGCAAGAAGAATGCCCAAGGTTGGCAAACTGCGAGAATTTGACATGAAACACCCAGAGGAATGGCCATCATATTTATTGCAAGTAGAAAACTACCTCAGAGCCAATCAGATTGCAGAAGAAGGACTGAAGGCCGCAACACTACTCTGCGTGTGCGGCCCAGCAACCTTTGATTTAGCCAAGAACCTTTTTGCGCTGACACCAATCGAAGCAGTCCCCTACGCAGATCTCAAAAAGAAGCTAACCAGGCACTTCCAGCCCAAGATGTCTGAAATGGCTTGGCAGTTCAAGTTCGACCAAAGAGTGCAGCTTCCTGGGGAGTCAGTGTCAGAGTTCATAGCAGGCCTAAGGCAGACCGCACGCCTATGCAAATTTTCAAATTTAGAAGAGCGACTATGAGATCAGCGCGTCTGCGGCCTATGGGACAGAACGCTTCAGCAGAGAATATTTGCTAGGCCAAATTTAATCTTTTCTGAAGCACAAGATGAGGTAATGGCTGACGAAGCTACCAGAGGCGCAGTTCAAGCAGTACAGCCTGCCAAATCAACAAAGTTCAAAGAAACGGTCCACCGTGAGGACGCCAAATGCACCGAAGAACTCTCCGAGGAAGAAGAACCTGAAATCAACTGACTCCAAAAGCAACCCAATGCACTACAATGCAACAGCCAGCCACGAGAGGACAAATTACAAGCCAGTTCTCTTACTGAGATGTAAGGGGTGCGGCAGCAACCATTTTTGCGCTAACTGAAGATTTCGTTCAGCCATGTGTAGAGCTTGTGGAAGGGCTCTGCAAACCATCACGGTGGTTTGCAGACCCTGCCAAAGAGACCGGCAACCCAAACACTAGTTGGAAGAACTGACTAGGAGAGGTACTGGGTCCCAGGGTCCCGTTAGTGTGGAATTTTTCAGAAGCCGTAGAAGCGTATGCCACACCAGGGCTCGACGCCCCCTCAAACCCAAACTTAAGCTCATGGTAGAGCTACAAGGAGTTCCATGTAAGATGGAATTGGACTCTGGCTCTGCAGTCTCAATCATTTCTCAAGACACTTTTAACTTCGTGTGTAGGTGCAGTAACAATTGGGCCAAATTAAGACCCTCAGATATAATCCTAACAGATTTTCAAAATGTTCACGTTAATGTTAATGGAGAAGCCACCTTGTTGGTTAAGTTTAAAGGGTTTTTGGGGCACCTGGATATAATAGTAGTAGGGGGCCAGAGAACAAGTCTCACTGGACTGGATTGGTTCGATGCCTTAGGTATTCAGATTACTGGCATAAACCAGACACAAACTGCAGACCTCGCGTCAGTGTGCGAGGAATATGCAGATGTTTTTGATTCAACCCTTGGAACATACACAGGCCCACCTATCTCATTTAAGCTTGATCCCAACGTAGTTCCAATCAGGGTTAAGCCTCATAGTGCTTTAGCAAGTAAGCAGGCGAGACAGCGAGTTAACAGCTTAACTCTTTATTCTGAACCAGGCAACAAACATAAGAACATGACATCTATTTATACTGGCAGCTGTCGGCAGTTTGACCAATCAGGGGTGAGTCCGTTCCCGCGCCGTTTGTTACCGCCAATCAGGGCCGTCAGGGTTTGACAGCTCGGAGCTGTCATCGGTAGCGCGTGTTGAGCTGTCAGTCGGTTGGCGCTTGCGCAGTTCGGCCCGGCAGCTTTGACAGCTGTCAAAGCTGCCGCGGTTTTTACCTCAGCCCTATTACTTCTATTATAACACTCTGTGTAAATATATAACAACGAGTAAATACACAACACCCCTTACCCCTCCCTCTGATTGAGTTGATGTTTCCCCAACTGTTTCTTTTTCGGGTTTCCCCATTCGAAGTCTTTTAGGTAGGTGGGAGGTCTTTTTATTCTTTCGGAGCGTCGGGGGGTTGTCTCGGTTGATTGTTCCCTTTCCCCAGGGGCTTCTGGCTGAGGGGGCAGGGGGCATGGCTCCGAAGGTTCCGCGTCACTTGGAGCGGGGTGTTGAAGAGGTATGCTCCGATCGGGGGAGTTTTGGCGTGCAGGACTCTGCGGCGGTGCTTCTGTCAGCATTTCGTCGTTATCCCTTTCCCCCATGTTTTGAGGACTGCGACGTCGAAGTTGGTCGATGTGTCTGCGGATATGGATATTATGTCCAATGTCTATGATGTATGATAGGGGGCCTGTTTGTTCAATGACCACCCCCTGTGTCCATTTGTTGCCCCCCCGTAATTCCTCGCCCAGACAGCTTGCCCTGTGTTAAGAGCTCTATGTTGAAGGGGTGGTTCTGGGTCTGGGGGGGATCTGTCAGGATGTAGACGGTCTAGTCTGGTAGTTAATCTTTTGCCCCAGCGGAGCTCCGCTGGGGACTTCCCAGTAGTTGTGCATGGGGTGGTGTGTTGGGATAAAAGGAATTGAGCCAGTCTTCGGTGCCAATTCCCGGAGATAATTTTCCGCAGTGCCTCTTTGGTTGATTTCACCATCACCTCTGCCAAGCCGTTCGACGATGGGTGAAAGGGAGCCGTGGTGGTGTGTCTAATAGAGTTCGCCGTTGTGAAATTCTGGAATTCGTAGGAGGTAAATTGGGGGCCGTTATCGGAAACTATAACATCTGGAAGCCCATGTGTTGTGAATAACCCTCTTAAAACTTGTATTGTGGCAGATGAAGTTGTGCTAGTCACTGGTGCCACCTCTAGCCATTTCGAATAGCTATCTACGACTATTAAGAATGACTGTCCCTGGAATGGACCTGCATAATCTATATGGATACGAGACCAGGGTGTCTTTGTAGTTTCCCATCTGTGTATGGGAGCATGAGGCTGGGCGGCTCTAACAAGTTGGCAGGAATAGCAGCCGGCTACATGTGTTTCAATCTGCTTATCCAATCCTGGCCACCAGACATAGCTCCTGGCTAGAGCCTTCATTTTGACGGTCCCAGGGTGCCCTTCGTGAAGGCTCTCTAACACCTTGAGCCTGTGTTTGTCGGGTATGATTACCCTGCTGCCCCATAAGAGACATCCCTGATGGGTGGATAATTCTTTTTGCTTTAAAATATAAGGTTTGAATTCTGGGTCTGGGGGTGTGTATTGCCAGCCAGACGTGACAAAGCCTAAGATTCTGCCTAAAATTCTGTCTGCAGCAGTGGCTGCAGAGATGTCTTTAACAGATAATGGGCATTCTGGCAGGTCTGAGATAGCCAGTATTCTTCCAGCTGGTGCTGGGTCTGGGTCGACTATTGGTTGGGGAAGCCTGCTAAGGCCATCAGCATGGCCCATGGATTTCCCTGGCTTGTATTCTAAATTATATGAATAGGCTGACAGGAAGGTAGACCATCTCAGGATGCGGGGAGATAATATTTGTGGTGTTAGTTTATTTACTGTAAAAAGTCCTAACAGGGGTTTATGGTCAGTAAAGATGGTAAAGGATCGGCCGTATAGGTACTTTTATCATGCTCGGATGACCAAGTCCAGGGTTTGCCTTTGTCTAATAGCCTATGTAAAGGTTCTGCAATGGAGGCTTTATGAGGCAGGAAGGTATGATAAAAGTTAACTAACCCTAGGAAGGCTTGAAGTTCTTGTTTATTTTTAGGAGTTGGTGCTGTTTTAATAGCTTTTATTTTTGTTTCAGTGGGGTGAATTCCTTTAGCGTCTATTTTAAACCCTAAGAACTCTGTTGAGGGCACCCCGATGAAGCATTTGTCCCGTTTTAGTTTGAGACCAGCCTCCCTGAACCTAAGGAGCACCTTTGTTAATTTGTCAGCTAGGTCTATTTCTGATTCCCCTGCAATTATGACGTCGTCGAAATATGGACAGACCCCGGGGATCCCTTTAAGTGTTTTTTCCATGATTTCCTGGAAGATCCCCGGTGCTGCAGAGATGCCGAATTGAAGGCGGTTGATTTTAAAAGCTCCCTTGTGGGTGACGATAGTCTGAGCTAAAGCGGTGTCAGGGGTGACAGGCAGCTGTAAATACGCCTGCGCCAAGTCCAACTTGGCAAATATGGCGCCTGACTTAATGGCCGCGAGGATGGCTTTGACAGCCGGCACCGGGTAGGCATGTGCATTTAGTGCGAGGTTGAGGGTCGCTTTATAATCGGCACATAATCTAATTTGGCCATTCGGCTTAACTGGGGTCACTATGGGTGTCTCCCACTCCGCCCCTTCTACTGGTTCTAGGACTCCTAAGGTAGTTAATCGGTCTAGCTCAGCTTCTATTTTCTCCCTCAAGGCGAAGGGAACTCTTCTTGCCTTTATCCTGATAGGCATTATATTCGGGTTTAATTTAAGTGATACGGGCGGTCCAGTGTACTTCCCTAGCGAGCTGTCAAAGACGTCCGCGAATTGAAGGCAGACGGATTCTAAATTTGACAGCTGAATGGCGTTGACACCTGTCAACGCTATCCCTAGTGCCTCAAACCAGTCTAGACCTAACAGGCTGATTCTGTTTTCTTGGGTCACAAGAATAGGGAGGGATCCTTTAAATTGTTTGAACTCCACGGGGACGGAAGCTTTTCCCCGGAGTTTAATGGGCGTTTTCTGGAAGTCAGCTAGGCGGAGTTTGGTGGGTCGAAGGGCGGGCCGTTTTCTACTTCGGTTACAAATGTCCCTGTAAGTTTGCAACGAAATGAGTGAGACGGAGGACCCAGAGTCCACTTCCATCTCACAGGGAATTCCCTGAATCAGAATGTCCATCTTAATTTTGGGCTTAAGAGTGCTGTGGACTGTATATTTTTCCGCCCTTCCCCTTACGTTAAGCACTAGGTTTCTGGGACTGTGCCTGGCTCTGGGTGTGTGTAGGGTCATACCTGCGGTTGTAACCTCCAGTTTGTGTAGATTTTCTCGGCTCCGGCTGCGGCACACGGCTTTGAGGTGACCTGTCTTCCCGCACCCGTGGCATTTGGCACTGCGGAACCGGCACGTTGCTCTCTGGTGGCTTCCGCCGTAGCTGGCACACTTAGCCCTGTTAGGTTGGAAGTTAGCGCCCCTCTGATTGTTGGCAGGCCCCCCCCGTAGTTGCGTTGCAGCTTGATCTTTTCGAACCACCGCTGTACCGCATCAATGTCCATAGAGACGTCGTCATCTTCGGGACCGCTGAACCCGCCGTCCTCCTGGTGCACGGACCCACTGGGCCCGCTGTCAGGTAGACGTCGGTTGTCACCGTGGCTGTCCTCGTATGCTATGACTTCCCTCGCCACATCAGTCATTGACATTTCTGGCTTGGCGATCAGCTTCTTCCTCAGCCGTTCGTCTTTGAGCCCTATGACGATCTGGTCCCAGATTCGGTCTTCTAGGTCCGGGAACCGACACCGTCGTGCGGCGTGTCTGACCCGGGTTATGAAGTCGTTTGCTGGCTCGTCAGGCAGCTGTAGTTTCCGGGCGAAATTTACTCTCCAGAAGAGTTCTGACTTGAGGGGCATGAAGTATTTGCTCAGCCCCTCGGTCAGGTCGGCGTAGGAGATGGTGGCGATCGGCTCAGGGGTGAAGATTCCTACAGCGGCATCATATACGGCGGGCCCGCTGAGCCAGAGGAGGGAGGCTGCCTTGGCCCGGTCGTCCGTGATCTTCTTAACCACCAGGTATCCTTCTACCTGGCCCAGATGAGACTCCCAGCCTTCCGGGTGGCGGGTATTGAATTCTCGGATGTGGCCATGGTTCGTCATGCTGTCTATAACTGTGGGTGCCGCTGCTTGCTTTAAGGAAAGTTCGGCTTTCGAGTGACTTCAGCAAGTGACCAGCTCGGCTAAGGGAAAAAATCTCTTCTCCCCTTAGGTAGTGACTTCAGCTTAGGCAAGCAGGCATCCCACCCTCGTCGCCAGTGCTTTAGCAAGTAAGCAGGCGAGACAGCGAGTGAACAGCTTAACTCTTTATTCTGAACCAGGCAACAAACATAAGAACATGACATCTATTTATACTGGCAGCTGTCGGCAGTTTGACCAATCAGGGGTGAGTCCGTTCCCGCGCCGTTTGTTACCGCCAATCGGGGCCATCAGGGTTTGACAGCTCGGAGCTGTCATCGGTAGCGCGTGTTGAGCTGTCAGTCGGTTGGCGCTTGCGCAGTTCGGCCCGGCAGCTTTGACAGCTGTCAAAGCTGCTGCGGTTTTTACCTCAGCCCTATTACTTCTATTATAACACTCTGTGTAAATATATAACAACGAGTAAATACAAAACACATAGGGTCCCCTTTGCCTTAAAACATAAAATTGATTCCAAAATTGATAAACTTGTAGAACAGGGCGTGTTACAGCCTGTTGATGGTGGGGAGTGGGAAACTCCTATACTCACTCCACTGAAAGCCAACGGGGAAATTCACATTTGTGCTGACTATAAATGCACACTAAATAAAGCCCTCAAGCAACACGCTTACCCGGTTCCAGTGGTCAACCATATTTTAGCCTCCTTCCAAGGGGGTACTATTTTTTGCTAAACTTGATTTAGCACAGACCTATCAGCAGTTGCTGGTTGACAAGGCCACAGCCGTGGCTCAAATGATCATGACTCACAGGGGGGCTTTCAAAGTTAAATGCTTACAATTTGGAGTCAGTGTTGTGCTGGGTATTTTTCAGGGAATCATGGAGCGTACACTCAAGGGTATTCAGGGCGTCTGCCCTTATTTTGATGATGTTCTTATTGCAGGGGAATCCCCAGAAGTGTTGGCCAGTAGGCTCAGGGCTGTTTTGCAGAGGCTTCGTGAAGCAGGCCTCAAATTAAAAAAGAACAAGTGTAGTATTGGGGTTTCTTCAACAGAATTTCTGGGTTTCCAAATTGATGCTAACGACATTCACCCCGCTGATTCTAAAGTGAAGGCCATTAAAATGGCTCCTAGGCCCAAATCAAAAGGAGAGCTACAAGCATTCTTGGGTCTCCTAAACTTCTATCACACATTTCTACCTCATATATGGCAGGGATTTCACGGTCTACACTGACTACAAACCTCTGTTGGGACTTTTTTACAACAGACAAACAAACCCCCTACATACTATCTGCAAGAATGCTGAGATGGTCTATTTTCCTATCTGCATACAATTTTGAATTAATTCACAAACCGGGCAAGGAAATGGGCCATGCTGATGGCCTCAGCAGACTACCCCTGCCACTAATGGATCCAGATCCGGCTCCTGCTGCTAGAATATTGTCCATACAGGACATACCTGAGTTTCCCCTCCATGCAGGGGACATTGCTGCTTAAAGTGCCACAGATAAAATACTTAGTAGAGTGTTGTCATGGGTATACACAGGCTGCTTGGAAAAAAGTCCAGGCTCAAAATTTCAAAGCTATTTTGTCAGGAGGCATGAGTTATCTGCACATAAAGGGTGCATTTTATGGGGAAACAGAGTCATAATTCCCACTTCCCTAAGAGACAGGGTTTTACAATCATTACATGAAGGCCATTCAGGCATTGTCAGAATGAAAGCTTTAGTTAGAAGCTACCTCTGGTGGCCTGGCCTTGATAAGGCCATTGAGGCTCAAGTCCATGATTGTTATACATTCCAGCAATCTAGGCCTGAAATGCCACAGGCTCCAGTTCACAGGTGGGAGGAAACACACACTCCCTGGTCCAGGGTTCACATAGATTATGCTGGGCCCTTTCAGGGACAGCTCTTCCTTATAGTAGTGGATAGCCACTCCAAATGGCTGGAAGTAATTCCAGTTCCTAACATGACTACTGCTAGGACCATCCAGGTGCTGAGAAAAATCTTTGCCACACATGGGTTGCCAGATGTCTTAGTTTCAGACAATGGGGCCAAATTCACTGCTGCTGAATTTCAGACCTTTCTTAGAGCTAATCTCATCAGACATGCAATGTCTGCGCCTTTTAATCCATCTTCTAATGGTCAAACTGAACGCATGGTGAGGACAATGAAGGAAGCACTCAAGCGCATTGTTACAGGTGACTGGCATCACAGACTGGCAGATTTTTTTATTCTGACAGCATTCTACGCCCTGCACTGCTACAGGCAAAAGTCCTGTAGAACTACTTTGGGGGAGGCATTTGATTACTAAACTGGACAGGTTGCATCCAGATAGAGTGGCAGCAGAAGCCTCTCGACCAAAACCCCCGAGGGGGCTGCACATGGGCGATTTGGTTTGGGCCAGGAACTATGGTCATGGGAATCTGTGGGTTCCTGTTCAAATCACCAAGGCATCCGGACCCCTATCTTATGAAGTGGGATTGCTTCAAAGCACTTCAGATAAAGGCGAGTTGTCAGATGACACATTGGTTAGCTCAGGAAACAGTTTGCAGAAGAGCCACAAAGTGAGGACTGCATCATAAGTCCCTCCCAAGGTCCTCAAACTTGGGCCAAGCCAGCCCTAACATGGACTACCAGGGCTTTTCCTTCTTAGCTGAGATGGAACCAGAGGGAGAACTGGGGAGCTCTGGAGTGCAACATGGACCCCCTGAAGGAACAAGGCAACAGAACGTCAGCAACCGCTGTGCCTACTCTGCCGAACAGTCTGACTCTGGGGTGCGCCAACCTGGAGAGGCCAGCCAGAGTGCATCGAATCCCCTTGACTCAGGAGCACAAAGGGACACAAGTCTACCCAGCCCACTGGGTAAGCTGGTAGACCACAAAGTGATGGGAACTCCAAGACGTTCCTCTAGGGCACACAAGTCTCCTTCATATCTTGCAGATTACATTGTAAAATAAAGAGCTATATATTGTTGTAAATCCTGTTGCCACTAGACTACAGAAACTAGTGCTATGATGTAACTGTCTAATAGGGCAATTTGTGAAGCCTTTTCATTGAGATGTTGTTTAATCTCATTGTAACCTACATTGGTTTTTCTTTTATTTTTATTATTATCACTTTTACTTTAGTGTGTTGGATAATGAGTCTTGACAATTGTTGAGACTAATTGGTGTTATGGTCTGATCTAAGAGGGGAGGGGTGTTATGTACTGGGCTCTTATAAAATACCACATGGGTTGCTGGAGCAGCTAACGGCTCTCCAGCAACCCAGACTACAAGTCTCCTGTGCTGAAATTGGCTATCTCCAGGCAGCAATGGTTGATTCAAACCTATTGGCTGCCGCCTAGGGGCTTGACTATATATTGCGGCTAGTTGCAGGCATTTTCCCCCAGTACAGTTCCAGCACGAAATAAACAATGAGTTATCCTGTACTCTGTTCCACGTCTTCATTCCTGCACCAAAGAACCCGCTATTTAACAAAAACAGTTTCCCATTCACCACAAATACAAACTAAGGGGATCAGAAGTGTCTTCTGGGGAATCAGTAGGGATGACAGACCAATGAAAGCACCAGTGCATTATCATCATCCTCTTCCTCATTACCAATGTCATCATCAAGACCCATCTCTTTTCTATTTGCATTGCAATGTCACATTCAATCACAAAGTCTCAGGATCCTGCAGATATTGCTGGAAGGAATGAAGATCGGAAAACCCAGTTAAGAGATAAAATCAGTTTAAGCATTATTCTGCTTCTGATTTAATGAAAGTAAATTAGGTTGTGAGAACAAATGTGTCCTTGTGCGAAACAGTTTTAAGACAACAGCTTTTAAAGCAAGTTCTATGCTTTAACAGACAAAGGAAAAAAAAAACTTGATAAACAAGCACCTCCGGTTAATTGCTACTTAATGCGTCTTGCATTAATTCTGCCATTTTCATCTTCTGTAGGTGGAGTTAATTCCCCAAGATGCATATAATATCTGAACCAAAGACCCTTATGTGGATGTAAGGATGACACCACCTGAATGCTTGCCTCACATCCTTTTTTAATAGCACTGGGGCAAATTTAATAAAACCTGTGGCATTATTCATTGCACCTTGGATATTACATAGTTATGAGTGCAATCCATTATGAAATATGAATAAAGCTCATTGCTTGCCTCTAAATGCAGCAAGTTGAAAAGGGGAAACTTGAGGAGGAAAAACTAAGTACAAAGCAGGCTGTAATCCTGTTTGAATCTAAATGCAGACTCACCAACCACACACCCTAAACTACTTAAGGAGACAAACAATCAAACGGACAAGCAATCAAACAGACAACAATATCCTAATCAAGGAACTACTGACAAAAAGGACACAGCCCCACCAAAACTGGCAAGGAAAACTACAAAGACTTGGGTTTGGCTAGTCCAGGGGTCAGCAGCCTTAAACAGTGAAAGAGCCACTCGGAACCGGTTCCCTCACAAAAGGAAAAACTGGGAGCCGCAAAAAAATGTGTGCGCATGCGCGTACATGCGCGCATGTGCAGAACAGGGTTTGACTGAAGAGTGGAGCCAAGGCGAGATATGCACCTACCCTGCATATTTGAATTGATTGGTTGAACTTTTTTAGTCCCACTTTTTATTTTTTTTGGACTGCACATGGCAGAGGACTGGGAGCCGCAGGAGACGGCTGAAAGAGCCGCATGCGGCTCCAGAGCCGCGGGTTGCAGACCTGTGGGCTAGTCTAAAGAAAAGAAGAAATAGGGGAGACATGATAGCAGTGTTCCAGTATCTGAGGAGCTGCCACAAGGCAGAGGGGGGCAGGTTGTTTACCAAAGCACCAGATGGAAGGATGAGAAACAATGGTTGGAAACTGATCAAAGAGAGAAGCAACCTGGAATTAAGGAGAAACTTCCTGACAGTGAGGACAATCATCCAGTGGAACAGCTTATCTCCAGAAATTGTGGGTGCTCCATCACTGGAGGTTTTTCAGAATAAACTAGACATTCAACTATCTGAGATAGTATAGGTTTTCCTGCTTGAGAAGGGGCCTGGACTAGAAGACCTCCAAGGTCCCTTCCAGCTCTATTCTATTCTATTCTATTCTATTCTATTCTATTCTATTCTATTCTGTTCTGTTCTGTTCTGTTCTGTTCTGTTCTATTCTATTCTATTCTATTCTATTCTATTCTATTCTATTCTATTCTATTCTATTCTATTCTATTCTATTCTATTCTATTCTATTCTATTCTATTCTATTCTATTCTATTCTATATTTAAACAGGGAGCAAGGATTCTAAGCACAAAGACTCCATTCTCCAAATATATTTTAGAACACAAAAGGATGTAAATTGTAAACTAAATATTTCAGTCTTCTGAGTTAAACTCATATAACTTAGGAAGTATATTCCATTACATTTATTCATGTACATAGGGGAGATTACAGCAGTCTTGGTATTTTAAAAGTATAGCCTCTCTCTGTAGGCTTTGCTATGGCTGGCACTGAAAATTTTCCATGTGTTTTTCTTTCTTTTTTAAAAATATATTTTATTGATTTTTTTCTAATAACAATCTTTAGTACTTGGTAAACAACATATTTTCTGTGTTCATATATTTAACAACAATCAATAATACTTAATTTCTATGATTTCATAATCAAAATACTAAATAGAAATGCCTATCATTGATCCTCTCTTCTTCCAATTATATTCTACTTTTACCAACATTAAGCAAATATTTCTTAGTATTTTCAATACATATAAAGCTGAATATAAAGATTTTTCTAATATTTATATGAATAACAATAACATCAATATGCAGCATCTTTTCTAATCAGCTTGTTTTACAATTGTGTTTGCAAAAAAATATCTTATTTTTTTGTAGGTCCTGTTTTCAGAATTCTTATTTAAGCTTAATTTTCCCTCAGTAGTCAAAACATTTCTTGTAATTTATAGTTTTCTCAAAATTGATTATGTTTAAATATCCAAAACATTTCATGCATTTAAATTATCCCAGTATTTTACATTTCACATATCATAAAAAATACTATACTACTTGTAAATCACATCTCTCTTATTATAAAACCCATTTGTGTCCCAAATTTTACTATTTTTAACCATATTCAAACAGGTATTTAATCATATAGTACTCCATCTTGTTAGGTCACATCATCTCTCTTGAGTCTGACTCTCTCCTATTCTTGTTTAAGCTGAATTTCCCCTCAGTATTCAGAACATTTCTTGTCAGCTATAATTTTCTCCAAGTTGATTACATTTAAATATCCAAAACATTTCATTTGTTTAATTCATCCCATTATTTTTATATTTACCATATCATAAAGAAATACCATACTATTTATAAATCACATCTCTCTCTTACTATAAAACCCATTCATATCCAAATTTAATTATTCTTTTAACCATATTCAAACAAGTGTTTAGTCATGGAGTACTCCATCTGGTAGGTCAAATCATCTCTCTTGAGTCTATCTCTCGCCTTCTTCTTTTGCCAGGCAGCTTTCCGAATCAGTGTATTCAGCTTGCCAGGGGATTCTTCCTGTACTTTTATAAGTGTTGTTAAAAATGGGAAAGACAAATTGAGTAAGGTACTTTTGAGGGGAAGTTTTACTCAATTATGTTCATTAAGATGCTTCCGCTTTCCTTCTTCCTCAATCTCTCTTTTCATCTTTTGTCTCCCAAACTCTAGTGGTTCTCCTGACAGCTCTATAGTCTATTTTATCAAATCTTCTTTCTTATCCTCAGTTTTGTTTTGAATTCCTGAAAAATAAAATATCTTTTCCATTTCCAATATTATGGCAAAATCTTGCAGATTTTTCTTTGACTGTGTTTAACTGTGATTTTCTTCGTTTGTAGGCTCCATCTTTGGGTCACTTTCCTTTGGTTTTTGTTCTATTGCTTGATTTATTTCTTCATTCTTTGTCATCATTTTCTGAGAGTTTTTTACTTGTGAGCTTAGGTCAAGGATGTGCTCATTCATATCATCAAATTATTTTTAATCTCATTATGATTTGAAACAATTGTCATTTGAATTAATTGTAACATAGCATGCATTTCCTCCTGGAAGATATTTGTCTTGTATTAAAGTATTAATCCTGCAGATCTCTGATATTCCTGCTACTTTTGGTTATGTATTCAGCCTCCATTTCCATCAAACCAACCAGTGTTAAATTCCAAACACTATAGTCTTATATAGCTCTTATCTTTATGAACAGTCCAAAATGTTCAACCACTTAAAAACAATCCAGTAATTTTCCCCCTAAAAAGTGGCCAATAAGTCAAGGTGTTTCTTTCTCTGCAAATGATTCTTGAACTTAAATGTCACAGGTCAGTAAGTATTTATAATCTGAAAAGCAGATTTTATAAAAATTGTGTTTCTCATTCTACAATAGATAGCCCAGTGTATTTTCTTTCCTCCATTCCCAGCTGTTCTCTATTTAGCTGAGAGTCACTGAGGATCAAAGAAACAAGTTGTGCTCTATTTCTGGGTGTCTTGCCAATTTCTGAGTCAGGGCAGCTGTAGTTCTATACTCTGATCCACCACTAGATGTCAGGAGCGATTTATTTTCCAGCTTTTAAAACAAAAAAAAAAAATTCTTTTCTTGTAGTTTTCTCAATATTCTTTCAAATGAAAAATCTTAACAATTTCCATAGTTTTCAGTTTTATCCAGGTTATAGCTTTACATTAATCCAATTCAATGTATTTCTATCCCCCATAAATATTACTTTTCCGCTTCGACATATGGAAGGGTGGGGTTATAATCCCCCTCCTTCTCACTTTCAGAGGATTTTTTGCTTCTTGGGGATCTTTTCAGGAAATCAATTTCAAAATAGAGAAGAGAAAATATGTGTTCTCATCCAGTTCTAAACATGCTGTTCGCAGTTGTTCTTAGTTGATGCTTTTGGATTTTGGATGCCTGTAGCTTGGGCTAGTCCCTGGAGTGCAGCTAGCCTTTCTCCTGTCAGGCTGGAGGGCTTCCCCTGGATCAAACGGAAATGCTGCTATCTTTTCGTGATTGACAGGGGGGCCCTCCTTCTTTGCTGTCTCTTCGAGGCAACTTTAGACCCATTTAGGGTCCCCTGGTGGGGCAAAACCAGCTGTGGGGTGCGGAGCTCCACAATCCCTTGGCCACAGTACTACGACACAAAAACAGAAGTCCCTTCCATGTGTTTTTTCTTCTGAGCAGAGATATTCTGATTTTTATCCTATTGATTTTTTATGAAAGAGAATGTGCTTTAGCAATTCAAAGAAAGTATTCAGCACAGCCCACTTTACAGGGTTGTTGTTGTGGGGAAAATAGAAGGAAGAAGAAATATTTGGTATAATCACTGCCTTATAAGAATGACAAAGGGAGGATAAAAAAATGAATCAATCTTGGGTAGAATGTAGTATCCTTGCATTTTTTGAGAGTTGGAGGAGGAATGTGTGTGAATGGCATTTCTTTCATAGTGCAAGCATCTCTCCAGTCATCTGCAGCCTTCCTGACTCTCAAATTTCCCATTATATTCCAAAGGAAATTATCATGCCATAATTGCTTCTGTGGTGCTTTATTTCAACTGCAACATTAGAGGAGTTTACCTTACTGAAGAAAATCTGTTGGAAATTTCCTCTGATTCCTGGAACAATTCAGATAAATTATCTACCCAATTTCTTTGACTATTAATTGAATGGACAGTTTATAATGCCTTTCATAAAGCTACTCTATGCTTTTTTATGTATAATTTTCTGAAAGATAAATACAACCTAGAATAATCAAGAATTGTGCTCATTGTTCTTAGAGCTAAAGAACTGCTTCTGGGGAAAATTATAATTTCTAATAAATATTATCTACCCAAAGCAACGGATGGAAACTAGTCAAGGAGAGAAGCAACCTAGAACTAAGGAGAAACTTCCTGACAGTTAGAACAATTAACCAGTGGAACAACCTGCCTCCAGAGGTGGTGAATGCTCCAACACTGGAGGTTTTTAAGAAGAGACTGGACAGCCATTTGCCTGAAATGGTATAAGGTTTCCTGCCTGAGCAGGGGGTTGGACTAGATGACCTCCAAGGTCCCTTCCAACTTTATTATTATTATTATTAAGAGCAATTGGACCATGGAAAAGAAGCAGTGGTCTTCCAGGACTACATTTTAATTCCTTTGTTGTTTGTTTGTTTTTAACTCAATATTTTTATATTTTTCATGATATCTAGGAGAATCAGTTTTAAAAAGCAAGATTCTTCTAAATAAAAGTGCACTGCTACCTTTTATATTTCCAACTGAATAAGAAGAATAAGGTGAGTATTTCAAAATTTGCAGTCTTAACTTAAAAGCCATACATTTGTGATTGTCTATAAGTACTCTGAATACAATTGGTTGAAAATGGCTTTGACTTTCAGTTTTGACAATTGGGTTACTGCTGTAGAATGGCTAGTAGTTACTATTTAGTATAAGTAAAAAGTTGTTACTATAATTATATTATGCATCTTACTGCATCAAAAAAATCTTTTTCATTTCTTTTTCTCTTTCCTCACTTAATCTCCTCTCTCCCCTTTCCTCTCCTTTTTTCCATTGCCTTTATTTCTATGTTGTATTTTATATTTTGTCTGGGAAACTCATAATTATAAATTACATTCTGTACTACTAACAAAAAAAGGAACAAAGCAAGAAAGCCAGTGTGGTACAGTGGCTAAAAGAATCAGGCTAAAACCAGGAGGCTGTGAATTCCAGACCTGCCTTAGGCATGAAGCCAGCTGGCTGATTTTGGGCCATTCTGATCTCTCCACCCTAGCAAGCAGACAATGGCAAACCTAATAATAATAATAATAATAATAATAATAATAATAATAATAATAATAATAATAATAATAATAATAATAATAATAACAACAACAACAACAACAACAACAACAACAACAACAACAACAATAATAACAATAACAATAACAACAACAACAACAAGAAGAAGAAGAAGAAGAAGAAGAAGAAGAAGAAGAAGAAGAAGAAGAAGAAGAAGAAGAAGAAGAAGAAGAAGAAGTTGTTGTTGGAAGGGACCTTGGAGGTCATCTAGTCCAACCCCCTGCTAAGGCAGGAAACCCTATACCATTTCAGACAAATGGCTGTCCAGTCTCTTCTTAAAAACTTCCAGTATTGGAGCATTCAAAACTTCTGGAGGCAGGTTGTTCCACTGGTTAGTTGTTCTAACTGTCAGGAAGTTTCTCCTTAGTTCTAGGTTGCTTCTCTCCTTGACTAGTTTCCATCCGTTGCTTCTTGTCCTGCCTTCAGGTGCTTTGGCGAATAGCTTGGCTCCCTCTTCTTTGTGGCAGCCCCTGAGATATTGGAACACTGCTATCATGTCACCCCTCACCCTTTGAAATCTTGCCAAGAAAACACCAGGACTTCTTCAAACAGTGGCCAGACACAATACACACAGAGACACAAAGACACAAACACAGACACATGGCAAAAGCATTGTTATTAGAAGGGTTAATTGATTAAGTATATTTTCATCAGCTTCTTAGTAAGGTTCGTGTGTGAGAAACTGCCTATTCTTATTGTGAAAAACAAAGAACAAACTGGTAAAAATAGCACAGTTTCTCCACACCTCATTAAGGGAATAAAACAAAGCTTTACTTTTTTTCTTTATTTGCATCTACAAAAGCACTAAATGACTTCAAGCAAGATATTTAATATTCTAGAATCATAGAAATTGCCCATCAAGGTTATCCCACTGTAAATGAAATGTTAATATTTTAAATAAATCCTGCTTAGAGCATACAGATTGCTCTGTGTGCTTCCCTTATTGAATGACATGGCGATATTAAAAATATAAAGCTACATGATAGCATAATTATAGTGGCAGTGATTATATTTTGCCAATTCCTTGACCATGAGTGAGCACACTAAAATAATAGAGCTATGCTTGTTTTATTTATTTTTTCAGGTAGCCTAGGATGGCTATTTGACATTCCTCATTTGATGGTGAAAACAGATATAAGTTCAACTGACAAAATGATTATGCAACAGCAATTATGATAACATGCAAAAGGAAGATTTCAATCCTCCTCTATATGTCTATAATGAATTTGTGTAAAGAGATTAGATTTTTACCCTTGCACCATTTTTTGAATATTCTGTTGCTCATTAAATTAAATAGAACTACATTACAACTTACTGAAATTGCAAAACATAGACGTTTTTAAGACTGCCATTTTACTTGCTGGCTAACTTGGGGTTTCTTTGTTCTCATTTACAGATTTTGGATCAATGAAAGCACATTCATTTAATTGGTTTATAAAACCAAATATTTCAACAACTCCCTCAACATTTAATAGTAGTTAGAGGAGGAAGGGCACATTGTATTAAAGGGAATTAATTGCTCACCTCACTTTATTTTCTCTGGGCAGAATTCAGTTCCTACATCCTGAATATAGTGGCAAATAATAGACAAGCTTTCATGGATAAAAATAATAATTCTAATTAATTTGAACTGATCTTTGATAGGGTTGTACAATACTTTACTGTTAATTCAAAAAAAATGGAGGCAAAAATTCAACTCCTGGCTGTGATTCATTAATCTCATCCTTTTTGTGCAATTATCTCAGAAACAGTTATAGTTGCTTTAATGAGTTGTAGGCAAGTACTGTATTCAATTTCTGAACTGCATCTATAGTATTGCAAAGTCTTGGTCTTTAGGCCTGTTGTGCCAATGAAATTGTCACAATAATTTGTAAGATAAACTTTGCCACAAGAAAGATAGAAGGACATGGACTTTATTGAATTCCCTGGATCTTTTGGTAATATTTAGATGGTAGTCTATAGTATCCCACTAGAAATGCTGAACTGGTTATCGACAGTACAAGTCTGCAAAGGTTTCATTTATATTTACATTGCTGTTTCCAGGATAAGGCTGAAGTTTTCAGCTTGAGTCCATATCATATGGCTTTAAACCAGGGGTGTCAAACTGCCAGCCCGCAGGCTGGATACGTCATGCTGAAACCATGCCTATCCCAGCTCCGGCAATAGGGAAAAAGTCACAATACGTCACAACACATCACGTGACTTGGGAAGTTTGACACCCCTGCTTTAAACTGTTTAAATTCTATTTTCTATCAACATTCCTCTTCCATTCTCCTTTTGTCACTTTCCCTCTCTTAAGAGATACAGATAAAGACATAGAGATGTTCACTTGATGCCTGGCTTTTATAAGAGTTTTATAACCAACAAGATACACTTGGCTTACTTCATTTAAAGACTCCCACCAATTGAAGTAATTGCAATTCTAAACATTTGACTCATGTTACAAAATAGAAGTGTGGAGATTAGTCTCTGTGAAACTTGTATCAGTATCACAGAGTTTCAATTATCATAAGTTTTATCTGATTTTGTGGTTAAAAATGTAATTAGAAAATACAGTACATATTCACATTGTCAACAAAAAATTATCCTTAACACCAAAATTTTGAATACAATTTTCCCTTACGTACCTTTTTTTCAAATGCAACTATTCTGATATATGAAACATATGAATGTTCTTGCAAAGTAAAATATGTGGTGAATTTCCTGTACATCTCTTTAAAGGTGTTCTGTCTGGCATGGAATACTTCCTTTCAGCCTACACTGACATAATGAATATGATTGTTAAGACTGAAACAAACATTGGAGAAAAATCAATCCAATTACAATGATGCAGTTTGTATTTTTTGGCAAACAAACTACTTCCACAGATTAAAACCAAAGCAAACTATTATTCTCCTTCAGTACTACTCATCTTTTCTCTTTCTTTCTTTTTTCTTTTTGCAACAGAATCTCTGCACTGGTACAATTCATTTGACAGAATAGTGTGCTTACTATTATTTCTAATTACAGGAGCTTAATGGAGAGAGTCGATGGTGAGAGCTTTTCTCCTTAAAATTATTTGATATTTTCTATTTGCAGACAAGTTTTTTTACAACTGGTTTTCATGTTTTGATCTTCTCAGGGCATGGAGTCAGATATCAAAGAAAACAAAGTGAAGTGATTGATAATGACTGCCATTTTTATTGTCATTTGACCCAACATTACTTTGAGGGATTCTCTGAGCTTGGTTGTTTTCTTGCAGACATTTCACTACCCAAACTAGATGATGTTACCTAGTCTGGGTAATGAAACATATGCAAGAAAACAACCAAGCTCAGAAAGCAGCAAGGACCCCTTATTTCAAATCTCAGCTATAAATATTTTCTTTTATTGGTACAACATTTTTTTGTTCTAACTCACAAGGGCAATTATATTTTTATTCCCATTGCTGCTATGTATATAAACTGTGAGGAGAAAAACAGGTTTCCTTGTTAATTTTATGATCTGATTCCAAGTTACCAAGTTACCAGAAACGTCAGGCTGATACTGTCTGAAGAGAAATTTCTGAACTAGATGCTAAATGAGTAGATCCACTTTCATTCTTGTAAGATACAGAAGTGGGAGTGGGCAGAAGCCGCCTGTAATGCAAGGTAGACTGGATAGGAGGAAGAGAATACTTTCCAGAGGAACAAGAAACAACTCAATTCAGATAATTTGTGTGAGAGAAGGAGAATGAAGACAGCTCCTGCTCACAGTAAATGCTTTATGGAGATCATAGTTTGATTTGGTTTGGCAAGGTTCTGTCTGTGAGTGAGAAACCATAAAAAAATCTGCTTTGCAAGAATCACAATGTGTCTTTCTTGGTTTTTTGAGCCTGACATTGCTTGAGATTAAATTTTGTTCCAATCTTTTTTTCTTTTCTCCAAATAAAAGGGAAAAAGACAAAAAAAAATATGTCAGTCACACATCTAAAGAAATCATTGAAGTGCAGCCTAAAAGATTTACCAAGGTGGTACATAATATAGAAAGAAGGAAAGAAAGAAAGAAAGAAAGAAAGAAAGAAAGAAAGAAAGAAAGAAAGAAAGAAAGAAAGAAAGAAAGAAAGAAAGAAAGAAAGAAAGAAAGTTTATAGGTTAACCATCTTCCCGGTTTATTGGCATTTTTGAAAAAGTTCTGTTTCACTCTCTTTATCTGTTCTGCCACTTTTTCTGAGTCCAACAGATTTAGTTGATGTTTTATTATGTCCATTTCTCTTTTCAAAGTCTTTTTTTGTGGATTTTGTTTTTAATTCTAACTTTGTAACTAATTCTAACTTTCCAAATTTTTCTTTTAATAATGCATATTACTGTTTTCTCTGTTTGTTTTTCCTTGCCATATATGTTATAGCTATGCCTCTAAAGTACACTTTAGCTGTATCCCATAGATTTTGTACTGTTGTATCTTCTTTTTTATTTTCTTTGAAGAAAAATTCCATTTCTTTTTTCGCTAACTCTATGAATTCTTTTTCTTTTAATATGGATGGATTTAAAGTCCATCTTGGTTTTTTTTGTATTCCTTTCCAGGTCACTTTCAGAGGATTATTTATTTATTTATTTTTTTATTTTATTTTATTGGATTTATATATCACCCTTTCCCGAAGGACTCAGGGTGGTTTACAGGGTATTTAAAACAAAAATCAATACAAAAGTTAAAAACAATTAAAAAAGATTAAATCAATCCCTGAAAAAAAAAACAATTAAAATTAAAATTCTCAGCCTGGGCCAGAGAGCTCGAAGAGCCAGGTCTTCAGGTCCCGGCGAAATGAACAGAGGTCGGGGGCAGTCCTAAGCTCCACGGGCAACTGGTTCCAGAGGGCAGGTGCACCCACTGAGAAGGCCCTACCCCTGGGTGTTATCCGCCGGCAAACTTTTACCAGCGGCACCCTGAGAAGACCCTCCCTGTGGGAGCGCACTGGACGAAGGGAACTTGATGCTGGCAGCAGGTGTTCCCTCAGATATCCCGGACCCACGCCATTTAGGGCTTTACAGGTCATCACCAGCACCTTGAATCTCACCCGGAGGGCAACCGGGAGCCAATGCAGCTCGCGGAGTAGAGGTGTTACATGGGAGTATCGGGAAACCCCCATCACAACTCGCGCGACCACATTCTGCACCAGCTGAAGCTTCCGGGTGGTCCTCAAGGGCAGCCCCATGTAGAGAGCGTTGCAGTAGTCTAAACGGGAGGTCATGAGTGCATAAGTGACTGTGTGTAGGGCATCTCGGTCCAGGTAGGGTTGCAACTGGTGCGCCAGGCGAACCTGGGCAAAAGCCTCCCTGGTCATGGCTCCTATATGGTCTTCAAAATTGAGCTGTGAATCCAGGAGGACGCCCAAGTTGCGAGCCCTATCTACAGGGGGTAACACCTCACTCCCCATAGTTAAAGATGGAATAAACTGGGTAACCCAAGATGCCGGTATGTACAGCCACTCAGTCTTGTCGGGATTAAGACGAAGCCTGTTCCTCCCCATCCAGACCTGGACCGCCTCCAGGCAGCGGGACATCATGGCGAGGGCATCGCTGATGATCTGCCCATGTGCCTATACCTTATAAACTTAAAATACAGAAAGAGAAAAAAAATGATACATAACTTACTGGATGGGAAAGGTCATTTACAATATAAAAATGAAGAAATAAAAAAGATAATCAAAAAATACTATAAGGAATTGTATGATAAGGAGGAAACTTCAAGAGAGAAAACTGTAAAATATCTGGAAGAAAATAATCTTCCAAAGATCTCAGAGACATTTAAAATTATGTTAGATGAAAGGATTATAATGATGGAAATATCAGAGGCCATAAAAAGACAAAACAATGGAAAAAACACCAGGTCCAGATGGGCTTCCAGTGGAGCTATATAAGAACCTCCAAGAGATACTAAGTGAACTGCTGAAAGACGTTTGCAATGGACTCTTATTAGAAGCTAGACTTCCATCTACATGGAGGGAAGCAAATATTACTCTAATATCAAAAGAATATTCCAATTTGACTCAGATTAAGAACTATAGACTGATTTCACTGCTCAATGTGGATTATAAAATTTTTACTTCAATAATGGCTGAGAGACTGAAAAAATACTTAGTCGAATTTATACATCCAGATCAAAATGGCTTTTTACCAAAGAGACAAATTAAAAACCATTTAAGAGTGATAATAGACGTATTAGAATATTATGAGCTACACCAAGGGAAACAAATGGCATTAATATTCTTAGATGCCCAAAAGGCATTTGATAATCTCTCCTACCAATTTATGATTAACCAAGTACAAATAATGGACTTTTGACAGAATTTTATAAATATGATAAAAACAATATATAACAAACAGACAGCCACAGTTATTGTGAATGGAGAATGCACTGAGAGCTTTGAGATAAGAAAAGGCACAGGGCAAGGATGCCCATTATCCCCTCTGTTATTCATCTTCACCTTGGAAGTTTTAAATAGAAATATTAGACAAGATACAGAAATTAAAGGGTTGGGAATAAAGGGTGAAACATATAAATTACAAGCATTTGCTGACAATTTAGTATTTATTTTGGAAGAACCCCTGGAGATGATTCCTAAATTGTGGGGAAAGATAGAACAGTATGGAGAAATAACAGGATTAAAAATAAATAAAGAAAAACTAAAATAATAGTAAAGAATCTTACAAATAAGCAAAAAAAAAAAAAGATTGTCAGAATCAGTAGAGGTACAGATAGTGAAAAAGGTAAAATATTTGGGTATATATTTATCAGCCAAATGCTCAACAATAAAAGAAGAAAACTATATAAGGCTATTGAAACAAATAAAATTAGACTTGGAAAAGTGGAGGAATTTGCAACTGTCAATACCAGGAAGAATTGCTACAGTTAAAATGAATATATTGCCGAAGATTTTATTTTTATTTCAAACAATTCTGATAAAACTTGAGAAGAAATTCTTCCAAGATTTAAATTCATTAATTTTGAAGTTTGTTTGGCAAGGAAAGAAAGCTAGAATAAAGATGAAAACGTTGCTAAGGAAAATGGAGGTTTGGGGCTACCTGAGTGGGCTTTGTACTATCAAGCATCTGTATTAACATGGGTGAAAGAATGGATAATTCTCAGGAATAAAAGGTTGTTATATTTGGAGGGACATGACTTACAATTGGGGTGGCATGCTTTTTTGTGGTATGGCAAAAATTAAATAAATATTTCCAAAATCACTATATTAGAAATGCTTTGACAACAGTATGGGAAAAAAATAAAACTAAAATATATGTAAAAATTCCAGGGTGGCTACCAACGACGGAAGCTTTCTCACATCCAAATTTGGTAGACTTTGAAAAAATTTGGACATACAGAGATATTCTAAATACTGATGGAACATTAAAATCTAAACAAGAACTGGAAAATCAACCTGTCATGATGGGCACAGCTATAAATGCAAAATAGATATGAAAAAGATGTGAAACTTTATGGGTTTTATAAAGAACAAACTGTTTTTAATAATATATTGTTAACCTCTGATGAGAAACTAATTAAGAAAATGTATATTTTTTTTGTTAACTTTGGAGATGGAAAGTGAACAAATTAAAGAAACAATGACAAGGAGGGTGAAAAACTTTGGTTACAATATAGAACTAGAAAAATGGCAAAAATCATGGGAGAGAAATTATAAATTGACAATGTTTTATAATGGCACTTGCCACCAGCAAGATTAGCAAACATGTTTAAAAATATGTCAGATAGATGTTGGAAATGTAAACATAATTCAGGCACGTATTATCATGTCTGGTGGACATGTGGTAAAGCAAAGGCTTATTGGAAAAAAAATACATGCTTGGTTAGAAAAAATGTTGGGAGAACATGTAGTATTTAATCTTGAACTCTTTCTTTTATGTATAATACCAGAAAAAATTAATAAACAAAGTTTATATTTGGTTCTACACATTACAACAGCAGCAAGAATAACCTTCACGCAATACTAGAAACATGAAGGAATACCACCAGAGGAAGAAGTAAATTAAAAAATATTGGAATGCACAGAGATGGACAGATTAACCATGAGATTGAAAGATAAAGAAGAAACAGAATACTACCAAACCTAGCAGTCATTCTACAAATGACTAGAGCAGGGGTAGGCAACCTTGGCTTTTTTATGACTCGTGGACTTCAACTCCCAGAATTCCTGAACCAGCCTGGCTCAGCTTGGAGACCTCTCCCTTTTCCCTCAGCATGGCTGGCTCAGGAATTCTGGGAGTTAAAGTCCACAAGTCATAAAAGAGCCAAGGTTGCCTACCCCTTGGCTAGAGGAAAGAACCAAAGATTAGGACTTGATTATATATTAGCGCTTTTGAACCCAGACTGTACACAGGTTGAAAAGCTAACATATGGAAAAAAGAACTAATAAAATTTCAAAAGAAAGAAAGAAGGAAAGAAAGAAAAAAGGAAGGAAGGAAGGAAGGAAGGAAGGAAGGAAGGAAGGAAGGAAGGAAGGAAGGAAGGAAGGAAGGGAGGGAGGGAGGAAGGAAGGAAGGAACTTCCGGTTCCTGTTTCTCAGCGGAGCAGTTGGAGAATTTGAAACATCAGATCCTCCGGCTGAAATTTCTTTTTGTTGGGGACCCTAAGGGGCCAGAATCCCCCCTGAAGGGGTGGAATGAAGGAAGAAAATCCCAGGGACTTAGGAGAGATGGTGGTCTCTCCGAACAGTCCAGGAGAAGCCTCCCAGAAACCAATGGAAGAAAAGGCTGGCTAATGCCATGTCCAGTCATAGCTGAAACAACGGAAGTCATAAGTGATTAAACTAAGTGAAATAATAAGCAGCATGCTTGAATCTGGGTAAGAATACTGATTTTCTCTATCCTACCTACTTTCCTGAAGAAGAAAATCCCCAAAATAAGAGATCTCCAAAGAAGGAAAGGGGGAAGGGGACTTTGCTCCCTCCCTTTCAGTTGGGCGGCGACATTTACCTTTTAGAGAAAGAAAACAACTAGAAAGACATGAAAAATGAGCAAATGCTGACACCTGCTGGTGGATGAGGATTATTTTCTTTTCTTTTTTTTCCCCTTTGAACTTTTAAGCTTTCAGAAAATGCACCTGTTTAAACAAAGATAACACAGCTGAAGCAATGAATACTTTACAAAAGGAAACATGTGATGAGCGACAACAATTTTAAAGGACAATGACTTTAAACTACATAGAAATCCAGAATAACTTTGAGAGTATGAATCAACTCATTTTCAACTTAATTTCACTCCAAGAAATTCCTCAGGAAAATATAGTAGAGATGACTGAACAAGATTCTGAAGACAGAGACTCAGAAAGAACCTTATAAAATGCTCACTTCAAAAAAGGAAGTATATGATAAGCAGCAAAAATTTCAAAGGACAATGACCTTAAATTACAAGAAAATGCAGAAGAACTTTGAGAGCATGAATCAACTTATTCTAAATTTAATTTCACTTCAAGAACTCTCTCAGGAAAATATAGCAGAGATGATTAAATATAATTTTGAGGATAGAGACTTGAAGATGGAATCATATAAAATAACAAATTATGATTTAATTCAATTGGGAAATATTTTAATACATCTAAACAACTTTGAAGATAAGGAAAAGAATGAGAAAAAAATTCCCTTTAGGGAAACAAATGATGATGAAACATCAGGAGAAAGATGGAATATATCAGAAAGAATACTTCAAAAAGAAACGTTTGTTTGAATATGGCTAAGAAATGGGAAAATTTTGAAATATACTACTCTTAGAGGGAAATTTTTTCTTCTTTTTCTTCCTCCAAATCAATATAATTGTGTTTTTTTTTTGTTTTTTTGTTTTTTTTTCTATTCTTCTGAGTTGAATTGATTTAAACAAAAGCAAATGTTTTAGCTACTTAAATGTGATGATAAGAAAAATATAAAAAATGTGTTTTGAATGAGATTTAAAGGATTAGATGATTAGAACTATTGAATGGAATGTTCAAAGTTTAAATAGACTAAATACATTTTTAGCTATGGTTAAAAAGAATGAGAAATTGAGGGAATAAATATATATTAAATTAGGAGAAATACATATTTTCATATGTTATTTTTTGTAGTTTAGTACTTAAATCCACTAATGTAAATATAGTTGAATGTTGAACTGAATGTTATTTGTAAGAACATTTAGAATTTGGAGGGAGAAATAAGCTGTTCTTCTTTCTATTTTTTTTGTTTCTTTTTGTTTCCTTTTTTTTCCTTATTGATTGGGAAATATAAAAATATGAGAGGGTATGGAAAAAACAGAATGAAATCCACCAAGGTAAATATAGTTAAGTGTTAAAAAGGGGAGAAATAAGCTGAAATAAACATGGTGACAGGATTTATGATAAGACAACTAAAATGATATACAGGATTATTGAAACTATATATTGAACTATTGTTAAGCAAATAAAACTGTCTTAATGTAATGTTTTGCAAAGAAAGATATTTTGGGGAAAGGGGAAATCAAATAATTAACATGGAATATAGATTATAGAAATTAATTGTTAAGGACTGTCTTATAAATGATACTCAGACAACATTCTGTTTTATAATGATTTATGTTATGTTAAAAAAATTCTAATAAAATATTTACAAAAAAGGAAGGAACGAAGAAACAAAGAAAAGAAAATGAAAGCACTATTAAGGTAGCATCTAAAAGAATGTTTTAAGAATTAAAAGACACAACTTTATATATCACGTATATGCTGCCATTCCAATGTATTAAAACAAGGTTTCATTTTTCTACAAACATTATTTTTCTTACTGCTCTATTTTATATGCTTACTCTCACACACAATCTGCCATTAAAAAATCATCAATTAAGATTCAAATCTTCTAATTTTTCGATAAGACTCTGAAAAAAATAAGTATCACAAAAGACATTTTTGTACAGCTCTTTTAATACCAATTGTACACACAGTATGTTCAGTGGAACAGACACAAGTTTTGCTTTAAAGTTTTGTTTACTTTAAAGCACAGCCTAAAACAAAATAGGTTATAGTTGCAAGGTAACAAGCTTTCAGATAGGACAATGTCAAAACAATTATCTTTTCACGGATGCTGCACTGCTTTATTTCCTGCTAGAAAATGAGGATGGAAATAAACCAGAGCATTTAGACGTGAAGTGGTGTAGATGTCAAGAAAGGCTCAAGAGTAGCTGACCTGATGAAAATGGGAAACGAATAGCACTGCAAGGATATTCTATCAACAAGCAACTTCTTAAGAATTGTTCCACAAATCACCAGAAACTTCACTCTCCCTTCTAGCTTAGGTTACATACAATTGCCATCTTTTTCCTTCCTGACAGCAACTCTCTGTTTAGCATCTGTATACAGTGCAGAAACTCACAGGTGAAACATTTATCAGAGCAAAGACTCCAATTGCTTAAATGTGCCAACACTGTGCTTACATAACCTTTGCCACTTCCTTTGGCTGAAAATGTTAGTTTCAGCACAACTATCCCTGACAATTTCCTTGACATTCCCTTGTCTAAATGGCTAACTCCCAGTAGCAACAACTGTAGATTCCAGAAGATTGGAATTCATTCATAATTGGACAATTCCTACAACTGCCTCCTTTGCTGAATGTGTGGGAGGAGCAGAGGATTGGTACCACACGTGACAATCGTGTTTATTGCATCCTGAATAGCAATAGCAATAGCACTTAAACTTATATACCACCCCATAGTGCTTTACAACACTTTCTGAGTGGTTTACAAATGTCAGCACATTGCCCCCACAATCTGGATCTTCATTTTACTGACCTTGGAAGGATGGAAGGCTGAGTCAGCCTTGAACTGGTCAGGACTGAACTCCAGGCTGTGGGCAAAGTTAGCCTGTGATACTGTATTTTAACCACTGCACCACCACAGGTCCTAAGATATTTGAAATGGAACTGAAAGATTGTGGGGAGAGGGGAAAAGGGGAGCAGAAAAAAATAAATCCATCCATTGGTCCATCCATCCAGCTTTATGATAGACATAAGTCAACAGATACAAATTTGGCTAAATTCCCTAGAGTGACCAAATGAGACATGACTATTTCTAATTGTCTCCATCCAACAGTTTATGTTCAGAGCTTCTGCTTTGCAGAAGTGGTAAATGAAAGGCTCAGCTTTGTTATAAATATTTATTTTATTGAAGAGCACATTTTAGAGCCAGACAAAAAGATTAAGCTATTATTGACTTGTGTAATAAATCAAACTTAATACATCTCATGCTGCCTTAAATATCTATGCAGTCTTTCATGTGAATACATAAATGAGGCCCCTTGGCGGAGACAATCAACATTTATGCTTTGTGATATTGGGACACACATTGGAAATAATGTCATCATTCAGATGTGGGGTTTTTTTCAACTAGGAAGATCCGGAAAACTGACCAAAAGGAAAATGGAGGAGCTTTTTAGCATAAATTGGCTTGACATCAATTGTAAGTGAAAGAGCAGGATGATACTGATTGCTTGTTACTTTAGATTGACTATTCATGGACGACTGGCAAGGTCTCACTAATACACAGCATTCATAACATCTTTGTCACTGTTCTCCATATTTCCTTATGCTTATGTACATACATGCTGCTCTCAAGTCCCCTTGATACTGTTTCTGGTAATATTGTCAAAAACTGATAGCACAGTCTCCTGATATTTTAAAGTAGGGAAGAGGTGAAAAATATGCATAAGGCTATATGTTAAAGAACACATCATGTTTTTTTTTTTCCTCCCCCATTCCCTAGGAAAAAAAATACTTTTGCTCTCCTATATGATAAGGCCACATTCATTTTTTGGTCATCTTACCATAAAAGAACAATGGCTATTAGCCGTTAAAATATTGTTTATCCTTACAGTTCAGCACCAAATGTCATACACTAACATGTTTAGTCTTTAACAACAGAGATTTATGTTCAGTCTATGGTTCAAGATATTGTTCCATTCTGGGTAGGTAAGAACATTTGAAATAGCAATGGAATAATGAATATGCCATGACTGCTACTTATATTATCAAAAGAATATCCATTCTGGTTATACAAAATGAGTACATAAAGATTACTGTGAACTAGTATGAAAGTCTTTGATATTCCAACTTTCTAGATATACCAAGTCCAGTGTGAACTAAGTCATGAGCCAAAATCACTGCACATTTTAGGAAAAGAGCTGCAGTCTATACAAAATAAAGCACGGCTTGTCATGTATGAAAGTGGAAAAGGGACCTAGATTTTATTTTGTTGGGAGTTATTTTTATTTATTTAACTTTAAAAAAAAATCTTACTATGCAACATTCATGTAGTTCCTGTCTCCAAAGGATTGGAAACATAAAAGCTATACTGAGTCCAATAGGCTTCTGGGAATGAGACTGAGTGGGTATCACTTCTGCCCTAAAACTACAAGTTGTCAACCACAGGTTTGTCCTGTTTCTTATGATGTGTATATGTTCATGACAACTAACATTAGAAGCATATCATTAAAGCAAAGAAGTTGAAATTAAATTCTGCAGATTTCTTTTTATTGTTGTTGTTGTTTTCCTTTGACTTCTAGAAAACATATATCAAGGTTTCTAAGATCCTCATTTTTATTTTCAGTGCACCATTGAAAAAGGACTTCTGTAATTGCATTCATTATAATGGCATATTTTTTTTTTATCACAGTAGCACTGAATCAAAACTTTGGTAAAAGTATTTGATCGCCTGTTAAATACATGAATCAGTTCACGCAAATGACAAAGATGACTCACAACTCAAGAATTAAAATATCTGAAAAGTGGCTATCCTGTATATGTACTGTTTGTATTTTGTTGCAGATAATACATGAAAGTCATACAAATTATCAACATCAATGAGAATTGGGAAAAATGAATATAACCTTTGCATGAGAAAGATTTTTAAAACATAATGAATACGGAGTTCAGTGTTTACCATCAATGTTTTGCAGCTGAGCTATATAAGAATATTGAAAAGCTCAGCTCATTATCAGTTATAATCAGAAGTATCAAATCAACCCAAATCAAGTCTTTATTATGGTCATAGACCAGCATAGGGACTATGCATAAAGATCATATACAGTATGAACCACTGCATAGCCCTCATGACAACAATAGTTATGTGTCTTTAATGCTCCTCAACTTGGTACTTGACTGCACTCTCAAGGATTTATCTTTTGAGAGATCCAGAAGTTTCCTCTTTCCAATATTTATAGCTGGAAACCATCTCATTTTTCTCCCATGAAACAAACAATTTCTAGTCATTGCTTAAAAATAAGGGAAAAATCATGGCTAATAGCTAGTATCTACCACATGTACTTGTAATAATCTGAGCAGTTGAAAACTGCTTGTATGAATTCAGGAAATAAGCAAAGTTGGGATATTTGAATGGAAGACCACCATAGAATATCTGGACTGAAGGTTAGACTAAAAAAAATGGATAGTCAAGAAAACTACACAATTGTTTCCATGAAATCTCCAGAAGTGCAACTCAACTGGAATGAGACTTAATGCAATGGAATAGGCATCTATAAAAAGTGATTGAATACAGAATGATTCACATTTTCTAGATTTTCCATTGTATCTTTCACTTCCTCCAGTTCCCTGTTCTGTATATGTTACAAAATAGACTATGTATTTCTATCATCCACTTTCACACCAAATTTCTCTTGAAGAACATGTTCGAGACATTAGTCTCATTTCTGCTGCTTTGCTAGTTAGAGAGCAGAAATGAGTGCTAGATTTTTTTTTCCTGACAAGTACATCTGAATCTTTCGAATATTGACAACATCTGTTCCTTAGCTTAGTAGTGTAGTGTCCCCTTGGATAAACACTTCTTCTAATGAAATGTTTATATAAAATAAATCTATTCCTGTAAATAAACACTCTAAAATCAAAAGAGCCGGTCAAATTAGATCAAACATGAAATCAGCAAAATAAGATGTGCCTTCTCAGGTTTGCTTGTGACCCTCCTCTCTGCTCCTGAAAATATGTGTCAGTTAATAAAAACGGCTTCCTTCCTGCTGTTCAAGTGAAAGTGAACAACAAGTGAAATAATGGATAAAACCCCCAATTTATATCTGACTTTCACCATTCTGCATAATAAAAAAGAGGTCAACTTTACATTGTCACCTTCATCATAGACTTTAAATTTTTAATTCCAAAAGCATTCATTGACACGTTCTATAACTGCAGAGCAGAGAAATGTGAATTAAGAAAATTTTTAAGAAGAGACTGGACAGCCATTTGTCTGAAATGGTATAGGGTTTCCTGCCTGAGCAGGGGGTTGGACTAGATGACCTCCAAGGTCCCTTCCAACTTCTTCTTCTTCTTCTTCTTCTTCTTCTTCTTCTTCTTCTTCTTCTTCTTCTTCTTCTTCTTCTTCTTCTTCTTCTTCTTCTTCTTCTTCTTATTATTATTATTATTATTATTATTATTATTATTATTATTATTATTATTATTATTATTATTATTATTATTATTATTATTATTATTATTATTATTATTATAACTGGAGAAGGCAAAACTGATCCTTAAAGGTATTTTTAATTTTTAATTTTTTTCACTGGAAAAGATTGTGTTATCTTTATTATTTTTCATTTATTAATCACATTTATTAATCAAATATCTCACAAAAAGCAACTCTGGGAGTTTGGAGACTCAAAAATCAAAATATTCTGTTTCTAACACAGCATATAGTTAGTTCTGGTTCACTACCAAATTGGTATAGTGTTTCTCCTCCATATGCGTGCAAACACACAAATTCAGCAAGTCAGAGATTTACAAAAGTGACATTGAGTGCTACCATCATGCTTTAGGGAGTTGCAACCTAGGTTAAATTTTATGACCTTTGTATAGGCTTCTTACTGTTGATAAGATTTTCATCTTTAATATTATGCATGAGCCTGAAAGCTATACAGTGATGGAATAAAATACTATTGGACTTTTCCTAACAATCTTCAATAGCATACACTGTTTTTTTGTTCTATTTGATCATGTCACTTAGATGGAAATTACAAGAAGCACTGAGAAAAAACAAACAAACTCTGATCTACAAAGACATAATCTTTAGAAGTTAAAGAAAGAAGAAGGAAACGTTTCAGCCACATAGTTCATTTTTCAAAATACACTCCACTCCATTTTACTGTCAATCTATTTTTCCTTTGGGCGTGGGGAACACCTGAGTTTGTTTGGGTTTTTTGGAATTCATCTTTCATCCTGGAGAAGAGCTAGTTATGTGGTCACAAGATTCAACACCAGCTTGATGACAAGTAATCAATCAATTGCTCATCACAATATGGATCTGACACAACCAAATTCATTTCCAGAAAAAAAACCAACAACAACCATGCTTTTTTTTTAATCTTTAAATTCTATGCACATTTTTTAGGACTGACTAGTGTGCATACTTAAAAGAGACAAGGTGATCTGGAGTAGTAATCAATGTACACTCTCTTTGTTTACTAATCAGAATCTGTTTCAGTGAGCTTGTAGTTAAGTAAAATAGTTGCTAAGTGAACACATGGCGAGAGAAAGGGACAGAGAAAGAGAGAAGGAAAGAAAAGAAAAGAAAAGAAAAGAAAAGAAAAGAAAAGAAAAGAAAAGAAAAGAAAAGAAAAGAAAAGAAAAGAAAAGAAAAAGATGTTATGAAGATTACTGATTGCTGCTGACCCAAGATAAAGATTTGTCATGTAGCTTCTCCAGCAATATTCTCACTATGATATGTTTTGTTATCAGGTGGAAAAATTGGTTGTAAATGCATGCATAGGATAGAAAATTATTTTTAACTGTCATTTGTTACTGTTCATTATTATTGTATTTCCATACAGTTACTAACTGATATAGTTTCAAAACAAGGAGTGGATGTATATCAGGGGCCCCCAACCTGTGGTCTGCGGCCCGGTACTGGGCTGTGGCCTGTTGTCCAATGGAAAATGTAATGTATTGGTATTTTTACTTGAACTGATTGATGTCTCTGTTTGAATGCTGCTTAAGGTTGCTCAATGGTGTGTCTGTGTAACAGTCACTGACTAAGCCAGACTTGTTGTCTTCAAGAAGATCATTGGATGATTTGGGGCGGGAATGGGTTCCTTTAAACCTATTGGCTGCCGCCTAGTGGCTAACCATATAAGTAGCTGTGCAGCAGCCTCTGTTTCAGTTCTGTTACTGTTTGCCTCAATAAAGCATATTCCTGTTTGTAACCTTCTTTCTCGCTTATTGCCTACAAAAAACTGGCTACACAACATTGGTGACGAGGATGGGATGCTGCTTCTTCATAAGAGCTTGAAGTCACTAGGGGTGAGGCCAGCACAGCGTCTGGGAGGAACCATGTTCCCCCCCTCGGTCTGCCTAGCAAGCCCCACTAGAGACCACCCCGCCCTGTGGACCAGTCCCAGGGCCTTCAAAGAAACTAGCTGCACGAGGCAATGCAAGACATTAGCCGTGAAGATGTCTCACCCTGTTGAAGGTCAGAAAGCTCGAGGAATTCAATGTCTCACACCCGGAGAGATGGTCATCCTACATTTCAAGAGTGGAAAACTACCTCTGAGCAAACCAAGTCACCGAAGATGGCCTAAAGGCTGCACCGCTTCTCTATGTCTGCAGGCCTGTAACGTTCAACTTCGCGGAGAACTTGGTCACACCAGCATAGCTGGAGTCCGTTACATACGCGGACCTGAAGAAATGGCTCAGTGACCATTTCCAACCGAAGCTGTCGGTGATAGCATGGAGGCATGCTTTCGAACAGCGAGTACAACAACCCAGCGAGACGACCACAGAGTTCAGCGTGGCATTGAGACAAGCTTCGCGCCTTTGCCAGTTCACAGATATGGAAGAAAGTCTTCAAGATCATCTCGTCTGTGGACTAAGGAGTAGAGAGCTCCAACAAAAATTTTTCGTGAAGGAGACTGTCTTGCTCCAAGAAGCCTTAAAATAAGTTATGGCGGATGAAGCCGCCACCAGGGCTGTGAAGGCATTGCGGCCAACCAAAAGCACTCCACATGAAGAAGTCATCCACCATGAGGACACCAAGCAATGAGAAGACATCGATTCCGACCACGAAGTTGACAAGATTCAATGGCACCAAGACAAAGAACAGAAGCCTCTTTACAAGGCAGTTCCCTTCCTTCAATGTTTGGGATGCGATGGCCACATGAGCAGACTACCGATTTGGTCAGCCATGTGTCGGGCCTGTAGAAAATTCAGCCACATCACAGCCATCTGTCGAGGTCACCAGAAGGACCGTCAACTGGACGAACTGTTCAGGAGAGATACTGGGGCCTCTGTGCAGCATAGAGTAGGGTTCTGCTCCAGCCACAGGAGTGTCTGCAGCATGGGAGCTCGCTGTCCCCTTAAACAAAAACTTTAGCTTCAAGTCGAGCTGCAAGGCGTTCTTTGCAGGGTGGAACTGGACACTGGTTCAGCTGTATCCATTATTTCACTTGAGACTTTCTGGTTTGTGCTGCAGGCCTTCTGACATCATTCTAACTGACTTCCAGAATTCCCGAGTAGCCATCAAGGGTGAGGCCACTTTGGCTGTCAAATTCAAGGGGTTTTTGGGGGGCCTAGATGTAGTTATGGTGGAAGGCCAGAGAATGAGCTTAATGGGGTTGATTGGTTTGATGCACTGGGCATTCAAATAACCGAGATCCACCGGACACAAGCGGTGAACTTGGCATCAGTATGCGAAGAATTCACAGATGTTTTTGACACAGGTCTCGGAGAGTACAAGGGCCCTCTGATAGCCTTTAAGCTTGATCCTTCTGTAATGCCCATTAGGATTAAGCCCCATTGAGTGCCATTTGCACTGAAACACAAAATCAATGCAGAGCTGGACAAGTTAGTCAGTCAGGGGGTATTACAGCCCGTAGATGGGGGTGAGTAGAAAACTCCCATTGTCACACCACTTAAGACCAACAGGGAGATCAGAATTTGCACTGATTACAAATGCACCATTAACCAGGCACTGCAGAAGCATGTGTACCTGGTGCCAGTTGTTAGCCACATTTTGGCATTGCTGCAAGGGGGTACCGTGTTTGCTAAGTTACATTTGGCACAGGCCTATCAGCAGTTACCAGTGGATGAGGCCACAGCAGCCACACAAACAATTGTGACACATAGGGGGGCTTTTCGGGTCAAGTGCCACCAATTTGGGGTTAGCGTAGCCCCAAGGATCTTCCAGGGAGTGATGGAACGTACATTCAAGGGTATTCCAGGGGTCTGCTCCTATTTTGATGATGTACTCATTGCCAGGGAGTCCACTGAGGTGCTAGCAAGGCAGCTCAAAACTGTCCTTCAGTGGTTCCGCACAGCAGGACTCAAGCTGAAGAGGGACAAGTGTAGAATTGGGGTCCCTTCCACTGAATTCTTGGGGTTCCATATTGATGCTGAAGGCATCAATCCTGCAGAGTTCAAGCTGAAGGCAATTCAGCTGGCACCAAGCCCCAGATCCAAAGGAGAGCTCCAGTCATTCCTGGGTCTCCTGAATTTTTACCATGCATTCCTTCCTAACAAGGCCACAGTGGCAGAGCCATTATACCGGCTCTTAGACAAAAACACCCCATGGAAGTAGACCAAGGTTCACAAAAATAGTTTTAAGGCAGTAAAGTCACTACTGTCCTCAAATTCAGTACTTACGCACTTTAATGAAAACTTACCAGTTTGTATTGTGTGTGACACATCTCCTTATGGGGTGAGGGTTGTACTAAGCCATTTGTCAGATGATGGGACTCAGTTCTCTATTGCTTACTATTCAAGGACATTGTCCTCGGCTGAGCACAATTATGCTCAGATTGACAAAGAAGCTCTGGCCATCGTGGCTGGGGTTAAAAAATTCCACAATTATTTGTATGGCCATAAATTCACGGTCTTCACTGACCACAAGCCATTGCTTGGGTTATTTACCACACATAAGCAGACACCTCAAATACTTTCCCCCAGAATGTTACAGTGGTCCATTTTTACCTCAGCCTACAGCTACAGATTGGTTCACAAACCCGGCAAAGACATAGGCCATGCAGATGCCCTTAACAGGTTGCCATTGCCATTGCTCCAGCAGCATGCATCTTGTCAATTCAAGATTTGCCTGAACTTCCCCTCCATGCTGGGGATGTAGCTGCAGAAACTGCTGCAGACAGAATTTTAAGCAGGGTGTTGTCATGGGTTCACACAGGGTTGGCTGGATAATAGCCCGAGACCACAGTTCCAGAGCTACTTCACACATAGACATGAGCTTTCATCACACAAAGGCTGCATTCTATGGGGGAGCAGGGTTATTGTCCCCAGCTCATTAAGGCACCATGTGCTCCAGTCTCTGCATGAGAGCCATCCAGGCATAGTCTCGATGAAGGCATTGGCATGGAACTACCTATGGTGGCCAGGGTTAGATAAGTCTATCGAGGCCCAAGTACACATGTGTTACACATGTTAACAGTTCAGACCAGAGATGCCGCAGGCCCCTGTACACTGATGGGAGTAGACTCATACACCGTGGTCAAGGATTCACACTGACTTCACTGGGCCCTTTCAGGGACAGCTGTTTTTGATAGTGGTTGACAGCCACTCTAAATGGTTGGAAGTAATTCCTATATCTACTATGACTACTGCTAGGACCATCCAGGTGCTTAGAAAGCTTTTTGCCACACACGGGCTGCCAGACATCGTAGTCTCGGACAATGGGGCCCAGTTCACAGTGGCAGAATTTCAGGGCTTTTTGAGGGCTAACCTAGTAAGGCATGCAACATCAGCTCCCTTTCACCCCTTGACTAAAGGGCAGACTGAATGCATGGTGCGTACGATGAAAGAGTCACTCAAGCACATTGTTTCAGGGTATTGGCACCATAGGCTGGCAAGGCAATCGGCAAAAGCCCAGCAGAGCTTCACTAGGGAAGAAGATTAATCACAAAACTGGACAGGTTTTGACCAGATAGCAGCAGACACTGCATGCCCAAAGGCACCAAGGGGTTGCAAGTGGGTGATGGGGTGTGGGCCTGGAACTATGGGCATGGGAACTTGTGGGTGCCAGGTAAAATTGTTAAAATCTCAGGACCCCTTTCCTACGAGGTGGCTCTGGATGGGGATCATGTTGTTTGCTGATATATTAATAATAATAATAATAATAATAATAATAATAATAATAATAATAATAATAATAATAAGTTGGAAGGGACCTTGGAGGTCATCTAGTCAAACCCCCTGCTCAGGCAGGAAACCCTATACCATTTCAGACAAATGGCTGTCCAGTCTCCTCTTAAAAAATTCCAGTGTTGGAGCATTCACCACTTCTGGAGGCAGGTTGTTCAACTGGTTAATTGTTCTAACTGTCAGGAAGTTTCTCCTTAGTTCTAGGTTGCTTCTCTCCTTGACTAGTTTCCATCCATTGCTCCTTGTCCTGCCTTCAGGTGCTTTGGAGAATACCTTGACTCCCTCTTCTTTCTGGCAGCCCCTGCTATCATGTCACTCCTCACCCTTCTCTTCGTTAAACTACACATACCCAATTCCAGCAACTGTTCCCTATATGTTTTAGCTACCAGTCCTCCAATCATCTTTGTTGCTCTTCTCTGTACTCTTTCTAGAGTCTCAACATCTTTTTTACATCGTAGTGACCAAAACTGCATGCAGTATTCCAGGTGTGGCCTTACCAAGGCATTGTAAAGTGGTATTACTACTTCACTTGATCTTGATTCTATCCCTCTGTTAATGCAGCCTAGCACTGTGTTGGCTTTTGTGGCAGCTGCAGCACACTGCTGGCTCATATTTAAGTGATTGTCCACTAGGACTCCGAGATCTCTCTCACAGCTACTACTATTGAGCAAGGTACCACCTATACTATAGCTGTGCATTTGATTTTTCCTGCCTAAATGCAGAACCTTACTTTTTTCACCATTGAATTTCATTTTGTTAGATAGCGCCCAGTGTTCGAGTCTGTCCAGATCCTCCTGTATCTTAAGCCTATCTTCTGGAGTACCCCAGTATACACTTCCTTCCAGAATTAATGAAAAATAGAACAAAAACATTTAGAGTCTTCCTACTTGCCCGTTCAGAGACAGAATGAGAGAACCAGTAAGAAGCAAAGTTCCCATTTTGTTTGAAGTATGTTTTGGAGTGATTTGCTCCATGCTGGACAGAGGCAAGCCACAGAAACATTTGCAAGGCCATTATGAAGAATATTCAAGCTTCTCTGGTGAATGATATTTCTCAGATCTGCTTAACTGGGCAATTCCAGTTGATATGCTTGGGGGCTGAGTTTTGCCAGATTATCGGGAGTGAATTTGGGCCTCTGAATACTGATGAAATGGATAAGTTCTGAGTTCAGCTAATTGTTTATTAGATCAAAACCCTGCCTGGCTTATATAGCTTCTGTGAGGTGACCTGAAGTTAGGTTACTACACCAGTGTTAGCTTCTTTTAGAGATGGGATGGTGATAAGATTCCTCCTTCTCAAGAAGCCATCACTAAACCCAATGATCCTAGACCTAGTTATCATCCAGTTTCCAAACTTCTGTTTTAAGAGAAATTTGATGAGAAGGCCACTGGGTAACAACTCCAGAGGATTATCACAGACAGTTCAGAGACACCACTGGGGATGCTTGCTGATGACTGTGGTAGACCCAGGATGGGAGTGGCATGTCCTGTCTATTCTCCCAGATCTTGGTATATATTAATTATTGAGTCCCTATAATGATGTTTTCTTTGTTTTACATGGTTTATCCTCTGGCTGCATATGATCTGTATTTATCTCTCTATTACTTCTTATACTTTTAAGCACAAGCTTCCAGGTATCATTTGGAGTCAAATAGTTTCTAAATTATATACATAAAATTAAGTAAATAAAAATGGGCTAAAATCCAAATACTGTAGTGATACTTAAATAAGGTGGAAATGTCATATCTGAATTGGAAAAATTAATCATTTCATTTATTTAAATTGCACATCCCCCAAGCACTACTTCAAAGTCAAAGTCTGATTCATCCTCATCAATGTGAATAATGTAATTCCAGCAATGTGTTGCCTGTGGCTTTCAAATTGAAATATTCCTATTCTGAACTGGGGAACATCCAAAAAAGCAAAGTCTAAAATATGTAGAATATTCTAAGCATTCTGAGTGTTTAATTTCCTATTGATTTGCTTACAGTCATAAAGCAAAACGTACAAATTAATAAGCACATTAATGTATTTTTGTTATTAAACTCAGTGAGACATAACAACTTATTTTTCCCCAATATGGGTATCTGCAATCTACAACTTTAGTTTCTGAATGACTGAATTTGGCTACACCATTATGTCAATGGAGCAGGACTTGCAATAGGTCCTGCTCTATCGTCATAATGGCATAGCCAAATTGAGTCATTCAGAGACTAGAATTGCAGCACTGAATGTGATGATATCAATGTGATGATTATGTTGAGTTAGGACCAGTTTTTGTTCATAGAAGTACACACCTCCAAATCCTTCTGCAGTCCTAAGTAACACAGCCTGTAATCAGGGATGCTCGTTATTTTGAAAAAAAGAAAAAAAATCAAACTAAAACCAGTTCCCTGAATGATTTTTTTTAAATATATCATTCTATCACAGAGCAAGCATTTTAGCTTTGTCCTGCTTAGCAGGGACTCTGTTTTCATTTACAGATGAACACCATCTGTGAATCCAACTTGCAAGGTGACACTCAGGCAGATGTTCCACTGTACAATTCCAAATATACGTGCATATAATGATAATCACATTCGGTCATTCTATTGATTAATGCTACTGATTTTACATTCCTAATAGCCATTATAAAAAGTTTTCTCTTATATGTGGGAAGTTCAAGTAGGTCATATGTGACTGAAATATATATTGCCATTCCTAAATTAATTGATCTTCTTCCATTTTCTGAGTTAAAAAATAATAATTTCCCCAATAAGGGTAACATAACATGATAAATGTCCAAGGAAAATATATGTAATTTGGTACCAGGATGAAATGACTTCTAATATCCACTCTATGTCTGGCTGAAGAACTTTTATCTGGGGAGAGAGTGTAACCCCTAAATGTTTGCTATTAAGATTTATATTATAAATCAGCTTTTTTCAGTTTTCCTAGTACTGGATTTTTCACTAACAGTTTGCACATCAAAAGGCTTCTGCAACCATTAGTTATTGTTTTCACAATTCCTATGCATTTCTGTCTTCCTCAGTCAATTAAATAGGAATGGATCCCTTGAATCACTTCAAACATCATACCATGATCCAATGGCCAATGGCATCAACATGAGCTTCAGCAATACCTCCTGGAATTCCCTTCTGTATCAGGTGAGGTGAACTAACAGGAACGTATCCTCTCTGAATCTCCTGAAACATCTACTGGAGGAATCCAAGCCGTGGCAGCCCAACCTCCCCAAAGAATGACTCATGTATATAGGAGTAATAATGGAATAAATAAGGAGCCTATAGACTTAAGTGGTAGAATCTTTTCTATAAACTCTGCAGATTACAGTGCTTCTGGCTTTATCTGATTTGGTAGAGAAGTCATAGTGCTAATTCTAAAACTTTCTTTTTTTTAATTAAAGAGTTTTACAGAAACAAGATTTTACAATATATCCCCAAATCCCCCCCAGCCCAAACCACCCCACTTCCCAGAGCTAAATACAGGATTACAGTTATAATAATCATATTCTAAATAAGAATTATCCATAATATACAATTAACCAAATTCATAATGTGCTTTAACTCCCCTTTAACATAGATACATACAAAGTACTAACACTAAGATAACAATATCCCTCTAAAATCTACTCATAAGCTAAATGGAACTTTATTCTGAATATAATCTATCCATCTCCTCCAAACTGAAATATATCTTTCCTGTGAATGATCTTTCAAATAAGCAGAAATCTTAGACATTTCTGCAAGATTCGAAACTTTAAACACCCATTCTTCTATAGTAGGCAAACTATCCTTCTTCCAATATTGTCCCACCAGTAACCGTGCTGCTGTTATCATATTCAACATCAAATTCGTTTCTTTAACATCACAATCTACAACAATACCCAATAAAAACAATTGCGGAGAAAAGTCAGTTTTGGTAGCACATCACTCCCAATGCTTACACAGTCGCCAGGTACAGGGCTCCGCCCTTAATCCATAGACCAACATCCACCCACAATTCCATATAATCCCTCCTCCCCCCTACAGCTCCGTTTGCTGCTGTCTCCAGACGCCAACCCCACACGCGTTCATCAGCCTATCTCTCCCCTATCCAGCAGCCCACCCCCAACCAGGTAAGTAGACCATGTAACCCCCACCCTTATTCCTAAACGTCTGGCCCCACCGTGCCCAGGTGCACAAGGAATGCAGCAGCCCAAACTACCCTCTGCAAACCCAAGGAAGTCTGTTCCTGGGCTCTTCTGGCTGGCAGCCATCCCGGCAAGGAGCTCCAAATGCTCTGCTGCCCCCTCCCTGAGGTCCCCACACCTAACTGGTCAGCAGTGGAGCCACCGGGATGCTCCAGATGCTGCGTAGACCTCTCCAACACCTCCCGGATCAACTGTTTGGTGGCAGACCTGGCAGGGAGGCCCATTTGCGCAGCCGTGCCTACCAGTGTTTCCAGAAGCAGCCGGCAGGCAGCCGAAGAAGCAGGGAGCAGCTGGCAGTTGGCCAAAGAAGCAGGATGCCTGGGAAGGCCGGCAGCATCCGTAGGGAAGGGAGATGGACATGGCTGCCCGGTGGTAGGCCCCACAGGGAGACTGTCAGAGGCAGAAACTGGGGGAGAGGGGCCGGTGTGAGAGACCGCCTCCCCCACTGAATGTTGGGCCCATGGGGCTCAACAACTGCTTAATGATCTTTGCAGCATCACTTTGCTACTCACCTTTAGGAGGGAGGCCAGTTTCAATGTATCCTTTATGACACTGTTGCTCTCTGAAATTCATCAGGGAAATGGCCTAATTTAGTTTGCAAAATATTGTGCGTTGGGAGGTATGCATGTTGTGTTTGTTTTATAAAGTTGACATTGGGAATAATCTGGGATAGTTCTGATTGCTTTCATTGATTGCTTAAAAATCTAAATGCTCCAAGGGCCTCTAGAATTCTGCCATTTCTAATAAGCCCATACATATTAACATTGTTGGAAGAAATTATTTGGACTTGAAATATCTTCAATATATGAATATATTAATTATTGCTTTTTGAAATATACATAAGAAAGTCTATATAGAAAGGTGGAAGAATTGGTTGCTGAAGGTTGTTTGGGATTTTTTTAATAAAGTTACATATCTGGCGGCATTATCACTCTATGTCTCAAGTATAGAATTTCATTTACAGTTGGAAATTATCCCAATGTTTAGCTTCTAGTAATGAACAATTAAGTAGCTGTTCCTCAATCACTAATTGCATTAGTCTTCTTTGCTTATGTCTATGATTTGCATCCTGTCATTTCACTGTCAGTGTTCAAGTAATATTATCTCTAACACTGTTTTGTACAGGTATCCTTTATATAAGCAACAGACGACCCCAGGATAAAAAAAGGCTGAGGAAAAAAAATCCAATTTAATGGTGCTTTCTGTAAGAGTAATGGTTAATTACTCTTAGATTAGAGCCTTGATGATGCACTGGTTAGAATGCAGTATTGCAGGCAAACTCTGCCCACAGTGAAGAGTTCGATCCTGAATGGCTCAACATTGACTCAGTTTTCCATACTTTCAAGGTCAGTAAAATGAAGACCCAAATTGTTGGGGTTAATATGCTGACTCTGTAAACTAACCAGAGAGTTCTGTAAAGTACTGCGGGGCAGTATATAAATCTAAGTGCTACTGCTATTGCTAAGTGCTATTAATAGATGAGGTATTTCCAATTGATTAAAAAGTTATTAATATTTGTATGCCAAACATCTTAAAGAAATGGCTGTTATTGGCTGTTTCACAGGAGAGAGAAGCATGAATTATGAAGAATCTCCTTTCAGAGATTTAGCTAAGGAAAAAAAAATGGGAATCATGCAAGAATTGGATTAATGCTTGTTTGTGACAGATATCTATGGCAGAAAAATTGTGCTTTTAGCAAGGTAATTTCTGTTTTGATATCTACCGATGAAATTGCTGTACCCAGTGGAGGAAACATTCAAACTAAAGCAATCTTGTTTTCATTAGTTTCAGACAACTTATAACTTTCTCATTTCAGTGCAATGAGATTTTAAATCTATTGTTTCCACTGAATTTAGAATAGAATAGAGCTGGAAGGGACCTTGGAGGTCTTCTAGTCCAACCCCCTGCTCAAGCAGGAGAACCTATACCATCTCAGACAAGTGACTGTCTAGCCTCTTCTTAAAAATCTCCAGTGATGGAGTGCCCACGATTTCTGGAGGCAAGCTGTTCCACTGGTTAATTGTCCTAACTGTCAGGAAGTTTCTCCTTAATTCGAAGTTGCTTCTCTCTTTGATCAGTTTCCAACCATTGTTTCATGTCCTTCCCTCTGGTGCTTTGGTGAATAACCTGATCTTCTCTTGTGGCAGCCCCTCAAATACTAGAATACTGCTATCATGTCTCCCCTATTTCTCTTTTTCTTTAGACTAGCCAAACCTAAGTACTGCAGCTGTTCTTCGTATGTTTTAGTCTCCAGGCCTTTGATCATGTTAGTTGCTCTTCTCTGATTTTTTTTTTTCCAAACTCTCAACATCTTTTTTGTGACATGTTGACCAAAATTGGCTGCAGTATTCCAGGTGTTGTCTTACTAGAGTTTTATAAAGTGGCACTAATACTTCGCGTATTTATTAAATAAGATTACAGCTTTATTCTGAGAAATGTACCTATTTAGATGCAAGTAATAAAACTGAGCACCGGCCCCTAGAGTCGGAAACGACTAGCACACATGTGCGGGGGAACCTTTACCTTTAAGGGACGCGGTGGCTCAGTGGGTTAGGACGCTGAGCTTGTCGATCAGAAGGTTGGCAGTTTGGTGGGTCGAATCCCGAGTGCCGCATAACAGAGTGAGCGCCTGTTACTCGTCCCAGCTTCTGCCAACCTAGCAGTTCGAAAGCACGTAAAAATGCAAGTAGAAAAATAGGGACCACTGCGGTGGGAAGGTAACAGCGTTCCGTGCGCCTTTGGCGTCTAGTCATGCCGGCCACATGACCACGGAGACGTCCTCGGACAAGCACTGGCTCTTCGGCTTTGAAACGGAGATGAGCACCGGCCCCTAGAGTCGGAAACGACTAGCACGCATGTGCGGGGGAACCTTTACCTTTACCTAATAAAACTGAAAATATACAATGATTTATTTCAGGTAGAAAGAGAAAAAAAAACACCTTGTAAACCAAGAATGAATGAAGCAAGGACACAAATATCACAATTAAAATGATACATAATACAAAACTCAATTGGAAAAGTAGTTTCGCATGCTTCAGTTAGAAATCAGTTTAGCAGAACTCAAGTTTAAGATGAGAAAAACTGAAATATCCTCGCTCCATATGAAATTGCCAACATTTCTTTCCTCTAACATAGCCTTTCCAACTTTTACTAAACCAATAAACAAATATACCACTGATGGTTATATTTAAATACATTTCAATTATGATCTTATTGTTAAATCTACATATAGTATCTGTGCCGATTTGAGCATATAATAACATCCTGCCATAATCAAGCATCAGCAGTCCCAGAGCATAATATGATACCATGTTGTGCTCTTTTTAACAATAGCACAAGTGCTTACAACTCTTACAACCAAGTATTAATCATCAAGAGACCCTACCATTGCATTATACCACTAATATAGAGATCTGAACCATTTATTTATGTATTGCATTCATTCCTCCAAAATCTGCAAGGGATTTTGATGCCGATTCAGTACCCCTTCTAGCAGGTGGACCTGCTCTGGCAAATGCTCTTACTTTGCCAGTGCAGGTTTATTCAGGGTTGTGTGTTTTTTCTTGAATCCCCCACTAGTTGGCTTGATCCTTCAGGGACCCAATCCCACCTTTTGAGAAGTTCTGCAGTGGCACCAAGATTCATTTTAAACCAAATGGGAAATCAAAGAAAGTGCTTTGTTTTGTTTTATTTTTAATTTTAGTGAAATCAATGTATTTCAAAACGTAAGTGAGAGAGCCAGTTTGGTGATCTGGTTAATGCATCAAGCTAGAAACCAGGAGACTGTGAGTTCTAGACTTTTTGTTGTGCAAAAAATGACCTTGTCACTTTTGCCGGTTCGAAACAGAATACCAATTTCAACCAAAATCAATAGATAAGTTTACATCGTCCCGGCAAATTTTTTTACATGCTGTAATGCAATTTATTTTCTTTCAAAAACCTAGTTTAAATCAATTTACTCATAATAATCTCTTTCTGTATAAATGACCAGACCATAAGATCAAATTGAAAGCCTTTGGTCCAGATTTGTTTTTCAAATGAGAGTGACTAAACAAGCTTTTTGGAGGTGCCATCCAGTGGTGGGATTCAAATATGTGAACAACCAGTTCTCTGTGTGGATGCCACTTCTAGAAGTCCATTCTGGGCCTGGGCAACCAAAAAAGTTAGCTACCGGTTTTGCTGAAGTGGTGCGAACCGGCTGAATCCCACCACTGATGCCAACCCAATTGCAGAGTACTCTTTCCAAAGAAACTAGCTTCCCACAGCTGTTGTATCTATATTGTTGCCCTAGTATTCCACTTTACATCATCATCATCAACCATCATCATCAGCCATCATGATCATGATCATCATCTGCAGGAAGTAAATCCTTTTCCAACTGCAAGAATCCTCCATTTATTATTCTTATGCTTGAATCCACATTAACTTAAATTAAAAGTAAACTTTGCTGAATTTATTTGACTACTGAATATATATGTTTATTTTCATTTTTCTGGGAGTGATATGTCAAAGGAAATAAAACTCTACTTTCATAGAAAATAAGTAGACAGATGGTATAAAAAAAATTAGGCCCACTTGGTTCACTGACTATAATCTACAATTGTGGATCAATTATGGACAGCTATTGTGTAGTTCATGCAAACTACATTTAAACCAATATAGTAATTTTATATTCTGTAAAGAATAATGAGAGTATATTTCCTCCATAGTTATAATAGATTACATTTTATATTTCAATAACTCTTCAAAGAAGCTGTCATGGTATAGTACATTTTCACCTATTTATAATGGATCATTGATTCATAAAGCACTAGGGACATGTTGAATGCTTTAATTGGCTTTCCTTACTCCCCAGATCAAAAACACAACAACTAGTCCAAAATAACCTGGGGAAATAATTGGGCAGCCTACCAGAAAAAGAATTATAGGCATTAAGAGTGTGTGGGGTGGATGGGTGGGTAGAAATACAGTTATTTTATTATACACATTGTGGCAAAAATTCTACACTGACCTAAGAAAAACTTAGCTATATTTATATTAAATCTTATTTAAAAAGATTTAATATAAATATACAAAGTTTCAAAGAGGGGTTGGGAACAACCTTTAGTTTCAGCTTAAAAATTAAAACTATGTTTAATATGTAGTTAAATATATTAACTACGGTATAAGTTTGTATAAGTTTGAATTACATTGCGTAATTCAATGAAGCTATGAGCTATGCCGTGCAGGGCCACCCAAGACGGACAGGTCATAGCAGAGAGTTCTGACAAAACGTGATCCACTGGAGAAGGAAATGGCAAACCACTCCAGAATCTTTGCCATGAAAACCCTATGGACAGTACCAAAAGGCAAAACGATATGACGCTGGAAGATGAGCCCCTCAGGTCGGAAGGCGTCCAATATGCTACTGGGGAAGAGCAGAGGGCTAGTACTAGTAGCGCCAGAAAGAATGAAGCGACTGGGCCAAAGCCGAAAGGACGCTCAGCTGTGGATGTGTCTGGTGGTGAAAGGAAAGTCCGATGCTGTAAAGATTTTTTCTCCATAGGAACCTGGAATGTAAGATCCATGAATCAAGGAAAGTTGGACGTGGTCAAACAAGAGATGACAAGACTGAACATCGACATCTTAGGTATCAGCGAACTAAAATGGACAGGAATGGGTGAATTTAATTCAGATGACCATCAGGTATACTACTGCGGGCAAGAATGCCTCAGAAGAAATGGAGTAGCCTTCATAGTCAATAAAAGAGTAGGAAAAGCAATACTGGGATACAATCCTCAAAATGACAGAATGATCTCAGTTCGAATCCAAGGCAAACCATTCAATATCACAGTAGTCCAAGTCTATGCCCCAACCACCAGTGCTGAAGAGGAAGAAATTGACCGGTTCTATGAAGCCCTACAGCACCTTATAGAACTAACACCCAAAAATGATGTCCTTATCATCATGGGGGATTGGAATGCTAAAGTAGGAAGCCAAAAGATAACTGGAATAACAGGCAAGTTTGGCCTTGGAGTACAAAATGAAGCAGGGCACAGGCTGATAGAATTTTGTCAAGAGAATACGATGGTCATAGCAAACACTCTTTTCCAACAACCCAAGAGACGGCTCTACACATGGACATCACCAGACGGTCAACACAGAAATCAGATTGACTATATGCTCTGCAGCCAAAGATGGAGAAGCTCTATACAGTCAGTAAAAACAAGACCAGGAGCTGACTGTGGCTCAGACCATGAGCTTCTCCTTGCAAAGTTTAGGCTTAAACTGAAGAAAGTAGGGAAAAGCACTAGGCCACTCAGGTATGAATTGAATCATATCCCTGTTGAATATACAGTAGAGGTGACAAATAGATTTAAGGAATTAGATCTGATAGACAGAGTGCCTGAAGAACTATGGACAGAGGTTCGCGACATTGTACAACAGGTAGCAACCAAAACCATCCCAAAGAAAAAGAAATGCAAGAAAGCAAAATGGCTGTCTGAGGAAGCTTTGCAAATAGCTGAGGAAAGGAGGGAAGCGAAAGGCAAGGGAGAAAAACATAGATATGCCCAATTGAATGCAGAATTCCAGAGAATAGCTAGAAGAGATAAGAATGCCTTCTTAAATGAACAGTGCAAAGAAATAGAAGAAAACAATAGAATAGGGAGGACCAGAGATCTTTTCAAGAAAATTGGAGAGATGAAGGGAACGTTTAATGCAAAAATGGGCATGATAAGGGACCAAAATGGCAGGGACCTAACAGAGGCAGAAGAGATTAAGAAGAGGTGGCAAAATTACACAGAAGAACTATACAAGAATGAGCTTAACGTCCCAGATAATCACAATGAGGTGGTCACTGACCTCGAGCCAGACATCCTAGAATGTGAAGTGAAGTGGGCCTTAGAAAAGCTGAGCAACAACAAAGCTAGTGGAGGTGACAGTATTCCAGCTGAGCTATTCAAAATCTTAAAAGACAATGCAGTAAAAGTGCTACACTCAATTTGCCAGCAAATTTGGAAAACTCAACAGTGGCCACAGGATTGGAAAAGATCAGTTTACATTCCAATTCCAAAGAAAGGCAGTGCCAAAGAATGTTCAAACTATCGCACCATTGCACTCATTTCTCATGCTAGTAAAGTCATGCTTAAAATCCTACAAGCTAGACTTCAGCAGTATGTGGATCGAGAACTACCAGAAGTACAGGCAGGATTTCGAAGAGGCAGAGGAACTAGAGATCAAATTGCCAACATACGCTGGATCATGGAGAAAGCTAGGGAATTCCAGAAAAACATCTACTTCTGCTTCATTGACTATGCTAAAGCCTTTGATTGTGTGGATCATAACAAACTGTGGCAAGTTCTTAAAGAGATGGGAGTACCAGACCATCTTATTTGTCTCTTGAGAAACCTATATGCGGGTCAAGAAGCAACAGTGAGAACTGGACATGGAACCACTGATTGGTTCAAAATTGGGAAAGGAGTCCGGCAAGGCTGTATACTGTCGCCCTGCCTATTTAACTTATATGCAGAGCACATCATGAGAAAGGCAGGGCTAGATGAATCAAAAGTTGGAATTAAGATTGCCGGAAGAAATATCAACAACCTAAGATACGCAGATGATACCACTCTAATGGCAGAAAGTGAAGAAGAACTAAAGAGCCTCTTGTTGCGGGTGAAGAAGGAGAGTGCAAAACTTGGGTTGAAACTTAACATTAAGAAAACCAAGATCATGGCATCTGGCCCTCTCAATTCCTGGCAAATAGATGGGGAAGAAATGGAGGTAGTGACAGATTTTATTTTCCTGGGCTCCAAGATCACTGCAGATGGGGACTGTAGCCAAGAAATTAAAAGACGCTTGCTCCTGGGGAGGAAAGCCATGGCAAATCTAGACAGCACACTAAAAAGCAGAGACATCACCCTGTCAACAAAAGTGCGTATAGTCAAGGCTATGGTCTTCCCAGTTGCAATGTATGGCAGTGAAAGTTGGACCATAAGAAAGGCTGAGCGCCAAAGAATTGAGGCCTTTGAACTATGGTGCTGGAGAAGACTCCTGCGAGTCCCTTGGACTGCAAAGCGATCAAACCGGTCAGTCCTAGAGGAGATCAACCCTGAATGCTCTTTAGAAGGCCAGATCCTGAAGCTAAAACTCAAATACTTTGGCCACCTAATGAGAAGGAAGGACTCACTGGAGAAAAGCCTAATGCTGGGAAAGATTGAGGGCAATAGAAGAAGGGGACGACAGAGAATGAGGTGGCTGGATGGAGTCACTGAAGCAGTAGGCGTGAGCTTAAATGGACTCCAGAAGATGGTAGAGGACAGGAAGGCCTGGAGGAATGTTGTCCATAGGGTCGCGATGGGTCGGACACGACTTCGCAGCTAACAACAACAAAGTTTGTACACAAACATACAAATACAAACATACATCAGCATCCACAAACTATAAGTTTAGCATGTTTATGCACAAACACACACATATACACACATTATTTAAAATCAAATGATTTCAGGGAACCAATTTAAATTGGCAAAGTTTGATGTAAGCCTGAAGTTTCATGCCGTAAGGTTGCAATTGAACTAATTTGAGATTTAGTAACAGACTCAATCACAGATTGCAACTGGAAAGAATTAAATTTCCTGCAGTTGCTTCAATTTCTGACAGAGTATGTTGAAAACAGCCAGACAAGATAGAACCTTTACAGGGTATTTTTCTTTCAAAATTGAAGCTGGATAATTTCAAGGGTTTCCCCAAAAATAAATATTTGAAATATACTCCTTGCCGGTCTTCTCAAGCAAAAACAACATGGTTGGGGATAAAGCAGGACAGCCATTTCCCAACTGTCTGGCCGCAAATGAAGTTGCCTATGCAGAAATGTTTCACTACAACTTAGGGGGGGGAAATTACTTACTTTTAAAAGTAAGTTCTTAATGTAGATTTAAAATCCACCAAAATGATTAAAGAAAAAAAGAAAAATAAGATGATAGAGACATAGTGGGTAAAGGATAAAATATTACTGAAGAAACAGAATTCACAATATCATAAATTTTAAATTAGTTAATTAAATATATAGATTAATTATATTATCTTAAGAAGTTATTAAAAAGCTCTATAAAACTAATAATCTCTCTAATATTGATATCACCACTATTTGTCCCCAAAATATATGCACACATTCAGGTAATAGGAGGAAAGGAAAAGGGGAAGAATATGAATATTGACAGCAGAATATTGACAATAAAAACGGGGCTTAACAGATGAACTTCATAGCTATCTTTGGTAGAAAGAAACAAAGGAAGGGAATAATTAATGGCATATGTTATGAGAGAAAATTTGAAAACCAGTTCAGATTTTTCACCACTAGTCAAATATGTCATGTCAAATATTTTTACTTCAGTGTTAATTATCAGAAGGATATGATAAAATATAATCTAAAAAGAACAATGTTTGAAACTCTTCAAAGCCAGAGAATCCACCAAATCTCCAAATTATCTTCAATTTATTTTGAAACAATTCAGAGATACTTGATTTAATGTCACAGATCAATCCATGATTCAATCAAGTCTCCTTGAAATAAAGTTACTACTTCAAAACTTTGCACAAAGCTATAAATAACCTAAGGGGGTGTGATAGCTTAATGGTTAAGAAGCTGAGCTTGTCAGCTGGAAAGCTGACAGCCCAAGTTTGAGGTCCAAGAGCCACATGATGGGACAAGCTCCTGTTCTTGCACCAGTTCCTGCCATCTAGCAGTTCGAAAGTATGAAAATGAGAGTAGATAAATAGGTATCACTTTGATGGGAAAATAACAGCATTACATGTTTCACCACATGCTTTGTGCTGCAGCATGATGTTATGCTGGCCCCATGACTGCAGAAACATCTTTGGACAATGCTGGCTCCCTTGGCTAAGAAATGGAGATGAGCACTGTCCCTTAGAGTTGGACACGACTAGATATGGGAAACATTTACCTTCTAAATAACCTATGATTCATTTATATAACTCAGGGGTCTTCAAACGTGGCCCTTTTATGACTTGTGGACTTCAACTCCCAGAATTCCTCAGCCAGAGTGCCTGGATATAATGCCATTCTTTAGTATTAACAATACATAAGCAAAATACAAATATATTGGTATCAGGATCATGATTATGTATCTAATTTTAACTATATCCCCCAGTGAAATGATGTGGAAAATGATTCGTACCAATTTTCTTTTCTCTGAAGATTCTATGTCTCCAGAACATATGTAACAGAGCTGGAATTTTACATTTACCATTCTGGTTTGTTTTTGACCAATTTGAAACTTCAGTGTTGCATAGTTACCTGGTAATAAGTTCAGACACGTGTATTCAAGTATAGTTTTGGCCTATTGACATTTTTTCTCACTAAATCATAAAAGCAGGCAAGTTTCTGTATTGGCCAATTTAAGTTGTCATGTTTACTTTTGTGGTGATATGATTCAATTCATTATTTCTACAGTAGTTCATACTGCCAGTATTTGTATTATTTTTCCCCTAATCTATGTTACTAAATAAAATATTGCATATCCTGATTATCATGGATCTCATCATGGTGTCCTGAAGATCTTTTACTCTTTTTTAGAAAATAATCTGGGGTCTTCAGCCCAATATTTAAGCTTAGCTCAACCTTTTTTCTCTCTGTTCTTGAGTTTGATTGGTTTTGAAATGAAGCTGTCTTATGTCTTCAAGATAACTAATGAAACCCATTAGATTATGATAATATTTAATGCATTTCTGAATCAGGCTTGAATTAATAAAAATATTTAGCACATATGTATAAAATGAATACTTTGCTATCACACTGGCCCATATTAGTGTCATTTACACCACTCTTTTTCTTTTTGTAATAGTTAATGCATGGCATGAAAACTGGGTTCTATTTTAATAAAAGCCTATTGTAACTAAGACAAGGCCACCTAATTATTGTAAAGCCATCTTTCATACAAAACTGAACTGTCAGGTGGCTCTAGTTAAAATTAGATTTTCAATGATATTGTTTGGCAGTGAATAATATGAAGGATCTAAAACAGGAGTGGGTAAAACCCTTATAAAATTGGCTCTTCCTAGCTATAGGGAAGGTTACAAGGGGGATCCTGTTCTGTCCCAGCCTACTACGTCCTTGTTACTTCACAAGACAACCCCTAATTTAGCAGTAGACTGGATAAATAAACCCCTTTTATTGAAGTTACAGACCTTGTTCACAAACAAAACAGAGCATGAGCCAACAGGAATTAACTCACTGGTAACATAAACAGACCATCATCTCTTGACACAGAAGTTCTTTGCAAACGGTTGCCTCCATCAAACAGCCCTGCCCACACATTCCCTTTTTGTTACGAGCCCCCAAGATGTGGCTTCGCACTGCTTTCTCCTTCTCCTCTGGAGTCACCCTATTGCTTCCCTCTGATTTACTCTTGTGACCAGTCTACATTTCTGAGCATCTCTGAGGTGTTCCAACTGTGCTTCCTCTGAGTCTGACTCTGCCTCCCAGACCAGCTGGCTTTCAGCTTGACCATGAGGGAAAGGGCCAGGTTCTTCCTAACGTTGTAAGTCTGGCAACTCATCAGAGCATTCCTCCAACTCTGATGGCTCCCCAGGCCCCTCCTCCTCCTCTGATTCCCTGGACTCAGCTGCCAGGATCACAGGCTGGCACGGAATCACAACAGAGCCATGACAAAAGTTGCATAAATCTGCCATACAATGATCTTTATTCCTCAAGAGCCCTAGATGAGAATCTTTTAAAAAAATTGTTTTTTTTTATTTTTTTACATAATCACCTTAATATTTGGTAAACATCATGTTGTCTGGGTTTATGTTTTAAAAAAGCACACAATAAAAATTACTTTCTATAATTCTATAGATCACATAATAGCTTTGCTTGATGTTCTCTTCTTCCAAAAATGCCATCCTTGAATTAATACAATTCTTATTATTTGGATAAATAACAAATATAGAGATTTTTCTAACATTTCTGCAAATAATAATCGCATTGATATTTTATTTATTTTATTTTTTATTTTTATTACATTTATATCCCGCCCTTCTCTGAAGACTCAGGGCAGCTTACAAGCTTAGCAGTAGCCTTCATTCTATGTATATGCCTGCTTGTTAGGGCTTTCACACACACACCCCCAAGTGGCATTATTACAAAGTCAGCTTATTGCCCCCAACAATCTGGGTCCTCATTTTACCTACCTCGGAAGGATGGAAGGCTGAGTCAACCTTGAGCCTGGTGGGATGCGAACCTGCACTAATTGCAGGCAGCTGGTGTTACTTAAGGAGGCATTAGCCCACTGCTCCACCAAGGCTCATAAAAACCTAACCCTTTTCTAACCGATCATCTTGAGTGCCTTATCATAGATCCTGTTTAAAATTCTTATTTAAATTTGTTTTCCTCACAATATCCAAAATATTCTTATGCCATTAAGATTTTCATTACAATTAAGTATTTAAGTCTTTTTCCTCATACAGGCCATACCAATATTTTTACATTTCTCATATGAGAATCTATTGGTCATGTTAGGCATATGGTGATAGCCTACAATGTTGGGTTGAAAATATATTAACTATGATATTGTGACTTTAAGATGTTAATTGGCCAATGGGTGTGTAAGTGTTGTCATGGCCATAAGAGGCAGCTAGGAATATAGCTTCTTTCTCTCTGAATGCTCTGCTCTCTCTACTATTGTTGTTTTGCTGTACTGTTGGTTTACTACTGTGACAAACCTGAACAACTGTGTTTTTGACCTCTGGACCGGTAAGAAGACATTGTATTTGGATTGCTACTGGGACTGTTACTATTGTGTATGACCTGGACTGTTTATTTTTGACTGTGCATTTTTGTTTTTACACCACCTCAAAAGTAAAATACTTTCTGCTTTCACAACTCAGTGTCTCTTGTGGTTACTGTGTGACTCTTACTGCTCTCAGTACCCTTCCTTGTCTGTGCAACTCCTTGGTAGCACAAGGAGACCTCTGCACAACAATCCCTAACAGGTCACAGTTCAGGGAACTATTTTAAAGACATCAGAGAACTTGTACAAATCAAATAGGCTTCATTTCCTTGTTTCAGCTCTTCTATATTACAACCCATTTTGGAAATTTCTGAGTGGAAAAAATAAAAAAAAATAGAGACTTACCATTTGTGAAACAAACCCCAGGAAATGCCTGGAGCCATGTACACTATCTTGGCCAGGGTTATAATAACCTTTTTTCCTCTAACTGACACGATCTTCCTTTAGAGAAAAATACCACCGTCCTATCCCCTTATTGTTTGTTGTTGTTGTTGTTTATTTTGGATGGTAACAATATACTTTTCGAAGGAAATTCAGTGTTGACATTGGAAGTTGGGGAACCAGCAGATCACCAGATGAAGAATCATACAGTGGAAGAAAGCATATCAGCACACATTTCTTGACCATATAACTAAACTAAACCCAAAACCTCCTCATAATTTCCTTCTTCATAATTTCAACAACAACTTCATTTCCTTTGCGGGAAAAATGGCAAACAATTTGGTAAACCACCTGACATTTGCTCAGATCCTCTAAGATGCTGCTATAGGGGCAGGATTTGTTTCCTACTTTCACACAACTCTGAGCAATAATGGCACACATGGGATCCCTTGTGTAGCACATGCAACCCATAAATAAGGAGAAAGCCTTCCAAATATGTATAGCAAATGTTCCATGCCATTCTTTATGTTGGAAATATTATTAGCAGGCAGGAAACCAAACACAGTAAATTCAACATAAATTATTCAGGTTAAATACAGCTGAATCAATGGGGATATATGTAATATGAAATGGCAACCAACAGTCCTAAGTCTAGAAAGAACCATCATGTAAAAAGATCTGTTCTAAGGCCACTAAATGAATTACTGAATATCTATAACTTTAAAGACATGAGGATAAAACCCGAAGCAATGGTCTCTCTCTCTCTCTCTCTCTCTCTCTCTCTCTCTCTCTCTCTCTCTCTCTCTCTCTCTCTCTCTCTCTCTCTCTCTGTGTGTGTGTGTGTGTGTGTGTGTATACATAAAAAAATCAAGATAGCGGTCATCACAATTTGATCTAAGTCCTGCCACTTTGTACATGTGTGTGAGACAGTGACTAACATACAAAAGGAGAAAGGCTTTTACTGTGATGCCATGACTGCCACAATGACATTTTTATTAAATTGTTTATTTATTTATTAAATTTATATGCTGCCCATCTCACTGTTGAGCAATTGGTTTCCCTTTATAATAGTTTTTATATTTTGAAATATAAACTACAATAAAGGCTTTGATCTCTGCCCTACAGAGGGCAAATCATTTCTCTGTACATGGTTTCACTGTTGTCCTCAAATTAGAGTCTAATTCAGTCAAATAATGTCTGCCAGTCTTTTGCTGAATAAGCCTAATCTTGAATACAGGGTTAAGTGTTTGAAGGAATGAGATTTACTACCAAATACTGATATGAAGTTGACAGCATTGTGTGGGTGTGTGAAATTGCTTGAAAGTAGATTCTTTAAATTTCACTGACAACCACACATATTACACTTGGCTGTTTATTTCTACTTATTGTTTTCTAAAATTGTGCCAAATCACACTTCCTACGCTGTTAAAACTGTTGGGGGGTATTATATTATTTTTATTCATTTTTATTAGTTCCATTTCACTATTCATTTTCTTTTACTATTCCTATCCTAAGCAAACTATAGTTCTATCTAATGTCAAATTTATTTTTATGCACAAATGTGATAGTGCTTGTAATAAGGGAAATTTTATTCCACATAATACTGTTTTATGCTGTCTCTCTCTGAGAATATTTCACCTCCTTGTAATATTTATACATATTAATCACCCTCATTCTATTATATTTTACAATTTAGCTATACACTGGCAATTGGAATGACCTACCTCAATACTTGTAAGTTACATTTTAATAAATGTCTAGTAAATCTAGACAATGAAATATGTAAATCAAGATGTACACCTTGACATAATGGAATTATTAAGCAAAGAATGGTTTAATAGAAAATTGGCAATTAGGCAGCTTGCATTCCCCATCTTCCTCCTTTTTTTAAACTCTTCAAAATTTAGTGGAAGTGGGAGAATTAGTTGCATAATTTCAGTTGTAAGCTGAGACATAGACAAGAAGGATGGGCTTCCCACAATTTGGAAAATATCATTCATCAAACTTGTATCTCAGATTTGGAAAATGAAAAATCCAAGGATCATACTCATGCAAAATAGAATTAATATATTTGAAAATTTTCTCCATCCACTACAACCCAGTCTTCTATAATGGTTATGCTCCCACCAAGCAAATGGTGGCCTATCAATAGTTAAATGTATTGTGTACATTTAAGCTAAAAGATTAGACCTTGATTGTCTGCTGGAGTAGATAATAAAGAAGCAGTCCAATGGCCTGATTCTGAGGAAGAAAGCTTTGGATTTTCAGAACACTTACTATGAAAATGAAGAGTGAAAGAAATGGTGGTAAGGAAACTTGGTGACTAACACTAAAAGGGAAGTGTTAAAGATGGCATATTAAGTGTGTTTTGTGGGAAAATTCCAAGAAAGCAGAAGCTGAGGTTAATGCATTTCCCACAGCATTGTCCTTGTTGACAGTGTTGCCCTAATGCAGACATGTCAAACACAAGGCCCGGGGGCTGGATCCGGCCCACAAAGAGGTTTCATGTGGCCCGCGAAGCCATCCTGGAAACAGTGAGGGAACGGCCCCCACTGCCTTGGCCCTGGCCCAGAGACCCTCCTTCTGCCAGAGACCCTCAGATCTGTCCCACTCCTGCCTAGGCCCCCATAGGCATCCTTGATGCAAACGATGTAGAGCTGGCCATGCCCACCCAGTAGGCCATACGCACTCTAGCCACGCCCACCCCAGTAGGCCACACCCACCCTGGCCATACCCACCTGGCCCCCTGAGGGCAACCGCAATGCTGATGCGGCCCTCAATGAAATTGAGTTTGACACCCCTGCCCTAATGATTAGATGCTGCATAACATTTTTATTGTTTGCTACCCAGAATTATTACAGAGTTGGAATGGCCTTCTAAATGAAAAGGAATACATGACCAGGACAAAGTCCAGATTTGTCCAGAACACTGAGGCATATTTTATTTTAGCATGTTGAACATGTGAGTTTATGATCCAGGGAGACATGTTTAGCAAGGATTAATTGAGTAAGTAATACTTCAGGAAATGAAAGGTTCAAACAGAGAGGGGGTGGCTTTATTGATCACAGTTTATTCTCCCTATTTGATGATTATAATGACAACAACAACAATAACAACAACAACAACAATAGAGTTGGAAGGGACTTGGAGGTCATCTAGTTCAACCCCCTGCTCAGACAGGAAACCCTATACCATTTCAGACAAATGGCTGTCCAGTCTCTTCTTAAAAACTTCCAGTGTTGGATCATCCACAGCTTCTGGAGGCAGGTTGTTCCACTGGTTAATTGTTCTAACTGTCAGGAAATTTCTCCTTAGTTCTAGTTTGCTTCTCTCTTTGGTTAGTTTCCATGCGTTGCTTCTTATTTATTTATTTATTTATTTATTTATTTATTTATTTATTTATTTATTTATTTATTTATGGGACTTATATGCCGCCCTATCTCCCGAAGGACTCAGGGCGGCTAACAACAATAAAAGCAACAATACAAAAGTTAAGAGAAATTAAATAAACAGCCCCAAAATAACTTAACTAAACAATTAAAAATTAAAACATTTTAAAAACCCATCGTCAGTCCAGGTCAGCCTGATGAAAAAGGAAAGTTTTGAGGTTGCACCAAAAGGACCGGAGATCCGGGGCCATCCGGAGCTCAAGGGGGAGTTGGTTCCACAGGGCTGGTGCTCCCACAGAGAAGGCCCTCCCCCTGGGGGTCGCCAGCCAACATTGTCTAGCCGACGGCACCCTGAGGAGGCCCTCTCTGTGTGAGCGCACTGGGCGATGGGAAGTCGTCCCCGGCAGCAGACGGTCCTGCAAATATCCCGGGCCTAGGCCATGTAGGGCTTTAAAGGTAAGTACCAGCACCTTAAAGCTTCTTGTCCTGCCTTCAGGTGCTTTGGAAAATAGCTTGACTCCCTCTTCTTTGTGGTAAGCCCTGAGATTTTGGAACACTGTTATGTCCCCCCTTGTCCTTCTCTTCATTAAACTGGACATACCCAATTCCAGCAACTGTTCTTTATATGTTTTAGCCACTAGTCCCCTAATCATCTTTGTTGCTTTTCTATGTACTCTTTCTAGAGTCTCAAAATCTTTTTTACATCGTGGTGACCAAAACTGGATGCAGTATTTCAAGTGTGGTCTTACCAAGGCATTATAAAAGTGTGATCTCTATCCCTCTGTTAATGCAGCCTAGCACTGCTGGCTCATATTTAAGTGATTGTCCACTAGGACTCCAAGATCCCTCTCACAGTTGCTACTATTGAGCAAGGTACTACCTTATACTATACCTGTGCACTTGTTTTTTCTTCCCTAAGTGTAGAACCTTACTTTTTTCACCACTGAATTTCATTTTGTTAGATAGATTTGGATTTGGATTCAAATATTAACAGAAAAGAATATACATAGGGCAAGTGGTAAGCAAACACAGTTTAAGATATTGTACAATATACTTTTTGATCTTGCAAACTTCCAATTGGTTTTATAGAATAAAGATGAGTACCATTTTAAATAAATACATCTCCTTATGGACTTTTCCTCCCTCCAGCTTAGGAGGGAGAAGAGATACTGCAGCAATATAAACAATTAACCAGTGGAACAACTTGTTTCCAGAAGTTGTGAATGCTCCAACATTGGAAGTTTTTAAGAAGAGATTGGACAGCAATTAGTCTAAAATGGTATAAGGTTTCCTGCCTGAGCAGGGGGTTGAACTAGAAGACCTGCAAGGTCCTTTCCATCTCTGTTATTCTATTCTATACCTGCCAAGAGAGTTACCTGGAAGTGTAACTACATTTTTCTTTTTGATACTAATGGGAATCTCACAGACCAGATCTTTTAGAGCCATTAAAAGCGATCTTTTAGAGCCATTAAAAGCGATCTTTTAGAGCCATTAAAAGCGATCTTTTAGAGCCATTAAAAGCCATTAAAAGCCACATCAACAGTCCTATTGCTTGTGTTATTTTATTTTATTTTATTTTAATTCCATTTATATCCCGCCCTTCTCCGAAGACTCAGGGCGGCTTACAAGCTTAGCAGTAGCCTTCATTCTATGTATATGCCTGCTTATTAGGGCTTTCACACACACACCCCAAGCGGCATTATTACAAAGTCAGCTTAATTGCCCCCAACAATCTGGGTCCTCATTTTACCTACCTCGGAAGGATGGAAGGCTGAGTCAACCTTGAGCCTGGTGGGACTTGAACCTGCACTAATTGCAGGCAGCTGGTGTTACTTAAGGAGGCATTAGCCCACTGCTCCACCAAGGCTCACTGCTCCACCCACTGCTCCACCAAGGTTAGAGTGTATGATAACAATTTCATGCAGATCTGGAGTGCTCATTTATTATTGCTCATCTCTAGTACGAAGCTACAGTATCATATTCAGATATTGGAAGTGGATGCAACTGAAGAAATCAACCAGAAAGTGAAACCAGGATATATATTTGACAACTGTGTCTTCCTTATTTTTAAAAAAAAATGGGTAAAAGAGATTACAGCATTACATTTTGGTAACATGATTTCTTCAACATTTCTGTCATTGATAGATTAGGTACTTCAGATCTGATGTTTCAGAAAATAGTTTTTTATATAACAGAGGCTTCATTTTTCCTTTGGTTAGAATGGAGAATGTGATGAAATGTTGGTTTATCTCAGACAAGGGGAAGGAAAATGCTGAATTGTTACCAAAAGGATATTTGAATCCAAGAAAAACACCCATTTTTCTTTTCTTGTATGTGTTCCTTTTAAATTTAGACAACAGAAATTTCATTATTGATTCTACAGCTTTTTCCTAAGCTGTCCCCATTTCTTTTTCTTTTTCTATTGGAATAGTATGTAGTTATTTTAGATTAGGATACTGAGTATTTTCAAAAGCTTCTTGAAGTTATCTCTCTTGGAATCTAATGTACATTTACTACTGTATCCTCAATTTATCTTTCTTTCTGTAACATCTTGAACCCCCAAATGACACAGTTGTTACTTTCCATGGTTCTTGCTGCTTTTACCTAGTCAGCTGAAGAATATCTCTAATAATCAGTTTCCACATAACTCATGTCCTCATTTTCAACAACTCATAGGCATTTGGTTGATTGCTTTAGGCAGAGAATACTGGATTTCATTCAGAGTTATTTCAGAAATTCTATCTTGTATTTCCTTCCTATGTCAGCCATGATTTTTTAAAAAATGTTATTTTTAAAACAACAAAAGCACTTGTATATGACAAGCAATATGGTATTTTGTGGCATTTTTTCCCCTGCTGCCTTGCAGAATTATAAGTGCACTTACAGTTTAAAGATCAAGGGATATCTTTCGGAAATGTAGCTTATGATTATTATTTTTTTGACAGAGTAGCGGTCAAGTTTGTTTTCTTCTCTCTGTAGTAACACTTCTACATGTCTTTTCTCAGAAATAAGATTTGAGAGCTGCTTTAAAATTTCAAAAGGATTGTATAGCATACTTAATTAAAAGATATTAGTACCAGTAGTTGATGTTGTGACACATGGGCCTGTCCTGAATCTCTTGAGGCAAATTGGGATGAAGTTTTGACCCAATAGTGCATGACTCACAATAAGGTCCACCATAAAACATTCAGATAAATATTTTATATACTTCAAAACAAAACCCCAAACCCTCACTTGTGTACCGTATTTTCCGGCGTATAAGACGACTGGGCATATAAGACGACCCCCTACACTTCCTGTTAAATTATAGGGTTTGGGCTATACTCGCCGTATAAGACTACCCCTCTTCCAACGCACACCAAATAAAAATTTAAAAAACATCAGATTTGATTTTAATATGGTAATTTTAATTCAAATGCTTATGACATGCAGGTGCTTAGTAGGAAAACTGTCACTTATAAACATAAGGCTGTTTGTCATCAAACATGTAAACATAAAACAGTGCAAGTGGATTAAATAATAATAATAATAATAATAATAATAATAATAATAATAATAATAATAATAATAATAATAATAATAATAATAATAATAATAAGAAGAAGAAGAAGAAGAAGAAGAAGAAGAAGAAGAAGAAGAAGAAGAAGAAGAAGAAGAAGAAGAAGAAGAAGAAGAAGAAGAAGAAGAAGAAGAAGATGATGATGGAGGGGACCTTGGAGGTCATCTAGTCCAACCCCCTGCTAAGGCAGGAAACCCTATACCATTTCAGACATATGGCTGTCCAGTCTCTTCTTAAAAACTTCCAGTGTTGGAGCATTCACTACTTCTGGAGGCAGGTTGTTCCACTGGTTAATTGTTCTAACTGTCAGTAAGTTTCTCCTTAGTTCTAGGTTGCTTCTCTCCTTAATTAGTTTCCATCCATTACTTCTTGTCCTGCTTTCAGGCGCTTTGGAGAATAGCTTGACTCCCTCTTCTTTGTGGCAGCCCCTGATTCCAGCAACCATTCCCTATTTTCCTAATTCACTTTTTAACTTTTCCTAATTCACTCTAAAGCTTTCCCTGTGCAGAGCCTTAAATAACACAAGCTGCCTGCAATTAGTGCAGGTTCGCATCCCACCAGGCTCAAGGTTGACTCAGCTTTCCATCCTTCCAAGGTAGGTAAAATGAGGACCCAGATTGTTGGGGGCAATATGCTGACTTTGTAATAATGCTGCTTGGGGGGGGTTGAAAGCCCTAATAAACAGGCATATACACAGAATGAAGGCTATTGCTAAGCACATTGATTTGTGCTTTAAATTGTAAGCCACCCTGATTCTTCGGAGAAGGGCAGGATATAAATGGGATTTTTTTAAAAAAAAAGACCAAATGGGAGATCCGCTCCAGGTTTTCCAGCCAGCCTGCCCAGTTCCTGAGTCAAATGTGTCCTTAGAGCTAAGCAGCTGCTCTGGCTGCTGCCTTCCCCACCTGCCTTTCAAGTTGGGATATACTACAGCTGCTCTTCAACTTTAGAAGAAAAGACGCCCAGACCCCAGCCTGTAAAAAATCACAGACTGCAGCTTCTTCTCCAATTGGTCCCACTTTCCCTGCGCAGACTAAATGGGAGATCCGCTCCAGGTTTTCCAGCCAGCCCTGTCCCTAAATTTTCAGCACCCGGCGTATAAGACGACCCCCGACTTTTGAGAAGATTTTCATGGGTTAAAAAGTAGTCTTATACGCCGGAAACTACGGTACTTTTTTTTCAGATTTATACCTATTAATGTATGATAGCATTTTAAATGTACTAAAGCAGTTATTTACTAACTTGTCATGGCTTCAGCTCAATGATCTAGATGAAACTAGAAAAAGCAGGGCTTTTTTTGTCATAGAACGCTCAGAACGGAGTTCCAGCACCTTTTTTTGGATGGAACCTTGTAGGGTAGGCAAGGCGGGTCGTATGACATGTGTGAGTTCCGGCACCTTTTTCTTTTACAAAAAAAGCACTGAGAAAAAGTATGAAGAAAAATAAAGCTTTTTTTTTTCTCCACTGGAGAAACTGAGCCATGTCAAAACAAGATGCAAGTTGTTAATGAAATAAATCTTGTAATTACAATCCACATTTACCCAGACATTCAGCTTAGACAAAGAATAACAAATCAGCTATTCTACCATAAATTTGCAAGTAGTTTCCCCCCCCCCCTTGGAAAGTTAATATTATACCAGCAAGAGGTGAACTAATACAACAGGTTGCCACTACGCTTGTACCATGCTTATAGCCTTCACACTAACCACAATAAATTGGCTATGAATGGAACTGGTTACTATTACATTGTGACCCTCATGAAAATGTTTATTTTCATTTATAAATGTGTACAGCTATCCCATGCCCTTTGTGTTGGAGGCACCATTTAAGGCACTTTAAAAGATTAAAAGGATTTGCCAGTGAGATCACCATTGCACAGGGGACACCTATAGGGGTTCCTTTCATGTCCCTGTCAAGGAGATAGAGCGAATGATGGGAGTTCACCTCACCACACAGCAGCCCTTGGGTCTTGAATGTGGGCTTGCTAACCTCCAAACCATCTTCTAACCATGTGAGCCACCACACTCCACAATATGTACATGGGAAATAACTGTTTCTGAATCACAAAGTTATTTAAAAATCACATCTCCTTAGTGCTAATAAATAAATCCTTTAATTCATGAAGTTTCATGGACAGAGCAGTCAGAACTTGTTTCTTCCTGACTTGCATTTCATATTCTTCCAGTTTCCTTGTTTTTTTCAAGGATAAAATTAAACTGAAATGGACGTTCTGAACTAAAATCCCAAGGTGATTTTAGTAAAAGCCATTGCCACTTGATTGGCATATCTCAAAAGGCTTGATTTCATCTATCTTAAATCCATGCAGATTTTGCAGAGGTGAGGCAATTCCCTCAATAAGATACTTTATCTCACAAAAGCAAGGTAACCACCTATGCAATATAGCCAGTTGAGATCAATATCTGATCACTATCTGATCTCAACTGGCTTGCAAAATTGCAGAACATTTAATAATCAGTTTTGCAAGCTGATGTGAAATGAGTTCAGCACACTACTTCTTGCAGGAAAATTAAAAATGACATGACAGATAGTTGTCCAGCTTCTTGGACTATGAAAGGAATCCCACCACATCTCTTGGTAATTGAGCTCTTTTTTTCTCTAACATACAACTAGAATTTTCTTGTAACTTAAATCCATATTATGCCTATAGGAGGTCCTGGACATTTCATGTGCTTTTTTTAAGGTATTCAAAGAGCCTTCATGCTTCCTCCTCCAATCTTCCCAAGGCTAACTATTTCAAGATCCTTCTATTTCTTTTCTCAACATTTAATCTCTAGTTGCTTGATTATCTTCATTGCCATTCTTTGGAATTATTATAATGTAATTAAAATTGTATCCATACCTGAGTATTTTTAAAGTGGAGTTTAGAACTGGGATATTATCTAGTTCTTACTCTTTGCCTTAGCATACTTAGGCAAACAGCTGGGTAGAATTACAGTAAATGTGCTGTTCATGTGAATTTTTAAAACTCCTCAATTATTCATTTTGTTAAATGTTTTGATAATGAATTTTTTTACTGTTGTTTGCCATTATTCTGATATATATAGGTAGATAGATGATGATGATAGATAGATAGATAGATAGATAGATAGATAGATAGATAGATAGATAGATAGATAGATAGATGAGAGAGAGAAAGACACACACAGAGAGAAACAGAAAGAAAGAAAGAAAGAAAGAAAGAAAGAAAGAAAGAAAGAAAGAAAGAAAGAAAGAAAGAAAGAAAGAAAGAAAGAAAGAAATGCACAGAGAGAAATACAGGTACAGAAACAAACATCTGATCAAATCTATCATTCTGAATTCACTATTCAACCTGCTGATAAATATTATGTCTTAGAAATAAAAATATGTTGATGGTGATGGAATTCATGAAATGTATAAAAATATAACACTTTTTTATTTATACATAACTACAATGAATCAGAATGCATTAATCAGGATGATTCAGCTGCAAATTCTTGTTATGATTTGGAACTATTGTCAATTTTGGCTTTTAGGATTTTTATGCTGAGCCTAATGAAAATGAAGAAAGAAAGATTTTAGAAAATTCCCTTTTGGAAAACAGAATGTGGTTCGGTTTCAAAAAATGCATATTTCTAAATATGAACGGACATATTGCATAACTTGAATCTTTAATAAAAGTTCATAATTTGTAAGAAGCCCTATTCCTAAACTAGTTTCTTATTTTAATATTATTACATTGCTCACTCTTTTTAATTAAAAATATTGGAAGTCCATTCTTAAACAACACTTTCAAATGCCATATAATTAGAGTTATGGTATATCTTTGAATACAAAGAAAATAAGATACATCCAATGTTATTGTCTCAAACCTAGCATCTTTGTCTTAAATAAATATACCTATAGTGTATATTTTAATATAGTTCTATTGTACTACAGAGTCATATGCCTTGAGGAAACAGTAGTGAAGGCTTCAATGGTTTAATTATATAAAATCATTCTTCCAGTTATTTTAGTGCTCAGCCTGAATATTACTTTCCATGTTTTGAGTTTTCAAAAGTTAAAAATAAATATATGCATGAAACTGAATGCTTTCTGTGGAGTGTGGTGGAAGACTGCCAGATACTTTCAGTATTTGCAAACTACATTTACATCCAATTACATAAATAACCATAAAGCGTTATACAACACACAGCTGCCAGCTACCTTGAGAAATATATAGTTACATGGTACATTAGGTAAACAGGATATAATAGGAAAAGCAGTCAGAAAATGGCTATTAGCTCATTAAGAAGACAAGATCGTACAAGAGAAGCCATGGGTGGGAATTTCATAATCAGCCAGTGTTACTGCAAGTGCACATATGCACAATGGTACCACGAAAAACAGGATTCAGAGACAAAAGTTTAAAGCGTTGAACATTAGAATATGTAGGAGGGTTTCTAAATGCAGTTCTATTGACATATTTTGAAGCAATGCATATTTCTATTTAAATAGTGATTCCATATAAAATAGTAATCTGCAACATTTTAGTTAGGATAAATGAGAGATAGGAAGAGATAAGATTATATGGTTGCAGATTATATAGTTACACATTAAGGTCAAATTAATTTCAGTTAAATAATTTCAGGATTAACTACAATCCCAAACACACCCAAAGTCACCTTGTAGGGGAGATGGGCAGTATAGAAGTTTAATAAGTGAATAAAAATGAATAAAATAATTAGCTTTTTGGACATAATTTTGGGTCTAGAAAACAAAGCCTCATTATTTGGTTGTGCATTGGTAGGTCTATGTATGCAGCCTTATGCTTGAAGAACCCTTGCTGCCATCTCATTAAGATAAATGCCTCATATATTATGTTAACATTACTCTCACCCCATCATGCATTGCTGTTAGGTGCTGAAATTTGGACCAATGAGCATTGTTCAGAAATTTTACTTTACTGCAGTTTACCACCATTTATTACTGTCATATAATAGAAATGGTCACTTAACAAGACAGTTGTTAAATGAGGACAACCTGTATAAAGCTGAGTATCATTTGCATATTGATTATAATTCACCCCATGCTGATGAATAACTAATAACTTCACCCAGCAGTTTCATGTAGATGTTAAACAGGAGTGAGGCAGTGGTGGGGTTCAAATCTATGAACAACTGGTTCTCTGTGTGGATGCTGCTTCTGCAGGTCCATTCTGGGCCTGGGCAACAAAAAATTAGCTACCAGTTCTACTGAACTGGTGCAAACTGGCTGAATCCCACCACTGGATTAAGACATGATGCCAATGCTTTTTCAGATGAAAATTCTGGATTATTTTTTTTCAGGATCTGCACTTTTTGTTATGGAAATTTATGTTGACAACCATGAACATCAAGCATCAGCCTCAGACATCAGAAAAGCAGATTGTAAGTAGAATACATATTAGCTATGTGCTCTTTCTTAAAAAGGTTTGAAAAAGAATAATAGCATGGAAAATCTCTGTGTGTGTGTGTGTGTGAGAGAGAGAGAGAGAGAGGGCACCTTGGAGCCCCATGGAACCTTGCACAGCAGGAACCATGAGTTCGGTCTCTCCCCTATCAATACTTTCTACAGCCTTCCCAGAAAACCTAATATAGTACTGTCCACTGAATCCTAACTGAAAGGGGACCAGATTATCAGATTCCTCCAATATTGTTTAGAGCTGCTATGCAATCACTTCACCAACAATATTCATTAGAAAGAGAAGTTTAGAGACAAGACAAAAAAATGTTCAGCACAGTTGGGTCTGGTGATGGCTTCTTGAGAGCGGACACATTACTACGTCTTTAAGGGATAACATCTACTCCTTCTCTAGAGAAATCCACCACTGTCAGAATCCAACCCAGGAAGCCTTGGTCAGTCAGGTGGGACATGGAACTAAAATGATGTTGGCCAAGCTAGTTGCACCAAGAATCTGCCAATGTTATCAGGAATCCTGGGTTCAAATTTCAGATAACTAAGCAATCTCAGTCACATCCATAGGATCTGTTTCAAGGCTAGAATCCAATAGATAAAATCCAAGAGACCTTATCTAGCATATTCCTCACAGTGACTCTGCAGCTAATCCTTTGAACCTTTTGTCTGCTGGAAAGTCCAGGTTAACCAAATCAAAATCCTTTTCAGTGCTGGCTCCACAACTTTAGAATTTTCTTCGTGGGGAGAGACACAAATCCTCTTTATTTTTTTATTTTTTTATTTATTTTAATCCCATTTATATCCCGCCCTTTTCCGAAGACTCAGGGCGGCTTACAATCTAAGTACAAATCAAATGTGCTTAGCAGTAGCCTTCATTCTATGTATATGCCTGCTTATTAGGGCTTTCACACACACCCCAAGCGGCATTATTACAAAGTCAGCTTAATTGCCCCCAACAATCTGGGTCCTCATTTTACCTACCTCGGAAGGATGGAAGGCTGAGTCAACCTTGAGCCTGGTGGGACTCGAACCTGCACTAATTCCAGGCAGCTGGTGTTACCTAAGGAGGCATTAGCCTACTGCTCCACCAAGGCTCTTTAGATATAAGTATTTAAAAGTAAGTAGAGGAAAGGCATAAATATTCAGCCCATCTCTATTTTTTCAGATCTCAGTATTTTCAGTGGGAAAACTCAGGATTGTCAAGCTAGCTTTGCTTTACTGCAACTACACTGCTCTGCAATATCTTTATTGGACATATACTTTCATATAAGCAAATGCAAGCATGAATCCCTTTTAGAAGTTTTAGGCAATTATACAGACTGCATATATTTAAATATTTTGTTCTTTTAAGAAAGCTTATATATCAGATTGGAAAAGCTATCAAAGATGCTTTGTAAGTATCTTGATTGGTTCATAAAAAAAATGCATCATATAATTTTTGTGAAAATGCTGAAGTAGAATCATTTTTCAGTTGGTTGTGCCGAGGAAAAAAAATCTTCAAAGTAGGTTTCAGTGTTTCAGCTCAGTTTTGCATACATCAAAAAGTATGTGATTTACATATTTCAGAGGAGATGACCATTTTATAGTTCTCATGCTAGCAGAAGACTGGAGTGGAAAGTGAGTTCTTTTTCATCATTTAGGCTTTGATTCAGAGGCCATTATTAGCTAACAAGCATACTGCAGCCAATTTGGGTCACCATATCACAAAAAAAGATGTTGAGAGTTTGGAAAAAGATCAGAGAAGAGCAACTAAGATGATCAAAGGCCTGGAGACTAAAACATACGAAGAACGGCTGCAGGACTTGGGTTTGGCTAGTCTAAAGAAAAGAAGAAATAAGGGAGACATGATAGCAGAGTTCCAGTATCTGAGGACCTGCCATAAGGCAGAGGGGGCCAGGTTGTTCACCGAAGCACCAGAGGGAAGGATGAGAAACAATGGTTGGAAACAGATCAAAGAGAGAAGCAACCTGGAATTAAGGAGAAACTTCCTGACAGTGAGGACAATCAACCAGTGGAATACCTTGCCTCCAGAAATTGTGGGCGCTCCATCACTGGAAATTTTAAAGAAAAGACTAGACAGTCACCTGTCTGTGATGGTATAGGTTCTCCTGCTTGAGCAGGTGGCTGGACTAGAAGACCTCCAAGGTCTATTCTATTCTATTCTATTCTATTCTATTCTATTCTATTCTATTCTATTCTATTCTATTCTATTCTATTCTATTCTATTCTATTCTATATAAAGTTTATGAAACAAAGAACTAGAAAATTCATTCTGTGAATAAAAAATTCTTTATTTTACACTGTTGATTTGGATTTTTTTAAAATGCACCAAGTCATATGGGAATCACAACATTTCAATAGATTAATTAGTTTGGGGGCATCTGCAGAAGATGTCAAAAAAGTCAAAATGGCAGTCATGATCACATGATCAAATTTATATCTTTTTTCTGTGAGTCACATTTGCAGTTGCCTTTGCAGCTTTTTCTCTTGTCTGAACAAGTGTTCCTGTTTGAGTCTAATGATTGTAGGTTGACTAAAAAACATTCCTTTCTATGATAGCAATAGCAATAGCACTTAGACTTATATACCACTATACAGTGCTTTACAGCACTCTCTGTGTGGTTTACAGAGTCAGTGTATTGGCCCCAACACTCTGGGTCCTCATTTTATTGATCTCAGAAGGATAGAAGGCTGAGTCAACCTTGAGCCAGTCAGGATCGAACTCTTGGCTGTGGGCAGAGTTTGCCTGCAATACTGCATTCTAACCACTGTTCCACCAGGGCTCCTGTGATGACTTTTATGCAACAGTCTTCCTCTTCACTGCATTTTTATTAGCTAGAATTTAGCAAAAGGGTGGAATAGAGTGAAAAATCAAATTAGCAGAATGGAATTGCTATCAGGTCTTATTTGGAAGAGAAGAATAATAATGCTGGTTTTGATGAAATGCATTCTTCTTCTTGATGGCTCTTTGGTCCCATTGTATAATCTTATATTGGGTGGAAAGATTAATTTGGATTAGTGAAACATTTATTATCTGGCATTAGGCAACTGGTCCAGCTCTGAATTTTACTTTCCCATCAATTGAGTGGGTTTAAACATAATGAATTAAGTATTAATTAATGGAGAAATATTGCTCCATTCTAATACATCAGAACAATCCTTTCCTTCAATATTGAGTGCTATGATTAAGGCCATAGAGTCTGCTCTTGGGCAACATATCTCTTTCTCTCAGTCTCTGTCTCTGTCTCTGTCTCTGTCTCTCTGTCTCTCTCTCTCTCTGTCTCTCTCTCTCTCTCTCTCTCTCTCTCTCTCTCTCTCTCTCTCTCTCTCTCTCTCTCTCTGTGTGTGTGTGTGTGTGTGTGTGTGTACACAAATACATGTGTGCTTTCCTTTCTCTAGGTTTTATTAAGAAGGCTGAGCTTTCAATATTTTATCCCAGAAATCTATTTTTGCATGAGGTACAAAAGATATTTGCATCCTTGCATGTGTGGGTGACCAAGGGTGCCATGAAGGACCATTGGATAATGAATGTTCATGATGGGCTTGTTCCAGAGAAAATAATAATCTTATCCAGTCCAGAATAATTTTCTTTAGTCCAAAGTGAAGTAACCAATGCAACTAAAATCAAACAATGACATAAGATAAGAAGTAGACAGGAGCAATAGATGCAAGTTATCTTTATGGTATAATGTGTGCAAAATGCAGAGTATGTCCAGTATAAGGGGATGCAAAGTTCTGAATGAAACTCATTGCAGGGAATGGAGGCCATGCTTGCTATTTCTGGTGTGTGGCTCTGGTTAATTGGGCTTCTGTGCAGTTACATAATTTATAATTATGTGCTTGATACAATGAATACTTATAAATGCATTCATATGAAGAAATACTCTGGGAACAATTCAGTAGAAGCTCACATGATAATGAAGAGAAGATAATGAACACATGTTTTTGCCATGTGTATGCATAACACTGCAAGATGAATACAAAGCAAATTTTTGGAAGACAGGAAAATTCTGAAAAAAAGAAAGAAATCTAACTAGTGGAATTATTTAATGTAAGTGGTACAGGCAGAGTCTAAAACCACAAACCCACAAAAATACAAAAATGGTGCTTCATTCACACACATAATTACTTCGGTGCTAATATGATAGGTTAAAATGCATCTGAATTAGCTAACATTTTGCAGCCTCTAAGACAAAAATGAAACCAACTTTCTCCACTATTTATTTATTATAATAAATCTATATTTATTTTTATAAATAACTCAACATTTGACATTGTGCAATGAACAAAAACATTATCCTAGACCTAATTTAATTTAATCAATCAGTTGGAGAAGGCAACTTTACTTGGAACAACTTAATATCTTTAATTCCATCAAACAACTGTCTACCCAAAGTCTTTGGGTAGATGGATAAACATGCCAAATCCAGTCTAAACCTGTTTTGCCAACCACAGTAAATTTGATAAGTGTCTCCGTAACAATAACAATATCTAGCCTAAGCTTAACAATAAGCTTAGGCTAGATATCCTCTAACATTTATCTGCTAAAGTGGCAGTCAAGGAGCAGAGAGTCATAAAAACTTTTTTGTCTTGGCAATAATTTATGATAGCCTTTGAGTTACTTTGAGTTGTCACCTAGTCAGTTCCTGGTGCCTTAGATAAGTCCATAGAGTTTACTTAGCAATACAGTATGAAACTGGTTTCTATTGCCTTCTTCTAGGATTTTTTTTTTCAGCTTGTTGATCTTACAGCCTTGGACTTCTGATATAGTCTTTCATTCAAGGCTGACCCTATTAGGCTTCTGGAACCAGCAAAGTTCTCTAAGTTATAGTTTCTTTTTCTGTTCCTTTATCCTTTCATCTAATCCTTTATTAGTTTTAAATGGGATGGCTTTGATCATTACTGTTCATTTATAAAATTTGCAAGTTTAGAGGTAAGTGTAATCTATATGGAGGCTATCTACAAAGAAAAGAAGGGAGAAATGTTTGCTTGTTTTCTCTAATCCACGTTTAGAAATGTGGGGGGAAATAACAGAGGTATTGCATTTACTGCTAACATTAAAATAGCTTTGGGTGTATGGGCAATGAGTTGTCCAGCTATATCTTGCACATTATCTTGCCTGTAAAGAATGTGCTCTGTATAATTCGTGGCTCTATGGATTGCAGTCGTAGTGCAAAATCTCTGAACGATAAAACACTGTGGAAGGATGCTATACAAGGCTTATTACAAACTAAACCCTAAGACCAATGGGATTTATTTTAATATCATGCAGAATAATGCATGACATTACAGCTCCAGAGAACTTACTATCAATGGATTTTGTGTTATTTTTGGTACATGATAGCATGAAGGCATACCGAAGACTGAAGAAATAAATGTCCCATGTTGAATGTACAGTGCAGAAACTAGTTTTCATCAATATACAGGCAATCCTCGACTTACAATCACAACTGAGTCCAAAATTTATGTCGCTAAGTGAGACATTTGTTAAATGAGTTTTTGCCCCATGTTATGACCTTTCTTCCCATAGTTTTTAAGTGAATCACTACATTTGTTAGCAATACAATTGTTAAGTGAATCTGGCTTCCCCGTTGACTTTGCTTGTCACAAGGTCACAAAAGGTGATCACATGACCCTGGTATACAGCAATGATCTTAAATATGAAACAGTTGCCAAGCATCTGAATTTTGATCATGTGACTAGAGGTTTAAAGTCATAAGTATGAAAAACAGTCATAAGTCCCTTTTTTCAGTGCTGTTGTAACTTTGAATGATCACTAAATGAACTGTTGCAAATCAAGGACTACCTATACTTATATACTGAATGGTTTTTTTTATTAGAGGTTTTATTTGACAGAATTCTCTTGTTCACATATTAGCATGTTAATACCATTTATTCCAAGACAAAGCACTTTTAATAAATCAACTACTTCTCTGTCTTGCTTCTATCTTATTTATTTACTTGTTTATTAAACAACTTAATATGGTGAGCTTATGCTCACACATGGTGACTCTAGGTGGCTTACAACAGTAAAATTTTACAATGTAAAAAACCACAACCCTCTGCCCTACCAACACCAATCACTTAATCAGTTCCATGTCAATCATATCTCCAGGGCCTTTTGGAAAAGTATCAAAGTTGGGGGCAATGTTTTCTCTGGAAGAATGATATTGAAAGGGAGGAGGAACCACTACAAAAAAGACTCACTTTCTGAGTCCCACCAGACGTACTTCCCTAAGAGACGGGACCCATTACATACTTTGCCAGGCCACTCTGTCAAGCCAGATAGATATAACTGGGGAGAGGTGGTCCAACAAATAACCTGGCTCCAACCATGTACGGCTTTAAAGATAACAACCAACACCCTGAATTGCATCTTGAAGCAAATCAGTTGCCACAAAAAAGGTAACATATACACAAATCTCAATTTGTGTGAAAAAGCTTGCCACGAAAACTGCAGGGACTTGTCCTGATAAAATATAAAACCAGAAACATTTTTTTGGTTTATGTTAGGATTCTTGGGTAGAGAATAATTTAAATATTCATTAAATCCAATATTGTATAGATTGCTTTCCTGCTCCATTGGCTGTCAGCTCAAATAAGGGACTGTTAGTTTATCAGTGACAAATGTACTGTATTTAATGTGATGGGACAGTATTTTAATTTGAGCACCTAGCATAGTGTCAACTTAAATGTCTTTCAGCTGATTTATTTAGCAGAGCTCCATGTTAATCAATTTGCAATTAAACTTTCTGAACCTTTATGCTAGGTATGTGTGTATGGGTTTGTGTGTCTGTGTGCATGTGCATGCCTCTAAACCAAACTAGTATTAGCTTAGTAATAAAAGTAATTTATGGATAGGGCTGTTGTTGTTTTTCAAAAAACTGCATTGTGCAGTTGATGAATTACTTACTTGCTAGTGAACTCATAGCATATCTACTGATTTTAATGAGCTTTCCTAATTTTACTTCCCAATCACATTATTTTGTTGTATATTTATTAATTGAAAAGGATTCATTAGCAAAAATAGTCATTGATAAATTATACTTCTAAGTAATGAATCTATAACTTTTATATTGCACAATTTGCTACGTTGGTATATAACTTACATTATTGACTAATCTGGTTTAGCCCGATTTTCATCGCATAAGGAAAGAAGAAAAGAACTCTTTGGGTTAATAATTGTTTAGAGGTTGCATTCAGAAGCATGTAATGCTTTGCTAAGCACTTATAACTGTCCTTTTTATGGTTGCTCCTCTTCCAATATGCAGAATATTGACATTGTGGACTTTTTACAGAGATTACATTTCTTGAAACTGCTAGGAAGGGAGATACACTTAATTGCCATGTAACTTCTAGAGTGAAGTCACAATATATAGGTAACAATATATGGATGGCATGCATATTTGCTTTACGATAAGAAGGTGGACAGGGCTTTTAAATCCCATATTCTCGCGTGTCTGGAAAAAGTATTATTATAAGTTAAATTATAAAATACTGATTTGGGGAATTCCTGGACACGCGATAGAGGGCGTATCTATGGGAGTGAGTTTGGATATGGTTTCTTATAAGGAATTACTTAGATTGCAAGGGAATGACTGGCAACTTAAATCATTAGATGAATTAAGACAAGAAAACATAAGTTACTCTTGGTTTCAATATACCCAATTGAAAGCTAGGTGGAAGTTAGATCAAAAGGTTGGCATGACAATTATAGATCAAAATTTAGTAAAACAAATTAGAGATCTAAATTGTGCACATATAAAGAGGATATATAATGCTTTAATTGAATTGGATTCGGAAACGGAATTAGTTAAAGATTGTATGATAAAGTGGGCACAAAATATTCAGGAACCAATTTCGTTGGACACTTGGGAGATAATTTGGGTCAGAAATGTTAAATTTACTCAGGCTCAAAACTTAAGAGAAAATGTTTATAAAATGTTTTATAGATGGCATCTGGATCCCAAGAAGTTGTCTAACATGTATCCTAATTTACAGTCTAAATGTTGGAGATGTGGTAGTTTAGAAGCCACTTATTTTCATATGTGGTGGACTTGTAGAAATATAAAAGCTTTTTGGATTAAAATTTGGTGGAACATTCAAAAGATTTTTAAGAGAAAGATAAAGTTTTCTCTGCAATTGTTTTTATTGGGTATTGTTGTAGATTGTGATGTTAAAGAAACTAATTTGATGTTGAATATGATAACAGCAGCACGGTTACTGGTGGGACAATATTGGAAGAAGGATAGTTTGCCTACTATAGAAAAATGGGTGTTTAAAGTTTCGAATCTTGCAGAAATGTCTAAGATTTCTGCTTACTTGAAAGATCATTCACAGGAAAGATATATTTCAGTCTGGAGGAGATGGATAGATTATATTCAGAACAAATATGGGACTAAAAAGTTCCATTTAGCTTATGAGTAGAATTTAGTGGGATATTGTTATTGTTAGTAGTTATGCTAAGAGAGAGTTAAAGCACATTATGAATTTGGTTAATTGTATATTATGCATAATTTTTATTTAGAATATGATTATTATAACTATAATCCTGTATTTAGCTCTGGGAAGTGGGGGGGGGAACTGGGCGGGTTTGGGGTGGGGGGGATTTGGGGATATATTGTAAAATCTTGTTTTTGTAAAACTCTTTAATAAAAAAAACAATATATAGGTAACAATTTAATAAACTGGGTTCAAAGGGTCTAATTGAAAGAAAAGCTCAAAACAGCATTTCCCTACCCCCTCCTCAACTGTTTACTAAAGATAAAACTTAGCAAAGCAGATACTTTGCTATGTAACTCAAGATAAACTTGAGTTACTGTTTTGTTTTGTTTTTGACATGTCCTGCAAACCCTAACCCTAACCCTTGCCTTTAATACAGCAGAGTTTCAAAAGTACAGGTGAAAACATTTTTTTCAGTCCAACTTTCAATTCTACTTAGCTCTAAATAAGTGTATGTGTTCAGGTTATTGCACAAGCTTAATATAAGTGTACTATATGAAGTGTTCTGTACTCTTCTTACTTTTTTTAATTCTAGAGTTAAGAAAGGCCTGACAGATATTAGTAATTAGATTTCTGTTTTCTCTAAGTTAGCCAGAAAAATTAGCTGATAAAGGTAAGGTTACTGGTAATAATATGATAATGTTAGCTATTACTACTAATATAAGGGACATGGTGGCACAAAGGCTTAATGGTGCTGGATATGCTGAGCAATTACCAGCATTCCAGTGGCTTGAGTCCAGCTCTGCAGGATGGGGTGAGCTCCTGACTCTTGTCCCTAGCTACTGCCCACCTAGCAGCTCAAAAGCATTATTGGTGAGTAGGTAGATAGATATATCGCCATTTTGGTGGTGGGGAAATGCTGGCTGCATTCTGTGCAAGGAGCTGGAAGGGGCACTGGATCTGCCCAGAGGGGAATATAAATCACATCAATCAATCAATCAATCAATTAACCAGTCAATCAACTTATAAAAAGTATATACTGAAGTACATATAATGTAACAAAATTTGGACTGAAAACCAGTAGGTTCATGAAAAATTGCTGGCCCATAGGAAAATACCAAGATAATGAACCACTGAGGAAAAATGGTGATAAGGAAGAATTAATCCCTTTCAAAAATAAAATTATAAGAAACATTTGCCCAAAAAGGCCATTAGTCAGGAATAATCCCATGGACAGAGGTTTCTCTTGGAAATGCATTTAGAGAATTCCAGGAATTCAGATCTGATGCTAATAATCACCGATGCCAGTATTATGGAAACATGTTTTTTTTTAATGTGCTTCGGTTTTATTTCCCCAATTGTTCTCAAAACTAATGTACTATGATGATTGAAACCTGGATTGGACTGAGAGAAAAGAGATGTAGACTTTTGTACTGAACTGAAAGAGTTAGATAATATTCCTCTCTAGAAAATATCTAAATCCCAATAAATAATATGTAAGTTATACTTTCAAATATAAGTATTTCCCCATTGTTTCAGAAGCCCTTTTTAAACTGGTTTTTCTAGGCATCCGAAGAGTTTCCTCAGTTGATCACATTGGCTAAACTGTGATTTAGATGTTGGACTGATGCCAAACTTTTAAAAAAATATTTAAGCAGGTGATAAAAGAAATGCTAACTTATTCTTCTGTGAGAGAAAAACAGTTATAATTGTTCATTTTGGGTTAAATATTTGAGTTACTGATCAAACCATTTTATGGTAATTCTTGTTGATTTGTTTATCCATAGCCAAGTTCAAGGCTTGCTTATTGTAACTTTGAGCAGTCACTAAACAAATGATTATAAGACAAGGATTATACATACCTATATTGTGAGTACTTGACATAACCTCTGTCTCCTATATCCCATTAAGCCTCATTTGTGAAACCAAAGTGTTGGTGAGTTTGCATTATTAGTTGGCTTAAAAGAAAACTTTTTTTAAAAAAAAAATAATAATTTGCTATGGGATGTACAGTATGTATCATGCAATAATCTATGGGGTTTTTTCCATATGTTATATTGGAGCTTATTCTGATTTCATCAGTAGCTAACAAAGCTAGTTAGCTTGAAACACCATATGAGAGAACAGATAAGAATATGATTATAATTCCATGAGGAAGCTTCAGATAAGCAAGGTAACAAATAGGAACAGCAATTTATCACATAGCAAATATAGTTAATCATATGAAAAAATGAATGCAAAACTCAGAGATGATCACTGAATATATATGTTCCTGTCTAATTCGGTAATTCACTATATTCGACTGCCAAACAATGAATATTTTCAATTTTAAAAAACTAACTTATGATAGGACAAGTTTATGAATTCATATAAAGAAAAATAATCTCATGCTTAAGTATAATCCAGAATTCTTACTCCTTTTTTAAATATTTAAAAGTAATCAAACTTTGAGAAAGATACCAGAAAAGGTATAACAAAATGGATGCAAAATAGTAATAAAAATATATCCAATGGAACATAATAAACATAGATCCTATATATTGTCATAAATTATTACCATTTTTATTCCAAATTCATATGAGGCAGCTAAGTGTTATTTATTTATTAAATTTATGTAGCCACCAACTCACACATATGTAACTGTGGGCAGATTACGACATTTAAAAATCCACCACATAAAAACCCCCATAAAATGATAAGATTAGACCATAAAATTTATCATAAAGTAAGTTACGTCTTTTGTGGGTATTGATTATTCTCACACATGCTTTCTGTGTTGTATTTCAGGCTAATATTCCTTAGGGCCAATTTGTTAATTTTTAATTTAAAACCAAGGTGCACAACTTCTATCAGCTTTAAATGTCATTTTATGCGAGTACATAAACACACAATTCACATGCATAAACATATACAAAATAAGCTATAGGGTTTTGTTTTTTTTATTGTCAGAAGAAGGCAATGATAATACTAATGTTCTATTTTTTTTAAGCATTATACTGTCCTCTACTAATAAAAGAAAATATTTTTGATCTTTTTTATTTTTAATGATATCAGCAAATGGAAGATGTCACATCAAAGATGCTTCTTTTTAAAAACTTTTTTGGCAAGATTTAAGAGACAAAATATACTATACATTTTACAGAGATACTAAACACCTGCAGGGTCCTCCCCCCTATTTTTAAGGGTTGTGTTAACTCTAATTGTACATTGCTGAAAGTCTTTGCTGGATGGCAAGACCTAAATGTATAGAAACTGTTTTATCATTTTCAATATTAAATATTTGCAGAGATCATCCTAATTATTGGAAAGGCTGAGAATTAATGAAGGGTGCACTTGGTGTCTTACATCTCTGCAAATCATTTATATTATATATTAACCTTCCCACATGCCCAGAACACAAGCTAGTAACTAAAAACATTGACTTCATTCACCCTGGGAAATTCCGAGAAGCATACAATACTCATCATACACTATTCTTCTTTGGTGGATTTCTCTTTTGAACATTTGTTTCTTGCTTTTTCTTTAAAAAAAACATCCAAGTCTAGTAATAAAAATGCAACATTTCAAATGAAATGAAAACTAAAATAAAATTGAATAGCATATAAATTCTTCTTATTTATGAAGTAGGAGTAAACAAGGGAAAACATCAAAGGTTGAAAGAAAGGAAGAATTGATAGATATTGCAGCAAAAGTATTATTCAGAATCAAACCCACAAAAAGGCAATAAAGTGGCATGGCATCTCACTTTTCACATATGCTCCTCCAACTCTTTAACTCTATAATCCCTGAAAAATTATAAGTAGAATACAGTTGAGAAAGAGCTCTAACCTTAGACAAGAAAAATCTTCCACCAGATCTCTGTTGCTTCCAAAGACCAAATTTTCCAGCGTCAGATTTTCATTGTCAGAAAAGCCAAAGGGAAATAATATATATAATAAGGTCTGGTTATGCACAATCCAATATCTTTTCCTAGCACCACCTTTTATTAGCTGGAAAATTCTTAAATAAAAACCACCAACAGGACTATAAAAGGCCAAGGGTCTCCAATCTTTCATTTCTGCTCTGTAGGAATGGCTAAAGACAACTAGGAATGGCTAAAGATGTGTGAGATAAACTAGACCATGGGTGTCAAATTCTCCATGTCACGTGATGTGTTGTGACCTATCGTGACTTTTTTCACATTGCCGGAGCTGAGGTTGGCGTGGCCTCCACATGATGCAGCTGGCCTGCAGGCCGGCAGTTTGACACCCCTGAACTAGACCTTTGAGATGAACAATAACCTTGCTCTGTGAATATAATTTCCTCCACAGTTTGTGTTATAGAAAAAATAACCACCACTGGAATTGGTTATGTTGATGTGAGACACCAGGAGTGTTAGGACTCTAGATGAGATGAGAATTCAGAATAGATGTCTTCATTTAGGCACCAGAAGCTATGCTCTATGGAAGGAAATCTTTACAATAGTCTTCTCAGTATATTATATCACTGAAGAAATTTGTTATATTACAATGGTAAACTTTTCATAATTGTAATGAATTTAATTACCGAAGGGAAAAATAAGCAAAATTAAACATTCTTCACAATGGAAATCAAGTCAACAGTTACTAACTAAAGTAAAAAAAGGACCAAGAGAAGCATATTACCCACTTCCAGGTTCTGACAAAGATAGTATACAGTTAATATATTTTATTATTTTTTGTGCTTTACTTTTTAAGGTGGTTCCCTTAAAGATAACTTTCTACCTTAAATCATTTTTTTACTGCAACATGTTTAATTCTGCTTCAAAAACAGAGAATTTATTCTATGCTTATTAAAAATGTAATAACACATTCTGAAAAAACAAACAAGCAAACAAAAAGCAAACCAGCAACCTGAATGTTTTCTATTTTTTTTAAAAAAATATTATTACTATTTGTGTTTAGTCATTGCCTGGTTAACAATACCTGCTTGAGCTTTCAATAATTTCTGTGTTAATTAATTATTCATTTATGGTAATCTGACCAATAACAAAAGTAGTATTTATTTATTGCAAGATGAATTGCAGAATTCACCACTGATATATATTTGAAAAGACAGTTCTTTTCATGCAAACTTTAGAAGAGAAGGAAAACATGAACTTCTGTGATGAATGTTTACAAAATATAGTGTATATTTGCTAGCAAGATGCTAAGATCTGTAATTTGCTTGCTAACCAATTGACCTGTAGTGCTAATCTAGATTTTTTTAATTGTATTGATTTTTTTCTTCTTCTTCTATATTTCTGAAAGAAAAATGAAGCATAAAGCATGAAAAAGCATGAATAGATTCTATGATGATGATTCTATGATGATTCTATGATAATATGATGATGATTGCTATCTTGCCATACATTGCAACTGGGAAAAACCATAGCCTTGACTATACACACTTTTGTTGACAGGGTGATGTCTCTGCTTTTTAGTGTGCTGTCTAGATCTGCATACAAGTTAAATAGGCAGGGCAACAGTATACAGCCTTGCCAGATTCCTTTCCCAATTTTGAACGAATCAGTGGTTCCATGTCCAGTTCTCACTGTTGCTTCTTGACCCACATATAGGTTTCTCAAGAGACAAATAACATGTTCTGGTACTCCCATCTCTTTAAGAACATGCCACAGTTTGTTGTGATCCACACAATCAAAGGCTTTAGCATAGTCAATGAAGCAGAAGTAGATGTTTTTCTGGAACTCCCTACCTTTCTCCATGATCCAGCGTATGTTGGCAATTTGATCTCTACTTCCTTTGCCTCTTCAAAATCCTGCCTGTACTTCTGATAGTTCTCGATCCACATACTGCTGGAGTCTAGCTTGTAGGATTTTAAGCATAACTTTACTAGCATGTGAAATGAATGCAATGATGTGATAGTTTGAAAATTCTTTGGCACTGCCTTTCTTTGGAATTGGAATGAAAACTGATCTTTTCCAATCCTGTGGCCACTGTTGAGTTTTCCAAATTCGCTGGCAAATTGAGTATAGCACTTTTACTGCATCGTCTTTTAAGATTTTGAATAGCTCAGCTGGAATACTGTCACCTCCACTAGCTTTGTTGTTGCTCAGCTTTTCTAAGGCCCACTTCACTTCACATTCTAGGATGTCTGGCTCGAGGTCAGTGATCACCTCATCGTGGTTATCAGGGATGTTAAGCTCGTTCTTGTACAGTTCTTCTGTGTAATTTTGCCACCTCTTCTTAATCTCTTCTGCCTCTATTAGGTCCCTGCCATTTTAGTCCTTTATCATGCCCATTTTTGCAGGAAACATTCCCTTCATCTCTTCAATTTTCTTGAAGAGATCTCTAGTCCTCCCTATTCTATTGTTTTCTTCTATTTCTTTGCACTGTTCATTTAAGAAGGCATTCTTATCTCTTCTAGCTATTCTCTGGAATTCTGCATTCAATTGAGTGTATCTTTCTTTTTTCTCCCTTGCCTTTTGCTTCCCCCCTTTCTCAGCTATTTGCAAAGCTTCCTCAGACAGCCATTTGGCTTCCTTGCATTTATTTTTCTTTGGGATGGTTTTAGTTGCTACCTCTGATACAGTGTTGCAAACCTCTGTCCATAGTTCTTCAGGCACTCTGTCTATCAGATCTAATTCCTTAAATCTACTTGTCACCTCTACTGTATATCCAACAGGGATATGATTTAATTCATACCTGAGTGGCCTAGAGCTTTTCCCTACTTTCTTCAGTTTAAGCCTAAACTTTGCAATGAGAAGCTCATGGTCTGAGCCACAGTCAGCTCCTGGTCTTGTTTTTACTGACTGTATAGAGCTTCTCCATCTTTGGCTGCAAAGCACATAGTCAATCTGATTTCTGTGTTGACCGTCTGGTGATGTCCATGTGTAGAGCCGTCTCTTGGGTTGTTGGAAAAGAGTGTTTGCTATGACCATCGTATCCTCTTGACAAATTTCTATCAGCCTGTGCCCTGCTTCATTTTGTACTCCAAGGCCAAACTTGCCTGTTATTCTGGTTATCTTTTGGCTTCCTACTTTAGCATTCCAATCCCCCATGATGATAAGGACATCATTTTTTGGTGTTAGTTCTATAAGGTGCTGTAGGGCTTCATAGAACCGGTCAATTTCATCCTCTTCAACACCGGTGGTTGGGGCAAAAACCTGGACTACTGTGATATTGAATGGTTTGCCTTGGATTCGAACTGAGATCATTCTGTCATTTTGGGGATTGTATCCCAGTATTGCTTTTCCTACTCTTTTATTGACTATGAAGGCTACTCCATTTCTTCTGAGGGATCCTTGCCCACAGTAGTATACCTGATGGTCATCTGAATTAAATTTATCCATTCTTGTCCATTTTAGTTCGCTGATCCTAAGATATCTATGTTCAGTCATGTCATCTCTTGTTTGACCACGTCCAGCTTGCCTTGATTCATGGATCTTACATTTCAGGTTCCTATGGAGAAAAACTCTTTACAGCATTGGTCTTTCCTTTCACCACCAGATATATCCACAGCTGAGCGTCCTTTCGGCTTTGGCCCAGTCACTTCATTCTTTCTGGCGCTACTAGTACTAGCCCTCTGCTCTTCCCCAGTAGCATATTGGACGCCTTCTGACCTAAGCGGCTCATCTTCCAGCATCATATTGTTTTGCCTTTTTGTACTGTCCATAGGGTTTTCATGGCAAAGATACTGGAGTGGGTTGCCATTTCCTTCTCCAGTGGATCACGTTTTGTCAGAACTCTCTGCTATGACCTGTCCATCTTGGGTGGCCCTGCACGGCATAGCTCATAGCTTCATTGAATTACACAAGCCCCTTCACCACGACAAGGCATTAATCCATGAAGCGGTAGTTAGTTTTAGACTTCTTTTATTTCAAAGTCCTGTCAACATTTCCTTCCCAATGAGCCTGATGTCTAATATGGTGACTGAATTTGTATTCCTCATTCACATTGATTAGCTGTTTGTTAGCAGTGAAAAGGCTCTGACTATATTGAACAGAATAGTTATGAAAATAGATGGTTCACCTGAAAAATGATGGCTGATACTCAGCCATCTGACAAGATTGCCTATTATAATTGCAATCTAGCATGCCATTTTCTCTTCTACCTTCTACTGTACTGCCAGTTAATGCACACATAATTCTTTGCCATGTATTGATTCGATTTTCTTCACTTTCTATTTCCCTTGATGGTTGCTTCCGGAGACTGATTCCTCCTTGTAGCTCCAAAATGTTATGCAAACTACAATTAGCTTTATTTTATCCTTAAAACAAAGAAACAAAAGGCAGATATTAAATGATTATACCCACTGCTGCTTCCACTATTCCACTAATTGTTTTAATAATCACTGTTGACATCTCTAACCTCTAAATGTCCAAGATGAATAAGATTATGTCGCTTAGGCATTGGTCTTGAGACCAATTCTCTGAGAATATTTACTATTCATTTTTATAACATGATCAGTTGGGTGGTATCTGGGAATTAATTAAGCCAAGTGACAGAAATCCCATCCATTGCTCCACCTGCATATTTGTAAAGGGATTCACTGAAAAGCTCCTTGGAATAAAGACCCCTTCACAAAATCTGCATCCCCTAAATGAGTCCAAATGCTTGTAAAGGTGGTATTGTGTTAAAATTTTAATACTCTAAAGAAGTTAGAATTTCTAATTTAGTATAAAAAAATTCAGACATTAATATTAATTTACAACCCCATGACTAAAAATAGAATTACTGCAATATATTATGCATTAGGCTGCCTCTGAAAATAACTGGGATGCTTCATCTGATGCAGAATGTGGCAGTGAAAGTTTTGAGTGGCACATTCATTCAGAACGTATTTCATCAGTCTTACAAAAATGTCTAAGCTACCTCTTTGCTTCTGGGCTAGTGTCTGGAAGAACAAATGAGCCACGGAAAGAAAATGTTTCCCCGGAGCCGAAAGACTTTGACCCATGAATTACTGTTCTCAGAATGTTGATTCCTTGGGTAGAGCAAAATAAACAAGAAGTGGCATGTCTCTCAGTGTGTTTTGCGACTGTGTGGATGTTTATCCTGACCTAAACAAGTGGGTAAAAGCAAGTCAAGAGGAGAAAGATGACTTTAATAAACTCTCTCTGTATTTATCTCAAGGAAAGTATAACTAAAATGTTAATTAATTATTTTGGTTTTCTACGCTGAAGACAGTAAGCTAGTAAAAAGGCTATGCTATTGAGTTTATTACCGAGCAGATACAGCTCACTGGGTGTGAGTGGCCCATCTCATTTTTTCTCATGCTCTTCTCTTTCACACAGTTAAAATGAAGGGAATACTCCATATACATTTATTTTATCTATAGATGTGCACGTACACATATACATAGATGATGCTTTTATCCTTAAAATTAATCAAGGCATACCCTATATTTTCTCTGAGGCAGGATTCCAACTGGACTTCTGTTTTATTTTGTTTGAAAAGAAAAAAAATGATTAAAAACCCACCCAGTCATTAGAAGCTGCTAAGTAGGAAATATGCACTGCCAGATAAGCTAAGAAACTCTGATTTGAAGTCATTGGTATAGAACTGATATCAAGCTAGCTTTTGGTTCCATAATTACATATTATTTTCTTTTCTGTTTCTTCATTTCAGTAGTGCACTAGACTTTGGATCAGCCAGGGACCTCAGATTCCATATCTGTTTTTCCCCCCAGGAATAAAGGAAAGAACACCATGTAAAGCCCAACCTACATATTGAACTATGAGTTCACTTAAAGCGTTTTGCAGATCTTTCATTGCATAATGTCTGCAATTTGTCCATCAAATCCAATAAAATGGGAATGAAACATGGGTACCTATGTAGGTACACAGTGCTTCAGTTTTGCATGTTAAATTTTCTATATTTACTGAAAAAGTTTATGTAAGCATGTTTGACCGGACACATTTACAAAATCCTCGAGACTGAGAAACAAGGCATCTGGGCACACAGCATTCTGTATTCTGGGTACAGTTTAATAAAGATAACTAGAAACTTTCACCCAGCCATGCTAGATTTCCATATGAAAGAACCTTCAAATGTATGGTCTCACTGTTTCAATTTCATTTGAAGAAGGCTATCTTATGCTATGATTTGTACTTCTGAAGGGCATATCTTCTGAAGGAGGGAGAGGGGAAAGATTAATATGCATTATTCATCAATTTGGCACCATTTGAAAGATGTACCTTAAATGTACCTTAAACTTTAGTCTTTGCATCACAATTCAGACTGTAATCTTTACAACTATTGTTGCATAGTGCTTACAAGTTTATGTCTGTATATTTATTCATAATATAACACAGTTTGTATCTAAGACTTAGAAGCTAGCTGAAGATTTGTGAAGTCTTAAGTGAAGGACCTCTTCCAGAAAGTTGCTATAATGCAACATTTAACAACATTTTGTTAAAGTGTTCCTTGGGAAATAATGATCCCCCCTTATCAATCAGAGTTACCAGAAAATAAGGTAAAATCCTGTGGTACATGTACATTGTACCACAATTCAGGTTTAAACATAGTCCACATAGGTGTGAGAATTGCTGTAGAGTCCACAGATACACAAGTTCTTTCTGAAACCTGGCTTGTTAAAACAAACACATTTTTGTGGTCTGTGGAAGAGCTAATGTGCACCATAGACAAACCATCATATGCCTAGAACTGTAGGATGGATGTGGAAAGCTTCAGAGCAAATTAAACAGGGTATCCTGTATGTGCTGCCCATTTATGGATCATTATCTGTAATTCAAATCATTATTATTGGGATTTGGAAGCCTATTTACAACTATAAATAATGATATACACTTAAGAGAGTCCCTGTTCTGTTCCAGCCTACAACCAGCCCTGTTTGTGTGTCAGGGACAACTCCTTTTTCCTTTTAACAATCAATAGGCTGGGAAAAACCCAACCCAAATTTATTTACAGTTCCAAATAATAAAGTCTTTCAAACAAAAAAGCAGCAGAATATTTTCTTCAACCAAAAATACATGATTCAAAACATCCAGCAAGAGTCAAACAAGAGTCAAACAGATTAACAAGAACAGACCAGGATTCTCTTAGAATGTCTCTGAACGGTTGCCTTCAGTAACCAGCACCGTCCACACCTTCCCCTTTTATTATCAGTCCCAAGTCGTGGCTTCTTAATGCCTTCTCCTCCTTTCACTGAGTTGCCTCATTGATTTTCTCTGCTCTACTCTGCTGGATTGCTAGAGTCTCTGAAAAGATTCAGCTGTGACTCCTCTGAGTCTGACACCTTCTCCTCACACAGCTGAGCCTTATGAGGAACATGACTGGAGGGGCCAGCCTGAGAGTCCTGCAGTGCATCAGAACCTCCCTCCAACACTGAAGTTTCTCCAAACCTCTCCTCCTCCTCAGATTCCTCAGACTCAGCTGCTGGGAGCACAGGCTGACACTGAATCACAACAGTCCCCCATAAAAGGCATGTTACAGCTGAAAGAACAGGAAAAACACAATGCACTGGAGAAGGAAATGGAAAATGGTCAAATGGACAAATGGTCTGCAGTTGGAGATATGGAGAACATTAAAACACTGGGGGGAAAAAGATGTAGAAAGCAGTGTTGGAAAACAGGGTTTTTCAAACTCTGCTCCATAGAATACTAGAGTTCCATAAGAACTTGAGAGGGTTCTATGAGAGATCAAGAGCATTGAATGTATTTTTTTCACTATCATTAGAGCTTTGTCTCTTGCTCTAGGATTCCAGAAATCATTATAAATCATCATCACTGACTATCAAGTTCCAAGGACTGAAAAAAGTTTGAAAACTTGCTAAGGGATACTTGAACTGGCTAAAGAATTGGACCTTTCTCACACATTAGTAAGATTCTCAACTATCCAGGTCATTCCAAAGGTACTTTTCAAAAGGCAATTGGACTTTCTTAGTAGAATGTTGCCTTTCAGAATACATATTATTCTCTTATTTATGTATAAGAAATGCCATATTAGAAGAAGAAACCTCATATAGTGAAGATCTAGTTATAACTTACTGGGTGGTTTAGGGCAGTGGTGGGATCCAGTAGGTTCTCACCACTTCGGTAACTAATATTTTGTTGCCCAGACCCAGAATGGACTTCCAGAAGCAGCATCCACACAGAGAACCGGTTGCTCATATTTTTGAATCCCACCACTGTTTTGGGGCCAGTGACTTTCCCATAGTCCCACTTACCTTGTAGGCTTTTTGTTCTGGGGAAAACTGGAAGGAAGGAAAGCTATAAGTAATGTTTAAACTCTGCTTTAATAGTGCTGCTGCCATTTTCCCTCAATCATGGCTTTTATTAGCAAGCCTTATGCATCAAATACATCTACCATCTTGAATATATAACTACTGTTCGGATGAAGGATTCCATCTGAGAAACTTGGATAGGATTTTCTTTACATATACCCCAGTCTCAGGGAGCTCTGGTTAACAAAAAAGGGGGAAATTATTGATTTCTCCACTGTATTAGTCTCTAGTTTTTTGTTTGTGTTTTGGTTCCTTTGGGTTGGGTTTTGATTCCTGACAATCATCTGAAATTGTTCTAGCAAGGTTTTTCAGAAATGGTTTGCCATTGTCATTTTCCCAGGACTGAGCAAAAGTGACTGGCCTAATACTATCGAGCTTTCTTCATTCCTTAACTGGGACAAGAACTCATATTCATCTAGTTTTAGTCTGATGCCTGAACCTCTACACCAAACTGGCTTTAGAGACCATACTAGTTTTTAGCATGTATTTTAAATTCCCAACCCAAAGCATTAATGGGAAATTAAATATTCTAATATTCCAATATCTGATGCCATTTCTAGTCTGTTCACAGTACTAGAATTGGCATCCAATTGAACTAATAATATACAAATTTATCCTATGAGTCATATCCTCACCACCTGAAAATCTTAATAAGAAAATACTTCTTTAATTGCCACAGTAACAGGAAAAAATAGATAAGTACAATCAAGCAGATAATTATAAACAAAAATGCATATGGCTTTTTTCAATATATCCTCTACACATACCTTTTTTTCTTTTAATTTTAGTCAAGCTTGATATATGAAGAAATTGCAATCAAAGACTTCCCATCATTCAATATGCAATGGCATGAATTTGTCCAACTGAAATCAATTGGACTTAAACACACATAATTATACTGCATTAAAACCATACCCATTTTCATCAATTTAGCTTGCTTGAACCCCAAACAAATGGAGTTATTTGGTTAATGTTGTTCTCTCGTGTTTTTTTTACTTCAGTATTAATTTCTTTAGGTTTAATTAATCTTTGGTTCTCTTATATGTCATAAATTCTAACTATATAGCATACAGATGAATATATTTTTTGTAGCCAGTCAATGGATTTTTCACTTTGGAGAAGCACTATTGAGAATAAGCCTGCGTAGATGAGGCAATGAAGGTACCTTCTCTTTTGAACTTAATTCATAAAGCTGATTTTTTTTCCTTGCTGAAAAATAATCTTTTAGAGGACTGTAAAATCAGAAATGGAACCTAAACAGTTTTCAGTTCCTTGCTATATGTTTGCATGAAATAGATGACCATTTCATATATGTCTGTAATTTAGGTAATGTGAATTACCAGTCATGAGCTATTAATTTGCGTTTGTGCCAACATTTTTAATAGGGATTTGTTGATGTGTTTTTGTACTGAGGTTTATTATTAAAGCAACAAGTGCTATGCGTGTTAATATAAAATGTAAAAGGGAATGTTGATGAGCTTTTCTCACTACAGTAGGTTGGATTTATTCATGGAAATTGCTAGTAACAATTCTGGTTGGGTATTTTAGAAAACATACCGGTAGTTCCAACTCATGAAAGTGAAACATTCACTGAAAGGCACCAAGATATGTTAGTGTTGCATATTTTATCCATAAGTGTGCTTACTCATAGAGATAAAAGTTTCCCCTGTTCAGTCGTGACCGATTCTAAGGGGTGGTCTCATTTCTGTTTCTTAGTTGAGGGAGCCAGCATTGTCCAAAGACATTTCTGTCATTATTTGACCAACATGATTATATGCCAAGGCACACAGAATGCTGTTGCCTCCCACCAAAGTGGTACCTATTTATTTACTTGCATTTGTATGCTTTTAAACTTCTACGTAGGCAGGAGCTGAGGCAAGTAATGGGAGCTCACCCCATCATGCAGCACTTGGGTCTCAAACCTGGGCTCTCAGCTTTCCAACTGCAAGCTCAGCATCTTTAACTGCTGAGCCATCATGTCCCCTTGTGTTTACTCATACAACTGTTGAAGTGGCTTGCGATGTCAAGGATCACGCGGAGACAGCAGGCTCGGTTACATTTGTTTATTGTGGTACACCCGGCAAAAGTCAGCCAGTTTGACTTCTTTATATAGCCAGCTGGAAGTTGGTTCCTCCAATCAACGACCCGGCTTCTCCCGCCGGGGCCGCTGGGCCAATCGGCTGCGTCGGCTTCTGACAGCTTGAGTCCTCGTGCTGAGCTGTCAGTCTTCGCGCTTGTGCGGTAGCCGGCGGCAATTTGACAGCTGTCAAATTGCCGCGTGTTTTCCTGTCAGCCGCATTTACCTCATGTAACCGGTTATTTAACTGTTAACCCATAACCATTTTAACATAACCAATAATAACGTTATAACATTAAACATTTATATATATATTAACTGTGCTATAATTTATTTGATGTTAAGTGTGCTGGTGGCTCAAAAGAACCTGAAAAGAGTTACATGTCTTAATGAAAATGAACAAACTATGCTGCAGTTTGGTGTTTGGTGCAAATCAGAATTTGCAATGTAAGAACAGAGAGACAAATGTGGAAAGCATTTACACGAAGTAAATGTTTCTTGTCTAGGAACCAAGATGAAAGAGTATGCATCAATTGCTTATGAAATCTTCAAAATTTTCTATTTCTATCCTTTCCACTTCTCCCCTGAATTATTGGTTACCTTTTGTCATCTATGAAACTATGAGTCATGGGAGGTAGTAGTAGGCAGACTACTGATTAAGGTAGTACATTTGTATGATAAAGAATGTGTTCAAGCAAGGGTCCAGAAAAAGAAACCTATGTACTTGTAAATTATTCAGTCAATCTCAGTACCAAGGGACCTAGCATTTAAATCAGAATAGGTATTTAAGATGTGGAAGTATTTCTCATTAGGAACGAATCCACCTACTTCTTATCCAAGTCAGTCTATATTTTAGACCATCTTAATTTTACCTGAGTCTATTCACAATTACACAATGTGCTCTTTTCTCATTAATTTAGATTTAGTTAAAAATAATAGACCAGAATTCCTGAGTATGCATTTGAATCATCCTTACAAAACTATGTTTCTTCTAAATTTATCCTCTATGTACTTCATCCTTGAATGCATTTAGAAACATTTTGATAAGAAAATTGAATTCCGAAACTGATGGAAATTAAAATCAAATCTCAATTCCTGTTGGAATTGATCAAGAAACACCCATCATGACACAATTCCTGACATTCTGATAACACCTGCTCATCTGTAGCATGTCTAATTTAAATGCATTATTTAAAAGAATTAACAATTTCAATTAATCTATTACTTAGCAAACCTAAAATTGAATTTGTAAATTTCACAAAGCATGCTGAACATTTTTACCAGATTAATTATAAATTATATGAGAAAACATGAAGAAAATAAACTTTTGCTTTTTGCCTATAGTACTGATGTGTAGGAAACCATTCCTGATTTTTTTTTTACTACTTTCAAATGAGAAGAAAATTTGCTGAACAATGGGACCCCATTCTACAGACATTTGCTGCCTTTCTGGCTTCCCAGACTTGAATTTAAAGATAAGAACTCTAAGTATAAGAATTCTTAAAGAAATTTCTCACATGGAGATTTTAAAAGAAGAAATTAGAAAAAAAACACTTTTTGCTGTATTAAAAGAAGCTCAGAAATCCTTCTTTTTTAAAATAAACATTACAGTGAAAGAAAGAAGAAAATTATGTTTAAATAAATAGGATAACATATTTCAGGACAGAATTGCTTCAGCGTGGAATAATACATTGATCAGAATTTGGGCATTTAAAAATATGTCTAGCAAAACTAAAATAGAGTTAATCCGTGAGTTTTTTATTTTATTTGGGCCACTTTTTCTTCTTTGGGCCAGAAGAGAGAAATAAAATAAAATCATTGAGTTACATAAGAATGAACCCCCCACTTTTTTAATTAAAAAAGATATCCCCCATTTCCTATCCTCCAAATGAAATTTAATTGCACTGATCTCTTCCAGATGTTCACCCAGCACTGTACTCTAAATAAGCATCTTGAATGGTGTGTAGTAAAATAAAATCAATTTTAATTATGGGCAGGAAAGGTCCTTTTTTCTAATCGGCTGAAGTGACTTGTCATCTTGTTACTTTTTTACAAGCTTCTTATCTATTGGCTAGCATGTTATCAAAAACAAATACTGGAAAAATGGCAAAACGTCTGCAGGATTAAAATTATGAGAGAGAAAAAAACCCCAGCAATATTCTCAATGGAACATAACCTTCCTGCTTTCATTTTTAGATTTATCTTATTCATGTAACTGCTAATTCAAGTTTAGATTTCAGTTGGAATCTGCAGGAGAAAATATGCTTTTAAATAATAACCTTGCTTGTTGTTTCCATAATAAGTCAGCACTGCTAGAACTCTCAACTAGCAAAGGAATAGCTATTTTTGACTTTTAAAGGAAGGATGACTAAAATCCGAAGAACCTCACACATGTTTGTACATTAAAGGGTAAGCAGGACTCTACATTTCTAGCATACAAGAACATGGTTTTATTTTAATCAATACAAAGCTTGCATTTATTTTAATGAAACGTCTTTGGGAATAAAAATTGTGCGTTCAATTAGCGTGAGTTTTTCACACGTACAGAATAAAGGCCAAGCTTCTCAGTTGCTGCAGACCAATTGCTACAGTAACAGAACTGTTCCCAATTAGCAATTCAGGAAGGTACGGTGATCCTATGAAGCAGGTTCAGGCTTAGAGGAATCACAAAATTGCAAGGTTTGGACCTGGAAACTTTTTCTATAAAGTTTTTCAGATCTGTTGAGGGATTTTTGGCATCACCCTAAGTATCAAGGTAGGGAGAAGACCCACTTATATTTACCTTTAATTTGGACAATTCTTACTGTTGTGAAGCCGGTTGTTTGCAGACAATAAGCAAGATGGAAGGTTGCAAACAGGAGCATGCTTTATTGAAGTAAACAGGAACAGAACTGAAACAGTTACTGCTGCACAGCTACTTATACAGTTGGCCACTAGGTGGCAGTAAATAGGTTTAAAGGAACCCATTCCTGCCCCAAATCTACCAATGATCTTCTTGGAGACACGTCTGCTTAGTCAGTAACTGTTACACAGACACACCATTGAGCAACATTTAAGCAGCATTTAAACAGACACGTGAATCAGTACAAGTAAAAAATCCCAATACATTATACCCCTCCCCCCTAAAATGTACACACATTATTTAATAACATAGTTGGAGATATTTCGGTGGTCTGCGAGACTGCTCAGAATGCCTGGGGGTTCCGGGCAACTCAAGGTCTACCTGCTTGCCTGCCGAGCTGAGTAGACCAGGACTCTTGGGTTCAAGTGAGTTGAGTTGACTCGACTTCCTTTGGCTAGCCATTCCTGGTTGGCCCAAATGAAAATCCAGTGTGGTAGCTAGGTCAGCGGAGTTGCTGCACTGTTTAGGTTGTCCTTCCCTGTCTGGAGATCCAATTTGCACTTCTGCACTGTGTCCATCTACGGCCATCTCCCCATTGTACTGTCTGAAAGAGTCCTCAGAGCATGTGAATTGCTCTTTAGACTGCTGGCTGCCGGCTCTTGTTGCAAACCCTCTGGGGAGTTCTCGTTTAGTGATAGTTCAGCAAACTGCCATCGCAGCTGATCAATATGTCAGTGAATGACTCACCCCCCTTTCCAGGACCACCTCGTAGGAGAGAGGTCCTGAGACCTTAACAATTTTAGCAGGCACCCACAAATTCCCATGCCCGTAGTTCTGGGCCCACACCCCATCACCCACTTGCAAACCCTTTGGAGCCTTTGGGCATGTGGTGTCTGCTGCTACCCGGTCACGGTGCAACCTGTCCAGTTTCGTGATCAATCTTCTTCCCCAGCAGAGCTCTGCTGGGCTTTTGCCTGTTGCTGTGCATGGTGTAGTGTGCTGGCATAGCAAGAAATCATCCAGCCTATGGTGCCAATCCCCTGAAACAATATTTATTTGGGCCACTTTTTCTTCTTTGGGCCAGAAGAGAGAAATCAAATCAAATCATTGAGTTACATAAGAATGAACGGGGTCTAGAGTGCTGTTGGAGATCCAGCCGATCTGAAACTGACCGATTGTGGCTAAGAGCCTTTATAAGGTCTTATCTCGCTGCAATGAGGATGGCGAAGTCTAATTACTTCGCTGCCCTCATCGCGTCCGCAGATAATTGCCCGACCGCCCTGTTTCAGGTTACTCACTCCCTCCTTCATTGGGAGGAGAGGGAGGATCCCTTGCAGGGGCAGGTCGAGGAGTTCAGTCATCATCTTGCGGATAAAATTGCTCAGATTCGGGCCGGCTTCAACTCTGACTAGACAGAGTCTGACAGGGAGGAATCAAGCGGTCTTGAGAGTGTTATCTGGAATGAGTTCAATCCTATGACCCCCGATGAGGTGGACAGGATCATGAGGAGGCTGAGCTCTTCCACCTGTTTATTGGACCCATGCCCATCCTGGCTGGTTTATGCAGCCTGGGAGAAGACACAAGGCTGCTTCCAGGCAGTAATAACTGCTTCTTTGTGTGAGGGTGTTTTCCCTGCAACCTTGAAAGAGGCGGTGGTGAGGCCCCTCCTCAATAAGCCCATCCTGGACTCAGCAATTTTGAATAACTATCGTCCTGTCTCCAACCTTCGCTTTTTGGCGAAGGTTGTTGAGAGTGTGGTAGCACATCAGCTCCCTCTGTTCCTGGAGGAAACTGATTATCTCGACCCGTACCAATTGGGTTTCAGACCCGGGCATAGCAGAGACGGCATTGGTCATACTGGTGAATGATCTCTGGCGGGCTCGGGACAGGGGTTGTTCCTCTGTCCTAGTCCTATTAGACCTCTCAGTGGCTTTTGATACCATCGACCATGGTATTCTACTGCGGTGTCTCAGGGGGCTGGGAGTGGGGGGCACTGTTTTACAGTGGTTCTCCTACCTCCTGGGCCGCTTGCAGTCAGTGTTGACGGGAGGACAGAGGTCCACCCCAAGATCTCTCGTTTGTGGAATCCCTCAGGGGTCGGTCCTCTCTCCCCTCCTGTTCAACATCTACATGAAGCCACTGGGTGAGCTCATTCATGGTTTCGGGGTGGGGTATCACCAGTATGCTGATGATACCCAACTTTTTCTTTCCACCCCAAATCAACCCAGTGATGCCCTCGCTGTGATGTTCTGTTGCCTGGAGGCGGTCTGGGTTTGGATGGAGAGAAACAGGCTTCGTCTCAATCCTGACAAGACTGAGTGGCTGTTCATACCAGCATCTCGGGCTGACCAGCCTTCTCCATCATTAACAATAGGGGATGAGGTATTACCCCCCCGTTGATAGGGCTCACAACCTGGGTGTCCTCCTGGATTCATGGCTCAGTTTTGAAGATCATATAGGAGCCGTGACCAGGGGGGCTTTTGCCCAGATTCACCTGGTGCGCCAGTTGCATCCCTATCTGGACCAAGATGCTCTACGTACAGTCACTCATGTGCTCGTGACCTCGCAGTTAGACTACTGCAATGCCCTCTACATGGGGCTGCACTTGAGGACCACCCGAAGGCATCAACTGGTGCAGAATTCAGCCGCACGAGTTTTGATGGGAGCTTCCCGATACTCCCGTGTAACACCTCTTCTCTGTGAGCTACATTGGCTTCTGGTTGCCCTCCGGGTGAGATTCAAGGTGCTGGTAATGACCTATAAAGCCCTAAATGGCTTGGGTCCAGACTATCTAAGGGAACACCTGCTGCCGGCATCATCTTCCCATCGTCCTGTGCACCCCCACAGGGAGGGCCTTCTCAGGGTACCGCCGGTTAATGAATGCCGGCGGGTTATTCTCAGGGGAAGGGCGTTCTCTGTGGGTGCGCCTGCCATTTGGAACCAACTACCCACGGAACCTAGGACTGCCCCCAACCTTCGCTCATTTCGCCAGGACCTGAAAACTTGGCTCTTTGATCTGTTTGGTCCAGACTGTGGGGTTGTTAATTTAACTGGGTTTTAGATTTACTCTTGGGGCTTGAATTTAATTTAATTGTTTTAATTGATTTTAATTTTTTGTATTTCATGGTTTTAACTGCCCTGTAAACCGCCCTGAGTCTTACGGGAATAGGGCGGTATACAAATTTAATAAAATAAATAAATAAATAAATAATTAACTAGGTTGTCCAGCTCTGCATCGATTTTGTGTTTTCGCGCAAAAGGCACACAACGGGGCTTAATCCTAAGTGGCGTTATTGAAGGACCAAGCTTAAAGTCTATCGGAGGGCCCTTCTACTCTCCCAGACTTGTGTCAAAAACATCTGCGAACTCCTCACATACTGACGCCAAGTTTGCAGCTTGTGTCTGGTGGATTAGGGTTAGTTGAATGCCCAATGCATCAAACCAGTCAAGCCCAATGAGGCTTGTTCTATGGCCCTCTACCACAATGACATCTATGGCCCCCGAAAACCCCTTGAATTTTATGGCCAAAGTGGCCTCGTCCTTGATGGCTATTCGGGAATTCTGGAAATCTGTTAAAATAATGTCAGATGGCCAAGCTTGGCCCATCTCTTGCTGCAGCTGCACACGAACTGGAAAGTCTCAAGGGAAATAATGGATACAGCTAAATCGGTGTCCAGTTCCATCCTGCAAGGAAAACCTTGCAGCTTGACTTGTAGCTGAAGTTTTTGTTTAAGGGGATGGTGAGCTCCCGTGCGGCAGACACACCTGTGGCTGGAGCAGAACCCTACTCTATGCTGCCCCAGTACCTCTCCTGAATGATTCATCCAGTTGGCAGTCCTTCTGGCGACCTGTACAGACTGCTGCAATGTGGCCGGATTTTCTGCAGGCCTGACACGTAGCTCTCCTAAATCTGCAGTCTGCTCGTTGGTGACAGCCGCCACAGCCCAAACATCGAAGGAAGGGAACTGCCTTGTAAGGGGGTCTCTGTTCCTTGTCATGGTGTCACTGAACCTTGTCAACTTCATGGTCGGAGTCGACATCTTTTCGTTGCTCTGCGTCCTCCTGGTGCACAGCTTCCTTGTGTGGTGTGCTTTTGTTGGCACACAATGCCTTCAGGGCCCTGCCAGTGGCTTTGTCCACCATGACCTCTTTCAATACTTCTTGGAGTGAGAGAGTCTCCTTCATGAAAAGTTTTTGTTGGTGCTCTCTGCTCCTGAGTCCACAGACAAGACAATCTCAAAGTCTTTCTTCCAAGTCAGTGAATTGACAAAGACGAGACACCTGCCTCAATGCCGCAACGAACTCTGTGGCTGTCATGCCAGGTTGTTGTTCTCGCTGTTCAAAAGCATGCCTCCTTGCTATCACTGACAGCTTCAGTTGAAAATGGTCGCCGAGCCTTTTCTTCAGGTCCGCTTAAATGATGGACTCCAGCTGTGGTGGTGCGACCAAGTTCTCAGCGATGTCAAATGTTTCAGGCCCTCACACACAGAGGAGTGTTGTAGCCTTTAGACCATGTTTGGTGACTTGATTTGCCCGGAGGTAGTTTTCCTCTCTCAAGATGTAGGACAACCATCTCTCTGGGTGCATGACATTGAATTCTTCGAGCTTTCCGACCTTCGACATGGTGAGAAGTCTTTGCAGCTCATGTCTCGCATTACCCTGTGCTGCTAGCTTCTTCGTAGGCCCTGGGACTGGTCCACAGAGTGGGGTGGTCTCTAGCGGGGCTTGCTAGGCAGACCAAGGGGGGGAATATGGTCCCTCCCAGATGCTGTGCTGGCCTCACCCCTAGTGACTTCAAGCTCTTACGAAGAAGCAGCATCCCATCCTCATCGCCAGTGTTGTGTAGCCAGTTCTTTGTAGGCAACAAGCGAGACAGAAGTTTGCAAACAGGAACATGCTTTATTGAGGTGAACAGGAACAAAACTGAAACAGAGGCTACTGCACAGCTACTTATATGGTTGGCCAATAGGTGGTGGCCAATAGGTTTAAAGGAACCCATTCCCACCCCAAATCATGCAATGATCTTCTTGGAGACAACAAGTCTGGCTTAGTCAGTGACTGTTACACAGACACACCATTGAGCAACCTTAAGCAGCATTCAAACAGACACGTGAATCAATACAAATAAAAAATCCCAATACATTACACTTGTCATGAAAGCTGAAAACTGGTTTGGAGACGGACAGGTGTAGCCATCCATTTGAGTTCTTTATAAATCCAGTATATACAGATCTTTATTACAATGCTGAAGTTTTGGCCTGCACTGAAAAATTCAGGGTTTGATTTCTGCAATAGCTCTGTCATGTGGAATTGCCAAGGCTGCCCCAAGAAGAAGATTGCAAGATGGCAAAGCAAGAACAGAAGAAGAAAGAAGCAAATAAAGATGGTTTCAACATTCAAAACAGATAAATAGCTCCTTTGTAAAGTGTTTCGTTGCATTGTTTATTGAATGTCAATATATAATATTCGTTTACTAAGCAGCTGGAAGAAAGATATTCAGAGAGCATAGCATTTCAGCTATTTAATTTGTAGCTTTATTGAATGTATTCAGTAGAATGTCTCTTGATTCCTGCTATTAAATTCTAAAGCACCTGCCAAATCACTCTCAGATTTAGTCAGTTCAAAACTCCCAATCAGGGAAATTTTTTTAAAGTGAGTAGCTTTATTTAGCATAGCTCTGATCAATAGCAGTTGCTTTGCATTTGTAGTCATTACACCTGTCATCTGCCTTGATATGCTCATTAATTAATGAGAAAAAATATGTTGCATTATAGATAGTTCCCCTGCTTTTCTCTTTCATCCTTTTTTATATAAGCAGGTTGATACAAACCCATCTTTCACATCCAATACATCTAGTATTCTTTTTAAGGTCCTTGATTGCATTAAGTGTGGGTCTAACTCTGAGAAAAGGAATGCTGCATTGAGACAGAGAGGCACATAGACAAAAGCCCTCCTTCCAGACTAGTCACCTGAATTAATAATTAGCATTTACAGCACTATATTGTCATTGGGGAAATGGAAAGACGTGAAGGGAGTAAAATCTTCTTCCAATGAAAAATCGTATTAAAAAGCCTGGGAATTAGCAGTAGCCATTGTGTGATACAAGAATGAATACTATCAAAAATGTTGCTCTTATATGTAACTTGCAAAATGAATGAATTAATTTGTATGTGCTCCCTAACACTATTCCTTTTCCAGATAAATCCATATTATTTTCAGTGACACATTTTAAAATCTAAATTAATTTTTTGTAACCTTGTTAGGCTTCCACTATTATATCAAACCAAGGGCCTCTCTAGGTGATGTAATCAGAACTCTCCATGGATGGCTCTGTTTTAGTTTAAGACTCATGGATGCTTTTCTTCAGTAGCAGTGAGACAACAAAGTCTTCCTGGAACTGAAGGGAGCTTCTTATTACCACATGCCTAAACATGTATCAAGACAGTTTCTCTATGCTCTCAGGGACAACTACTAGGAAAGTGCTTAGTAATTTGTTTAACTTGGAACACTGATAGACAAAAAGGCAATAAATATTCCTGTTAATGTTCTAATAAGGAAAGATGGCTTCAAGAAACCCACACAGGCATTGTATGAACTCTGCAAATCTGAAAACAAAATCTTGTTTCCTGTTTCTTATGCATGTCTTCTGTTCTGCCTGTAGTTTCTAGTTCCAAGTATTAAACAATTCTTCCTTTTTCTTTATTTTCTGCCTTTGTTTTCTTCTTTGGTCTATTGAATAAAAATCAGAAAATATCCTATTTATGGCATCTGAAATTCTAAGACAGTTATTATGCCATAAATGTTTGTGGCTACCACATTTTGTCATATATATATATATATATATATATATATACTATTTATTTGATAGAAGAATATGCATCTATGTATTTTAACTCTATCTGTATTTGTATCTCTCTGTAAGATGATGATAGATGCTAGACATACAGACAGATGATAGATAGATAGATAGATAGATAGATAGATAGATAGATAGATAGATGTTAGATAGATAGATAGATAGATAGATAGATAGATAGATAGATAGATAGATAGATGAATATACCTCATATTGGATTATTTTGCTTTTTTCATATACTCTTTTATATCCTGACATACGTATGATACATGTCAGAAATGAAATGTAGGAGGTATAGAAATAGCCTATATTTCATTATTTTTATGTAATTTAGTTTACTAACTTATAAAATACAAAAATACAAAAGCAAATAGTAAGGAACAAAGATATGGGGAAGGGAAAAAGAGAAGTGTGGAATGGAGGGGAAAAATTAAAAAAAAAGTTAACTTCCAACTCACTCTGTTGCAATAAAATAAGGGTTAGGGTTAGGGTTAGTAAAATAAGGCATTAACATCAAACCTCAACTTTTTACATTTCTCCAATAGTATAAACTAGCCATTTCTGTAACAACAAATCAGTCTAATCAGTGAAACCCAAAATCAAAGCATCATTTTTTTTCCACCTCAGTCACAAAATCCTGACGAGGTTTACATGTAGAAATAAAAGTATTCTTTCCTTTTAGCCATCTCTGCTAACTCCATCAACTTTTGTAGCCATTCATCCATGGTGGGAATTGAAATATCCTTCCATTTTTGTGTGTAAAATAGTCTTGCTGCTGTCAACATATATAAAATCAAAGTTCCAGGGTTTTTTTTTTCCAAGTTTTTTTTCCATTAGGCCCAGAAGAAAAGTTTCTAGTTTTAACTTTATATCCACTTTAAGAATTTTCTGTATTAGAATATGAACATTTCTTTGCTTTTTCACACATCCACCATAAATGATAAAATGTCCTTTCTTTACATTTACATTTACAACATCCATTTGAGTTATCTTAATACATTCTAGATAACTTATCTGGTGTTAAATACCATGAAATATATTTCATTATTTTTGACCTTGTTGTTTCCTATTCTTCCCTACTTTGTGTAACAATGGAGGTGCCTGTCTGTTCATCCATCCATCCATTCTAGTTATCTCAAATACATCAGGACTATAGAAACTAATAGCCATGGGGTTGTTTCTGAATTTTTCCTTTGATTTAGAAAAAGTTTCATGCCTTCCTGGAGCTTTTCAGCCTCTTATAGTCAAGCACAGGTTTTTATGTTCAGGTAAAAAAAAAGACTGATTAGTCTCTGCTTGGATGGATTCTATGGATCTATTACTTCATAAAGTTCTTGTCAACAGATACTGAAATATACAGGGACATTTTGAGGAGACACTAGAAATAAAAATCTGAACCAGTTTTGTTCTATACTGATAGAATATAATTTACTGTTGCATTTCTGCAGTGAATGTACTTTCCTCTTTTTTCCTAAATGATACCTCTAAAAACCACTGAAAAGCTCATTACGCATGCTGTATATACCTGTGACATGTTTTAGATCCTTTTTTATGTAACCACTGGATGCCATTTGCAAGCTGATTTTTTTTTTCACACAGTTCAGACACACATTGTTTTACACATATTGGGATAAAATATTATTATTATACTTTCTAAATTAGGGGTTTCAGAAACCAGCTTCCTTTCCACAAGGTTAACAATTATCTAAATTTCACAGATTGCTAGATGAAAACTCAAATGTTCACATCCTAAAACTATTGAAACATTATCTTGTAACTAGAGAGAATATTCCTGTGATTTTCCTTAGAAGCCTTAGGAGCTTCGTCACTGGAAGTTTTCAAGAAGAGACTGGACTGCTATCTGTCAGAAATGGTGTAGGGTCTCTTGCTTGGGTGAAGGGATGGGCTAGATGACCTTGACCAGAGCAGGGGGAGGCAAATATCTCTCCAAAACCGGGCACTAATGGACAAATCAAAGTTAGAACTGTTCAATATTTCAAAGACTTGGTGTTCTAGGGACAAACACTTCTTTTTTTGCTTGTTTTTAACCTTAATTTCCCTGTCACATAGCACCTTGGACTCCACACATACCCCCAAAAATCTTAAATATAATCCATTATTGGTAATGTGAACACAAGTTAAAATAACAGACATCCTAGTTAGTTGTTCTTGCAAATCAAAAGAAATAAACTTTCTTACATATTTCTAATACTTAATTTATTTTTAACTTCTAAATGTAGTAATAGTGCAAAATAAGCAGAAAACTCAAACAAAATTAATGCCACGAAGTTTAAGCCTTATAGGGAAATTGTATCTTCATGGTACATTTCATTACATTTACTTCTAAGTAAACATGATGTGTTTTATAGAACAATTTTGCCTATTTTAAGAAAGAGCATCAATGCAGACCGGTCCTCAAATCAATGTTTTGTTTTGTTTTTGTTATCAGGCTTCAGTAATTGAATCTTTTGAGATTTATTTACAAGATTTACATCCATCCTTTTCTCCAAGAGCTCAGGATAATTTACAGTGATATTTCTTTATTATTTTATCCCCAGTCCAGCAACCCTGTGAGACAATTGGGTTGAGCAGGAGTGACTGGTTCAAAGTCACCCAGACGGTGACTGTCATAGAGCGAGATAAATCTTGGGTCATTCAATCCACTTTACTTTCATGTCCCAAAAAAATTGTGTTAGTTCCCCGACCAAAAAATTGATTTATTTTATCACTATTGCCTCAAGCCTTAACAAGCAGTTCCATTACATTCAGGAATGGGCATCATCATTACTTACAGCCACCTCTTCAGTCTCACTCCTTGACCTCTTTCTCTCAGATCCACCTCATTATACCTTCCTTCCTACCTATAGTGGCAACTAGAGCTGCTGATATCATCACATTCTGCCTCAAGTGATAAAGTTACAGGCACTTAAAAAGATCGGATACTGAAGGAGCAGAGCTAAAAATCTGTGTGACACCTCACATGGAAGTCATGCTGGTGTGGGGAAAGCAGGTGCAGCTGTTTCTATGTTTCCCAAGCTGTATTATAAAAGAACAGAGCCTGTGAATTTTCCAAACCTCATCCTACATATAAACTATATCTCTATCTAGTATGAGTTGTTTGTCAAGCTCTGTATTATATATATATATTCAGATGAAGAAAACAGCGTTCAATAATACCTTGCAAAATTGTAATTCTGTTCATATCTTTCTGGGTAGAGGCAATGAAAGAGCATAAGAAAGAAGTGACATCACCTATGCCTCAATATTCTGGTGATGCAGTTTGAACCATGAGAGGATGATGCACATAACAACATTGTAGCTTGGATCAGATGTCCACCCTTATTTTTCAGCTGGGATTACTTAGACAATAAACAACTTTAAAATAATAAAAAAAGGATTACTGTGTTATCAAACTTTATTCTGAAATATTTAAACCTGATGACCATTTCACAGTTTGGGAAAAAAAAGTTACATAAAACCACAATAATGCTTATGTGTGTTGAATGGGAAACATCAGTCATCAGGTCACTGACTTCATGCTGACAAAGATTCACACCAATTATGTATTTTCCTTTTGAGACAAAATTAAATAAATTCACAGTTAGTGTTGTTGCTGCTCCCACTTGCCTTTTTTATCAGAGAAGATGAGAAGATGAGTGCTTTTATCAAGAGATAGGAAGTAGACTGAAATGGAACAGGGGGTTTTTTTTGGGGGGGAGATTGGGGGCGGTGGTCAGTTTACAATCATCAGTGGTTACTTTTCCTTTTTAAACAGTACCTTCACAAATCTTGGGAAAATTAATATGCCAGAAATGGTCAACCTACATCGAATATTACAAGGAAATATAATCAGTTATGTAGTTTTTCCCCCTTATTTATACAAAAGTAAATCTCAGTACTAATTTAATTAATAAAGGATGTCAACACCATAGAATGCTGTTATGGGTAACATGTTAGGTTGTTACTAAGGAGTCTGTCCTCTCTTATAGAATCCTACTGGATGATTTTAGGCCAGTTAATCTCTCTCTCTCTCTCTCTCTCTCTCTCTCTCTCTCTCTCTCTCTCTCTCTCTCTCTCTCTCTCTCTCTCTGTCACTCTCTCTCTCTCTCTCTTTATATATTTAATACAATACAATTTATATACAATATTGAATTTCTGAATATATATATATATATATATATATATATATATATATATATATATATATATATATATATATATATATTCAGAAATTCAAAATTCAATATTGTATATAAATTTTTCTCTACAACAATAAAACTGTGAAATAGGCTGGCTTGAAGGAAAAATAGAGAGAGAGAGAGAGAGAGAGAGAGAGAGAGGGGGAGAGAGAGATTAACTGGCCTAAAATCATCCAGTAGGATTCTATAAGAATATATAGGTGTGTGTGTGTGTGTGTGTGTGTGTGTGTGTGTGTGTGTAATTTTTTTGGATTGCTAACAAAGAATTAAAGGGAGACTGATATGCATTTCAAACTTATTTGTTCTCATCAGTCAGCCATACCCTTCTGAGATTCGAACCTGGGCTGATTGCAAATTAGGCAATTGTTTTAACCCCTAGGCCACAGGCTCTCTCTCTCTCTCTCTCTCTCTCTTTGTTAGCTGAGAAGCAAGGGAGATATGTGTTAAATGTTTGTTAAGTATTTAGATACCTTGCTTTTTGGGAGGAACGGGAGTACTATAGAGTATCATTTAATTCATTCCTCTTATTCATAGCTCCTGATATCAAAAATCTATCATACATGATTTGGTTTGTTAAGTTCTCAAATTGTATGCATATGACTGCAGCCTTATAGACCTAAATTGATGAAGATAATTGCTCAAAATATGGAGAAAGAGGCAGTAGGCAAAAATAAAACTTTTATTCCTTGGACGGTCAGAAATTACTTCTTACACTTGAGAGGGCTTTTCATCATACTTTTTTTCACTTGAAGGTAGATCTAAAAATTATGCACAAATGGACCTGATTGCAAAAAAAATCTGGAACCATGACACTTCGATTAGTTTCCATCCTTTGCTTCTTGTCCTGCCTTCAGGTGCTTTGGAGAATAGCTTGAATCCTTCTTCTTTGTGGCAGCCCCTGAGATATTGGATCACTGCTATCATGTCACACCCTAGTTCTTCTCTTCATTAAAATATAGATGTCCATAGAAAACCTCTTAAATACATGACTTAAAGAACTAAAATCAATCAAGTTATTTTAGTTCTACACAAGGTATATTGTGTGAAACAAATTATTAAAATAAAATAATGCAAATGTGTTTTTTTGCTCACGGATTTCCGGGGGCAATCATAGGAGATGGATAAAAAAATGGTAACCACAACTAAGTAATCAAAGTTTCACCAGTTTTTACATTTGTTGAACATGTGCTGCACATTTTAAAAGGAGTGGGATTTCAATTATATGGTCATGGATGACATTGTGACTTTTATGAATAAAGTGGAAAGTAATCCATAGTTGAGAAACTAACTGAAAACAGTTGTGGGTCTTTTTATGAAATATTAATAATTATCAAATTGTTAACCTTCAGAATGAAACCAACCAATCCCATACCCTCGCTGAAAATAGTTTTATATATACAGTACATGTCTATGTAATTAAGACTTTCTATTTGAAAATATGTGTACAAAATTATAGAAGGGGTTTCCCAAATGTGGTGATCTTCAAACTATTGAAAGCTGCAACATCCAGAATAGTCAGAAAACAAAAAAAATATTTGAACAACACTTGTCACTTTTGTAAATCTTCTGGTTAACATTATTGTAAAAATCAACAATTTAAATTTCGGTTCCGTTTGCTCATAATGTAGCTTTAGGAAACCATTGCTCTTTATTCTTTATCTATGACTTGAAACTGATTTGAAATTCACAACGTATTAATTTGTAATGTGGTTTGCCTGATTTTGGTTTAGTGCATTGTATGAACTTCTACTTGAATTTATGAATTATCACCTGGTTCATTATGGTTTGTTCAGTAAATGATCCTTAAGCAAACTGTGGTTTAGCATGATGTATTATATTATATTACATCATTACATTATGTTACATTATTATATGGATCTACGTGAACACTGGAAAACTGCTCTATGATTTATGGTTGATTAAAGTACATTATCTGAAGAAGCTATTTTATCTGGATCATTGTATCCCAGTCTTTCTATTATCTTTACTTCTTATCAAGGGACATAAAAGTAATTAATGATTATACTCTTTTGGCAGAAAAAAGAGCTAGAACCATTTATTAACCAATTTGAAAATCTCATGGCACTTTTTCTGTACAGATCCAGGGATAGCATAAAAAATGTAATCTTAATCCATGATAAGTGCCAGAGTACAATTCATCTCTATACTTTTTCAGTTTCATTGAAGATGAAAGCTGTTCCTGTAAGTAAGATCGGGTGTGTGTGTGAATCATTCAATATCTGAAGTTGACAGCTTTTAGTCATACAAAAGTAATAGAATATGGTACGGAGTAAAACATAGAAAGAAAAATAATCTGCTGGAAAAGAGAGTCATGTATTTTATAAAAGTGGGTTTCAATGACATTGTACAAAATGGGTACCAATTGGAAAAACTATTGTACATAATGCAGACACTTATTATTGAACACTGTTTCTATTGGCGAAAAGTTTATTATCTTACATGGTAGAAATTAATGAATGTGCCTATAGGCCCCATGAAAGCTTCAACTCTGAGTATATTCAACTTTAGACAAAAAGGAGTTTGTATTTCTCATGTGAGTTTTGTGGCCTAGCCACAAATTAAGCCACAAAACAAACAAACAAGCAAAAACCTTTAGGTATGAACAGGTCACACATTAGCATCCTACTGTTATACAGCCAGAATAGTGAACAGGAAAGGAGATGTGTGCAAAATCAAGTCATTAGAGTTTGAGCTGAATGGCATCAAAGAACCAGTGACAAGCATTTCGCCTAATGTCAACTTTTTTATACATCAATGTTAATTCACTTGCAAAACAGGGCTTTCACTTTCAAGCCATATCAGGAATCCAAAGGAAGCTGTTAAAGAGGAAACTGGTTTCTCTATCCATCATGTTAATAAAAGGTTTGCACATATAGGCAGGAAACCAGCCTATCAATTTTCATTTCTACCCCATCCACCATTTTCTGCCTTCACATTTTTGCATCAGTTGTTTTGTGATTTCAATAAAAGTGTGCTCGTGTTCACCCTCATTTTTGTGAATACTGCTCTGACACAAGCATTTTCTTTGCAATGCTGTTCTGTATTTCCATTTTTGTTAGCATTTTGCCATCAAATAATGTGTTTTGGTATATTTGTCTCACCCAAATCCAACATTTCTTTGAGTTGGAAGGCACCATTGGAATGTTGAAATCATGTTTTGGGTAATCTCAAAAAAAGTCTGCTGCAGGTCTAGACCTTCTCCACATGGATGCGGTAGATGATACCATCAACCCAAACTCAAAGATATTTCAGGATGTTACTTGCCATAGTGCTTCTTGTTTACCTTTGTTTCTTGTCATGTTGTTTCTTGCTTACCTTTTTGTCTTTTTCTTAAGCAAATAATCATTAGGCTGCAATCTCCTATAACTTTTATCATCCTAGAAAACTTGGAAGATAATTTGGATAAGGGGAAAGATGGGGAACTCATCAAATTTGCAGACAACACCAAATGGGCAGGAATAATCAACACTCCAGTACACTACCAGATGGCATCATAAATGGCTGACCAACCGCACTCAATGTGTAGTCCTCAGTGGAACTGCATCTACATGGAAGAAAGTATGCAGTGGGGTACCCCAAGGCTCTGTTTTAGGCCCAGTACTCTACAACATCTTCATCAATGATTTGGATGAGTAAATGGATGGGGAACTCATGAAATTTACAGATGACACCAAGCTTGCAGGAATAGCTAACACTCCAGAAGATAGGCTTAAGATACAGGAGGATCTTGACAGACTTTAACATTGGGCACTATCTAACAAAATGAAATTCAATGGTGAAAAAAGTAAGGTTCTACATTTAGGCAAGAAAAACCAAATGCACAGGTACAATATAGGTGGTACCTTGCTCAGTAGTAGTAACTGTGAAAGGGATCTTGGAGTCCTAGTAGACAATCACTTAAATATGAGCCAACAGTGTGCTGCAGCTGTCAAAAATGCCAACATAGTGCTAGGCTTCACATCAAGATCATGTGAAGTGTTAATACTACTACTTCAAGTGTGGCCTTGGTAAGGCCACACTTGAATACTGTATCCAGTTTTGGTCACCACAATATAAAAAAAATGTTGAGACTCTAGAAAGAGTACAGAGAAGAACAACAAAGATGATTAGGGAAATGGAGCCTAAAACATATAAGGAATGGTTGCTGGAATTGGGTATGTCTAGTTCAGGGGTGTCAAACTCAATTTCATTGAGGGCCGCATCAGCATTGCAGTTGCCCTCAGGGGGCCGGGTGGGTATGGCCAGGGTGGGCATGGCCTACTGGGTGGGCGTGGCTAGAGTGCGTATGGCCTACTGGGTGGGCATGGCCAGCTCTACATCATTCGCATCATGGGTGGCTATGGGGGCCTGGGCAGGAGTGGGACAGATCTGAGGGTCTCTGGCAGGAGGGTCTCTGGGCCAGGTCCAAAGCAATGGGGCCCATTCCCTCACTTTTTCCAGGATGGTTTTCCATGAAACCACTAGAACTAAGGAGAAACCTCCTGACAGTTAGAACAATTAACCAGTGGAACAACCTGCCTCCAGAAGTGGTGAATGCTCCAACACTGGAAGTTTTTAAGAAGAGACTGGACAGCCATTTGTCTGAAATGGTATAGGGTTTCCTGCCTTAGCAGGACTAGATGACCTCCAAGGTCCCTTCCAACTTTACTAGTTGGACTAGATGACCTCCAAGGTCCCTTCCAACTTATTATTATTATTATTATTATTATTATTATTATTATTATTATTATTATTATTATTATTATTATTATTATTATTATTATTATTATTATTATTATTATTATTACTTCTCGGGCTGGATCCGGCCCCCGGGCCTTGTGTTTGACATGTCTGGTCTAGTTTAATGAAGAGAATGACTAGGGGTGACATGATTTTTAATTTTAATTTAATTTATTGAGATTTCTATACCGCCCTTCTCCCAAAGGGACTCAGGGCGGTTCACAGGGCATGTATAAATAACAATACAAAAATTAAAAAAACAATTAAATCAATGCCCAAGTTAAAACAAGAATGATAAAAAATAACAAGCCTATAAAAACCCATATACCCCCATCAGGCCAGACCCGCTAGTTCAAATAAATGGGTCTTCAACCCGCGACGGAAGGATCGGAGGTCTGATGCCATCCGGAGCTCAACCGGCAGTTGGTTCCATAATGCTGGAGCACCCACAGAGAAGGCCCTCTCCCTGGGGGCCACCAGTCGACATTCCTTGACCGGAGGCACCCTGAGGAGGCCCTCTCTGTGGGCACGCACAGGGCGGAGGGGAGTCGACGCCGGCAGCAGGTGGTCCTCGAGGTATCGCGGACCCATGCCATGTAGGGACTTAAAGATCATAACCAAAACCTTGAACCTTACCCGGAAGACAACTGGTAACCAATGCAGCTCACGGAGCAAAGGTGTAACATGGGAGTACCGGGAAACTCCCAAGACAACTCTCGCGGCCGCATTCTGTACCAGTTGGAGCCTCCGAGTAGTCTTCAAGGGAAGCCCCATGTAGAGAGCATTACAGTAGTCTAGGCGAGAGGTCACGAGCGCGTGAGTGACCGTACATAAGGCCTCCCGGTCTAGATAGGCCCGCAACTGGTGCACCAGGCGAACCTGGGCAAAAGCCCCCCTAGTCACGGCCACTATATGATCCTCCAAAGTGAGTCGTGAATCTAGGAGGACTCCCAAGTTGCGAGCCCTATCCACAGGGGGTAAAAGCTCACCCCCCATAGAAAGAGATGGAACATCCCAGGTGTCCCGGGAAGCCGGAATGTACAGCCACTCAGTCTTGTCAGGGTTGAGTTGAAGTCTGTTCCTCCCCATCCAGACCCGAACCGCCTCCAGGCAACGGGACATCACAGCGAGGGCATCACTGGGGTGGTTTGGGGTCGAAATAAAAAGTTGGGTATCATCAGCATATTGATGATACCCAACTCCAAAACCACGAATGATCTCACCCAGCGGTTTCATATAGATGTTGAACAGGAGAGGCGAGAGGACCGACCCCTGAGGAACTCCACAAGCGAGAGTCCTAGGGGTCGACCTCTGCCCCCCTGCCAACACCGACTGCGAGCGTCCCAGGAGATAGGAGGAGAACCACTGAAAAACTGTGCCTCCCACTCCCAGTCCCCTGAGACGCCGCAGCAGGATACCATGGTCGATGGTATCGAAAGCCGCCGAGAGGTCTAATAGGACTAGGACAGAGGAATATCCCCTATCCCGAGCCCTCCAGAGATCATTCACCAGAGCGACCAATGCCGTCTCCGTGCTGTGCCCGGGCCTGAAACCCGATTGGTAATGGTCCAGATAATCCGCTTCATCCAGGACCAGAGGGAGCTGATGCGCCACCACACTCTCAACAACCTTCGCAAGAAAGCGAAGGTTGGAGACTGGACGAAAGTTGTTCAATACAGCTGGGTCCAAGGCAGGCTTCTTGAGGAGAGGTCTCACCACCGCCTCCTTCAAGACGGTGGGGAAATAACCCTCGGTCAAAGAAGCAGATATAACCGCCTGGAGCCAGCCTCGTGTCCTCTCCCTAGCTGCATAAACCAGCCAAGAAGGGCACGGATCCAATAAACATGTGGTGGAACTCATCTTCCCCATAATCCTGTCCACTTCATCAGGGGTCACAGAATCAAACTCCTCCCAGATAACATTGACAGGACCGCCCGTGTCCTGATCGCCAGACTCTGCCCAGCTGGAGTCCAAACCGGTCCGAATCCGAGCGATTTTATCCGACAGATGTTGACTAAACTCCTCGGCACGACCCTGCAAGGGATCCTCCCTCACCTCCTGATTAAGAAGGGAGCGAGTCACCCTAAACAAGGCGGCCGGGCGATTATCTGCGGACGCGATGAGGGTGGAGAAGTAATTACACCTCGCCTCCCTCATCGCAGCGAGATAAGACCTAATGTAGGTTCTTAACCGCAATCGGTCGGGTTCAGATCGGCTGGACCTCCAGCAGCTCTCTAGGCCCCGTTTCCGACGCTTCATCTCCCGGAGCTCCGCGGAGAACCATGGAGCTCGCTGGGATCTGCACCGGGTCAGGGGCCGGAAGGGTACAACCCGGTCAAGTGCCTCAGTGGCTGCCCTTTCCCAGGCTTCCACTAAGGCATCCGCCGAGTTGTGAGTAATGGAGGCAGGTGGGGACCCCAGCGCTGCTTGGAATCTATCAGGATCCATTAGGCGTCTGGGGCGGTACCATCTAATTGGCTCCGTACCCCCACGGCGGGGGGTGGCAAAATGGAAGACCAGCCGCAGGAGGTGATGATCGGTCCATGACAGGGGCATAATAAATGGAAAGCCCCCACCAAGATCATCCAACCACCGTCCAGATAAAAAAATCAGGTCAAGGGTGTGGCCTCCCTCATGAGTTGGTTCAGAAATTACCTGCGTCAGGTCCATGGCCGTCATGGAAGCCATGAACTCCCGAGCGAGCTCAGATGAGCTTCCCAGGGATGGTAGATTGAAGTCTCCCAAAACTATAAGTTTGGGGAACTCAACCACCAACCCCGAGAGGATATCGAGCAGCTCGGGCAGGGCTGCCGCTGCGCGACTAGGCGAAATGTACACGAGCAGCAAGCCCAACTGCGCCCCAGAACCAAATCTCACAAAGAGAGACTCACACCCGACTATCTGAGGAACGGTGGTCTCCCGCGGACATAAGGTCTCCCTAATGATCACCGCCACACCCCCACCCCTACCTTGAGCTCGAGGCCGGTGTAGCACCCGGAAGCCTGGTGGGCAAAGGTCAACCAAAGGGACCCCACCCTCTGGGCCCAACCAAGTCTCCGTGATGCAGGCCAGGTCCGCATGCTCACCCTCAACTAAATCCCTAACAAGGGGAGCTTTGTTAACCACGGACCTGGCATTCAGGTACACCAGCCGGAGCTCAGGAGGCTGCACATCCTCGCTCCTGGAACCTCGGGAAAGAGGCAGAGGGTCGGAGTGCCTCACCACTTGCAAATAGCGGAGACGGCCCTCCCGGTAACGATATGGCCCCCTGTCTATCCGCCTGCTGCCATTCCCCGTCGTGGGAATTGGTAATCCCACGACCCGCTCATGAGCCCTGGAGACAACGACCCCCCGTTCTCCCCCCGCGCGGTCAGACCCAAGTCTGGCCTGAACTATGGTTGATTGGCCGCCCCCCATAGCCAGACAACCCCCATCTCCCACCCCTCTCCCCAACCCCGTAAAATTTTTTGATAAAAACGTAATCAGGGGCCGCTTATTAAATTTATGTTGACGGCCCCTGCCCCTGCCCAGCCATCTCTCAGAGACCCAAAACTCGGGCCCTTCATCGAGGTTAGGATTTAAAGAGGCGGGTCGCACCCAGGCGAGGGGGGCACCCCTGAGTGCGAGCAAGTCCGTGCTAGTATATTGTTGCATGTTAGTCCAGCAAGTCCAGAATAGGCAGTCCCGGAGGTGATCATGTCCATAGGAGGGTCAAAGGCCGGAAAAGAAAATATCTGGATCCACACCCAACTGCACTGCCACTCAGTTGGGTGCCCCAGTAAACAGGCCACCCCCGCCCTCTCACGGCAGGTTGCAACTCTGTTCCTGGGGGTGGTCAAAGATATACTCTGGGTAGGCATGCCCCATAGAGCTCCCACCTCTATGGGGCTGCAGATGTAAAAGTCAGCCACTCTCCCACCGTGGCTGGTACCCAGGACCGACCGAATCCAAAGGGGAGAGGGGGAGGTAGGCAAAGTTAATAGATGTATATATTCAGGCAGAAGGGTAGACGGGCCAAGATAGAAGAGATGGTCTGAAAGCGTCATCACCGCCGCTAAAACGGTCCAAAAGCGGTATAAGGACCACCTGTCGCCGTTGCTCCATTGAAGCGGTCCGAAGACGCCGTTGCCAACACAAGCGGTCCGAGGCAGCACAGAAAACATCATCGCCGCTGGGATAGCTCTCAGTCGCCCTCTCCGCTGCCAAAACGGCCCGAGGACGACAGCGTCACCAAAAGCAGCCTGATGCGGTCTGGGGTAAGATGGAAACACCACCGCCGGCGAGAGGGGCCAAAAGCCTGAGAAACGCCGCAGCCAATCACCGGCCACCACAAACGGCCCGAATAGGCCAGAAAACGTTGATGCCGCAGAAGTGGCCCGAAAACAGGTCAAATGTTGCCACTCGGGCCAGAAGGCCCCAGGAATGCCACCGCTTAGTGCTGGTCGCTGAGAACGGGCAAAGCCCACTGCTGCCGTCGTCATCGTCGCCGGATGCAGGCCGTCTCCGCCATCGGATGCGGCCCAAAGGGCCGCCGCCACCAGCGCCGACGCCCACGCCGTCGCCACCATCGCCGCCATCGCCATCGCCGCCGCCAAGCCAGACCCACAGGCGTCTCTCTCGGCGACCAAAGGCAGCCCAAGGGTGTCAAAGGCGGCCCGAAACGGCCCGGGGAAGCAAGAAACGCCGCCACCGAGCGCAGCCCGAAAAACTGTCGCCGCCAGCGCCGAGGCCGCCGCCCACGCCACCGCCGCCATCGCCGCCGCCCGAACGAACCCGCAGGCGTCCTCCTCGCCGACCGGGAACAGCCTGAGAACACCGAGTAGCCCAAACCGGTCTGGAACAGCAGGGAACAATAGGGAACGCCGGAGGCGGCCACGAACAGCTGAGGGCGGTCCGGAGAAGGCAAGCGGCAAGCGGCAGAAGGCAAACAGCAAAAGGCGAACAGATGGGAAAGGCGACAGATGAAGAGAGGCAGGGCCCGCAGACTTCAAACAGTTCACTGCCAGTTTCGTCGGCCACTAGCTGCCCCTGTGCCTGTAACTATAAACCCCCCGTCCCCCAATCCACATCCCAGAGAGCCTAAAGGCTCCTGAGGGGCTCCAAAGGGACGCCTAGTAACTGGAACTCACGGAGCTCAATCAAGCACGTCCGCCATCTTGGGCATGCGTAGTTACATCCCCATCTTGGGCATGCGTAGTTACATGATAGCAGTGTTCCAATATCTCAGGGGTTGCCGCGAAGAAGAGGGAGTCAAGCTATTCTCCAAAGCGCCTGAAGGCAGGACAAGAAGCAACAGATAGAAACTAATCAAAGTGTCATGGTTCTGATAGATGAGACCATCTGAGGCAATTGATTTCTTCAAAGAACAATTTTAATGGCTACATATTAGTAAGATCAAAGGTGAAACCAAAACTGAAAGTTACCCCGCCCAAAAGGTTACAAGTAAAAGTTAAACTCCCCCCATTATATGTCATAAATCACTATCCCCAATTAACACCTTTGATGGGCTTCCTAATGGTAGTTCCAGCCTGCCAAACACTTTACCTCCTTGACCTTGATTCCCATGAGAAAGTTATTGTTTTGACTAAACTATAAGAATGCAGTCTCCCCCCTTCCATTGCTGTGGCAGCCAGAAAATGAAGAATCAGAGTGTTTGAAGGCCTGACACAAAAACAGAAGCAACCTAGAACTAAGGAGAAATTTCTTGACAGTTAGAACAATTAGTCAGTGGAACAAACTCCTCCATAAGCTGTGAATGCTCCAACACTGGAAGTTTTTAAGAAGAGACTGGACAACCATTTGTCTGAAATAGTAGAGGGTTTGCTGCCTGAGCAGGAGGTTGGACACTAGAAGACCTCCAAGCTCACTTCCAACTCTGTTGTTGTTGTTGTTGTTGTTGTTGTTGTTGTTATTTCAAAGGCATTCTTCAAAATAAAAAAAAAACATTAAGGGCTGACGCTTGTAAAATGCTAGCTTCCCCCAAAGTGTAATTAAAAAGTTATGAGGGGTTTTGATGGTGTTTTTTTTTAAGGAGAGAAAAAATAAAAATGAAGGTGGGACTGAAAGTTTGACAGGCACCAAAAGAACATTTCATATTAACATATGCGTGTTAAAAATGTATACATTTTTTTACATGCATATTCATTGAAGATAAAAAGACACATCTCCTGAAGCCAAAATCACAAGACTACACCCGATTTACTTTGTCCATATCATGTGTATAAATTCATTGGATAAGTCAGTGATGCTGAGAATGGTTAGTGGGACAAGAAGAAGGGGCAAGCAAAGAACATGCCAGTTGGATAACATCAAAAGTGATACAAAGATGAGCATCCAACAACTGAAAGAAGCTGTGTTTGACATGGTAGCATGAAGAGCACTTGCCTGTAAAGTTGTCTAGAGTCAGACATGAATGAATAGTTAAAACAACAATTTATTGGAGAACTATTTTAGTACATTCAAGCAAAATACAATGAACTAGCTCAATCTGTAAGGAGAACTGTATTTCTCTTCAGTACTGTGAATCTGATAAATTTCTCTCCATCCCTAATCTTATCCTTAGACAGGAAATGTTTCTAAACCCTTTGCTAGGGATCATATTTTGGGGAGAAGCTCCAAGAAAGCAATTTGCAACCATTCTTCTTTATTATATCACAATAGGAAGTACCATTTACTTTTTCATTTCTAAACCCTGAAATATTTGTACACTCATGTAATGCTGGATGATTTATGATTACCCTCCTAGCAATTTGACACTGTCATCTGACATACTGAGTGTGTGATTTTGAGTCACGTTTTGCTTTAATGAACTCCAGAGACATTTAATCATAATGATAAAATGGATACAAATTTAGTAGCTAATAGATGGGTAAAATACAATTACTGCATTAGACACAATAAATACTTCTGCTTCATAACCTGAATTTACACAAATAGCACCATTGTACATCTTTCATATTAATATTTCATTGTGCAGGCATCTTTATTTTTAATATTAAACATGATAAGTTTTGAATCAGGGATTGCCTTTGACAATTTTTATGGTGTATAGGTAAGGATTAGGATTGTGTTCTAATTCACAGCACAGCCTGAACACCCAGCCTAAAATTCAAAGCAAGACAAGCCTACTCTGTCCCTGATTCACATCCCTCTGTGAACCTTTGATACGTAGCTTGGGACCTCTACAATGGTGGAAATGGCAGGATATTGCCATAGCAACTGTACCAAATGAGGGAGGGTTAAAGTTGTTATCACTTTCCTGCATAAAATGACTTGGTCAAAAGGGAAAGCGATTATTTGATTCAAAAATTAGCTATTGGTTTTCAGGTCAGAGTTTTCCTTCTAATCTAACCATCACCTATCTCTCCAATCAGCCTTTTAAATGGGCAGCAATTTCAGGGGTTTCCATCTTATACTAAGAACTTAATTCTGAATGTAAAGGATCCAGATAATACTCTTCATCCAAGGTCCTCTGAAGCTGCTGCAGAACCATCTTCTCAACTATCTTCCTCAAATGGGAAGTTAGATATTAGACATTTTTATTTTCCTTATCAATAAGTGTTAAATCTAAAGTATTATGCAGCAGGTGCTTGTCTATTTGAATTCTAGAGTCCCAAGCACTTTAGGTCCTTCATTTTATAGTACTTTCTATATTTTGTAGTCCCACCTATTCTTGTTTGCAGACCAATGGTATTTCTGGCAAATATTCTAATGCACCATTGTTGCTACTGTGTCACACTGTTGTTTGTAGTATTTTTTTTTGCAGCATTTAACCAGGAGGTTAACTGTTTCTTCAGCTTCTTTGCAACAATGGCATACACACAAAACATACACACAAAATAACCCATGGTGGAAATGTCAATGTTAGATTGCACACATTTGACAGTTCATACATATTTTAATTCCTAGGGACTAAATATGTAATAGAGAGTAGAAAGCAAAGCATCTGATTAATTCACAATCTTCAATTTCACTGACATATTTTTATGTTGATTACATATGTAGATCAAGCTGTCTAAAATCAGCTACATTTAAAATCAGACACATTTATTTTATATGCCTTCAAGTGAATGTGTGGAATTGGTGATGTTTATGTACACATAAACCATTTCATATTAATCCCAACATAATACATCAACACTATTTTTTTTCTAAGGAGTAAATACTTATTTTAAATCTACAGCTCATAGCACTTGAGTAAAACAGCTGTTGAATAAAAGTCTCTCAAAATTTTACGATGCTACATCCTTTGTAGCTTCTTTAGAAATGACACTAATGAGACTTTTCAAAACACTTGACGTGTTCTAGCCAACCCTGACAAGTTTCTGGTAATTAAGTATAATTTTGCTTTTTGATCTACTACAGATTTCAAGGGGAATTTTATTTATGATGATGATGGAAGTTGAAATCATCACATTGTCTACAGTTTGAATTAAAGTAGGAGGAAAGTTCTTAAAGCAATATATAAAAAGTTCAAAAACCGTATTGCAAAGCATTCTATATTACAGGAAAAATATAACTCTTTTAATGCTTCCAAAGTTAATACAGCTTGCTTTCTAATACACACACACACACACACACACACATACACACATACATATTCATATACATAAATACACACACACATACAAAATCTGTCCCCTTAAAAGCTACGAAAATAGACTGGTCAAGCTATTATTATATAAACAGCAAATAAAGCAATTATCTCTGTGCATAACCTTGAAACTTTGCTATATATTTCTTTTATATATTGTTAATATGTAACTTTTAGTAGATATCATTTTTTAATTAAAAAGTTTTACAATACATTTTATCTTTAACAAACAAACAAAAAAGAAAAAAACCCTCCCAACCCCTTCCCCTCCCACCCTCTTCCCCCTCCCCAGCCCTCCCCAACCCCTCCCTCCCTTTCCCCTCCCCCCCACTTCCCAGAGCAAAATACAGGGTATAAAAATACAAACAATCATAATCTAACTTACGCAAACAATCCTAAACTATTTAAACTATCGAACTTTAACTCATATAGATAAACTCCAAACATATATATGTATATCATATCAATGATTATTCAAATACAAAATAATACTTTTCAATCTAATACCCAATAAAAACAATCACAGATAAGACAATTTATATCAATTGTCTAAAACTATTCTTCTTTCCAACTAAGCTTTAAATTCATATTATCCTAATATATTATACAACTTAAAATACCATAGATTACTCTCCAAACTTATTTTTTTTAATATAATCACATCATTCTTATATTCTTATATTCTATTACCTATTCCAATATTGCCCATAAAAATATTACAAATTAGCTTCAATCACAAATTAAACAATTTATATCAGTTTTATAAAACTATTCTTCTATCCAACTAAGCTTTAACATACTAAAACCAGGTTTATACAACCTTCCCTTCTCCTAATGTATTATACAACTTAAAATACCATACATTACCTTCCAGGCTTAAAATTTTTCATCCAAATAACAAATCATAACCTACAGAATATCAATAAACACTACTACCAATCTTCCCAATTAAATTTTCATAATCATCTTAAAACTAAAGCAACACAAAATATTACATAATTATTTTATATGGGTGAAAAATATATCCCCAAATATTTAGCCCTTCTAGCAATTCCAATTCCCATAATCCTTATTACATTATTATCTCTTGCAGTTATGCAACTAAATCTTCAGGCTTGATTCATTCGTCCAGAAGCAGCACGCCTCTTCCAATTTCTGGCCTTCTCCAGTGGTAATGAAGTTTGACCCACTCCTGTAAGTTTCACATCTGTCTGCGTTAACCCTTTAGCATCTTGTGGATTCTCTCTGGAACATTGAGACTCTCTCTCACCTTTTTTCTTTGTAGATTCCAAAGATGGTATGGGGACTGCTTTTAAAACATTACTGTAGAAATCACGTGCCTGAATCACCGTGGTAAAACAATGCCTCGTACCTTCATAGGTCACCACCATACCCACTGGTATTTGCCATCTAAACTTGATATCACGTCGTCTCAATTCTTGTGTCAAAAAAGCAAATTCCTTCCTTTTTCTTAAAATTCTTGCAGGGATCTCTTTTAAAATCAGAACTTTTTGCTCACCAATTACAAAATCAATATTGTAGGAGGCCTGAATAACTTCATTTCTAATCATTCTCTTTGTAAAATAAACCACCACATCTCTGGGTAGTTGCCTTTGTCTTGCAATCCACGAATTAACACGGAAGATTTTATCTATATCTTCCATTATTTCATCTGCTGGTTGCTCCAACACCCCTTCCAAATCCTCAGAAACCATTTTCTTCAAATTTTCCTTAGGATTTTCTTTTAGGCTTCTGATCCTTAAAGCAAAATCCATCTGATAATACTGTGTCAAAATCAAATCATAATCCATTTTCTCTATCACATTTTCTGTTTCTGTCATTTTGGCTTCCAGTCTAACATCATTTTGAGCAAGATCTTCCATTCTTTCATCCAAAATTTCAATGCCTTTAACCATGCTTTGCATTGCAGATGTGATGTCTGCTCTCATTTCTGTTAATTTCTCTGTAAACTTCTCCTCCAACTTTTTCTCCATTATCTCAACAAATTGTTGCATTTGCTTTTCCATAGTCTCTTGCAGCAGATTCTGCAAATCTTTTACTGTAAAAGCTGATACAGATACGGATGCAGGGGACAATAAAGTTTTCACCGAAGACTGCTGCATCAAAGCAGGAACTTTAAAAGATATAGCCGCCATTTTCACCCACTATTGTTAGCTACGCACTTTCACTTACGAGTTCAGCAAAGTCCATTGAGTTAAAGATCAAAACACCATCTTCACCAAAATCTCCTGCATCACTCTGCCTGCGTCCTCATTCTCAAAAGCTTTTCCTTGCTAGCAGGGATGGTTGTGAACGCCCTGTTCTGCTCCAAAAAACCCGGAGCAGAGGCGCCTCGCAGTCCGGAGCATGCCCAGGCTTCGGGAGGGCTCAATCCTTCCGCCGCCAAAACTCTAAGTTCTGGCGGCCCCGGAGAGCTCTACCCCTACCTGGATGCTCACCCCCCTCCTCTTCTCCCAAGGTGGGGGCTTCCGAGCCACCAAAACAGCTGATCGGCGCTGTTTTGGGCGGCTCTACGGAGCCGCGAGGCTGACAGCCGAAGAATGGCTGCCTCCGGCGATGCCTTGCCATCCGGAAGTCCTTAGTAGATACCATTTTGATCTAGAGCTCCATTCTACATCACCACCTCTTCTATTTTTTTCCAGTGTATCAGAAAAAAAACATTTTAAGAAGGCTAATCTACTGAATGTCTACTGTACATAATAACAGACCTTCAAACATTTCCATTAATCATGAACCTAAAGTACAAGGTATTTCAGATCTTATGCTTTGTTAAAATAGATCACCTCTCCCTTCTTAAAAGCAATTTTAACGTAGGGCTTAGGACCGTGAATTGAAAATTCTGTGAAAACTCTCATCTCAGTTATCAATGCCTTATGTGAACTTTAAAACACTGCAACATATACTTCCCAAGATTACTGCAGTCCTTAGAAAAATAAGCATCTATACATGATGCAGTCTTTGCTTTCATATAAATATGTGTCCTTAAATGTATGAATGCAATTTCTTTTTGCCATCAGATTGATGGCTTGGTGTTCTGGTCACCAAGGAAGAGTTGCCCAATAAGACTTTTCACAGCCCTAAACAATTTTCTTCACTTCCTAAGTTGAGGCATGACTGAAGAAGCTCATGGTTTTAAATTGTGCACATATAAAGAGGATATATAATGCTTTAATTGAATTGGATTCGGAAACGGAATTAGTTAAAGATTGTATGATAAAGTGGGCACAAAATATTCAGGAACCAATTTCGTTGGACACTTGGGAGATAATTTGGATCAGAAATGTTAAATTTACTCAGGCTCAAAACTTAGGAGAAAATTTTTATAAAATGTTTTATAGATGGCATCTGGATCCCAAGAAGTTGTCTAACATGTATCCTAATTTACAGTCTAAATGTTGGAGATGTGGTAGTTTAGAAGCCACCTATTTTCATATGTGGTGGACTTGTAGAAATATAAAAGCTTTTTGGATTAAAATTTGGTGGAACATTCAAAAGATTTTTAAGAGAAAGATAAAGTTTTCTCCGCAATTGTTTTTATTGGGTATTGTTGTAGATTGTGATGTTAAAGAAACTAATTTGATGTTGAATATGATAACAGCAGCACAGTTACTGGTGGGACAATATTGGAAGAAGGATAGTTTGCCTACTATACAGTAGAAGAATGGGTGTTTAAAGTTTCGAATCTTGCAGAAATGTCTAAGATTTCTGCTTACTTGAAAGATCATTCACAGGAAAGATATATTTCAGTTTGGGGGAGATGGATAGATTATATTCAGAATAAATATGGGACTAAAAAGTTCCATTTAGCTTATGAGTAGATTTTAGAGGGATATTGTTATTGGTACTTTGTATGAAGTTACGTTAAAGGGGAGTTAAAGCACATTATGAATTTGGTTAATTGTATATTATGCATAATTCTTATTTAGAATATGATAATTATAACTATAATCCTGTATTTAGCTCTGGGAAGTGGGGGGGGAAGTGGGCGGGTTTGGGGTGGGGGGGATTTGGGAATATATTGTAAAATCTTGTTTTTGTAAAACTCTTTAATAAAAAAAAAAGAAGCTCATGGTTTTAGCTTCACAGAATCTAGAGTAATCAAACCATGCCAGTCAACTAACAACTACCTTGTAAGGTAAGAGTCTTGGCAACCATTCACTTTCAGGAATTTTCTTCTATCCTACGGTAAGCAAGTCAATTCATGGAAGTCAATATACAATGGCTTATTCACCATGGGATTGTGCTGAACACTATTTGGATTAAAATATACAGCACTCTGTATCAGTACCCATACTTAAACACAAAAATAATATTAAAATAACAAGTTTAAGTAAACCAGAGATAAATGCTTTTAATCTTCATCTTTTAAGGTGAAATCAGATAGTGCTGCTCCTTTGTGGATCTGCTCCTTTGCAACTTGAAAAAAGAGACATATTATGAGAAGATTAATGCATAGAAGCTTCCTCTTAGTAAAAGCTGTGCACAGACCACCCACAACAGGTCCTTTGAAGCGAAGGAAGGGGAGGGGAAAAATGAAAGTGTATTAACATCCTCTAGCTTGAAATATTATTCCCAACATATTTTCCTTGCCCCCCCACCACATTTTTCCTATCAGTATGGTTCCTTTACTTGTTTTCTTCTCCTGCTCCTTAATCAAGGACAGAGATTTACCTGACATTAGATCTTTATGTGAGGTCTCCACTCTCTTCAAGGGAGCTTACTCCTGATTAAAAGAGTTGGATTTGGTAGGGTTTTAATCTTGAGCTTGAATGAAGTTCTTCCACTGAAATCAATAATGGTGCTTAATTCATGTTACAGGGCCTAAATGCCTGTGTATAGATATACACAACAAGATAAATATTAAAGGAGAGATGGAGAATCTGTGTGGCAATCAGACTGGAATTTTAGAAAGCATTGGGGAATGGAAAATTGCTCTTTTGTAGAGTGCTGCCACTCCATGTAAATATACCAGGCTTCAAAAAGTTTAACCATCCTAAAAGAGTTCCCCTAGACCTCATATTTCTATCAAGCAAAGGCAACCAACATTGTATTCACCTTAAATTTGTTCTTTTTAAAAACAGGAATAATAATGAATTGTAACTTCATTATAAAACAGGAACATAACAAGAGAGAAATAGACTATGAAATATGTATGTACCTCCCCATGTGTGTGTTTGTATAATCTCTGTCATCTATCTATCTATCTATCTATCTATCTATCTATCTATCTATCTATCTATCTATCTATCTATCTATCTATCTATCTATCTATCTATCATCTATCTATCTATCATCTATCTATAAAGTGACAGTCCAATCTTTATAGTCCATATCATTCATTGACTGAACGATTCACTTAGTCTTCTCCCCTTTTTTGTAGAATTGAGAAAAGGATGTTCATGTGACTTCTTCCTCACCCTGCAAGCTGTTGCAAACAGCTCCCATTCCACCTACATAATGTCAAAAAAGGAGGTCCTGCTGTTACTGCACCTGTCTCTTTCCATCTCTAGATGTTTTTTTTCTATCAGAGGAAAGCTGGAAGCCTATTTGGCAGAGGAAAAGATTGGAATAATATCCTTCATGTTCAGTAGAGCAACTACAACTATTAAAGGTCACATTTGGCTAAGCATCTGAATGCTAGCATGTTTCTCGAAACATCGTGTGCTTTGGAAGACTAACTTCAGAGACCGAGGATATTTCAACTTTCCCTCCCTCTTCCTGGCAAAGCCATTTTCATATGAACTGAGCTGTTTCATATTTCACAAGCTAAAGCAAGATGTAAGTGTAATAAAAAATAATAATATACCCTTTCATGGAAAGAACTGTTTGTCATGATAAAGTAAGAGATTCCCACTTTGCCAGCATATTTTATCAGTTTTTAACAATTTCTTATGCTAAATAGAGCTTGACTCTGCCAACAAAATGAATATTATCTGCTTTAACTAAGAAGCAGGCGAGACAGCAAGTTAACAGTTTAACTTTTTATTCTGAACCAGGCAAAGAACAAGGGAACATGACATCTATTTATACTGACAGCTGCCGGCGGATTGACCAATCAGGGGTGAGTCTGCTCCCGTGCCGTGGTCGCCGCCAATCGGGTTCGTCCGGTTTTGACAGCTCGGAGCTGTCATCTGTAGCGCGTGTTGAACTGTCAGTGGTTGGCGCTTGCGCGGTTTCGTCCGGCAGCTTTTGACAGCTGTCAAAAGCTGCCGCGGTTTTACCTCAGCTTTGTAACTATTGTTTGATGTCATAGCAATTAGTAAATACACAACACCCCTTCCCCCTCCCTCTGATTGAGTCGATTTTACCCCAACTGTTTCTTTTTTGGTTTTCCCCATTCATAGTCTTTCAGGTATGTGGGAGGTTTCCTTAATCTCTCGGAGCGCCGGGGGGTAACCTCGGTAGTATGTTCTGGTTCTCTTGGCGCTTCTTGGGTTGGCTCCGGGGGTGGGGGGTTTGGCTCTGCTGGATCTGCGTTGATTGGAGTGGGGTGTTGAAATGGTATGTTCCGATCAGGGGAGTCTTGTCGTGCCAGTCTTTGTGCCGGTGCTTCTGTTGGTATTTCGTCGTCACCCCTTCCCCCTATATTTTGAGGACTGCGTTGGCGTAGTTGGTCTATGTGTCTGCGGATATGTATATTTTGTCCAATGTCAATAATGTATGACAAGGGGCCTGTTTGTTCGATGACCACCCCTTGTGTCCATTTGTTCCCTCCCCCGTAGTTTCTAGCCCAGACAGCTTGCCCCGCGTTGAGAGTTCTATGATGGAGGGGCAGTTCTGGGTCTGGAGGGGATCTGTCTGGGTGGAGACGGTCTAGTCTGGTGGTCAATCTTTTGCCCCAGCGAAGCTCTGCTGGGGACTTTCCGGTAGTTGTGCAAGGCGTGGTGTGTTGGGAGAGAAGAAATTGTGCCAGCCTTTGGTGCCAGTTGCCAGAGATGATCTTGCGTAGTGCCTCCTTGGTCGATTTTACCATCACCTCTGCCAAGCCGTTCGACGATGGGTGAAAGGGAGCCGAGGTGGTGTGCCTAATAGAGTTCGCCGTTGTGAAACTCTGGAATTCGTAGGAGGTAAATTGGGGCCCGTTATCGGAAACTATAACATCAGGGAGGCCATGTGTGGCGAATAATCCCCTTAAAACTTGTATAGTGGCCGAGGAAGTTGTATTGGTTACAGGCGCCACTTCTAGCCACTTTGAAAAGCTGTCTACGACAATTAGGAATGATTGTCCGTGGAACGGACCTGCATAATCTATATGAATGCGAGACCAAGGTGACTTTGTCGTTTCCCATCTATGTACGGACGCCTGTGGCTGGGCTGCCCTGACTAGCTGGCAGGAATAGCAGCCAGCTACGTGTGTCTCAATGTGTTTGTCTATACCCGGCCACCAAACATAGCTCCTGGCCAGAGCCTTCATTTTTACGGTGCCCGGGTGCCCTTCGTGGAGGCTCTCTAGCACTTTAAGTCTGTGTTTGTCAGGGATGATTACTCTACTGCCCCATAAGAGACATCCCTGATGGGTGGATAATTCTTTTTGTTTTAAGAAGTAAGGTTGGAATTGTGGTTCCTGGGATGAATATTGCCAGCCCGTTGTGACATAGCCTAGGACTCTGCCCAGGATTTTGTCTGCCGTGGTAGCTGCGGAGATATCTTTGACAGATAAGGGGCATTCTGGCAGCTCTGAGATAGCCAGTATTCTTCCAGCTGGTGCTGGGTCTGGGTCAATAATTGGTTGTGGCAGTCTGCTCAGGCCGTCTGCATGGCCCATGGTTTTCCCTGGTCTGTATTCTAGTTTGTATGAATAGGCTGATAGAAATGTAGACCACCTTAGGATGCGGGGAGATAATATTTGTGGTGTTAGCCTGTTTACTGTAAAGAGTCCTAACAGGGGCTTATGATCAGTATAAATAGTAAATGGTCGGCCATACAGGTAATCATGAAATTTTTTTACGCTGGCTACTATAGCTAGAGCCTCTTTATCGATTTGAGCGTAATTCCGCTCAGGTTTTGACAGCGTTCTCGAATAGAACGCCACAGGGGTCTGTATTCCTTCTTTAGTTAAATGGCTTAGGACCGCTCCAATGCCGTACGGGGAGGCATCGCAGGCGAGACATACGGGCAGCTGATTGTTAAACAGGGCTACCGTTGCGCTGCTGGAGAGTAAGTTTTTTAGGAGGTTAAAACTTTTATCATGCTCAGGGGTCCACGTCCAGGGTTTGCCCTTGTCTAATAATCTATGTAAGGGTTCTGCAATGGAGGCTTTATGCGGTAGGAAGGTGTGGTAAAAGTTGACTAACCCCAAGAAAGCCTGAAGTTCTTGTTTGTTTTTGGGGGTCGGTGCTGCTTTGATAGCTTTAATTTTTGTGTCCGTGGGGTGAATTCCCTTAGCGTCTATTTTAAAACCTAAGAACTCTGTTGAGGGCACCCCGATGGAGCATTTGTCTCTTTTTAATTTGAGACCGGCCTTCCTGAACCTTAGGAGCACCTTGGTTAGTTTGCCCGCCAGGTCATTTTCTGATTCCCCTGCAATTAGGATGTCGTCAAAATATGGGCAGACCCCGGGAATTCCCTTAAGTGTTTTCTCCATGATCTCCTGGAAGATTCCCGGGGCTGCAGAGATGCCAAATTGAAGGCGGTTAATTTTGAATGCTCCCTTGTGGGTGACTATTGTTTGAGCCAAAGCGGTGTCAGGGGTGACAGGCAACTGTAAATACGCCTGCGCCAAGTCTAACTTGGCAAATATGGTGCCTGACTTAATGGCCGCGAGGATGTCTTTGACAGCCGGGACCGGGTAGGCATGTGCGTTTAAAGCGAGGTTGAGGGTCGCTTTATAATCGGCACATAATCTAATTTGGCCGTTTGGCTTAACTGGGGTCACTATGGGTGTCTCCCACTCGGCCCCTTCTACCGGTTCGAGGACCCCTAAGCTTGTTAATCTGTCAAGCTCCGCTTCTATTTTTTCCCTCAAGGCGAAGGGAACCCTTCTGGCCTTGATTCTGACAGGCATCACATTTGGGTTCAGTTTAAGTGATACGGGCGGTCCCGTGTATTTCCCTAGTGAGCTGTCAAAAACGTCCGCGAATTGACGGCAGACGGATTCCAATTTTGACAGCTGAATGGCGTTGACACCTGTCAACGCTATTCCTAGTGCCTCGAACCAGTCTAATCCTAGCAGGCTTATTCTGTTTTCTTGGGTCACCAAAATAGGAAGGGATCCTTTAAATTTTTTGAACTCTACGGGGACGGAAGCTTTTCCCCGGAGTTTAATGGGCGTTTTCTGGAAGTCGGCTAGGCGGAGTTTGGTGGGTCTAAGGGCGGGCCCTTTCCTACTTCGGTTACAAATGTCCCTGTACGTTTGCCATGAGATTAGTGAGACGGAGGACCCAGAGTCCACCTCCATCTCACAGGGAATTCCCTGAATCCGTACGTCCACCTTGATTTTGGGCTTAAGAATGCTGTGGACTGTATGTTTCTCCGCCCTCCCCCTTACGTTGGACACTGGGGTCCTGGGGCTGTGCCTAGCTCTGCGTGTATATGGGGCCATACCTTCGGCTGTCACCTCCAGATCGTGCAGGTTTCCCCGGCTCCGGCTGCGGCACACTGCTTTGAGGTGGCCTGTCTTCCCGCACCCGTGGCATTTGGCACTGCGGAACCGGCACGTTGCCCTAGGGTGGCTTCCGCCGCAGCTGGCACACTTCGCCCTGTTTGTCGGGAAGTTGGCCCCCTTCTGATTGTTGGCAGGGCCCCCCTTGTAGTTGCGTTGCATCCTCAGTTTCTCGAACCGCCGTTGCACCGCGTCTATATCTGTGGGGCCGTCGTCGTCCTCAGAACCGCTGAACCTGCCGTCTTCCTGGTGCACGGACCCCTGTGGTCCGCTGTCCGGTACCCGTCGGTCGTCTCCGTGGCAGTCTTCGTATGCAATGACTTCTCTAGCCACATCGGTCATTGTCATTTCAGGCTTGGCGATCAGCTTCTTCCTCAGCCGTTCGTCCTTAAGCCCTATGACAATCTGGTCCCGGATTCGGTCTTCCAAATCCGGGAACCGGCACCGACGTGCGGCATGCCTGACCCTGGTTATGAAGTCATTTGCTGGCTCGTCAGGAAGCTGGAGTTTCCGAGCGAAGTTCACTCTCCAGTAGAGTTCTGACTTGAGGGGCATGAAGTATTTACTCAGCCCCTCAGTGAGGTCTGCATAGGAGATGGTGGCGACCGGCTCCGGGGTGAAGATCCCCACAGCGGCATCATAAACAGCGGGGCCGCTGAGCCAGAGGAGGGCGGCCGCCTTGGCCCGGTCATCTGTGATCTTCTTTACTACCAGGTACCCTTCTACCTGGCCCAGATGCGATTCCCAGCCTTCTGGGTGGCGGGTATCGAATTCTCGAATGTGGCCGTGGTTCGTCATGCTGTCTGTAATGGTGGGTGTCGCTGCTTGCGTTGAATGGAAGTTTGACTTCCAGTGACTTCAGCAAGTGACCAGCTCAGCTAAGGGGAAAAATCTCTTCTCCCCTTAGGTAGTGACTTCAGCTAAGCAAGCAGCATCCCATCCTCGTCGCCAGTGCTTTAACTAAGAAGCAGGCGAGACAGCAAGTTAACAGTTTAACTTTTTATTCTGAACCAGGCAAAGAACAAGGGAACATGACATCTATTTATACTGACAGATGCCGGCGGATTGACCAATCAGGGGTGAGTCTGCTCCCGCGCCGTGGTCGCCGCCAATCGGGTTCGTCCGGTTTTGACAGCTCGGAGCTGTCATCTGTAGCGCGTGTTGAACTGTCAGTGGTTGGCGCTTGCGCGGTTTCGTCCGGCAGCTTTTGACAGCTGTCAAAAGCTGCCGCGGTTTTACCTCAGCTTTGTAACTATTGTTTGATGTCATAGCAATTAGTAAATACACAACATTATCAATAGAAGAGAATATTTGTAGCTCAGGGTTGAAATGAGGGATCCTTGGTGCTTTCTGAGCTTGGTTGTTTTCTTGCAGATGTTTCATTACCCAAACTAGGTAACATCAGACATTTCATTACCAAAACTAGGTAACTTCAAGATAATGTTACCTAGTTTGGATAAAGAAAAGTCTGCAAGAAAACAAGCAAGTTTAGAGAGAACCAAAGACTCCTCAAAATAAATATTTTTAAGTACTTCTTAATATAAGGAGAGGATGGATTGAAAGGTACTTGCTTCACCTCACTTACTTGTCTATTTATTTTAAATGTTTAAGATGTTCTTCTATCAAATTTTATTAAAAGGAAAACTGTCATGATGGCTTAGAGAATAGCTATGTTATAAATAGTTCAGAAGCAATAATTCACTATTTTCTGCTTTTAATAACATAAAACAGTAGGCAAAATAAATTTGTTTTTCAGATTTCCTGAGGCATAATAGAATCCTAGGAATAATGTATACCCATTCCATAGAAATTATTAGTTACAAATTAAGAAGTAGATTTCTAAATTAAATTATATACTCTCTTATAAGAATTCCAATAAATAAAATTCAAAAAATTGTTCAAATGCAGAAATTTACACCACCCTTGATACCTAATTGAAAAACAATTTCATATAAACACAAATATAACAAATAGGATTAAGGAATAGTGGGAATGCTTTCATTCATTCATTCATTCACTCATTCATCCATTCATCTTCATTCATACAATGAAAATATTTTAAAATGTTATGATGTTGCCTGGAATTTTAGGTTTCATTATTAGCATTTTAAAAGATGATGTTTGCACTTTTAAAATGGCAGTTTATGCCTTTGTTTTGTTTTTGTTTTTGTAAATTTCAGGGACACATTTTTGTTTTCTTCTTAGCCAAAGCTATTTCTTTTGATATGTGAAAACTTGTCTTTTCAGCACTAAACAATAAAGAGGATATTCTGAAAACCCTTGAATACACTTTCATTTTTTGAGAAAGATAGAAACCCAGCTGGGAAGAAGCAATGCAACTTATAAATTTGTCACTTGTGGAATATTATCTGGAGCCAATGTTTTCTATTGTTCAAGTCTCACATGTAATCATTGTCTTCTATTGTTTGATCACTTTCTGATATATCACATATTCCAAATGCAGGTAATTTGTTTCCATGCCTATAAAAAGTCTTGACACACACACAGCCATTAAGAAATGCTTTTGCTTTGCCTGAATTACTTGGTGATTCTTATTTTTCGGTGGGCAAAGAAGCCCCCTTATAAAAATAAATGTCTCTCTCTCAAATTCAGAGATCTTATCTATCAAGTGTGCCTGAGTTTGGAGGCAACTCTACAATGTCAAGATCCAATCTGGGTTAGTCACCAGCACCAAAGGTTTATTCTTCCATGCATTCAGGCTTGTGCTGAGACCATCATTAGGGAACCTCTCTCTATCCAGAATATGTGTGCTGGCTGTTCTCCAGTGCACATATTCTGGAAAGAGAGAATTCCCTGATAACGGGCTCTAGCGCAAGCCCAAAAGCATGGAAGAATAAACCTAAGGGTCCTGATGACTGACTGAGATTGGATCTTGCAACATTATCCTGGAACACGTGTATTTACCTTGATTTACTAGAATTATAATTAATCATTCAGCTTTAATGACACTGATTCTAAACCTTGGCCATTCTAAACGTACTTTTGGAAAATGAATACCAAAAAGCTAAACTAAGGCCATTTTAAAAGGTAAGTTAGTGGTTTGCCATTACAAAGAAGCAAGAGTCACAAAAGCAGATAAGAAAAGAATGAGGAGAAAGAGAAACAAAATGTATAGTTAGCAAGTTTTGTACATGCCTAGTTCTAAAATTCTCCAGCTTAATTTTCCTTTTATAAGGAATAGCCCAATTTCTCACTTACTAACTATATATTTTTATCTGTTTCTCCTCATTCTTTTCCTATCTGCCTTTGTGACTCTTGCTTCTTTGTACCTGAAAAGAGTGAAAAAAGTGTTGCATCCCTGGCTTTTGCCTTGTGTGATTTAAAACCAAAAAACCAAAAACCAGAAACAATAAATTATGGCACTGGTGTTTGACCTGAGTAGGGAACAAACCCCAGGGAATAAATTCTCCTAACTGTATATGTGTACACAATACATTTCTAGCTGATCTCCTCTGGGAGCTAAAAGCAGGATATAAATGGATCTTAATACAAAGAGTACAAAGAGTAATCGATCCACCACATTTTCTCTCACAGGGTGATCAAATGCTTCTAAGGGACAAATCTCAATTTTCAGTATCCAACATTGTTGTCTTCAGGTAGGTGGCCTAAGAGAGAGCTACTAGTAAACTTAGTGAGACCTCAGGGTTTTTTAATTTTGTATATAACAGAAAGAGTAAAGTAAAATCTCTTATAGGTCTTGGATGTTCTTTTCACTCAATCATTGTAAAGTCTTCAAGGACCACACTTTGTTCAAGCGAAATGCAAGGAGACACAGAAACGGGTTATTTAGCTCCCAGTGAACATAACAGCCATAATCGCCTTTAGCAAAAGAACTCAGATGAAAAGCTTTCATGGAAAGGAACCAAAACTATGTATAACATAAGAGATTAGAAGGTGAACATAAGGCAAGGAGCTTATGAAATCCAGCCTACATACTTGGAAGATAAGCCGAACCATAAGGTGTTTTTTTAACAAAGCAGAAAGAAAAGACTTTTTTTAAAAAAAAAAACAACTAGCATCACATACTCATTCAAGGCCTTTTTTTTTTCTTTTCCAGAAAACATGAGGATGTAATCTGAAGGCAAGGAAGGTTTAAGGCCCAAGAGATGACAGGTAACATTTCTAACACACACACACACACACACACACACACACAGAGATTTTCCATGCTATTATTCTTTTTCAGACCCTTTTAAGAAAGAGCACATAGCTAATATGTATTCTATTTACAATCTGCTTTTCTGATGTCTGAGGCTGATGCTTGATGTTCATGGTTGTCAACATAAATTTCCATAACAAAAAGTGCAGATCCTGGAAAAAAAAATCCAGAATTTTCATCTGAAAAAGCATTGGCATCGTGTCTTAATCCAGTGGTGGGATTCAGCCAGTTTGCACCAGTTCAGCAGAACCAGTACCTAATTTTTTTGTTGCCCAGGCCCAGAATGGACTTCCAGAAGCGGCATCCACACAGAGAACCGGTTGTTCACATATTTGAATCCCATCACTGCTTTCATCAAATAATGCATTATAATCTCTCCCCTGAGAAGTCATCAATCTGAATTTCTTGGAGCAAGAGCAAGCAAATGGAGCAACACATTTTCCATCTCATTTTTCTTTTTCTTCTTAGGACTGGAGAACTACTGGAACAGACAAGTGTTGGGGTCTCTCTCTCCCCACAAACAGCAACACAAATAATTGTTTTTGTTATGCTTGGATTCTCGTTTTTAGTTCTACAATATTGCATTGCTGTTCTGTAGCACTTCTTTAAATGAGAAGATGAGAATGGGAAGTTCTGTATCATTACTTGCATAATGCAGATCTTTATAAATTATTCTTATGAGTCATATTACTAAGAAAATGTAAATATTTTTGTATCCCAAGTTAGGCTGGATATAATCAGAGGGGTAATCAGAGGGGTTTAGCAGGTTCACATTTGAGAGGAAGTACTACTATATTTCCAAAAAGACAATTTTCTATGAAATTTGCAAAGCATAAGCAATTCATTTTCACCTTGAATTCTTATAAAGTCAGAGTTTGTTTGCATTCAAGCTGAAGTTCTCCTGGAACCTTAAAATATGCTACAAACATATTTTATGTGGATAAGCATTTCAGTGCAATCTGCTAAAAGATTAGAGAGAATTCTGTCTAGAAGGCTAAGACACACCAAACAAAAATAAACCAATGTTGTTATTGAACTCTATAGATACAAAACAAGAATGTGAATAAACCACAGAGAAAATTAGTTAGCTATTTGCACTGAGTGTTTACAGATTATCTTAACTATAAAGAAGAAGAAGAAGAAGAGAGAGTGCACTTCTAATGGTCCAGATCTGTTTCCTTCTTTGAATAATATAATACTTAACTAAATATATAATTATGTTCTTGTAACTGCTGGTATAGTAGGTAAATTAAAGACTCCTTTGCTCAGAACTGTTTGCCTTGCAGTTTATGCTCCTCTTCCTTTGATCTCCATTTGACTTACATCTTCCTGATTTTACCTGTTTTCTTCATGAAACCCAGCTTCAATTCTGGACCAATCAGAACTTCTCAAATAGCAATAGCACTTAGACTTATATACCACTTCATAGTGCTTTACAGTCGTCTCTAAGCAGTTTACAGAGTCAGCATATTATGTCCAACAATCTGGGTCCTCATTTTAACAATCTCAGAAGTGCGGATGGCTGAGTCAATCTTGAGCATGGTCAGGATCGAACTCCTGGCAGTGAGCAGAGTCAGCTTGTAATACTACATCCTAACTACTGTGCTACCACAGCTCTCCAAATGTGAGTTCGTCCTCCTGAAAAGTTCAACAGAGACAAAGGACAGTGCCATTTTATAATTTCCCTTCAAAATAAAATTCAAGTATTATTAAGTAAATAAATAACAATAATATAGGCAAAACTGTTCTGCTAAATTAAGAAGTTCTGAAATCAGAAAGAATAATACTGGTATAAAAGGTGGGAACAAGAAGAAAAGTGGACCACTGGTCATGATTTACAAAATTGCCCTGTCCTCTCTCATCTTATTCCCTTTTCTAGACCTTTCCTCTTTCACTTGCACCACCTCAGATTTGGACTGAGAAGGAAACTTGTTTGTCAATCTACAGATAAAGAGAAAGCATCTTCAGGAAGTAGGATGTATTGGGTAATAGTTCTTTCATATTAAATCCAAGTTGGGGACCCTATTATCAAGCCCAGTTAAAATCTACTTTTTTCCATTATATTTCCCTTTATTTTTTTCAGATTAGATGACTAAACCGGAAACCTTATGATGTCCCTCCTTGGTTTTTAAAGGAGCCGTGAATTAGATTATTTCACAGATGCAGAAGAGAATGATTTTATTTCTCCTAACACACATTAATGTGGTTCCTTTTATTCAGTACCCATAAAGTTCTTACCAGCTATCCATCTACTAAACAAGACCTTTAAAAACAAAAGATGAGTATCTCATTCTCATGTGGGTGTTGTGATTCATCTGCACATTAATGGATTTTGTTACTTAATTCACCTTGTTAGCCTGCCATGAAATTTTCATCAGAAATAGATGGCCAGGATTTGCTTCTTCATGCTCACTTAGGTTATAATTTTCCAGTAATTTAGAGAACAGTACTGTCTCCTTGAAATCAATGGCAAATTGAGGTCTTCCGTGCATCATCATTGGCAAGAGCAACACCACTATCATGTTTGAAGCTTTCAGATAAATTTCTTATTATATAACTTCAATACCATATGAGGTGTGATATTTCAAAGTTTATGCTATTACCCAAATAAATTAAGACAGAAAAGTAGTTCTGGGGAGGAAAATAAAACAAAAATAAAACCAAACCTTAGCTGAGATTTTACCAATCAACATAAAAATAAAATATGTTATAAATTTTATATAAATAAAACAAAAATATTTTAAAATTATAATAATTTTATTAATAATAAATAGCTGCTACTCAACAGTCTAAATTTTATCTATTTTTTATTTTTATTTATTTATTTATTTTAGTACCGTATGGCCCGAGGACTCATAGTAGTGCACAATTAACCACACTGCAGCAATGCAGTGCACTACAGCAAATAAAGAAGTCAGCACAATAAATCAAGAACCAATTAAATCACATGTATTGTGCATGTCCCTGGAAAAGGGCATTTTTTATTTATATTTTATTTTATTTCAGCAGCACCCATGTCTGTCTAACTCTTGTATTGTCCATTTAAATTGACATGCCTAGGTCCTATGAAGTGTCAGCCCTGCCTCAGCTGACCTTCTAGGAAAGAGAGACACTTGATTCCATCAGAAGGTTACAAGGCTCTTTTACTAAAGACAACTGCAAAAGCTAAGCCAGATCTGAAGAAAACCCATGCAAATTGTTACCTTGTTTCAAACTCTTAGTTCCCCCCCCTTTTGACCAGTTCATCAGTGCCTAATAGGATGGTAGCTGGTTCTTTGAGAAGCAGTTAACATTTTATACCCAGCTCCCAGGTGCCCAAAGTCCTTGAAGTAGCTGGATGAAACTGGTTCACACTTCTGTTTCCTCTTTGTGGTGGTCTCTCTGGCCCCCTCCCCTATTTTCCCCCTTTTCCAACAATCACTCTTACCCCTCAACTGCCCCCCTCAGGATTGTGGCAGGCTGCAGCACAAGCAATGGGGAGGGCAGCCTGACATTAAGTTTAATGTAATTTTTCCATCTTTCTGCATCTGCTGTTAAGTTAATGAAATATGAGTGTCTGCTTGTTACATAAATAATAAACAGTCCAGAAGAAATGTGTTGGATATAAAATTTGTCTCAAGAACTGTATACACAAGAAGTGTATTCATTATTTTAACTCTTCTTTTAAATATTGCATTTGCTATGTAATATTTTGTCATAAATTTTCAATGAGCACCTGAGTGAAATCTAAATAGGATGAAGGGAATAAATAGGACTTTATATAAATATATACATACATAAACAGAGACATCTCTTCTATTATTAAATTCAGCGAGTATTTCATATGCTTATAGAATTTGGGCTTCATCCTACACATATAAATTAAGATCAAGATACCCTTATGACAAGAGCCAACAAACTGATATAAAACATGGACCAGATGTTTAGGATCATGCAGCTGCAATCCTATATATGTAACTGACATCACTAATTCAATTGGTTTTAATAGAACTTGCAGTGTTGCTACTATCGTGTAATGGTTAAGGGCTGGGCTGACATTAGAGAAGCTGACAGGATAACTTTAGGCCTTCCACACATCCCAACCTTTCTAATAGGGTTGTTCTTGTAGAGGCAATTAGGGAGGGGGCACACAATGTAGGTTGGGTTGACAATAGACCAGTCTCACTCTCTCAGCCCAACCTACCTCACAGGGTTATTGTTGTGGAGAAAATAAGAGGCAGGAGTATTGGCTTTTTTCATTGTCTTGAATAGGCCAGAAATATATTTTGAAAGGTAGGAGAAAATATCATCTCATCATAATGATGCTATGTTTTGCTCATGAACAAAAGGCAGGATATATCACTAGCAATTATCATAAACACACACACACACACAGAGAGAGAGACTGATACTTGATATATTTGATCTTATATTAGAAAAATAACACAGGTCACAATTTTGTGTGATTATGTAATATTTTTTAATTAATATTCCAGTGGTCCTTGATTTGATTACAAGCTATTGCCTCCCTTTATCTTGAAATTATAAGCTAGGACCCATATTGCTTTAAATGAATAGTTCCCTGTGGTGAGTCAACCTGAATGACTGGCATTGCATTCGTTAGTGCTTGGAATCTTTATAGGTTAAATCCCGGCTTCATTTGTGTAGCCCACTTGTGATCCCCTAGCAATCTTTGAGCTCATTATTCATTGTTGATTAGACATTGCACATGCTAGGTGCACAAATTTGATTGCTTTTGCATATTTTGCCAACAACATCTTCAGTTATTTTGTTAAGTAAGCAGAGGCAATTGCCATGTACAAACAATGCACATTTTAAATAGACACTTTACCCTCTACACCTTTTCTCAGAAGTAAATCTCATTACTGTCCCCTACAGTATGTGAATGGGTACTCGTTTAAACCAGGGGTCCCCAACCTCTGGGCCACTGTCCTCTAGTGGGCTATAAGCTGTTTGCAACTGGGCCATGGAAATGGTGGAGAAGTGTGTGCACACATGCTCTATTTGCTTCAGCAGTGGGCACAAGTGTACACCACTCATGCAAATGGAGCAGCTGCTCATGCGGAAACATCCCCTCTCCCTGCCCCCATGCTAGTCTGCAATGCCAGAAAGATTGGGGAACTCTGAGTTAAATTACTTCATGGCCCAATCATATAACTATTTAGCTACTATTTTACCAATTATTTGGTGAATCTTACCAAATATAAGGCTGATGTGGTGTTTTCCAACTGTCTCAGAAGTAGCAGCCCCAGACCATCACTGTAAAAGTATAAACTGAGATAATCCTATTTTTGTTTCTCCTCTGCAGTCTGCATCTCTTCACTGAGTCCTATCTATATGGGTTCTATGGTACCAGGGCTCATGGGCTGGGGGCAGGGAGAAGACTGTACAAAATTGTAAAACGTAGTTTCTATTATTTCTTTCACATCCCAACTCTTCCAATTTCTGATCCATTAACACACAATTCCAAAGCAGCTCTCCCATTTTATTTTAATGCACCTTATGGATGTCTCTGACATACAAGTGGAAATCAACTATATATTCAGAAATTGTGATTTCCTTACTTTAACATTCCAGGAATTTTTTATTTTATTCTTGTGGGGTAAAAAAAAGTAACCTTGAAAGCCTGTCTGAGTTTCTCTCTACTCCATGTTATGCCAAGTAAAAACATACTATTTTTCCCCCTTAGGACCAAGTAATTACTTCCAAAATTCCTCCCTTAAAGACTGACTTATTCCTTCATACAATGTGAGCCACACCATTGATTCATTTAGTTCAGAATTCCAGACAGGGACTTTTATGGTACTTTCTACGGATGTCAGGGGCTGGGACTGAAAGCTTCAATCTGTGCTCCATTTATGAGGTTATCTTAACCCTATATTTGGTAATATTTACCAAACAGTTAGTACATAATAAATTGTAGCTAAATAGCCCATGAACCCTGGTACCATAGAACCCATATCAGTAGGAACAGTGAAGAGATGCAGACTGCAAAGAAGAAACAAAACAGGATTATCTCAGTTTATACTTTTACAGTGGAGATCTTGAGCTGCTTCTTCTGAGACAGCTGGAAAATACCACATCAAGGTCATCTCACCAGTAAATGCCCAATTGCTGCAGAGGCTTGTCTTTGGGGAACTTTGCAGACAGCCCTCCAAAAAGCTCCACTGAGGGATACTCAGACAATTAAGAAGTGCTCAGATGTCAGTCAGCAGGCAAATGCATTTTATTATCCTTGTTACTCTTTGCACCTCTGCTGGTGCAAAAATACAATTCTTTTCTCTCTCTTTTAGGATCTGGCACAACAGCTAACTACTGGTGATGACCTATAAAGCCCTAAATGGCTTGGGTCCGGACTATCTAAGGGAACACCTGCTGCCGGCATCATCTTCCCATCGTCCTATGTGCCCCCACAGGGAGGGCCTTCTCAGGGTACCGCCGGTTAATGAATGCCGGCGGGTTATTCCCAGGGGAAGGGCGTTCTCTGTGGGTGTGCCTGCCCTATGGAACCAACTACCCACGGAACTTAGGACTACCCCCGACCTTCACTCATTTCGCCGGGACCTGAAAACCTGGCTCTTTGATCTGTTTGGTCCAGACTGTGGGGTTGTTAATTTAACTGGGTTTTAGATTTACTCTTGGGGCTTGAATTTAATTTAATTGTTTTAATTGTTTTTAATTTTTTTGTATTTTATGGTTTTAACTGCCCTGTAAACCGCCCTGAGTCCTACGGGAATAGGGCGGTATACAAATCCAATAAAATAAATAAAAATAAATAAAATAAATAAATAAATGAGACTACAGTGCATCAGTTTCAGTTGCCCGCACATTTATTAGAGAACTCAATGCTACTTGAGAAAATTGACAGGCAATCTCTTGAAGCTGGTCCTCTTTTGCTATTGCAATGCCTATGCAGTTAAAATAAACGGTCATACATTATATTATCATTCTGCATTACAGTTTCCTTATATGTCCCCATAGTTTTGAGCATAGATTGACTGCAAACTCATAATCTGAATATCTACCAGGAACCAAAGAGAATTTGTTTTACTTTCAAAGGTGTCAGCAAAAACGGCAGGGGTCTCATTCTTTTCCTTCTATGTGAATTTCTTCTTTACTAGAAAGATTAACAGTTTTTGTAGATGCTCTGGAGGAAGATGTAGCAGCAACTTAGCCTCATGGGACCATAAACAGCTTCTTAAAACCTGTAATCCAGATTCCAGATAAAACGTACCGTAATATCTCACATCTGTTCTTAATTTAGCTGATTTAAATAAGTTTTGGATGACAATCTAAATAATTTGTTTACCTTTCTATAAATTTAGTGTCTGTGTCTATTTTTTTTTCCTTTTTGGAAATAAAACTAACAATTCCCTAAGAACTGTGTGTGATTATAGACTTCTAATTCTGCAATCATTTGGAACTATTGTGCACTGCCCCTTATTTCAGATCTAGTGGATCACCATCAGAAGATGTACATTTTCATTAAATTAGATTTGAAAAAAAGTTACAATCTGACTTTAGTAAAAGAGGGCCATAAATATTTAGTAATTTTGATAACCAGTATGGCAAGCCTAAGTATATAATAAGGCTCTTTGCTTTGGCTAATTGCTTCAGTCATCTTTAAATTCATAAATATTTTAGACAAATATGTAGTGACGTACCTGGATGACATACTGATATATATATATATATATATATATATATATATATATATATATATATATATATATATATATATATATATATATATATATATATATATATATATATATTCAGAAGACACATTCTTATATGAGACTTACATCAGAAATGAACAGTTTTGCAATTGCAAACCTTTTGCTAAGTTGAATAAATCTGATCTTCCCCAATTGGATTACTTGGCTGTATAATCTCCACAGACAGAATATAAATAGATTCAGCAAAAGTACAATAAATTTTCACATGGCAGGATCCTAGAAATATGAAAGATGTCCAGTATTTTCCGAGCTTTGATATTTTTATAGGCAATTTGTCTGCAAACATGCTTCAGCTTCAACTTTGGGAGGTAATTTCCTGCAGGCTTCAGCAGACTTCAGATTCTTTCTCTTGGCTCAAAAAAACTATGATATTTTCAAGAAAAGTTGCTGGTCATAAAAGCAGTGTTGTAACAATCGAGCGTTTTCTTGCAGGGAGCAACTCACCCTGCACAGGTTGCAGAATTCACGAGATTTTGGAGCACTTGCAAAAGACATAGACCTTCAATCCACAGCAGATCAGTGGACACAACTTTTCTCTTATTTCAGTGTTTATATATCCCATATTCCTAGTTCACAGAACAAGCTTGCTATTTCCCACTTTCCTTGAAATTCTAGGGAACTCAGGAGCAAGGAATCAGGCAGTAGTTCAGTTGGGTTTGATTTTCTTGCCACAAAAGACCAATATGTAAGGCTATTAATGGATTATTTCCATGTAACCTTACAAACTAACAATGAATATTAAATACTATGTTTTATTCTGTCATATCTTTTGATAGACTAAGACTATTATGATTAGCTCAGTAACATTTTGTTTCTGTAGATGTTATTACTGATCTTTCAGCTGCACAATTATTTTAGTCATAGTGGATTGGTGTACCAAAATGGTGTATTTTATTCCTTGCAAGCAACTACTGTCAGCTCAGGGGACTGCATAAGACTTTCATTTTTGATCCAAGTATTTTATCAATTTTAGATTAAAGTTCTCAATTTATATCGAAATTTTGAAAGGCTTTTTCTATTGACTGGACATTCACTTTCATTTGTCATCCTCTTATCTGAAATCTAATGGATAATTGGAAAAAATGAGTGCATTTCTGAAATAATATTTGTACTCTTACCATCAAAAAAACTGAATTATTACTTCCTGTAGAATTTGCCTAAAACACATTGATACATTGAGATGTTTCCCTTTCAATCAATATATGGCTAATGCACCTGCATATTATCCTCCAGAATTCTTGCTACCTTTTGTCCTCCAGGAGAGACAGGAATATTACCTCCTCTTAATGGAATAGATACATTCAGACAAGGTTGCAGACAAATGTTATTCTACCCTATAATAATAAACAGAATTCCTGAATTCCCTTCTGTACCTGTTTGTTGATCATGCTGTCTCAACGGGATGACATGTAGCATTTTGTGCATTCAATATTCTGTTAACACAAAATGCTTTTTTTTCTTTTTTTTTATTTAAAAAGTTTTACAATACATTTTGACTTTAATCCCCCCTCCCCCACCCCTCTCCCTCCCCCTCACTCCCTCCTCCCCCCCCCCCGACTTCCCAGAGCTAAATACAGGGCATAAAATCAAAAAACAAACATAAACACCCCTATGTTATCAACAATAAACTATAAATTCTATCTCTCTCTAGCTCATATAAAATGAGTACAAACAATATTAATATTACAAATAAAGTAGAAAAGAAAAAGAGGAAAACAGAAAAAGATCTTTACTCAAAATAAATTTTCTTAATCCCAGTCCTTATTCATATTAATTTCAAAAAAAAAAAAAGAAAAGAAAAAAAAACTTTCACCTGCTATTTGCATTCTCCCACCTTTCTCTAATTTCCAAACAAATTCTCAGTTACGCACCAAAAGCGCTTATCTCTGTTTATCTTAATAATCTCCAACCAAACTAAACTATAATCAAAAATAGTTCTTGCATGTATCACGCCAAATGTCTCACAGTTCCAAATCATCCTTAAGTTCAAATAAAAGTTCAGATAAAAAGAGTATATATATATAAAAAAAAAATTAGGCAATCTCTAAGACAACTTGTTGTTAATTAGGAGCTTACATACCCACTCTTAGTTCAACACATACTTTAAGTCCATAACCCTAATATACTTTTCTAGCAAGCAAATAACATCAATCTTAAATTGTGTAAAATATTAAAAAAAAGAAAAAAAAACTTTCTTTCTCCTCTATAATAATTTTACTCCATTAACATTCTAATCTAAAAATTTAATCAGCAATCTTAACGCCCCAAAACGTTTGGAGCACCTATGTCATGACCCCCAAAACTTCTTTAGACCACTCTCCTCCTACATCTTCACTGTAAGCACACTTTGAAGATTCCATAACTTTCTGCTGGTCTTGCTCTCGCTCTCGTCTCGCTCTTCTTAGGGCGGCGCGCGTCATCTTCTGGCCTCCTGCAGCAACCGATGAAACTGTAGCTTGATCCCCTCCGACACCATTGTCCTCTGTCTGTCTATCTGCAACATCTTGAAACTTTCCCACACCGTATCCTTTTGCAGCTTCCAAAAATGATAGGGGGGTTGCTTTTAACACATTACTATAAAAATCACGTGCCTGAGCCACAGTAACGAAACAATGTCTTTTACCTTCGTACGTCGCCACCAACCCAACTGGAATCTCCCATCTGAACTTAATATCACGTTTCTTAAGTTCCTGTACTAGAAATGCAAAATCTTTCCTTCTCCTTAGGATCTTCGGAGGGATCTCTTTTAAAACCAGAACTTCTTGCTCAGCCACTACCAAATTAGTATCATAAGCAGCTTGAATGACTTCATCTCTAATTACTCTCTTTGTAAAATAGACCACCACATCTCTGGGTAACTTCCTCTGTCTTGCAATCCATGAATTTACACGAAAAACTTTGTCCATATTTCCCTCAATTTCTGATGCTCACTGGCCCAGTACCCCTTCCAGAGCCTCAGAAATCAGCTGCTTTAAATCTTCTTTACCATTCTCCTTTAAACCCCTAATTCTAATAGCATACTGCATCTGATTATACTGAACAAGGCTCAATTCTTCGTCCACTTTATCCCTTATATTTTCATTTTCTAATACCTTTGCTTCTAACATAGAGTTCTTTTGACTGAGATCCTCCACTTTTATATCCAGCTGTAGCACACATTCAGCTACGGATTCAACCGTAGACAAGATGTCCACCCTCATTGCTCTCAGCTTCTCTTCCATCTTCTTCTCCAATTTCTCCATTTTCTCCTCCATTTTCTCCTCCAGCTTTTTCAACTTTTCATCCATCATATCAGACATCAGTTGTGCATGCTTTCCAAGAGCGTCTTGTAAATCCTTAAGCGGGGGAGATGCAGGAGGAAGCAAAGCTTGCAGTGAGGTCTCTTGCACCAGGGAAGACCCCGCATTCCGAAGAGCTTTAGAAGTTTTAGCCGCCATCTTCCCCCACTTTCACTTATTACGCAGTTTCACTTTAAAGCTATAAAATCCATTGAGCTAGAGAGTAAAAATAAAGAGTCCACTTCACCTTGACCTCCTGTACCGCTCTGCCTGCATCTTGATAATCAAAAGTATTTCCTTTTGGCAGGGGTGGTTGCTAATGCCTGGCTCTGCTCCAAGAATCCCAGAGCAGAGGCGCTGCGCAGCTCGGAGCAACCCAGGCTTCGGGGGGGCTCATCCTTCAGCCGCCCAAGCTCTCAGCTCAGGCAGCCCCGGAGAGCTCAACCCCTACCTGGGGCCTCACCCCCTCCTCTTCTCCCGAGGAGGGGGCTTCAAATCCATCTAAACAGCTGATCGGCGCTGTTTACGATGGAAAAACACAGCTGCGGAGCGGGCAGCCCGAAAACGGCTGTCTTTCGACGTCGCGTCGCCACCGGAAGTCGCTTTTTTTCTTTTTAATGTATTGCTTTTGTACAAAAAGGGACAGGGAAAAACAAGGCAAAGTGGGGCGAGAAAAAGCAAAACACAAAAGAGAGGAAAAAAGAGGAACAATATTTTTTTTTTTAAATCACAGATGGATAATCACCCTGTTAAATATTGAAATGCATAATTAAACTTTAGGGCCACAAAATAACATGGATCTGTCTGCCATTATGTCAGTAAACAGCCAGATCATAAACAAATACCAAACCACATGTCGTTGATCCCAGAATTATAAATGAAAAGTTGCACAGGCTATTCCATATTGAAGAATAACCTTTTTTATCTCCATGCTCAAAAAATCAATTCCTTACACAATGAAAAAAAAAATATCCATGATTTTTATAAAAAACATTCAAAGTACTATTGACATATTTGAAATGTTGATTTATAAAATTTATATTAAGAGATATAAGAACTTTAAAAGAAAAGCAATAGGAAGACAAGCCTACTTTATATCAGTAGATGGCTCCTCAACATTTTTACAGGTCCAAAAATATATTGTTAGACAACTCTAAAACATTTATCTAATAACTATGAGAAAAAATGTTGAAATAATCTCATCTTAAAATTATAAACATTTTAAATAATCTTTAAGGAAAAATAGATTTAACAATATGGGATAGTCCTTCTTCCAAAAATTTTCTTAGTAGCTAATATCTAGCTTAGCAATACTTTTTGATTATTAGACACATACCAATGCTAATAATATGCTATATACACTGAAGATTGCTAATGCATCTGGACCAAATTGTGAAATCAAGATAAATTTGAATACATTACACTGCCATTTCACAGTTAGGGTATCCAAATTTCTATTGCAATTTATTAAAATGAAGTGGTCCTTGCTTAATGATGGTAATTGGGACTGTGCAAAGTGTGTGTGTGTGTGTGCAATTTTTAAAATATTTATAGTGCATAAAATTATAGACAGATATGTAGAAGAGCCATGGTGGCCCAATGGTTAGAATGCAGGATTGCAGGTTAACTCTGCCCACTCCCAAGAGTTCAATTATGACCGGCTCAAAATTGACTCAGTTTTCTGAGGTTGGTAAAATGAGGCTCCAGATTGTTGGGGTCAATCTGCTGACTCTGTAAATCCACTTAGAGAGAGTTGTAAAGCACTATGAAGCAGTATATAAGTCTATGTGTTATAAAATAGTTATATAAAAAAAACTATGAGTGTGCAAATCATTTAAATGGGTTGCTTCATGAAGCCCAGAAACTTTATGACCATTGATAGCTATGGCTTGTGTAAGGCTCATGCAGCTGCTTCAGAAGCTGATCCCAGTTGTCTTCACCTGTATTTGCATATAGAGCCATCTCATTTTATTGAGAAATAAGCAAAGTTATCACCAACTTGATGACCTTTAAATGTGTGGAACTTTTACTTCCACACCCCTAAGCATTTTCAGGGTAGAAGTTAAGAAACTACTATATATTTTTTTAAGTTCAGGCAGCTGCATGATAAATTATGTCGGCAAACATACAGTATATGAATGTAGTATATACATGCAAGGTCTGCTCAAATGGTATGGGACTTGCTGAGAGAAAATGAATTGCCATAGGAAATTCTGTAGCATAAATGTATTTATATCCCCAGATATTATACCTGAAAAGAAGGAGAACATGAACAATAGATTAATCTGTTTAGATCAACTTTCCAGGATGCACTGAATGTTGATCGGATGCAATTTATGAATGTTCCAGGTAGCTTTTATAATATTTTGCTATGACAAGCAAAATACACAGGGGAAACTATTAGCCTTAGTCATTTTCTACCTTGGAAACCTTCCATTTCTGGAATAACAAGATAAATATGTTTCATTGCAGTGCATATAAAATGAAAATGAGAAAGCAGTTTTGTCAAATTTACAAATCTAATTTAGACTGTATCAGCAAATTAGCTAGTAACAAGACGTGATGAAAATTTGAATCTATTCCACACACACCTCTTCACATACATCAGAAACACAATTATATTTTAATATTTCACTTACATAATGAATAAAGTTTCCTAAAGCACTTTTTGTAGGTTGCTGTTCTAGAGAATTAGAAATATTTGCTTTACAGTGAAACATTGTTTAGCATCTAAGCACTGCACCTGAAAAGCAGTCCTGACAACTATAATAAATAGTTAAATTTATTATAAACTAAATTTCTGTTTATATTTAGGGGAAATGTTAAAGTCCTGTATGCATGAAAACTCCAGTTGGTTGGCTACAAAAAACCCCATAAATGTTTATTTTCTTTTCATTATAAAGCATAACACCTTTAGTAAAATAATTCTTTTAACTTAAAAAATCTTTTTATCACAATTTACCAAAGCCTGGGTTGTATAGTTCACCAAAGTAACCAATTCAAAGGAAAAGAAGAGAGAATTCTTACTTAAAAAGTGAAAAACCATAGAACACCATAAAATTGTTCTTTGGATCTAGGCAACCAGCTGTATCCAGTCAAAACCCTAAAATGCTGAGACTGCACTTCAGGTGCATTATCTGAGTAGTTATTCAGTGGAACAACAAGAAAAAAAATCTACTTTCCTAGTCCATATCCACAAGCAGTCAAATATTCTCTCTCTGTGTGTGTGTGTGTGTGTTTGTTTGTGTGTGTGTGTTCTTGATTGTAATATTTACTCTAATACTGAACTGATTTTACACACACATATGTATATGTATACCTGTACATATATGTGTATGTGTTTATCCTTCCCTTATTTTTGAAAATAACTTAAGACAGTGAACATATCTACACCTTCCTATTTTCCCACAACCATCATCCTGTGAAGTAAATTGGATTGAGAATGAGTGAGTGGCTCAAGGTGACTCATGGCTAAGATTCATAACATATTCACCAGAAAATCAGTCTCATGTTCAATCTTCATTGTTCTATTTCCATATATGAACTGTTAGGGAGATGACTATGTGGTCCAAAGTTATGATTTCATAATACTTAACATTGTGAATGGCTGCAGTATTTTGGCCCCACACTGATAGAGATTCAGGAAATGGCAATGTGAATAGGCAGTTGCAAGCTTTCCATTATCAATGAAAAGAGTCATTTCCTTGCTGGATCATTTAAAGGCTGCTGGAAATAAACTAAAAGTGTGACCATCGTAATATGTCAGAGGACAAATTGATTGTAGATGGGAAATAGTTCAATTGCACAAATTCTTCTATTTCCATCCCCTTTATTTTAATAAATCTTGTTAAAGAAACCTCTGTGAGAATCCTGATTTGATAGAATTAATTTCAATTTGAGGCAGCTGCCAAACGACCTGATAGCAACATTGACTAAATTGCATGTACTGTACATTCTTGATTAACATTAACTTTAATGCTGAATTGATCTGATCAAAATATTTTATAGAATTTTTTAAAGCTATTTTTCATTTGTGAAAGTCAATAAAATCTTCCTTTTCCTGAGAATATTTTAGTATGTATTTCTAGATCAGACACCATTAAATCATCAGGAAATACATATGTGACAAATACTTTGTGTGATAGGTGGATGTCACAACACTTTATAATTTGGCTTGTCATCAATACATATCATGAGACAAGAAAGGAACCATCTGTTTTCAAATGTAGAACAGCTGTTCTACATTTGAGACATGTATAATGTAATTCAAAAGAAATTAGTAACAGCCCAGTTGTTATTAAACTATACGCACTAATATTCTCGCTTAATATTGGAGTCAGAAAAAAAGTATAACATGCATTAACAATTCTTACTCTGCTGTCCCTTTCTCTAAAAGTGCACCTAGCACTAACAATTGTGGCATTTTGTACATCTACTTTACTGAAAATAATAATAATACTGTATTACATAAGGTAAAATTTTGGTTTTATTTTTGGGCTGTTACCTATTTGTTTTTTTTTATTTTTATTTTTTATTTAGTAGGTGCATATCTTGCTTTTCCTCTAGAAGTTCAAGACAAGCTCCAGGCTCCCCTTCGTGTTTTTTCTCACAGCAACCACCAGCAGGTAGATTGTCTTAGCAATGGTAACTGATCCAAAGTTGTTCAATGAGCTTCTATGGCCGAGGTGAGGAATAAGCTTCAGTCTGGGTCTCCTACATCCTAGTCCTACAATTGATATCTGTCCTGGGATATGATACAAATTAAAACGAATTAGATGACTTGTCAGAATCCATTTATATCATATTCATAAATGTATGTTTAAAACATTATTCCATGGATTCTGCCATCTCCTGAAGAGAAGAGAATGGATGTGTATTGAACCGGTATTAGGCATTTCAAAGGAAAGAAGAAGCCTTTTGAACTGGGGAAACAAAAGGGAGGGCTAGCATCTGGCTTGTGTCATAGAAGAGAGCAATAAACATGAAAGGTCCTAAGTTCCTTCTTCCCACGAGAGGGATGATACGAGATAAAGGATGGGGGACTGACCAAATGGGTCTAAGGGGGGTTAAACCGGGAACTCTATATAAGGGTTTAGTTTGTGGAATAATATTAAGTCCTGTCTCATTTCCTACAACCAAGCATGTCATAGTAAAGATTCTTTTTGGAATAGATTTGACTCCAAGAATTTTGTCTTCCTAAGACGTGGTTTGGGGTGGGTCCTGACATGACTATTCCTGCATACCAACAATACTTTGTTTGTTTAAAGAAGAAATGTATGTGATGAAATATGGACAAATCCAAGATTTTTGTTTTTGTTCATTTTCCATGGTGGCTTCTTGGAATGGGAAACCATTTTAAGTAGATGGAGTTATTTTTAAAGTTCTTTCAATGCACTATTTAAAAAATAAATGTCAAAGAAATATCTAGGCATTAATAGATCAAATGTGTTGGTTTTTTTTTCTTCTGATTATTGCACAACACATGCACAATTTGAAATATCTTGCTTCAGTTGATAATAAAGGGCCATATAGATATTCTATCAAAATTATTGTGCTGATCAACCATAATATTTGGTTTCTGTAAGCACTCAACCAAACTTATTTAGGAAAGCCATCATCAGAAAATCAGCATGTCAGAAATCTGCAGACAAATTTTGAACAAAGTAGGACTTTCTGTCTATCTGTCTGTCTCTTTCCTGCTTCTGCTCTTTATTAGTTCTATGTGCTTTAAAAAACTTTAATGAAAATGTATATATACACTGTATTTAAAAAAAAGAAATCTGTAGACAAGATGCTTCAGGCTTCAGGCTGTATTTTTGTTACTGTGAGAGAAGAGTATGTGCAAAAAGACACACACACACACAGACAGAGAGAGATACAGAGATACACACACAGAGAGCGAGATAGGGAATAATTTCTCTGCAAATTTTTGTTCAGTTCTGTGAGTTGTATTATAGATAGGAAACTCATTGAACAAAGATTTGCATACTCAAATCCCACGGAACTAAAAATATTACTTGCATACAGTAGTTAAATAATGCTCAAAATGTATGTAGATGTTCACACATATTCCTTCTGTATTGCCAAATTCAGGTATGATATTTTAAAATTCTGCATTTGTTAAGTTAAATGTAGAGAAAGAACCTTCAAGTCGTATGTATGAAAATTATTCCTTCTTACTTTACTAAAATTTACAAAAAAACCTGTGTATTTGTGTGTACAAGTTATCTTATTTTGAATGTAATATGTCAAGAACTAACTCTCTTGAGAAATGTACAACATTAAGAAAGATGGAAGATAAAAATATGAAGATTAGCAGTGAGGAGAATGGACTCAATTGCAGCAATGATAAGTGCAATGTTGGAAGACCAAATAGACCAGAATAAAGTTAAACATTCTGGGGAACATTTGTGTATGTGATTTCTCAAAGTAAACACCAACCAGGCTGAGGAGAAATTTATTTTAATTGGGGTTTTTAATAGTACAGGGTTGATTTAATATTTTTTAAATTGGTTTTTAACTTTTGTACGGTTGATTTTTAACTCCCTGTAAACCGCCCTGAGTCCTCAGGGAAAGGGCGGTATATAAATGCAATAAAATAAATAAATAAATAAATAAACTTGATGGCATATAATCAGTCAATCTTAATCACCAATGACACTTGCAGATATTGAAAATGTACTTAGCTATCTAACTGTCCAGAATGTTTGAAGGCACTTTACAGGTGAAACTCGAAAAATTAGAATATTGTGCAAAAGTTCATTTATTTCAGTAATGCAACTTAAAAGGGAAAACTAATATATGAGTTAGACTCATTATATGCCAAGCAAGATAGTTCAAGCCGTGATTTGTCATAATTGTGATGATTATGGCGTACAGCTCATGAAAACCCCAAATCCACAATCTCAGAAAATTAGAATATTACATGCAATCAATAAAACAAGGAGTGTATGTAGAATAATATCGGACCTCTGAAAAGTATAAGCATGCATATGTACTCAGTACTTGGTTTGGGCCCCTTTTGCAGCAATTACTGCCTCAATGCGGCGTGGCATGGAAGCTATCAGCCTGTGGCACTGCTGAGGTGTTATGGAAGACCAGGATGCTTCAATAGCGGCCATCAGCTCTTCTGCATTGTTCTGTCTCTCATCTTTCTCTTGGCAATGCCCCATAGATTCTCTATGGGGTTCAGGTCAGGCAAGTTTGCTGGGCAATGAAGCACAGTAATCCCACGGTCATTGAACCAGTTTTTGGTGCTTTTGGCAGTGTGGGCAGGTGCCAAGTCCTGCTGGAAAATGAAGTCAGCATCCCCATAAAGCTTGTCTGCGGAAGGAAGCATGAAGTGCTCCAAAATCTCCTGGTAGACGGCTGCGTTGACCCTGGACTTAATGAAGCACAGTGGACCAACACCAGCAGATGACATGGCTCCCCAAATCAACATAGACTGTGGAAACTTCACACTGGACTTCAAACATCTTGCAGTGTGTGCCTCTCCATTCTTCCTCCAGACTCTGGGTTGCTCTCATCAGAAAAGAGGACTTTGGACCACTGAGCAACAGACCAGGTCTGTTTTTCTTTAGCCCAGGTAAGATGCTTCTGATGCTGTTTGTTGTTCAGGAGCAGCTTGACAAGAGGAATACAACATTTGAAGCCCATGTCCAGGATCCGTCTGTGTGCGGTGGCTCTTGATGCACTGACTCCAGCCTCAGTCCACTCCTTGTGAAAGTCTCCAACACTTTTGAATGGCCTTTTCCTGACAATCTTCTCAAGGCTGTAGTCATCCCTGCTGCTTGTGCACCTTTTTCTTCCACACTTTTCCCTTCCACATAACTTTGTATTAATATGCTTTGATACAGCACTTTGGGAACATCCAACTTCTTTTGCATTTACCTTTTGAGGCTTCCCCTCCTTATGGAGGGTGTCAATGATGGTTTTCTGCACAACTGTCAGGTCAGCAGTCTTCCCCATGATTGTGATTCCTACTGAACCAGACTGAGAGACCATTTAAAGGCCCAGGAACCTTTTGCAGGTGTTATGGCTTAATTAGCTGATTAGAGTGGGACACTTTGAGCCTAGAATATTGCACCTTTTCACAATATTCTAATTTTCTGAGATTGTGGATTTGGGGTTTTCATGATCTGTATGCCATAATCATCACAATTATGAGAAATCACGGCTTGAACTATCTTGTTTTGCATGTAATGAGTATCTCATATATTAGTTTCCCCTTTTAAATTGTATTACCGAAATAAATGAACTTTTGCACGATATTCTAATTTTTCAATTTTCACCTGTAAATGTATGTTGGAAATCTAATCAACAAATGCGACATTTTATCGTGTAAAATAGTTTGGAAATTTTGGACTCAAATACATATAATAATACAGATTTTTTTGAGGATTAATGTACAATTGAAGCCAGATATTTGTCTTTGGGGACTAATGAATAAATAGATGGGGAAAAATACATGGAACTTTGTTTCTGTATACTACAACTACAGCAAGACTACTATTTGCACAAAAGTGGATTCAACTTTACCCAAAGTGGAGGAATTGATGGTGAAGACTTTGTTGAGATGGCCATATGGATGGTGTTAATTAGAGACAGGATGTTGTTTAAATTTAAAGGTGATTGGAAACCCTTTATTGACTTTTACATGATTTTTTTAAAAAAATGTAGCTATGATTTTTTTTAAAAAAAATTACTTTTATTCTAAAAAAGTAAATTATACAAAAAATGTACACAATGTTGTAGCCATAGAGTAAAAGGTTACTTTACATTTATACTTACAACTGCTGCAAAATAAAATCAAAACCAATTTCCCTACATTTCTTTTCCTTGTTCTCTGCATTTGTTTTTGTCTTTTTCATGTTTCTCTTTTTATTTCCCTTTTTCATCCTAAATATTAGTTCTTGTTAGTTTTTAATCGTTCATCTTAAAATGTTAATAACACTGTATAAAAATGAAAAGAAAGCTGACTCAGCAAACTACTACCCATAGAAAAATAATATTGATCTTTTAACATGGGACCAGTACTCCAGTTATTCTGTCAATTACCAAACTGGTTTTATTTTCAGAATTCGATAATTTATCAACTTATACATGGAGTCGAGATTGATTTTTGAGCTATAATGTGGCAGGAGGCCTATACTACAAAGTTGTAACTACTACCAATATATTTGTTCCCTACTCCTAAACACAATACAATTTGTTCCTTTTTTTTCCTCTAGAGAGCAAGCAGGAATCAGTTCATGGAAATTGCAGGAAAGCAACCCTGATGATGTTCAACAGTGACATAGGCTTTCTTTGGAAACAGAAGCCTCACAGTCCATGGAAGTTGGACAGTTTATCAGTCAAGGATGCTACAATTTAGGTGTGAGCAATTTACAATCTTTCTTGTTACCTGTCTTTCAACTTTATAAAATGTGGGGCCTCTTCCATACCTTTTAATATTTTCTCTTTCATTCTAGCCAGCATAGCCAAAGAGAGAATATCATAACTTAAAAAGATATAAATTTTGGGGAGGTACAATACAGCTATTTGGGTGGGGGGTGAGGGAGATCAAAAGGAATGGCAATTAAAAAAACACCAATAGATCAAATGAATATGTTCTATATTCATGAATTGCTAAATGATTGTTTGAAATGAGGAAGAAGAGAGAAAAGAATAGGTAAAACCAGAAAGTAGGTACAATGAAATGAGGTGATAGAATAGTAGTACCCCATATTAGTACAAACATCGGTTTTTCCTTACTTACATCAAATTTCATCTGCTATTTTGTTAACCAATAAATACTGTCTGGAAAATCTATATGGACATCTTTCCAATCTGTTTAGGAATTTGCTATTCTAAATCAAATTATTCCATTGAGAACTTCTCTTTTACACAGAATCTGTTTCCTGTCTGGTCTGCCTATCTTCAGGTAATACCCTTAGCAACTGATGCTTTGAATAAAGCACCAAAAATGGGATCATGAGAAAATATTTCCTTCAAGAGATACCATGCTTGGATCAGTATGGACATTTGGCGGCTTTAAAAATTTACCTTTTAAAGAAAATATCAGTCTTTTTAAGATTCCTGTTCTTGTAAAGCCAAAAAAAAGGAGGCTTAGGAAGAAATAATTAACTAGGGCTGATAATGATATGGAGGAGACTAAACCAGACTTCATTTGAATTTCTCACTCAGGGACTGAAGTGTGATATTTTAGTCTGCTGAAGAAAATAGAAGATCATCCTGCAAATTGGATCAGCTTCTTTTAGTTTCTACCACTCAGTAATTGCTTTCAAGGATAAATTTCTAGGACACAGAGGTTATATGTAAAGCATTAATAGTGATATTAGCTTTCCCAAGCATTTTCTCCTTTTGATTGCTATTTTCTTTATGCATGTCATAAATTATCCTTATTTTTTATGCCCTGAGTACATTGTCATCTTTGTAAGATCAGCACTGTTGGGAAATCAACTATTATGGGCATGTAGTCATTTCATTTAGAGATAACTTTTTTTTAATATAACATAACAATCCTTAGTTAAGCATATGAATCTATTGTTATTATTTGCGAATTTTCCCCCTTTAATTATACCTTGTCAAATCCTTTCCAAATTCGTGCCTTTTCTCTTCTCAAGTAATTTTGTTTTGACAGAATCTTAATCACCAGCTAGATTGTATAATCTATCAATTAATCAATGGAACAGCTTGTTCAATCCCCTCTTCCCAAGCTGTGAGTGCTCCATCACTGGAAGTTTTCAAGAAAGAATCTGGACAACCATTTGTACAGGATGGTGTCAAGGTTGAATTGCTAAGATGCTTGCTAACCTCTGTTGCTGCTCAACTTGCCATAGAAACAGGGGGGAGGGGGAATATAGGAAAGGAATGGGAGTTTCAAGAAGCCATCTATGAACCGTGAGAACCAAGGTCATCCAAAGCAGGTTTGGCAAAGAAGTGAGCTGTCCCCATAACAAACAGAAATAACGTGATTGGACAATGTGAACACATGATGGCTGGGGGTTATGAAAAGCTATTGTTAACTAACCAGATTTTTGCGTGGGAAAAGTAGAGTTGATTTTAGTTCTTCAGTGTCAGGATGTGTATTCAATAAAAAAATATCTCTTATAACACCTTAAGGCCATAGAGTTTCTTTAATGTTGAATTCGCCAGCTGGATGGTTGACAAATGGCATAAGAACTCCTGCCTTGGCCAGGCAGTTTGATTACATGACCTCCAAGGATACTTACAGCTCTATGATTCCATGATCAAAAAACTGTGAGATTTTTTTGGTGGACCTGTGATAACTGAAAATAATATTGGATCCAGATTTGGGTTTTAAATGAAATCTATTATTATAGAAATCAGAAGTACTTACTAAATGTGTGAAAACAAAATGTAGGGGTTCTAACTGTGTTTTTTATTCTTCTGCACTAAAAAAAGTCAGATGCCACAGTTTTTTTTTCATTTCTTCTTTACCTCTTTTCCTTCTTCCCCTTTTTATAATTCCCTAATGATTTTTTTTTCATTTTTATATTATAAAAAATATAATAAAAGAGAAAAAATTTTGAAATTAATTTTCGGTATAAATCTGCTCTCAGACTAGTGAAAGCTAGAAAAAGGGAAGACTGGTCAAGTCTTTTTAGGAGGGGATGGGGGTGGGGGTAATTGACCAGCAAAAAAACCCTGCTCTTATTTTTTTTTTTTTCATATTTCTTTCATGGCTATTGCTGAAAGTTCCTAATTCCCAAATATATAAATTAGGTGGCAAATAGTTCATGAGCGGATCTTTGTGACATTTCTAAATGCCTTAAAATACTCTACAGATCCATAATTCAAATATTATTAGCCGTTTGAGCCAAACTGTGCAAGGTTAAATCTCCTGGATTAAAAAAAAATAGAAAAGAAAAAAAAGTCTGAAAGAGGAAAGTTTTCCACACACGCTATTTTTGCTTACTCTCAAAATAGCAAAATATCAACATAGATTTTAGTTTTAGAGAGTGAAAAACACATTTTACAGATGCTGAGGTTTCTGTTCACAACACACATTGTTTTCCATCACTTGCAGTGCAACTCATCCATTTTTGTTCAATAGTAAGTCTCCTGGGTTGCTCAGCTTTGTGCCTCTATATGTACCATCCATCTATACTTCAGTTCAAAAAACTGTATTAATTTCATATACCTTGTTTCCTTGAAAGCAAGACCTACCCCCAAAATAAGCCCTAGCTTGATTTTTGGGGGTGGGCCTAATATATTCCCTATTCCAAAAATAAGCCCTAGTTTTGGGGCAAGGCCACATGCCTAAAATCAAGCTAGGGTGGGGGTGGGGGGGTGGAGCTGCCTCATGTGCCCCGCACCCACTTACCAGGCCTCCCATTAATTGACACCTATCTGTCTTCATCAGCCCACTTCTTCTATGGTGTCCCCCAGACTGCATTTCATTGTCAGAGGCCTTTCAGGAAGGCCTCTGCAGCTGACAAATGAGCTATGGATTCAATCCGTAGCTCAGTTCTCAGATGCAGAAGCCTTCTGTAAAGGCCTCTGATTGCAACATGCAGGCTGGAGCTTCATTCTCAGCTGCAGAATGAAGCTGCTCCTTTGGCCTCAGAAGAAGTGGGTAGGCTGGGCGGTGATGTCGTTGCTGCTGCTGTGAGGTGAGTGGAAAAAACACCCCCCAAAATGAGACCTGGTACCTCTTTTGGAGACAAAAAAAAAGACCGGGTCTTATTTCCAGAGAAACGTTATTAACCATTAAAATCACTGAATGCATCAAAGCCTACTTCTAGGTTTTGTGCAACCTTTTTCCCCCCTCTCCTTGTGTTGAAAAAAAGGATTAGAAAGCAATGATTTTAAGATCCAAACCGTAATAATTTATCATTTCTCATTTAATTGTGCACAAATTATTATTTTTCAATAAATTAATCTTTGGATTTGACATCCATTGTGTGTGTTGCATGAGTAACATTGACATCCATATATAGTTTTGCTGGTTTACTTGTCCAGTCTTCACTGTTGGTTCTCTAGATTTGTTATTCCCTAGGCTTTAGCTTTTTGATGAAAGTAAATTGTTCTGTCTTTTAGGTTAGCCTATGTTTGTTCTGGGGCAGTTCACTTTGTATTGCTTCCTTCTGGTCCAATGCTCATCCAGCTTTTGCAAATGTTAAAAGAATCTACAAGGTGGTGCAAGATGCCTCATCAAACCAAATCAAATTCCTTCTTTCTCTTGAAAAGAATTGTGTTGAAGTCATATTATTACATCAGGCTTTTTTCAGTATCATATTTTATTTCCTTTTGTTAATCACTTTAGCACAATGAATTTGTGAAAAATAAAAAGGCACAATGAAAAAATGTATTTCATGCCGTTGCTAAGGTTTCTCCTGTTTACGAATGTTACGATCTCTTAATATGTACTGTGTCACAATGGCTTAAAGTTAATACTTATTGCATCAAAATGACTTAAAGTTCAACTGGATTTGCAATTCCAATTATTCTAGAAAATTTGGGGTTAAAAATGGTACAGCTGCAATTTGTTCTCTTAGAGCTTATAACACTCTTATTTTACTTGGTCAAATGTCATGATATTTTATCTGTGTGAAATGATGGAAGGTAAACCTTATAACACAGATGATTAGTCCCTGAAGCTTTCTTTCCTAAATTACACCATGGAATTTGGGTTGAACAGCTTGCATTTTCTTTTCTGCCTGCTTTTAATGCTGCATTAAGATTGTAACTTATCCCTAATTTTGTAAAATAGTTTTCTTTTTAAAAAATAAAACTGTATTTCTTTTGTTTCATTCTGATTTATTTAATAGTAGTTTTTCTTGGGCTAAAAACTTTATATGAAAAGAAACTATTAATATTAAACACATCTAATATTGTCTAATCTTTTTGCCCTAACCTTAACAATGAGATTTCCTATGATGCATTTTTTTCTTTTTCTTTTAATTACAAATCTCTGCATCCTTTCAAAGTGAACCATGATTCTATTCCTAAATAGCTCCATCCAACATCCATGGTAGATGTTTTGTCAAGTTTTTCCCAAAGTTTAGGGTATTTAATGAACAGACAACCAGAGCTACTATAGGTTGCTGTAACACTTATACCAAACTGTAAAATATGGTAATAGTGAAAGCAACCAAATTATTCTACTTCAAATTAATTAATTTTCCCAGGAGAAATAAGCTGTCAGAACTACTACAGAAACATTAGGCATAAAGAATGTTGATTAAAAACACTAAGAGATAGAAATAGTGCTGGAAGCAACATGGTTTAGAGATAACACCCAGCAAAGTAATACATCAAGAGTAAATATTATTCAAAGAACACCATTTTTTGCCCAGGTCCTACAAGCTATTGTCTTTATAGTATTACCTTCATTACCTCATAGTTCTGCCACAGCTACCACACTCATGTCCTACTATATCCAGTCAAATTATTCTACTGTTATAACTTGTCAAATATTCAGTGTACGTGTGTATGTATGTTTATATATACTGCATATATGTTTGTGTGTATGTTCATGAATGTGTGCAAGTGTGTATGTATGTATATGCACATGCATGAACACACAAACATACACACTAAAGCTATACAAAGCCCTTTTTCTGTTAGCCTCTATTTGTGAACAAACTCTAGTGGACAATTTGGTCAATATACCTATCAGCCATTTTATTACAAAATACACACCTCTTCAGAGTATTTTACTGAGGATAGTTCTTTTGCTTCATACTTTATTGAAAACCATTTATTTTACATTAGTTTGAAATAAAAAAAAATATAATCAAGGTGTGATTTTCAACAGTGTTTCTCAAACTTGGCAGCTTCAGGATGTGTAGACTTTATGGGGAATGGCTGCCTGAGGAAATCTTAAAGGTGCTAAGTTTTGAGAAACATGGGTTTAGAACACCAACTGCCTCACCTGATTAGACAATAAGGAAAAGAACTGGATGTAAATTTTATATCAGTGACAGTTCAGACTGCTTTTTCAACTATTCCATCTTAAGGGTGGTTATGTATGTACGTACATATGTATATATGCATGTATGGATAAACATAAACGTATACAAGCACAGGGAACAAACCAGAGATCTAAGGGGCCATAAGGGAAGTGCTATAATCCCTTAGCACCATCTTCTGGAATTTACCATGCAAATAAAAGGAAGTGACTATAATACAGTCTTCCTGCATCCTGACTAGGACAGCTCTCCAGATTAATGTCTCAGAATCTTTCAATAGTCCCCAAAATAACAGGTTCATATTCATCTCACAGCATAACTCATCTCACAGGGCAATCAAAGCAGCTTTTTGTTCCAATAGTAGGTTTGCAAGCAGGTTGAAAGGAATCCAGAAAATCAGTTCCATTCAAGAAGGCTTGAAATAAATGGAAAGAGAAACAGTGGAAGCAATGTGAAGCAATCCACAAAGCAAAACAGACACAGAGACTATTTTGGGAATGAAAGTCAATATAGAAATCAACATTTTAATTAAGATTCTTTTGTTCTCAATAAATCCTGACAGAAATGCTCTGTGTGGATTCGTTTCTTCCACCTGGTCTAGGACACCATTCCACCTTATCTTCCTTTTGCACCTGGCTTCAATATCTCGGCAGGATTTCATTAAAATATGTAATTGGCTGACCTTTTTTCGATTTTAGTTTCTACATGGCAACAAAGAGGAATCTTTCTCATGAAATAGCAGACTTTTGTTTTCCAATGCTTAAGTTTACATGTATTCAGTAACTTCCAGCCAAGACTGTAACATCCTTCAATCTCAAAATTGCTTGTCAAAAAAGTTTATTTAATCACAATGATATGTCATTCCAATGATGCCAAATGAATTTTGTCATTTGTTTTAGAGAGAGAGAATCAATACCACCAAGTCACATTGCCATGGATGTAAAATCAGTTTTAATGACCTCCTCTTTAACTACCTTTATTAAGCCCAATTAAGTAAATAGTCCTTGAGTGAAGAATAGGACACAATCATGCCATATTTCATTAGGTCTTATTAAATACTTTGCAGTAGATATATGAAACTATAGCAGGTACAGATTTGCATATCATGAACATTTTTAAAGAAGTAGGGCTGATCATTCAGCAGCTCAACTAAGTAAGGTTCCTTAGCTGCAGCATTCTTGAAAGATTTATTACTTCTTCAGGCTATGTGTAAGGCATGGGACCTCTTAAAGGAATAGTACCCATAATATATTATTCTCAGTTGCAATAAGTCCCTCTTTTTTCCAATTTTAAATGTGAGCCTTGATTTCTTAAATATTAAAAAGTAATGGGTAATGTCTTGATATTTTCTCAGATTAATTCTTTAATTATGCTCTTTAAGCATCTAATATGTTCTTCCTAAGTTCTTGAACACACACTTTTTCCTGTTGCCATAGAGCAGGGGTGTCAAACTGCCAGCCCACAGGCCAGATGCATCACACAAAAGTCACACCCACGCCAGCTCCGGCAACAGGAAAAAAGTCGTGATACGTTGCGACACATCATGTGACGTGGTGAGTTTGACACCTCTGGTATAGACTATATGGATACCTCTAAGGTATGGGGCCTCTTACTCCAGTTGTCTGATTTCAATTTCTCAAGTGTCTCCAATTTTTGCTTTCCAGATTGGTTCTAAACAAGTTCATTGGATATTATATCCCATTAGTGGGCAGGGCTGAGGTTTCTGATACTTTTCTCTAGAGCACATTCTTATACTCAAAGCATATACAACTATATTCCTAAAACAATGTTAAGTTAGAAAATGCACACCCTTAAACTCTGATTGCACTACGGGACTGATTTTTCACCAAGAGTGGGGACACAACTTCGGAGAGGGGAATAACAAGTACAGTAGTAATGCATCCTTTAAAAATTGCATTTAGGCTTTAAATCTCACCTATTCATGGCAGTGGAGGGTATATTAAAGAACTGTGACAATAGGGGAGAGGAAGAAGTCATTTGAAGGTGAGAGAGCAGTAGTGAGATTCAAATATGTGAACAACTGGTTCTCTGTGTGAATGCTGCTTCTGGAAGGGCAACAAAAAATTAGCTATCGGTTCTGTCGAAGTGGTGTGAACCAGCTGAATCCCACCACTGCGAGAAGGTTAGTCTTTCTCTCCTAAGCCATCTCCTTTGAATTACTTCTGTAAAACCTTACATTAATGTAGGAATATAGGTTTTGAGAAAAGTCGGAGATGAGGATTTGTCTCTGTCTACCCCCCCTTCAACAGCACCATTTCCTCAAAAATGCTGTTTTATAATGAATTAAAGCCAGTGGGTTTTTTTGTAAAAGAAAAAGGTGCCGGAACTCACACATGCCATAGAACCCGCCTTGCCTACCCTACAAGGTTCCATCCAAAAAAGGTGCCGGAACTCCATTCTGAGCATTCTATGACAAAAACAAGCCCTGATTCAAGCAGCTTTCCTTATCAGATGATATTATTTTCAAATTTGTAAGGAAAAAAAATCTTCCCTACTACTAACCTGCTGATTAGAGATCCAGGTTGTTTTCTTATTAAAGTCTCAGTGGAAAAGCAGGACTTAGGAACATAAGAGGTCTTAGAGGAAGGTTGGTTGAACCAATTCATTATAAGGTGATTATGGTTATGCAGAATCTACTAACTATACCGAAGAAAACATTTTGAATAATAGCCTAAAAATCTAATTATGTGTTCCAATTTAGATCATTCTGCAGTAGACAGTTGCTGAAATAAAGAGTCAAGCCTTTATCCTATTTAAAACTATCTGGCTTTGCCTTTTCTTGGGAATGGGTGGTTGCTGGCCATGACTGCTAGGTCATTCTGGGAAAGGGTAGGACTGTCTTAAAGAACTGCCAGATACATGATATATCCCTGTTTTCTAAAGTACATCATCAAAAGGCTCAGGAAGGAAGGAAGGAAGGAAGGAAGGAAGGAAGGAAGGAAGGAAGGAAGGAAGGAAGGAAGGAAGGAAGGAAGGAAGGAAATTAACTATTTTCACTATTTGGAATTACATATCATAATCACTGCACAAAAACAGCAACAAATTGCAACATCATTGAAAAAGAAGTCAGAATTAAATTATGTTTCAATTTGATATTACAATGAGCTCATAAAATGTAAATGGTATTTATCAAGAATCCTGCCCAGGTGATTGATGTGTACTTGCAAGTAGCCTAAATATTCATGCAGTTAAATCATATCAAATTATTTAATAGGCTTTGTTTATAAAATAACCATGTACCATAGAACTGAGATCAACACTATAGTGTAGGAGTTGTTTTTTTTAAACTCTTAAAAATACAGGTAGTCCTCGACTTAAAACAGTTCACTTAGTGACTGTTTGAACTGAAAAAAGTGACTTATGACCATTTTTCACGTGAGATTTACATTTGGATGCTTGACAACTGGTTCATAATTATGATGGTTGCATGTCCCGGGTCTTGTGATCACCTTTTGCAACCTTCTGACAAGCAAAGACAATGGGGAAGCCAGATTCACTTAACAACCATGCTACTAATTTAACAACTTCAATTAACAAATATGGCAATAAAAATTGTAAAATGTGACAAAACTGATTTAACAATTTTTTCACTTAACAACATAAATTTTGGGTTCAATTGTCATCATAAGTTGAGGACTACCTGTATTTAGTAGTTCTTAGTCCATATTACAAAGGATCAAATCTATTGAAAAACATGCAGTAATTTCTCTTTCACTTATTGGGGAAAAAAATCCCACTGAAATGTTTTTTTCTTAAAATCATAACATTATAATCAAGCCTTATTCCTAATTGCTATCAATTTAATTGAGTAAAAAAGTTAAGTTAATTCCAGATAGGAAAAACCAAAATGACATTAGCAACAAAATCTTGTATTGTAGATGTAATCTGCCCCAAGGTATTTGCATTTCTTATCTCTAGAGCATTGTGTAATATCTGCTATAATTATATTTCATGTTACAGACAAATAATAATATTATCTTTAAGACATTACATTGAGAATATGAAAACCAGAGTTTTAGTTTATTATAGATGCCCATACAATATCTAGGTGATATTTATTGATTTATCAACATTTATATGCCGTTTGTTGTATTCATAGTCAAGCAATAGAAATTAGCTGAAATCCTGTACTGGAAGGTTCATATTTTAATTATAAAGCTGTTCTATTTAGCTTTTAATTATCCCTGTTAGGAAGGAGATGTTGATCAGATTGAATCGAAGAACTGAATTTTATCTTGAATCACTATCACAATATTTTGAAAAGAAGACTAGGAAACCCTTTATGGTTTGAAAGGTCTTGGCCCTGATGTGTCATGCAAAGAGCATAGCCAACAGCTGTTAGCCATCTACAGTATCCTACATGTATTCTATAGCCAAGACAACTGAAAAACTGAATTAAAGTAATTTTACTTGATTTAACGTTAATCAACATAAACTGCATGACGTTCATGTGGCTGCTCACCAATGTAATGCCTCTCTACCTACCTGACATTAAAACCAACGAGTGAGTAGTACTTCAAGGAACTCTTGTAGAACGTATGTGGCCAAGAAAGATTAAATGTAAAGCATATACATATGCAGGTGAAATCCAACATTTCAAAGGACAGATAAAAAGCCCAAAACCCTATTGCCGAAAGCTCCATTTTTATTTTTTTTTAAAAAAGACTCCTTCCAGTTTCAGAACAGGTTTGTGCTTGATTTTAGAAAGAAGCAGCAGTAATAAGTTCTCTTAATCTGTATAGGACTTTCAAACAGCATTGCTCTTTCTAGTTTTAGACAAACATTGTTGGTGTAAACAGCACAGCTCTATCAATTTAAGAAATAGTATTTCCTGCTATTGTACTAAAATAATACAGTTGGATTTCATTTGCTTTGAAAATGATTCAGAAATGTTTCAGACTCTGTAAAGGAAGAGTACCACATTTCCCAACTATTCATTAACATAGCCTACCTTTTTAAAAACTTCCACATCAGTCTTCTTCCAAATCTTTTTTTCCCCAATTTGGGCAGAGCCCAATCATATACTATCATTTTTATGATAACATAAAAATCAAGATCTGTTTTGATGAATCTTCATACACTCATCCATAGGAAATGTACAGGTATCCTTTACAAGTACTCCAGTGAATACACTGTGGATGCTCTGCTTACACACACCCCTATGGAATACTTCATATTGTCAGACTTTCCTTGCCCGCTGCTCATTGATGAAAAGAAATGCCAGCAGTGTGCATTGTCACATGTTTGCGGCAACCTTTCTGCTGTCCTCTGCAAGGACCACATTTATCCCAGTGCATTTGAGTGAATGTCTGAATACCTACTCCGTGTCTAACTTGCCCTTTCAAAATTTGGAACTATGCGTAGATGCATAATGCATGGGACAGGAGAGGGAAGATGATAATTTTTCTTCATAATGCTAATTGGCAGAACTGGGTAAGCTTATTTTGTATTGCCTTCATTCCCGGTAAGGTTTGCGATTTTCAATGAGGCATTAAAAAACAAAACAAAGAAGGGATCTAGGGCACTTCCATAAAGCAATACCATTCAGGTTATCTCCAGGCTTCTGTACCTTCATCCTTCTTTGCCCTCTGAGCCAATGAGCTTTCAGCTCAGCCATGGAACAAGAACCACAGTGAAAACAGTTTGATAATACTGAAGTTTGGAAGCCAACGTTTTTCAACTGGCATGAACTCTGTTCTCATTCCACCCCCTGTCTCTTTGACTCTTTTTCCTCTAGTTGATGATAATTTAACAGACCTCCATTTCATCACATATTTTAAATTGAGTCAAACTGTTATTTTGCTGCTATAACACACACATACACACACACCCAGTCTCCAATGACAAACATATGGCAAGTAAAGAACATGAATGGTGGCAAACTGGTTCTGGATAACTGCAGTGTTTCATTTTTCTTTTTCTTTACAGCCAATTGGAGAGAACACAGGAATTGTTCTGGGATCTTGGCACTCCAAGCATGTCAGAAGGGAGGATAATCACAAACAGAAGTGAATTTGTTTCTGAAGGTTTTGGGGGTTAGCCATATGGTAGCTATGGGAAAATGTCCTCAGAACTTTAGAACTTTGAGATCCTGGGCAAAAAAGCAACAGATGACAGTAATTCTAATTAGGTCTAATTCTACTAGGTCTCTGTAGAATTGAGTGCCAGAATAAAAATTAAATTGGGGGTGTGCAGGTAATAGATAACTAATAATAAAAAAAAAATAAAATGGCTCACAAAGAGGCAGAATATTTGGCAAATGTAAGACGATGAAGTACTGTTAATTTCCCCTCTCGGTGGATGAAAACTACAACTCAGCTATTCCCAAATCTCAGAGCAGACTATTTTCAGTATAGATAAACTACATACTAATATTAACTAATATTGTGTAAGAATTTCAAAAGGCTTACATCTTGAATAATTAATTAGAAGAGTAATATAAAGCCATTTATTAATTTGCTGATTTGTTGAGTGTCTTATTGTCTTTTAAATATATTCTATATAACAATATAATATAAACATATATTATAAATATATTTATAAATATATACTCATTCCTCCCAAATCCACACACACACACATTAAAGGGATCTAATATTTACTTGAAATATGCCAAAGTGTCTCTTTCATTATTTTATAACATCTGAATCATCTTCTGTGTTTTCCCCAAACAGACATTATAGTTCCACTATGAAGAAATGTAATAAGCGGAAAGCAATACAAGTGATACATGATAGGAGATTATTCTCCATGTTAATGACAAGTATATCAACCAGCCTTACGATGATAGGGTGCAGTGGAGGGATTCATACAATTCGCACCAGTTCGGGAGAACCGGTAACTAATTTTTTGTTGCTCAGGCACAGAATGGACTTTCGGAGCAGCATCCACACAGATAACTATTTGAATCCCACCACTGATAGGGTGGTAGATGGCATCTGCATTTTAGAATCAATTTTCAACAGGAACTAGCAGTCAAGAATATACTATAGGATAGCACTTGATAAGAAGTAATGAAGGCATGGGAAAGATATTCAGATATAGTGAGTGATATAGATAGGTATAGTTTCTATACCTATAAAGATCAGAAATATGCAAGTAATGGATCAGAAATGTGCAGGCAATGGCTTTTGCTGTTACACTCTATGAAAGCAAAAGTTGGACTGTGAAGAAGCAGGACACAAAATGTACTGATGCTTTTAAGTGTTGATGTTGGAGGAGACTCTTAAGAATATCAGAGATAGACAAGAAATCAAATACATAGAGCATAGAATAGATCAATCAATCCAATCTCACTCTCACTGACTAGGCTCAAATTATTACATTTTGGATATATTATTGAAGACCACTCTACCATCTTCTGAAGTCCATTTAGGCTCATGCCTACTGCTTCAGTGACTCCATCCAGGCACCTCATTCTCTGTTGTCCCTTTCTTCTCTTGCCCTCAACCTTTCCCAGCATTAGGCTCTTCTCCAGTGAGTCCTTCCTTCTCATTAGGTGGCCAAAGTATTTAAGTTTCAGCTTCAGGATCTGGCCTTCTAAAGAGCAGTCAGGGTTGATCTCCTCTAGGTCTGACCGGTTTGATCACCTTGCAGTCCAAGGGACTCTCAGGAGTCTTCTCCAGCACCATAGTTCAAAGGCCTCAATTCTTCTCAATAGTCCAATACAGATAAAGTTATTCCTGTTCTTCTCCCCATGAAATAAATGGGAATTAAACATTTCTAACAAACTTTCTCAATATGGTAGTCTCCAGGCATGATGAAGGCAAGCCTCTCGGGCCCATTGAAGATGCTGGTCTAAATCCTCCATGAAAGAAACTGTATTCAAATTCCAAGATTCATATATTGTTAAAGCAAGAGCTCATGGTTGAAGAATTATATTACCCAAGGGTTGATGATGGAAAAGATTTAAAATTTTATATCTTCCAAACTTGGAGATATTTTAATGATAGGGGCAAGCAGAGTAAGTCAGAATGGAACCGAGATAGAAAAAGAGAATATTGGGGATATGTAAATTACTTGGAAACATAATTTTCTTACCATGAATATGGAACAAGTCACAATTCATCACAGATGAAACACTTTTTGTAAGTTGTAGCGGGAAGCTTTTTCCCTAAATGAAAACTTCAAAGTACTTCTGGTTGCTTCATACTGGTCCCTGACACCATCTCAGAGGGCACAGAATTTGTTACATTTCTTTTGTCTCCCTGTCAGCTTATAGATAGGACTTTCTGGGGATGAAAAATAGCAAGGTATGGAATGCAGATTACCCTGGAAGAGATAGAAAATCCTTCTGTATCCTACACAATATTCTCTATATTGTCTCATGGGAAACAGCGGGAACTAGTCTAATTTAATTCCATTTAATTGTTTCCATTGAAATAGTTATAATAAAAGAAAACAAAAACAATCCAGAATTAAAATTAAGTTTATGTATACATCTCTCTTTTACTATTTCTGCTATGCAATTCTACTGTTTGCTGTGCTCCCATGCTAAAACACTCCTGTTAAACAATTTATCTTTAGCTGAACAGGCAACAAAATAAAGTCTTTTATGAACATAGACTTTCCAGCTATATGATAACTTTCAATTTCAGTTTAGAATGCAGCATATTATTTATGATTTTCTTTTTCCTATCATCCCAAACTGGAGATGAACTTACTATAAGTGTAACATAGTTTACATAATTTCATAGTTCCAACCTCCCCATTAACTCTTTATGTTCTGAATAGCTTTCAGAATAACAGAATAATGGAGTTGGAAGGGACCTTGGAGGTTCTCTAGTCCAACACTTTACTCAAGCAGGAAACCCTAAAAGATGTTGGACAAATTTTTGTCCAATCTCTTCTTAAAAGCCTCCAATGTTGGAGCACCCACAACTTCTAGAGGCAAGTCATTCCACTGATTGTTTGTTCTGTCAGGAAATTTCTCCTGGAAACTAATCAAGGAGAAAATCAACCTAGAACTAAGGAGAAATTTCCTGACGGTTAGAACAATTAATCAGCGGAACAACTTGCCTCCAGAAGTTGTGAGGGATCCAACACCCAATCCAACATTTCAGCAGTCCAACATGTGAGCATAATTTCATCCAGATTTCAATCAGATTTTTGAAATGCAGATCCACATCAGGATCACAAGAAGCTCAGAAGCTTAGCATCAATTATTATTTTTGCAATCATGCTCCTAATAGTAGCATTTTCTATTTATCACAGACTTATATAGCAATACTTTATATATAGGTAAAATAAAAAAAAAAACAGAATTTAAGATGTTTAGGAAGATAAAGCCTTTTTCCTGCCATCGTTCCTTTCTATGTCATCTGAAGCCAGAGAGGTCAGATTTGGATTTAGTTTGAACCTGAGCATCTAATGTATATATTAATGGAATTTTGAGACCACTTTAATCTTAAGAGAGTCTAAACAAATTACAAAAACACAACAGCAATGTTGCCAATGCAAACAATAAAATACAATAAAGCCTCTTATGTTGCATTGTAATACAAGCACATCTGATGGTGACAATCTCACATCAGTCAAGTCCTGAAGACCTTCTGCAACAGCCAAGTTTTTATCAGGTTTGTAAGGTCATGAGAATGAGCACCACCTGTGGTGAGCTGTTCTGTAGAAGGCGACCCTGGACTGAAAAGTGTATTAGGCTATTAGCTATACAATTGGGTAGGGATATAGTTTCCCAGTTTCTTTTATTTCTCCTGAAATACTCTGTAAGTGTCATTTAATTTTTATACTTTTAGATTTTTAATGGTTGCTGCTGCCCATTTTGTATGTTTTTCATTTTTCATTTTATTTAATCTTATTGTGGGTGTTTTTACTGTGGTTTGTGTTGTATTTTGTTATAAACCACTCAGAGAGGTTTGGCTCCTGGGTGGTTTAAACATTGAAATAAAATAATAAATTGGCATATTTGGGCAGTATATTATACATACCACAAAAGCCCAGTGTTATCCCAAATGTATTGTTTTAGGCAGCGTAGGATCTTTAATCTAGTAACTACATTGCAAGTCTATATACTGTTCCTTGGTAGGAAGTATATCAAAAGTACTGACAATTTGGCTCAAACATATTTGTGTGTGTGTGTGTGTGTGTGTGTGCGCGCGCGTGCACGTGCACACAAATGCACAGTTCAACTACAATTTCTAACTGATGTGCATGCATTTAGGATCCTGAGACATTTAGAAAGCATTGGGGTTCTGGAATCTAGAAAAAAGGCCCATTTCTGTAGCAAAAATGCAGATTTGAAGTGCAACCTGATTTGTACATTATGTATCAAGGCATTAGTATATACAGATTTCAGGTTATATAAATTAAGCCACATATTTTTCTGTTCCAATGTCAATAGTGAATCACCACTGCAGGTGCCCATAAAAGCATTCCAGCCATCTCTCCTCTGGTGCTTCTGATTGGCAGTAAGTGCAGCTGAGGAAGCAAAGATAATCGAGCTTGTTGTTCTTCTGAGAAGAAAACGCCAAAAAGAATATATCAGTTGCCCTTTAAAACTATTGGGGATTGTTTTCTTTTGCCAGCATCACAAACAACTCAGTTATAATAAAAGAAATGCAGCCTCATGTGTACATTTGTAAAATGTAATCTGTGAAAAAATAATTTCTAACCGTTTTTGCTTCCTTATCTTTATCCTTTTCTTTGTTCTACATACCATTTGGGCATTTATTCTTGGTAGGAGATCATGTTCTTAAATAAGATTTTTTTTTCAAAAAAAGAACATGCCAGGATATACAAAAACTGTCCTCCAAGCAAGGAAGTTTATTAAAAAATGTTTTCTACTTTTCTTTAGCTATTAGGGGGGGGAAAGGGGGGAAGATAAAAATATCAGATAAAGGCAATAGGTTATGACTTGAATGTTCTGAAAAGTTTGGGAAAACACGCAGGCAGTAGAAGCACATGGAACTTTAAAAAAAAAAAGTGGTTTTGCATTCATTGTGTGAAGTAGACTTTTAGGAGATAAAAGTTACAAATGCATGCTTGAACAATGAGTTCTCTGTATGTGCATGTTCCAGTCCCCTGAGCAGCATTAAATGGATGAAAATTTACTGATATACATGATAGTTTAAGCTTTCATTTTCGATAGTGAGATGGATTTCATTTCTATTTATATTTTTTATCTGGGAATTCTCTTCTAGTTGCCTGCTCCACCAAGGCAACAGAGCCTTGGTGGAGCAGTGGGCTAATACCTCCTTAAGTAACACCAGCTGCCTGCAATTAGTGCAGGTTCGCATCCCACCAGGCTCAAGGTTGACTCAGCCTTCCATCCTTCCGAGGTAGGTAAAATGAGGACCCAGATTGTTGGGGGCAATTAAGCTGACTTTGTAATAATGCCGCTTGGGGGGGTGTATGAAAGCCCTAATAAGCAGGCATATACATAGAATGAAGGCTACTGCTAAGCTTGTAAGCCGCCCTGAGTCTTCGGAGAAGGGCGGGATATAAATGGAATAAAAATAAAAAATAAAAAAATAAAAAATAAACTGAAAATCATTGAACCTTTATTTTGCCTAGCAGAGGTTATGAGAAACTACACAGAACTGCTAATTAAACTGTAGCTTCCATCTGCTACTGTATGCCTAATAGAACTAAACCTTCTCACTATTACCCTTTCTATATGTGATGAATCTCCACATCTGGACTTAAGGTAGTAAAGTTTATAATCCCCCTCCCCACGCTTTTCAAATCAAGATAAGCACAACACACCAGCCAAACCTTTCGTAGTCAAAAACAAAAGTTTTAAAACATTTTTACAAAGCAGATTGATGCCAATTGGTAATGATTGGCCTTTTGCTAGAAATGGCATGACGAAAAATAGCAATGCTATTTTCTGGTGGCTTTTTTTTAAAATAACCAATTAATGTCACTTCCTTGTTTTCTAATAATGCATGTTTTCAAAAGCTCAGTGTGCAGCACTTACTTCAACAAAATGCAGAGTGTTTAGTATGCAGTTTAAAACTGACATTCATAAAACATAATACCGATTATACAGTAAACACTGTACACCACTTATGCTCATTAGAATGTTTAGCTTCAGTACTTCGCACCAAAAGACTATTTCAAAATATTAGTATCTACAAAGGTAAGACAGTGTAATAGCGGCTAAAGAGAAACAGTATCTCATTGTTTTTTGACAATTTATGCTACTTATCAAACTGCTTTTAGTTTCCTTTGAAATTCTTTGCAGCTTTAATCTGAGGATGGGTTTATACATCCTCCTTAAATTTCAATTTTGGCAAAATCCCAAGAAAACTGTTGACCAAAAAAATCATTCACCACTATTGCAAAGACATAGACATAGTAAAAGTATTTAAACTTATCTTTGTAGTTCCTTGGATGATTCACCTGAAGAGTTTTCCCCCAATTTACACATTATTATTATTATTTTTTAAAGAGAAACTTGTATTGGAAGAAAATAAAAGAAAGAATGCAAAGAAGAAGAAAAAGAAAAGAACTGCAAAATGATATTACCATGCTGTCAACATACAGCTTGAGAATCCAAATAAAACTCCAGGTTTATTCCATCTCTGAAAATCTTACTGTTTATTGAATACACTGCATGGTAATTTTGAAGCAAAACTAACTCTGCGGTTCCAACACCAATACATAGACTTAAACAATAATTTTCCCAGCCAAACCCACAATGTCTTATGTAGTCCATATAAACAAATTCTCTTTGTTATGGGAACCAACTGCTTCAAATCCACACCTGTACTGGTATCCTTGAAAAGGTTTCAGGCTCTCACCATCTTCAGCTGAATCACAGAAGTTTTGTTTCTCCATCTAATCCACTTGAAAGTAACACCTCCCCCCTTTATCTAAAGGCAAGTTGAAATGTAAAGGCACGTAGCTACCAAAGTTTAACCCTTGATACATGCATGAACACCTCCATTTTAAAGTTAGTTGCATTTTAATTTGCTTCTTTTGTAGAATTTTTAAGGCAGCTTTATAAAAGTTGACACTCATTGACACTTCCTAACTGATGCTGACTGAACCTGAAAAAACAAGGTTGAAAAAGTCACATCTTGAATATGTGAAAGTAAATCTTGTCATGTTGGTTAGTGTCAGAAACAGGAAGATAATGGCAGGCTACTTTCATATTATATCCTTTGCCAGGAAAGCAACATGAACATAACTATGAAACCAAACTTTATGCCCAACTGAAAATAATATTTTGACTTTCCTGTACTGTAAAAAGAAATTTAGATGACTTAAAGCATGAGTGGCAGGCTAAGAGATTGTTATTTCTGTTAGGCTATGCTTTTTGGAACATAATTAGGGCCCATTTTTCTGAAATGCTGAGCTTGGAATCTAAAAAATTAGCAAAATATAAGTTATTTTTATACAAATAGCATATAGCAAAATTTAATATGTGGCTAAAGGAGTGGTGTAAAGGAGAAGGCTTTGGTTATATTAGTCACGATGTCTGTAGCTGGTCCAATGAAAAAATGTACAAAAGAGATGGTCTGCATCCATCCAAGAAAGGGACTGAGTTACTTGGCAATAAATTCACAGCTTTTCTGGAGGAATATTTAAACAAAACAATGGGGACAGTGAGTTAATTGATACAGAACATCACATGGGCCAGCAGTTTGACATTCCTGAAATAAACCAAAACTGCAATCAACTTACATCAAATAAAACATTAAGGATGCCTCCCTAATTTCACTTCCTCTTTTGTTTTTCAGATATATGTTACTGACTTTTATACATCAACAAAATAATTGTCTTAAATATTATCTGAAACCACAGTGACCTAAAACAGTAACCTTCAGGTAATTATGATAGTGATAATGATGATAGCTTGCAATTGGTACCCATGAATACAATTTCTATCATTCCTTTATTAATCTTATGCACATTCATTTCTTTCTCATTAAGCTGAGTATTTCAATACAGACAGATAACAAGTAATCTAGTAGTTATTAGTTTTATACCTTTAAGAAAAATTTTGCCTTCCCTCTGCTCAGATAAAGCCAAGATATCATTGTGAAACTACCACCTATTAAATGTAGTTCCTTATTCTCCATTTGAGTATTTTGTTTGGTCATTCTTTCATATACTTGTTCAATAATTTTGTGAAGTTTTGTATTCATATTTTATATGCACAGTTTTGGGGCTTTTGGAAACACACCTGCATATCTTTAACTGCATAAGAAAGAATGTTTTGCTTTATTGTTTTTTATTTTATGTAAATGCAAATCACCACCGTGAATCTTTTGTAGTATATGTTTTCTTCCAGAAAAATCCAGCAGGGCGACACTGAAGGCTACTTGAAATGAGAACCGTATAGTAGCAATAATTCCTGGATATTATTTCAGATTGAGGAGTAAAAATTACAGTAGGGAAAGCTTCAATCAGATTTTGAAAAATATTGAAAAAACCTGCACTTCAGTGCAAGGCAGCACCTGGGATGCAGCCCTGTAAACCTTGTTAATTATATGGTCGCATTAACAAGCTAAAAAGAGGCGTTGAATATGCACTCCAGTGTTTTTCCAAGGAATTGTTTTGAATTCTTTGCACGGCATTTTTTCTGAAGGTTTAGCTTGGCTCCAGTCAAAATTAGATTTTTTTTTAAATAGAGTTATTTCAAGAACCATGTCTGTAATGATGTAACTTCTCCAAGAAATAATCAAATTGTGAAACAGCAAGAGGGACAGTTTTTACCTAATCAAGACACAATGCTTGTCTACTCAGTGGAATGATACAGACTGAATCTCTGAAGACTGTTTAGATTAAACTTTAGCTGTGTGGTCTCTGTGTGTGTGTGTGTGTGTGTGTGTGTGTGTGTGTGAATGTGTATTCCTGAATAATGGGATATTGTTTCAGGCGGTATGCTACAAATCACACCTACCTTACTGCAGTTTTTCACTGTGATCTGTCACAGGCCCATAATTAAATGCTGCAAAAGATTTTTTTTAAAGACTAATGGATGAGGCAGTAATAATTCTACTGATGACTGTCTACATAACAAATTCACATATTGTTGTCACAGTATAGATGCATTTTAACACTCTTGTAACTGGATGACTAATTATCCACTCCATGAGAGTTCTGCAGCAGGCCGTTTCACACTTTTTCAAGTTGGTCAACCTGGATTGTTTTTTTGTTTAAGATTTAACCCCCAATCAAGAGACCTTCCTTCCTTCCTTCCTTCCTTCCTTCCTTCCTTCCTTCCTTCCTTCCTTCCTTCCTTCCTTCCTTCCTCCCTCCCTCCCTCCCTCCCTTTTCTATCTTTCTTTCTTTCTTTCTTTCTTTCTTTCTTTCTTTCTTTCTTTCTTTCTTTCTTTCTTTCTTTCTTTCTTTCTTCATACTCTCTTACAGAACCAAGAAACACAGTTTGAAAATCTCTATATTTGATATTTACCTAGAAAAGTTGGAATTTGAAAAGACCAAAGAGTATTGATACTTACAGGGATAAGGGGATCTATTTATTATACCGTATGAGAGAGATTACTTGAGATATTAAAACTGGATCTCAGCTTTAGGCATATGTCAATTAGGGGTAGATAGCTGTGGAATTCATTCTTTTGGAGAGTGGATATGAGAGCTGAATGCTAATGGGCTTTAGAAATTCTGTAGTCAAACTACAGCAGAAGAATGGGGTGGATGATTCCACTATATTTCTTGAGTGGAAGGAAAAAATATCCAGCAATTTTGCAAGTCAGGACTCCACTTTAGTAATAACTTTGCTATTGAAATAGCCCAATAAGAAATGTTATTTTATATGTCCTTGACTGGGATTTAACTGAAGGAGGAGGATCTAGCATAACCACTGGAGAGGTGACTGTGATTTTTTTTTAAAAAGGACATTCATGAATCTCTTGGTCATCTCAAACTAAATTCTTGCACTTATACAAGAATTCATATTCAACCATTCCTTAGCAATTCACATCCCTCTTAAAAGAGATTGTGAAGCAAATTTATCTTCATCTGTTTAAATAAGAACTGTATTTATAAATGCAGAACAAATTCATTATCATTAAGAAAACTTAACATAATGGTTTGAGTGTTGTTTTTTTTTCATAAAAGCTAGGGAGAAAAGAGATTCTTCTCCACCAAATCAACTCAGAATACTCCTAAAGTACATACACACAGAGACAAACACAGAGACACAGACACATGGACACATAAACACACAGACAAACACAAGAACCTAGGTCATGAGAGTTCATTGGCATAATTTGGCTGTTCTAGTTTCAACCTTCAATTATATTGTCAAGAGGCCAAATAAGAGAGAGAACAGTGTGAGTAGAAAGTTAATTTCAGTAAGGTAGAGAATATGCCAAGATATGCTTAGGACTGATCAAGCACAGTCATAACCGAGTTGCTACATTTTGTGCAGATGTGTTACATGAGTAGGATTATCTAATGGGTATAATTATAAATCTATTAATATCCATTTCATGGGAACAAGTTGCAAGTCTTGGTTAGTTTAATTGTTCCATGAATAGAGAAGCACACACAGTTTAAAAGCATAAACTGAATGCAAAGTTCTTTTGGTTGCCACACATTTTTTATATTCTGATAAACTTGTCTAGGCTTAAAAATGGATATATGAAAAGTAGTGATTATTAAAAATCATATAAGAACACACACACACTTAATGGGATGAGCACCCATTACTTGCCTCAGCTCCTGCAGTTCGAAAACATGCAAATGCAAGTAGATAAATAGGTACCACTTCAGTGGGAAAGTAACAGCATTCCATGCACCTTTGGTGTACAGCTATGCTGGCCACATGACAATGGAAATTGTGGCTCTTTCGGCCAAGAAACAGAGATGAACACCGTGCCTTAGAGTCAGACATGACTGACAGGGAAACCTTTACCTTTATATATACTTTAGGTGGGCTTTATCAAGGACTTTCTTGAACAGACATTATCCTTTAAAAACTATTTCAAAGATTCAGAAAGCACAATATACATATTGATTATTAGCTAAGTGTGTTAAAGTTCCTAATAGTTATTATAAATATTTCCAAGTTAAGATGTGATCTGCAACACTGTCTCTATCAAGGTCAAATGTCACATTTCTTCAGTGACATTTTGTTAAAAATCCTAACTGCTGCAGTTTATAAGTGTGATGATCAAAGGATTAATATAATAATAATAATATGGACAGTCAATATATTTTCCTCAACTTGACATTAGTAAGGACTTGTTTTAATTCTTGGAAGGCAACACTAGATTTATACAGTCTGACTGAATTTAACAGGACTTACTCTCAAGACATATGTATAATCTGCTTTTAACTGAAGTCTCTTCACAGGTGGGTAGCATCACTTGAAAAATGATAAGAGGGATGTTTTGCAGTCTCATTGGTCCTTCTATTCTGTTTTACATATTAATTTATCTGATTTATCCTTCCTTTTCATATTTTGGATGGCTGTGGTCTAAAATTTTCTGCCATATTTTTTGCCTGTCGCTTTCTTGCTAATAATATAGCTAGTAGTATACAACTCTTGACCTCTCAAAGCCCGATTTCAAATTTCTCTGACTTACTTTCAATTTTCTGCCTCCCATATTTATTTTTCAATCATATTTTCAGTTTTTGAGTGCCCTTATTCCTACTATTCCAGCTCTTGGATCACCTTCTCATTCAGCACTGTATCCCTTTTACAATTTTTAAATGTTTTCCTTCATTACATAAAAAAGTCTTCAGATTTCAATCAACTACTGTATGTTGATTGAAACAAAAAAAGCACATCAAGATAAACACTGATGAGGTATTGTTCCTTCAAAACACTATTAAATTCACTATTCTATCATGTTTTAAGGCATCCACTTAAGTAAAATTTAAAACTATCAGAATACTGCAAACAAAAATGCAACAGAATGCTAAGTACAATTTTCTACTGAATATTAGCCATTTTAGCCTTTAAAAATAATTCAAGTTATAGCAGTAGTATTCTTTCTTTACTTTTCATTTATGAAAATCTTTGGCATCTTTGGGCTACTACTGATATTCAGTTTAGCAAAGTAATAACCATTCTTTTCAACATGCAAAATATGCTCATTCAATTTAATAATCAATATTTATAACTCAATCTTCCAGATCTAAAACAATTTTACCATAATCTTATTTAATTAGCATAAACTGTCCAGTGTGTAATAAAATATATTTCTCTCATGTCCCCATTAGTCAGCTCCACACCAGACATTGCTGGTTTATCACTCTTAGGGAATATTGTATAATAGGTGACTAGATATTGCTTTCTTCATTTAAACAGGTTGATCCCCTGTTTCATTTAGATGAAAGATATGAACCCCTGTATAACTAAGGCAGGTAATAGTTCTTTTATGCTGAGGAAAAAAAAATCCTGCTTTTTCCCAAACTTCCTGTTAATACAACATTATTCTAGAAGTGTGAACAATTATCTCTGCTAATCACACCAAAACCAGCAAAGTTTACATGCTCTAGTTCCCATATATGTGAGACAGTTTTGTCACTCTGCCTACCATATGGATCAACAAACCCATTGAGATCTGGATGACCTAAATGCTGTTTCCAAGACATTAAAAGATAATTCCAAAGCCATTTGGGCTGGGAGATTAAGCACAACCCATTATTCAATTGTTTTATTTAGGGTTATTTGAAGTATAATAGCTTCTTGACCTCAGGTATGTATTACAGAATTGGTTTTGAATATTGATTTGATGTATGTAAATAGAAAAAAATAGTCAATACCAAAATTACAACATAGAAAAAGTTACTAGTTATTGAACAAAACTGTAATTTCAAGGAAACTCGAATATGTAGAAAGTTAATCACAAACCTTTAAAACTCATGGTAGGAATAGATAAATTACAATTTGTATGAAACAAAATACAGTACAGAATTATGCTGAATTCAGAAACAAGACTTCCAATTAAAAATCAATCCCTTCTCTTACTTTGGTCATGAAATTATAAAGAAACAGAGTTAAATCTTATAAAGAGAGATGTATGGAAAGGGTCTTATCGTTTCAGAAGCTATTGTAAATCAGCATGGACCTTTCCTTAATAACTTTCTTTAAAGAGATAAGAATCTTGTGGCATTAAACTAAGGCCTTGTGTAATCCAGACTGCTTCTAAATCTTGTCAGCTTTGGAGAAACTTCAAAACCACCTATGAATACAATACATCCCCTTTGTTGTTTGCTGTTTCCCACAAAGTGATTAGAGTTCTGAAGAAACATAACTATCTTGGATAAGAGACAATATTCAATAGAAGAGTTGTACAAACTCTTCAGAACAGATGATTTGCACTGACAGTACATACAAAGGATCTCTTAACATCACTGAAGCTTGGGCAGGTGCTTTCAAAAGATTTAGATTTAGATTTTATTAGATTTATATACCGCCCTTTTCCCGTAGGACTCAGGGCAGTTTACAAGGTGTTTAAAACATCAATACAATACAAAAATTAAGAAACAATTAAAAATGATTAAATTCAGTCCCTAAAGTAAAAATATAAAAACCCCAATTAAAAACTCTCAGCCTGGGCCAGAAAGCTCAAAGAGCCAGGTCTTTAGGTCCCAGCAAAATGAACGAAGGTCGGGGGCAGTCCTAAGCTCCACGGGCAGCTGGTTCCAAAGGGCAGGCGCACCCACAGAGAAGGCCCTCCCCCTGGGTGTTATCCGCCGGCAGTCTTTTATTGGCGGCACCTTGAGAAGACCCTCCCTGTGGGAGCGCACAGGACGAAGGGAACTTGATGCCGGCAGCAGGTGTTCCCTCAAATATCCCGGACCCAAGCCATTTAGGGCTTTATAGGTCATCACCAGCACCTTGAATCTCACCCAGAGGGCAACCGGAAGCCAATGCAGCTCGCGGAGTAGAGGTGTTACATGGGAGTATCAGGAAGCCCCCATCACAACTCGTGCGGCTGCATTCTGCACCAGCTGAAGCCTCCGAGTGGTCCTCAAGGGCAGCCCCATGTAGAGAGCGTTGCAGTAGTCTAACCGGGAGGTCACAAGCACATGAGTGACTGTGCGTAGGGCATCTCGGTCCAGGTAGGGTCGCAACTGGTGCACTAGGCTTCTAACCATATCAGCATGCACATGGTCTTTGTAAATTGATGTGAAAGTAATTAAACAGGATCTTCCAATTGTCACAGATGATGTTTTATAAAGATGCCTCAGATTTTGGGGGGTAGGGAAAAACAGCAAACCAAACTTTTAAGGGAGGGAGAGGCCTAGGACTTAAACCTTGGAAGTTATGTACATATAGGATGAGCCTTGGATAAAGCCTTTACTATCAAAGTGCATTCATGCCAGAATGTGGATATAGCCAGAAGCAACTTTTGAAGCAACCATAAGAGCTTAGAAAAAAGTTTCCACAAAGCATTGTATATATAGCCATTGTTAATAGATGTATTATTCTGAATGTGTCAAAATTATAATAGGAATTCATTCTCATGAATGAATTCAGGGTTTGAGGGATCAGTTCAGGGTTTGAGAGATTGTTTTTCTTGTTTGTGGGGGAGGTAGTAAAAAAATTACTATCTGAATACTCAGAAAGTTTTGGGGGAAGGTTGTGGAGAAGGGTAGAAGAAATTTTAATGAACCAATTTTATCTAATGATTAGGGCACCAGGCTAGAAGCCAGGAGACCATGCGTTTAAGTTCTGTCTTAACCATGAAAGCCAACTAGGTGACTCTCAACCCAACTCATCCCATGCAGTGATTCTTGGCAGAAAAGAGGAGGAGGAAGGAGTATTAGATATGTTCACGCCCTAAAAATAAGAATGCTATAATGTTTCTGAAATCATAACACATCTTCATAACTTACAGAAGCCTACTTATTTCATTTTGTTGTTAGGAATTGAAAACAACTTTATGGCACCTAATCAATCTTAAAAAAGTAATGCTTTAACTATCTAGACCTTGGCAACTTCATTTGAATTCTTCCAATTTTAATTGCTGGAAATAATAACACAAATTTATTCATTTTTAAGGGTGTTGTTCTTGTTTTGCTTATGATTAGTTCAGTGAAGGACAAAGTAAGTATGTTGCTGCTTCATCTAAATCTAAATCTCCAGGTAAATTAGAATAGTGTGGACTGATTCTGAGGCTGTCTGAGATGAAATCAAACTGAAAATCACCAAAATCCTATTAGGGTTTTCCAAATTAATCGATGTTTACTTGTTAAGTTTTTAATTGTATTTTTTTAAAAAAAAATTAATTGTATTAATTAAAATTATATTGAATAGCACTTTTGTTAAATTAACAATTAACCAGTGGAACAGCTTGCCTTTAGAAGTTGGTGCTTCATCACTGGAGGTTTTTAAGAAGAGACTGGACAGCCACTTATTTGAAATGGTGTAGGGTCTCCTGCATGAGCAGGGGGTTGGACTAGAAGACCTCCAAAGTCCTTTTCAGGGGAGTGCAATTCAGCACTATAGATCAGAACAAAAACTTTGAAATTGTGAAAAACAGCACAATTGCTCCATAAAACACCATGATAGGGAGAAGAAAAAGAAGGAAGCATAATGTAAGAAGAATATCAGATCTTTCTGATAATAGATTATCAGACATTCCAAACCACAATAATTTGTGTGAGGGATATATAGTCAAATTTTATTGGCATGCAAATGTAATCCAATTTTATTAAAAGTAAGATTGTAAGCATTTTTCTTTTAAAAATAAAACAGCACATAAAAGACCCTTCACCTGCACCTCTTTCTTTAAAAACAGCCAGATTTCATTCTTATTGAAGCATGTGCCTGAACATTTCATTCATCCTAATCTTTTAACACATTGAAAAAGTTACAATCATTTGTAGTTTTCCTATGCTAATCAGTGGACAGTATAGAACTGTATTTCCACATTTTATTTATATTCTAGCTCCAAATGAATTATGCAATGGCTGATTAGTTTCAAATAGAAATAGGCTGTTTTCCAAGACAACAAACTGAGGCTCAAAGCAAATATATTAATAAGGATTAGTCTTTGATTATTTTAAAAATGTACATCAAAGGGTTGGTTGTGTTAGTTGAATGAGTAATCTAACAATGAATTGACGGAATATTAAAATGAATTAAACATTTAATGGATTTTAAAACACAGAATTATTATTTTTGTTAAAAATGTTGAGTTACGTAAATACAAGGTTTCAGCAGTTCCATTTTAATTTGATAGAAGTGCCTTCAAAATGGCAGTCAAAACGGCCATCTTTAAGATCAATAGAGATTCTTTGAGGTTAATCTGTTATTCTGTGTCATAGCATTGAACAGAAATCCCAAAACATGCTTTCTTTTTTTTGTTAAAAGTCTAATATAGCGTTTGTTCCTGTGAATTGAATTAAAGTTATATTGCATAATGCAGTACATGACCATCTCCTTCTCTTCCTCTCCTTTTTTCTTTTATTTTTATCCTCCTCCTCCTTCTCCTTGCTATTAAACTAATATAACATCCATTTAAGCACATTATTACAAACATCATTATTGACTTTTCTTGGGATTTCATGACTGTTCATGAATGAAAAGTCCTAATTTGGCCCTACTAAACAATGCTGTTTCTTTTTCTTTTTTCTTTTTATTTCTAGAGATGAAAGTATTTGCTATGCAAGAAAAAGAGAAGCAACAAAAGTGTCCATTAATAAATAATGGTGCAGTATACTTGTTTCTTCCTGTTGCCAAACAAAAAACTGATATCTACATAGAAGACCCATTTATTCAGCTTTAAAGACCAATCTGCTTAGCATTGTAGCTTTAAGAGTTTGGTTATTAAATCTACTCATGTAAATTTATTGCTAATGTCTATGTTCTGCAAAGCATCAAGGAAAAGAAAGTTTGTCTATGTTATTTTTTTTTATTTAAAGAGATAACAATCTCTCACTTAAAACCTTAGAGAAATGAGAGATAAACAAATAGTTGATAGAGATGATAGACAGATGATATAGATATACAGATGGTAGACATATAAGTTATATAAAAGAGAGCAATTTGATTATACAGTATGGTCTGTTTGCTTTAATAGGTGAGCACATAGGTGAGTTTGATTGATTTTGAACAAAAAAGGAGGTAAGCAAAATCAAGAAGCTTTGAAAATGACAGATCAATATTTTTCATAATATTCCAAACTGTGGGCTGAATAGCCACACACATATTAGATGACAGGTATTGTGAGCAGTTCATCCAAGCAGCTATCTTCTCTCTCCTTCTCTCCCATTCACTAGAAGTACAAATAAATCACAATATACAATATTATAGGATCATTATCTGAGAAGCTATACTTATAGGAGCATTGCTGGATGTTGCACTGAACATTGCCTGGAATGTCAGCACGGTTAGACAGCTTAGATTAACAAAATTAGGAAAAAGCCTTGCTCTAAATTAAGACATCATCATCTAGCCAAGGTCCTAGACCTTTTGCTCAAAAGTTAATGATACATGAATAAAAATGAATATGCATCCAAACTGTCCATAAATAACTGGATGCTATCTTTCAGCCCAGCACTAATCCGGACCAAAATTCTATTCTTAAATTCCATTGGAAAAATACACAGAGCTTGATCCTGTCTTATATTACTTTATATCAGTGTACTTAATTTTATACAGCACCATACCCATCATGTTTCTTTGCTATATTTATAGTTCAGTCTTTGTACCACAAAGTCAGCCTGACTCATCTACAGATGTTCACGTGCTGTTAAGGATAGAGTTTCCTTACGTCAATAACTAAACATGAGACCAGATTTGATCAATATGATATATACAGTGTTAATGACAGGAATGGTAATGTATTTTAAGAGGTTCTCCACTATCTTCCCTGTATATGTATTACCAGGACAAATTTCTTTTGGGAGGAAGCCAAAACTAATTATCCTATTTGTACTTGACAGTGCCCCCCAAAATCTATATTATGTACAACATGCTTGTACCACTTGCAAAAAACATTGACATATGATAGATGGAAGGATCCATTAATCAATAAATATATCAGATTATTTTTCTTGAACTATTTAGCCATACCTTTGCTAGAGACTGAATAACAGTCTAGTACTTTCAGCTGTTATATTACTGGGTAGATGTTAAATAGTTTTCCCCATGGAAGTTTACAGATGCTTAAAATATGTCAGAACATTTTATGACTAATGTGTTAAGAAATCTGGTTGTATATATTATTATCTTAATCTTTTATGCCTTAAAAAGATAAGAGGAGTGGGCAAGGGAAACAGGGTTAAAACAAAGGCAAATTGTGGGTAGTATGAATTTGAGAATGAAAAGCCGCACTCCAACAACAATTTGATCAAAAATTAAAAGTGGAAAATTTTCGGCAGAGCCCCATAATCTTTTATAATTTTTATGACCAGAATAGATGTTCCCCTGAGCAAAAGCTCATTTATAAATCATTCCTGCTAACAAAACTTGTGGAATGTAACTTTTCTCATGTCTTATTTCCTTTTGTTGTTTCTTATATTATGTACCCTTCAAAAGCTGTTCCTCCAGATTTCTGGGAAATCCTGGGAAGTGATGTGGAGATCTGCAGAGAACAAGAGGCAGCATGCAAAAATAACTTCTACTGGATTCTAATCTGTCAGCTTTATCAGTTAGACCAGACAGGAAACATGACCAGATAAATTCTATTTTTATTGTAAAGTTACATTAAGAGATTCTTGCATGTCTGAAAATACAATTCTGACCATTCCCTAGGCAGCATCTTTTTGTTCCATCTCCCAAAGTCTTTCCCAAATACCATTATATTATCCCTTTCGGAAATGAAAGTAGCATTAGATTTGTAAAAGGAACACTTTGATCACCATATAGTGCTTTAATAGTAGTGACATTTCCAGTATCTATTAAGATTTATAACAAACGAAAATGCTAATATGTACAGTAAGATTTGAATTATACTGAATATCAGTTTTCATAATACATAATTAAAGAAAATGACAATACCATGGTAATCACAAAAAAAGATCAATAACATTTTTTTAAAAAAACATACTTTTTTGAAATACAGATACCAGCATTAACTTTTGCAAAATATTAACATATTAGACTAGTAAACTATTAGAGCACTGTTTGTCCATGTAAATAAATTAGTTTTGAATAAGAATGTACGGAGTTGAATATACTAAATTCACACTAGATTCTGCAGAGTCCTGAATATAGCAGTTTACTCCTCTGATTCTATTAAACATACGAGTCAAGTCCTTTTGATTATACTGTGCTTCCAATTGCACATAACACCACTTTTAAGTGTTCAGATATAATGTACATATCAATTCAACTCACAGAACAGATTGTGACTTTCCAATGGAGCAGAAGTGACTGCATTCCATGATTGCTAAACTATCCCCACCCACACCAATAAACTAATCTAATGGGGAAGATGCAATTAAAAAACTAAGACTTAAGAGATTTATGGTCTGCTGTTTCCTCTTACTGTGATCTTCCATTGTGCTTGTGTGGCTATATATACTCATTTCAATCCTATAAAACTTGATACTCATGCTGCTAGCTAATGTAAGATTCATTAATAATAGAAAATCTTTAGCACTATCATATTTGATTTTATATCTATTACAGGAACATAGTAAGAAGAATATCATTAGAAGTATTCACTAGCAGTCAAAGTTCAAGGGAAGGTACACAGAATCATTATAGTCTATCATAAGACCCTGTCAAGATACTCTGTTCACTAGCTCCATCATATTATCCTGCTGTCCTTCCATAAGACAAGTACAGAAATTTCTACTATTTATTTGGCCATCCAAAGAGAACTCATGATAACCCTCTCCCTGATATTCTATGCAATATATCTTGGCAACGATCTCTAGCAAGGAGCTTCCCAGTTGATATATATCCTTAATTGATCAAGCGGGGCATGTTTTGACTTATCGATAAGGATGATGAATTGTGCTGGAAATAAAAAGTGATCAGGTCTTTTTCAAAGATATTTTGTTCAACTTCCCAGATTAGGCCATGGCTTTGGGATTTTCTGATTGTTTTCCATTCATGTACTAATCAGATCCAATTCTGGGTAACTTAGGTAGGTACTACATTTTCCATTTCTGCAGGTAGAAGTGATTCTACCTAGCTTACTCACTTTCATGCTATTTTCCCTAAAAATATCTTCCTACTATTATCTGAAGTTTCTGTAGTTAATTATTTTGATTTAAGTTGTCCCTTGGAGTACATTCTATCGCCTAAGCTTTTCAACCTCTCCAGGAATCACTGGGAAATTGAAAAGGTGCTTTTAAGGGTATGTATTTTTCTTCTAAAGGGATGCGGTGGCTCAGTGGGTTAGGATGCTGAGCTTGTCGATCAGATGGTCGGCAGTTTGGCGGGTCGAATCCCAAGTACCATGTAACAGAGTGAGCGCCTGTTACTCGTCCCAGCTTCTGCCAACCTAGCAGTTCAAAAGCACGTAAAAATGCAAGTAGAAAAATAGGGACCACTATGGTGGGAAGGTAACAGCGTTCCGTGCACCTCTGGCGTCTAGTCATGCTGGCCACATGACCACGGAGACGTCCTCGGACAAGCGCTGGCTCTTCGGCTTTGAAATGGAGATGAGCACCGGCCCCTAGAGTCAGAAACGACTAGCACGTATGTGCAGGGGAACCTTTACATTTACCTTTTATTTTTCTTCTACCATATTCTGAGAAGGCTGAGAAGGTTCTACATGGGTGATGAGTTAGGTAAAGTTAAACAAACTAAAAAACAGAAATACCGTTGATATGAGTCCAGCCAATACTATAGTTGAATTTCACTCACTAAGGATAGCATTTCATCCCATTAAAAATCAGGTTTATAATCTGGGATGACTACTAGACTCAAATTTGTTATGAAAATATATAGGAATTAAAAAGGTTTTGCTGATGAGTCAGCTGAATACTTTTCCTGGAATGATCAGATTTAGCTATGACTTTTTGTTTGTTTTACTTTAATGCAAATCAGTTGAACTACTGTAATATAAATTGCATGGAGCAATGCTTAAAACCAGGTTGAAACTAAACAGGTTAGTTCAGCTTAATACTATTGAAATATGCTAGTAAATACAGTTCAAGATGCTAAGTTATTACCTTTGAAGATTTAGGAGTAGACTATCTGAAGGACATATACGAACTAACTCGGTCTTAAAGTTCAACCACTGTGTTTACATTCTTGGTACACTGTTGCCTTTTGAAGCATCTTTAATGGTAACATATTAGGTGTCTGTCTGGTATAGCTTGCCAGGTGATTGGATCTTAATAAATGCTTTCTTCTTTTATTGCTTCTTGGATTTATTAATTCATTTGTGTATATCAACAGCAGGGGACTTTTTGTTTTTTGTTTTTACATTTACCTAGATATTTATGTTACTGAATGGTTGGCATGGCACATTTAACTCATGGTCATGGGTAAAATCAGTATGTGATATGAATAGTCAGAAAAGGAGCCAGAAATGGAGTTAGGGAGACAGTTTAATCCCCAGAAATTTTGAGGGTTTTTTTAAAAAATTAAAATCTTTTCTCCTAGATCAACCATATAATACCCAAAGAAAAGCCAGTCCCTTCATCAGTGCCCTCACTGCCAATGTTTAGGTAGGCAGGAAACACAGTTCCCATCCTCTTCTTGGCTTCAACAACTAACTAAACCAACCCCTCCTTTAGAGGCTACTTGCAGAGATTTTTCTTGCAAATTTTCATATAAGTTGACAAAAAATACTTGTAAAAACTTTTTTAACACTTACAGTGCAAGTATGCCTGAGCTAAGGATTTTTACACAGCAGGATAACAGAGTCCCTTCTTTAGTACAGCAACTGTTCTTTGAAACCTTCTCTGTATCTCAATTGCCGGAACATTAACCATATGTTAGAAAGAAACCATCTGAGATGCTACAAACTAAATGACATTCTTCTAGAATAAATGATAGGAGAAAGGCCACTGACTTCAGTAATCTCATCAAGGTAAACGTCTAATCAAAGGCTACAGCTCCCACAGTCCACATTTCCTAAAGTGAGGTTATTGCAATGAAGTCTATGTTCACCAATAAACAACACTTTATATTTCTTAAGTAGACACCTCCAAACACACCTTACAACAAACTTTTGTCTTTCTATAGAGAGAAATCTCCCAAAATATGCAGATTATTGTTACTTCATAATATGTGATTTATTGGACCCATATAATGGACATTCAAAAAATTATTGCATTATCTCCAATCCTTTACATTTTTATTACTATTGGAACGTAAACTATTTATTTAAAACACCACTTTAGCTTAGTTTCTAATGCCAAATGTTCCATTTAAAACTTAATTGGCATTTCTCAAAAAGCTAAAGGAAGAAGTTCCAAGAAGTCATTTTTAAAAACTGGATCTGTGTGCAATATTCTGTTTTCAACACCAAAAGAACTATTTCTGATGAATGCATGCAAACTAACTTTATTTCTGAAAGTTGTCATAAGAAGCTTGTATTGGGATATTTATGTCTATTTTTCCAGTTTTGTTGCAATTCTATCTTTTAAAAAAACCCTCTAGAAAAAAAGGGAGTTGACTGTTTACAAATTTCCAGCATTTATGTACTGTATAGGCAAGAAACTTTTTTGAGGGGTGATAGTTTTTCAAAGTTTATTAGAAAAGATCTTAAATTAAAACTGATCCTTTGACCAAATTTCCTTCCACCAAGTCTCTTCAAGTTTTCTTCTAAATTTTTTTCTGGGGAAAGGCAAACAATTATTTTCATTTTCTATTCAGTATATAAAGGAGATAAATTGGCAAGGATAAAAGAACTTCACTCAAAAGCCCATTCATCTCTTGGTGATTTACTGGACCATCTCTCCTCCACTGGAATTTAGCTCTGGTATCATTCGGAGAGACACCTAAAATTTAAGACTACCCTAGATTACTCATACAGTTTTATACAGAGATTCATACCAAGAGAATATTTCCAAAATCACTTGCTAAATCAAAGCAGATCCTCAGGTAATAAGCAAATCACAGTACAAAGTTCCAAAGGGATCTGTACAGTCTGTCAAAGCATGTAATCATTACAGTGGTTCGTTACTGATTAAGCAGGAGAGAATATTCAATTATGTTTGTTTTTTTCAAAATATAGTTGAGTAATTAGTCCTACTATGTTTCATTATCGGGCTATTTGTGGTCACTTATATGACTTTCTGAATCCTTTCTTCTTTGTTTCATTTGTATTTGTCAGGAGTCCTTCCATAGGTGGACTATCTTTAAAAACCCAACAGTTTAGCAAGTAATCTTGCTTTAGTGACTAAACACTTAGAGCTCAAAATAGGAAAAAAAAGGCTTTTCCAAATCCGCTGTAAAGAAATATTGCTAGAAAACATAACTTGGCAGAAAAGCATACAAGCATTTCTCCCAAGATAGGCATAGCTCTGTGCAGGCAGTTTATTGCATTTCCCAGAGACTTAGAAGTTTACTGGCTACTTAATAAGCAACAAAGCAAAAGACTGTCAGTCTCTCATTTATAGGCTTCAGAAAATTGAAAAGTACACACTGACAGTAAGGCTGCTGAAGAGATAATTTGTTCAGATCATACCTTGCACACAGTATTAACTTTCTATCTGTGTCCTGGGTGACTCTATATCAAATTTCATTTGCAGGACAGAATGTGTGGATGTATGTATATAATCTGATAGTGTGTACTCCAGAATAAAAATCATACACACATCCACAACTGCAAATCCTACATTTTACCAGCTTTTCTCTTTCATTGCTAAATAATGTATTCTGTGTACTCTCCATGTATTAATAGAACTTTTAAATAATCTTGATAGCATCCCAATGTCATTTCACCGTTATGCTCTTCAAAAATACAAACATAGTACCAACAAGGCTATTTTTCTGTTGCAAAACACCCAGTAAAATAAAACTGGTCCATGCTTTAAGGCTTTGTTTTGAAATCAAATGCAATGTATAACAAAGCCAAGTACATTCCCTATTCTTCTGGTGTAAGGTTGTTGTTGTTGTTTTTGCATTGGAGCACATGAAAAAAATATTAGTGCTGGATGAGTACTATTGACATAAGAAACTGTTTTGCTTAATCACAAACGCATTGGCTCATTGCAGAGCTTCGAGTTTTCCTCTTGTTGACTAAGAAGATGAATGGACTTGACTAACTAGTGAATGACCCAGAATCAAAGTCTCTTAAGCACCGTTTCTCTCTTTCTCTCTCAGTGTATGTATGAGAGAGACAGAGAAGCATTTGTGAAAGGGACGGAAAGGGAAATAAAAGCTACCCTAGTTATCCACACAACAGAAGATGCTGTCTGAACTTCCAAGCAGGGAAAAGCTGGAATGAAAAGCCTGGTTAAAAATCCACCTTAACTGCTTCTCAGACCCAGTCCCAAGTCAGAAACAGCTGGCCACTCACCTGGTGCTGAGAACCAAAGCAGGAAAAAGGAAGAGCAAATACTGAGGCAAGATAAATTTCATATTGCAAAGCGTGGCTGTTTCGTCCTCTGGAACTCCTTGGCACTCTTCCTCTCTCGATTCCTCTCTCTTTCTCACCACCTCTCCGATTTCTAAAGTCCTCCCTCTGCAAAGGACCAGCTCCCGCGTGTGACAGTCAGTAGATCTGAAAAAGCAGGCAGACCAACACACTGACTAATGAAGGCAGCGTAGAGTGTGGTTTGAGCTTCACGAGTGATGTCACAGGCAACGGAGCTGCTGCTGTTACTGCTGCTGCTGCTGCTGCTGCAAGTCTCATGCCTGATAGTCTGTGATTATTCAACACAGGGACTCTATTGATGTCCTGAAGGATTTGTTATTACTAGCAGTTTCAGTGGCAACAGCAGAGGGAAGTGAGCACGCAGCAGATGCTGCTTAAGGCTAAGGGCTCATCATAAAATCACCCTAAAAATCAAAACGTCTAGTGGGTCTAGTGAAAGTTGGGTCATTCACATGGAGATCAAGGGTGAAGACTTTTTTAAATGAACAGCCAAGTTTCAAACTCACCTCCTGCTTGGTGCAAGAGAAAGGCAGCTCTCCACTCATCATGAATAGGAAGTTATTGTACCAACTAGAAGCACATTTCTTAGCAAGTAGGAAACACTATATGGGTTTTTTTTAAAAAAAAAGATCCCCAAAGTGAGTATTTTCTCTAAAGACCCAATTATCATCATTAGGAAACTTTATAAAGGTCAGTCCAAATGTAAGCTTTCTTTGGGTGTTATCCTGATATCCTGTTTAAAGAAGCAACATTTGGCATCAATTATTAAAATTTTAATTTGTTGGGTTAGAAAGGGGGGGCATATTAAAACTCCTTAAAGAGGGTTTCTTGACATCACTCAAAATCCATTTGCCAATGAAAGTTAAAGTCCTGGATGTCCTTCACAGTACCCAAACATAAATAAAACTCTACTCTTGGGTCATAATAGGTTTCTATAATATATTTTGGGTATGTCAGAATTTAGACTTTAAAGCATATTGCAGTTTTATGAAAAGAGGATAACTTGGTCTGGAAAGGAAATATGGTTGTGTAGTCAGGATAAAAGAGAATTCAGTCGCCTGAATAGATAAATTGTTCATGCAGAAAGGCATATAAAACATTTAAAATGATTTGCTATATCACAGAGAGGCAAAATATCCAAGGCAAAAGCTTCCAGAAGATTGGATAAAGAACATTTGAAACCTATTAACTAGAGCCTTGCTAACAAGAAGCCTTTAAATGGCAAAATCCTCATGTGAAAATTAATTGTGACACACTGAAATGGCAAGATTTCCTTCCCATTAATAGAAATCACATAATAGATGTTGAAGTTTATACATTATATTGTATCATTAATTTTTTATTTTATTTTAATTCCATTTATATCCCACCCTTCTCCGAAGACTCAGGGCGGCTTACAAGCTTAGCAGTAGCCTTCATTCTATGTATATGCCTGCTTATTAGGGCTTTCACACACACCCCAAGCGGCATTATTACAAAGTCAGCTTAATTTCCCCCAACAATCTGGGTCCTCATTTTACCTACCTCGGAAGGATGGAAGGCTGAGTCAACCTTGAGCCTGGTGGGATGCGAACCTGCACTAATTGCAGGCAGCTGGTGTTACTTAAGGAGGCATTAGCCCACTGCTCCACCAAGGCTCTATTAATGAATGACATTTTGTATTCAAGTCCAATTGAGGAAAATATACTCTGACCTAAGTGGTTTTTAGGGTTCCTCTGTCCCTCTCTTCTTTTTCTCCTTCCTTCCTTCCTTCCTTCCTTCCTTCCTTCCTTCCTTCCTTCCTTCCTTCCTTCCTTCCTTCCTTCCTTCCTTCCTTCCTTCCTTCCTTCCCACTGTGTTGGGCAGTGTAGGTTAAGAAGGGTGCTTAGGGTTGTGTTAAAGATGCTGTAAAGATAGGGGACAGTGTGTGCAAAGATGTGCATGAATGCCATGCAAGTCAGGGAGGAGATACAGGGAGCAGTATGGGTGGAAGGAGGCTGACAGGAGTCTATCGAGATTCACAAGAAGTGCTGCAAGGGTCTGTGATGATGCATAGGGACAGTGTGGCCTTGAAACGGGGTGTGGTCCTTCCTTCCTTCCTTCCTCTCTGTTCCTCCCTCCCTTTCTTTCCCTTCTCTTTCTTCTTAGCAGTCAAGTAAGTGGTTGCTGCCCGCTGGGGGAAGGAGCAAAGGATTGCTCGAATGGCTGGAAAATTTTCATAGAATACTGAAAATGAAGACCCCACAACCACAGTAGCATGGCAGTGGTGCTGAAGCAGCTGCAGCCCAGCCATGCTTAAGACACCAGAAATGTCCCAAATTTCATTCCCTCAGGAGTAATGAGTCCTGTAAATTAGCTCATCTGAGGTCACTTTGTTGACAAGGTTTTGCCAGAAAGTTACAAAGTATCAAATGCACGAGTTTTCGCAATATATTGGATTGTTTTTAATTCTGCAACTCGGCCAAAGTTGATAGTTGGGTAGACTTAGAAATATGAATTATAAGTAATAAGTAAACAAATAAATGCATTTATATCAAGGAACTCTTTTGAATGTCTATCTAATCTCTCAGCAAGTTGGACACATTTTTAAACAGCATATTGGATTGTAGCAATTATTTTTGTGATCATATTTATAGTTTCTATACAATGCCTCTTAGAAATAAATATAAGACTGAAGGCTGGGAATATTTTTCATGAAGCCATCTTTGTATTTATTTATTTTTTTCCAGAAAATAAAAGAACTGAAACTTTTCTTTAAAAGTAAAACCAAAGGAAGCACTTGTTGGCATGTAGATTCCCCCATATTGGAGTTCTTAGTTGTAAATTATGAAACATTAATTGAAAAATATGTGTTTGAAAGGATCAATATGCTCTTTCTTTCTTTCTTTCTTTCTTTCTTTCTTTCTTTCTTTCTTTCTTTCTTTCTTTCTTTCTTTCTTTCTTTCTTTCTTTCTTTCCCTTTTCCTAAAGTTTAGATGGGCTGGATATGGAGAATTAAAGTGCTTCAGACTCTGATTATCTCTGACCTGCCTCAAGCCCAATGTCTTTTTCTGAATTTTCTGAACAAAAGAAGAAGCATAGAGAGAGGCAGGGTGGTAGAAGCTGATGTTAGATTCTTGCTCCCAAGTTTGGAAATTTGCCTCTGTCTTTAGAAAAAAAGCATCCAGATAGACTTAGATTTGTGCCCTTGGAATACTAGTTGTTTCTTCTCAAGCTTCCCCAGGTTTAAAGAAATATTTATTATCATAGGAGAAAATATAGGACAAAATGTTAATAAATAGATTACACAAGCATTTGTTCCTTAAGCACAAAACTCACAATTCCAGTGATGTAACATTCAAATGTTCTCCATAACTCTGAATTTCCTTCCCAGAATAACAACAGCTTTTGTAGATATAACTAAGTACATACAGTATTAATCAGACATTATTAACAAGTCAGTTTTTATCTACAACAATACTTAATTGTTTTAAGTAATTTTCTTTATTATACATTTTTAGATTTCCCAGACATTCTTAAAATCCACGAGCTATATAGGAAATATATACAGCAGCAAAGTTCAGCACAGTGTAAATTCTAAAGTAAGTTTAATAGTTATAGTAAATACAACTACTGATGATGTATTCTGATTTAATGGATCCTATAGAATCAGAATAGTAAGAGAAACCCAAATTTGGAGGTGTTGGAAGCTCAAATGTTGAATTATAGTTCAGAATTGGCTTCCAAGTTGAATTAAAAATTCTGTGTCAGAATTACTTCTGAGATATGAAGTTACTTAGACATTCAAGCATACTTCCACAACTGAACTAGCCATTCTTTCATGAATGGAATTATAACTCCTTTCATATAAGAAGCATAGCAAATTCCTGAAGCAGTAACCATGCACAATGGTATTTTAGTATACTTTGAGGGAATATAATATTAAATAATATTTAATAAAAAAATATCAGATTGGAATGAAAATTCAGCTTTTAGAACGTTGTTTCTTTCTGTACTTTACAACACAGCCACTAAAGAAACCAATAAAATCCAACAATTTTTAGAGAATGCATGTACATTTTACCAATTATTAAGATTTTTTTTCAAATTCACTCAACTGACATAGTCTTTTCCCTAATTTTTGCTTTTCTGTGTGTGTGTGTGTGTGTTGCACTGCTCATTTGAAGATATTGACAACATTTGGTTGTTTCTGGCTATTCTGAAGGAAATGTCTAAAAAAGTTTTATCTACCTCTTACTGCTAATCAAGCTTTGTTGTCTATACAATTTCATTGAGTGAATCTTTACAATATTTAATATTGTATTGTATCATCCAATTAAAGATTTTTGCAGTCCATCTGGTAATTCTGCTCTATCAAAAGATGTAGCCAAGCCATAAGGTGATACGATGCAATCTGTTATCCAGGTTATAAAACTAGCTTGATAATACAGTTTGAAATTTGGAGGGCTGCCAGACAACTTCATCCTGTAGTATCTTGAATTTAATCCATGGCTTTTATTGACTATATGTAAGTTTTTACTTGCTCTGCCAATCATTTAATACCTTAATTTTAATTTTTATTGGAATAGTTTGGAATACAAAATTAAGGCTTGGTAGAATATTCATGTTTACAGCTACAATTCATCCTCACCAAGATAATTTCAGCTTTCTCCATTTTGAAATAGCTTTTTCAAATCTGTGAATATATTTTTTTTCAATGGGTTGCTATTTTTTTCTTAAATACCTATCTATTTGACTTTTCTAGCAATAATGCCAAACCCTGTTATTGGTGCAAATATTGCTTTTCTTCTTTGACTTTGTCTCATGACAACATTTGAGTTATATCGTCATTAATCCAATAATCAGATATACCAAACACTATTGCAGTATGTATTGTATTATCGATTCTAAAGATTCCTTTAGTTGAGTAACTGCAAACATGACATCCTTAGCATATAATTACAGTTCATGGCTTGAGATGAAACTATTCATCCAGAGATTCTGTCTTCTTGATGTATCTTCATTGTCTATTATTTTTAATAGTCTTTGTTTATTTGATGCTGTGGTTTATATGTCTGCATGTAATAAGCTACCCAGAGATACTGGACAGTATATAAATGTGAAAGCAAAACAAATCTGTCAGCAATGCTTCACTACACCAGTGAGAGAACACTTCAATTCTGTCACTGACTTCAAAGTGGGTAGACTGAGAAAAGGAATTACAAAGACTGATTTCTTTGAAAAATAGCTGAACTAAAAACAATTAGAGCAGAATAAGCTAAAAGCAAAGTTCCTTATTAATTCTACTAGTGCAGAAGTGCAGAAGTGCTATGATCATTTATCCCTGTTCACATTTCCTCATCCCAAACACTACCACTATAACTTTCTTTCCTTTCAATAGTTATGTTTTGTATTTCTCTGTTATATCCAAAGTTTTATTAGTTTATAATATAACGATACAACCGAAATACAAAGTAAATAGCAGAAAAGATGAGGAAGGGAAAAGGGAGTAGAGAAGTGAGGTAAGGAAGAGAAAAAAGAGAGAAAAGGGCATTGACTTCCAACTTCCTTTGGTGCAATAGAGCATCA